>NC_136059.1:1021959407-1022653740 GCF_964261635.1 Lissotriton helveticus | reverse complement strand
TCTTTGGGGCATTCCAGTTGAAGGAGTATTTGCGTGTCATCTGCATAGTTGTAGCACGTGAGGTGAAATGTATTGATCAGTACTGGTAAAGACTTCATGTAGATGTTGAAAAGCATGGGCGAGATGATAGAACCTTGAGGGACCCCTGCTTTTGTGGAGTACGGTTTGGACGAGAAAGGTGGGGTGTGGATGACATTAGTTCTGTTTCGAAGGTAGGACGCGATCTAGTCTAGAGCAGTTCCCTCTATGCCGGCTTCATAAAGACTTTGTTTCAGAGTGTCATAGTCAACCGTGTCAAAGGCAGCTGAGAGGTCCAAGAGGAGTAGCGCAGCAACCCCGTTGCGGTCAACTGTATCCATATGTCTGAGTGGGATAAACTTGTGGTCAAGTCTCTCAATCAATGGGTGTATCTAGGAGCAGAGCCCTTTCTTCACATCATGGCCACTACTTTTCCCAACATCAGTGCCATGGCCACAAACTTATGATACGGCTTGATGATGTCTTTGACATATCCTAGCTACTACCGGAGTTAGCAACAGAACCTGAGCTACAATTTGTAGTTCGTTGTAATGTGTTTGCTAGTAGTGTTGCATTGCCTGGCAGTGCCATGCCGAGTCATATGTGAAAAAACAATTGTATGTGGGGTGTTACATCTCCAGCAGTTAGCGTCAGTAGCAACCTTATCAAAGATAGCGAAGTGTGATAGGTCCTGTGAAGAATCCTGAGCTGGATTATTCGGAATCTGCTGTTAGATGAGAACAGTTTAGTTTGCTCACAGCAAGAATTCCAGTGTGGATCTGGCAGGGTCCCCAAGTTCCTCATTCCAGCCTTAAAATTTAGGTTTGTTTATGTTAATGAGTCAATTGTGTTTTTATACTGTCATGTAACCTGTTTAGCTGGGTGCGAGTTTGTGAGCAGCATTATTAGGAGCTAGCTTTTAGGAGGTGCTACAAGAAAGGATGAGTATAACTCATTCAGGATGCCACCTAGTGTTATTTGTCAGTACATGCATGGAGGAGGGCCCCACAAACTCCTGAAAGGTAACAAACCTACTACTTTCATATAGAGCTCCCAATGTGGCAAACCCATAATCTTTCAAATATCATATGACCTAGGCCTCACCATTTGGTCTCAGTCGTGAGTTGTGTTGTAGAGGCAGGTGAGGGAAGTACAGTGTGGTTTGTCAGATTGGCAAGAGTTGTTAGTGCGCATATGACCCATTTCATGGTATGAATTTCAATATTTGGGTGCATAGTTTTTAATATGGCCACATTGGGAAGTGGAGTTGGAGCTAGTAGACCCACTTGTAAGTTGTGGTATGGCAAATGTTGGGAGTCATGTAGCCAATAATTAGCAAATTCTGCTTGCGTGACTAGATAATATGGTTGGAAATTGGGTACAGTGAAACACCCTAGGTTATAAAGTAGTTGCAGCTTGGAACAAGCATTCCTAGGAACCTGATCATAAGAGATTGTAGGTAGGTGAAAATGCTTCTGATAGGATAGGAATAGTTTGGATCAGGTAGAGTAGTTTGAAAAGGTTCATCATCCTACCAGCTAGGATCGGCAGGAGCTAGATCCAGCTCTTTATCTGCCATCCTATGTTGTTGATGCACCTACTATTGTTTCCACAAAGCAGTACTTCTTGTTCCTAGAGGCTCTGATAACCAGATACCAAGTCAGTTTTGTTTGCAATTGTAAAGGGGCGGTCATGTGTGGCTGTGTAGTAGCCATTGCCAGGGGCATCAGGAGCGATTGGGCCCTATTAATTTGCAAACTGGACCACTTCCCAAATGCAATTATTTCATCTATCACTGGGAGTAGATTGATCGCAGGGTTATTATTATTATTTTTTTTAAATAATCAGGTGAATATCATCTGCATACAGTGAAATGACCAGTCGTTGGATATGAATCTGTATTCCTTGCATGTGGTGGTGTTGCTGAATGATGCAGGATAAGAGTTTGTCAGTGCAGATATAATCGGTTAGAGGGGTCACCCTTGCCTAGTCTCTCTGCCAATGGACCCGAATTCTGGCCCTCCGGTCGGTATATAGCAGGGTAGTCTATTTCAGCAGCGCTTGTAGTAAATCCAGTCTCTTGAGTACAGTCAAAATAAATGGCAATTCAACTGAATCAAAAGCCTTGGACGTATCTGGGGAGACTGCAGCCATTTTCAATTCAGCGTCAATTTGTTGCATCTGGGAGAATGCAGGAAGGAGATTGGCAGAGGTGGACTGTCCAGAGACAAAACCCAATTGATCTGCTGGAGTTATGTAGGAAAGAATTGGAAGCAACCTGTTTGCAATAGTGTTGGCAATATTTTTGTATCAACATTAATCAGGAAGAGGGGGCAGTAAGATTTGCATAGATGCACAGTGCTGAGGAGTGTAATCACAATTGCCCCTCTAAGTGAAGAGGGGAGAATGTTTTGCTCTAAAGCATCATTGCAGATGTCCAGCAAGATCAGGGCAAAGTCACCAAGTTTATAGAATAGAATTTTATCCTCCCCTGGGGCTGATCCATTTCTCATAGACCTAATAGTATTTTTGATTTCCTGCAGTGTTAGCAGTTCGCATAGAGGTTCCTGCTGATGCCGCTCAAGCTATACTAAAGTGGCCATTTCATGCGATTAATTTTTTTGAGGGGGCCAACTTATCAGAGTGGGTTGAATACGTCTCAGTGTAGAATTTGGAACATTTTTGTAAAGTCTCCGTGTTATAGTGCTCCCTTCCATCAGTTAGATATCTGCTGCTGCATGCAGTGGGTGTCTCATGCCCACCAGTGTCCAACCCAGACATTCGCCCTCCCCATATCTTCTACTACCCGCATATTTGCCTAGAAAGTTCACTTACCTTTCTGTTGTATCTCTGAACTCTATCCGTTTCAGGAAGAGCTCTACAATAACACACTGACGCAATGCGCCCAGTACCTCCCACTTTAGAAAGGAGGTCTCACGTATTTCCAGCTGTCCCAGAAAGGATTTAAGTACGCTGTGTCTTCTCCATATACACTCTACCCTAAAAAATCCTTCAAGGCCTCCCAAAGTGTGTCAACAGATGAGACCAAGTTACGATTGCAGTATTAAGAGATGGCCTGCTGGATTTCAGTTTCAAAGACTTCACACAGCAGTTCTTCAGGGTGTAGGCACCATTATCTACATCCTCGATTCTTAATGGGAACCTGTAGCAAGAACTTCACCGAAGAGTGGTCTTAGAGGGCTCCAGGCAGATATTTCATGGATTCCAACCAGCCCGTCACGTCCCTAGTGCCACCAGGTGAAATCCCAGTGAGGTGTCTTTACTGAAGATTACTACTTTTTTTCTTGTCTGTGTTGAGCTTGATGCTGCTGTTTTGTATCCATCTGACAACTAGGGACATGCAGGTGGAGAAGGAGGCTCAGGTTCTCAACGTTTTTTTGGTGAGGTAAGGGATAATGTGGGTGCTGACTTCTTAGGATATAATAACATTGATGAAAGGAGTGAGGCTTTTCGACTGGATGGGGTTTGAGAGTAAAGAAAATATTACAATAAACCACTTATGCTCGACTTTTCTGAGTGCCCATGCCTTTCGTCTGTGATTGAAGCATCTGGATTTTCACATATTGAAGCTGGGTACTGTGCCCAACACCCCCGTAGGGCAGCACAGCCCAAAGCAGATTGCAACAACTATATGTATACACACACACACACATATATATCCCCTGCAGCACATGTGAAGTAATGATAATATACTTATCGTAGTTTTATGCTCACTTTACATTAAAAATATAATTCCAAACTGCATGTGGATCTAATTATTCTCAGAATCACTCGTATAAGCCTCATTTATTTCTTTATAAATTACCTGAATTAGCCTACTTCAATGTGGAGTTCATTTTCTCACTTAGCAGGGTCTTCACATCCTTAAACTTGTCATAAAACCATTTAGCGCCGAGCAGAATAATTTTCTCCTTGGGTTGAGAGAAAACTAGCTGAATAAAGAAATCTGTGAATGTTGTCATTACAGTTTCAAATAAGAGTTTGTCTCAACCAAGCGAGATGTATTTTTATTAGCTGTTTGGAAGGGATTGGGGAAAGTCAGAACCACTAACAGGAGCAAATAATGTGGGGATTATGCGCACAGAAGAAATAACAATTACGTGGAAATGGAGAATTTGTAGATAATAAGGAGGGGGATTAAGGTTAGGTAAAAATATTGTAATAAAAACAGGAAGACTTTTTTGTTTTTACAAAAACAATGTTTTGGCAGTTGACAGAGGACACAAAAATCATTACTTTATTTTCAAAATGACTTCACAACTATAACTCTCCGTAAAAAAAATTACATTTCCCCATGTATAACCAACATAAACGTGGTAAAGGAACAAAGCGTAGAATGAGGTGTAAAGTAATTCCAGACAAAGGAATGTATGGAAAGTATTACAACAATCACTTGGGGTTTGTTTACTGCCACAAGTACTTTTGGTATTACATTAAGTAACTGTTAAACCTTGAGAAGTAATTGTCTATTAACACACTTGAAGAAACAGAACAAGAAACTGTCTAGGATCAGCACAAAAGAAATGAGGAAGATGTAATAGGAGTATTACATACATGTTAGAGAGCTAGAGTGAAAAAATTTTCTTTCATAATTTTTAAGATCATCAATAGTTATTGCTTGGTTCGCCTGTCACAAGCCCAAGCCATAGGTCCATCCTGTTTCTCAGAAACACTTACAGCCCACTGAGCTTGGTTGAAACCACCTAGAAGGCTGGGACTAAGAGGTGGATGAAGAGATATATTTCAATCTTAAATTTACATCATTAAACTAGGGTAAGGTTGTGTTGATTGTGAAAATGGGCAAAGGTCATTTGAGGACCTCCCTGATCTCTTTAAATGTGATTAAGTAATTCAAAGGAAATTCATTCCTGTTATAGAACCAGTGGTGCCATCTTGGTAAAGCCTTAGATCAATAAAAAGCCAGAGGCCATGTAACAACAATTGAAACATATGTAACATGTTTAACTCTGAATGCTTTTTGGTCAATTTATAATACAATAATGTAACATCCAATGAATGTTGTGATTAAAACAATCACATTGTTCAGACTGAAATTTTATTAAGTTTACATTAGGTGCGTCATCAGGGAAGTAATTAAACTCCTTGAAAAATCTCAATGAACAGGAGCTGGAACAGGGGCTGTAGGGGCCTCGAGTACTAGGATCCAGTCTGAAGTCTGCTCAATTCAGTGGGTTTGTCTCTTAGCATAATCTGGTGGATTAATGTACCACAACACTGGGAAGGGAAGAGAGGTTCCCAATGAGATGCACTTTATTGCTCATTTTAGAAAAACCATTACCTCATTTTTAGGTTTCGCCTGGCGTCCGCTGCGCAGCAGCGTTCGCGCAGGCGAAATCTAATGTTAGAACAGTACTGGCTTTGGTCCCGCCTTCTCTTCCATTGGCTAGCTCCATAAATGGACGGTAGCCATTGGAAGAGCAATCTGTCCGTCATTGCCGGAGCAGATTCGCGGGCGTTCCCGCGATTTTTACTCATCCCGCCCCCTTGCGATCGTCATGCGGCGGTGGGCGGGTTTTCTCTTTTTTTTTTTTTCGGTCATGTTTTTGTCTTTTTCGAAGTGTCTTCTGTTGGAGTGGGCTGCGAGATTTAAGTTGCCAGGAAGTACTGTGTATTTGCGATCTGGTAAGCAGCATTTTGTTTCTAATATCTATTCCCTTTGTACGTCTATCTCGCCTCATGTTGTCTCCCTGTCTGTGTCTCCGTGGCGTTGTCTCTGTTGCCCCCGTCTCATGTCTTTTCCAATGGAATGCTTTCGTCGGCATGTTTACGTTGTTTCTGTGCTACGTCTATCTCGCCTAATGTTGTCTCCCTGTCTGTGTCTCCGTGGTGTTGTCTCTGTTGCCCCCGTCTCATGTCCTTTCCAATGGAATGCTTTCGTCAGCATCTTTACGTTGTTTCTGTGCTACGTCTATCTCGCCTCATGTTGTCTCCCTGTCTGTGTCTCCGTGGTGTTGTCTTTGTTGCCCCCGGAAGAAGTCCAGGTGAGTGCTCCCCTCCCGCTGTCCGTGTGCCTGTTCCCGCCCCCTCCCCCCTCTCGCTGTCCGTGTGCCCGTTCCCGCCCCCTTCCCCCCTCCCGCTGTCCGTGTGCCCGTTCCCGCCCCCCTCCCGCTGTCCGTGTGCGGTATGTTCGTGTTTGGTGCATACAACCCCGATGGCTCTCCTGTTGGTAAAAAGCTCCATGCAGCTAGTAAACAGAGTCTACATGTGGCTGAGTTTGTTTGGGAGGGAATAGAGGGTATCCCACTTGTCTATCAAAGCTAGCTAAATTCAGTAGTCCTTGCAGACTGCCGGGGATCCTGACTTTCTCTTACAGCACGAAAGTTAATTGCATATTCTTGTACATTGGATTGGCGCATCCTATTCGCCAGCATGTGTAAGTCTTTGATTGACTGCCTCTAGGTGTTTCTCCAGGGTCAGGCAATCACCGTTCCCGCCCCCCTCCCGCTGTCCGTGTGCCCGTTCCCACCCCCTCCCGCTGTCCATGTGCCCGTTCCCGCCACCCTCCCGCTGTCCGTGTGCGGTATGTTCGTGTTTGGTGCATACAACCCCGATGGCTCTCCTGTTGGTAAGAAGCTCCATGCAGCTAGTAAACAGAGTCTACATGTGGCTGAGTTTGTTTGGGAGGGAATAGAGGGTATCCCACTTGTCTATCAAAGCTAGCTAAATTCGGCAGTCCTTGCAGACTGCCGGGGATCCTGACTTTCTCTTACAGCACGAAAGTTAATTGCATATTCTTGTACATTGGATTGGCGCATCCTATTCGCCAGCATGTGTAAGTCTTTGATTGACTGCCTCTAGGTGTTTCTCCAGGGTCAGGCAATCACTTTGACAATCTCATGCAGAGATTTTACGCCAGGATTTGAGAGAATAGTATATTAATTTTACCATCTTGGTAGTGTGTAAAAAGGCATTCGGTGTTTTTCTGTCGTCGAGATAGTAATGGTCTGAATTTGGTGATTGCGATCAAGGGAAGGTTTGTGGTACAGCTAGTGCTATTGTGTAGTTGTCATGTGAAATGATTAGTGAAGCTGGTGTATTTATATACCTTTTTAAGAAACTTCTAAAAACATGCCTTTTTAAGAGTTAAGTCGTCCTTGGCTGCCGTCATTTGTGAACCTATAGCGCCGGAACACTCCGGTTGGAGTAGCTGTTTACAAGTTTCGATCTAGAGATTTAACTATTGGCATTGTAAATGACAATGCCATTTATTTATCTGTTTTCAAAACCAACACATAAATACAAATTTTGTCATTTACAATGCCAATAGCTCAAACTTTTCAAAAGGCGAAACCATTGCATTGTAAATGCTTGTTTCTTATTTCCAATGCTTCATTAAACAAGTGTTTTGAACTTCAAGATGTGCAGAGTCTGACTTGGAGTCCTGGAAAGGAAGTCTTTTTTCAACCGATCTATAAGAGTGGCCCTGCAGATAACTCCGCAAACTATCATCTAATAGCCCCTACAGACGCAAATGTTTTCGCTGCCTGCCTACTCAAGGATCTGGAAGAGAGGGCTGCATTATCAAATATAATCTGAATCAGTCAAACTGAATTTCAAAGAGTACAATCAACAATTACAAACTTATTGTCCCTCACACTGATAGTAGAAAGGGCAAAATACAGAGGCCAAAAGTTATATATCTGGTTTGTAGACTTGAAAGCTGCCTTTGGCTCTGTCCCCCCGAAATCCCTTCTGGTCAATGTTGGCAGCATGAGGTGTTCCGCAGAAACTCCTGAACAAGATTATACTGCTATACACAAATACCTGGGTTCGAATAAAGTTAGGTGACGGTAGAAGTACCACCAGTCGACTTGAAACTTTTAGTGGTTTGAAACAAGGCTGGTTATTAGCTCCATGTCTCTTTAATTTATTTATGGCTGACTTATCGCATCAATTAAAAAAAGTTAATTCTCATTCACCAAATATTTCAGGAACCAATATAAAATACTTAAGAGCGGATGATACCATATTTCTTAGTCATACCCCAATAGGCTTATAACGCCCAATAGACACATTTAACAACTATATTATAGCTAATAGCCTACAAATGGATATAAAGAAAAATAAAATCATGACAAAAGGTTACTCCAAACGTGGTATGAGAGAATGGAAAGAAAATGGTGAGCCGATCGAATCAGTTAAAACTTCTAAGTAGTTAGGAATTATATTTGATGATCGATTAACTTTTAAAAACCGTTTAATATTTTAAGAGCAAAGGCTACATCTCACATTTGCTTTTAGAACAATGCGCAATAAACTATTATGTCCCAGCCATGAGTTCCTACTTAAAGCCATGAAGGTAAGGTTGATCCCTACAGGGGCCTATGGGTCAGTAATTTTCAGAGGTAAGGACTCAAAACTCCTGTTTGTATGTGTGCCCAGCATGAACAAATTCCTTTGTGTTGTAGGTGCAGTTGCACGCTGTGCATGATTGGCATTTATAATGTCCCAAGGTAGAAGGTAGCCCCCACAAGGAGGTCACTGTTTGTGCTCTTTTTTCAGGCAGGGGCCATGTAATCGCATGGATTAGTTTGTTGGCTACCTTCCTCCCAGCTTGCATGGTCTGTCATATGCACATCACAGTTTTATTTTTGACAATACCTTCGGTATAGCTGCACTAATTATGTATACCTTCAATTTCAACTTTTCCATTAACATGTGACAACCGGTTCATTTCATTTTATTGTTTAAATACATACGCTCTCCTGATTATTTAGATTGTATTTAGATAGGTATTTCGCCCTATTTCACATGCCGGACTACTGCCTTGAACCCTTATCCCCGTAATACACAAGTGCCATCATTGACAATTCTCGGTCCCCCTGGGGCACCATTCTTTTCCTATCCTTTCCCTGGTCTAGTTTCTCCCGTGATGTCGGTCACATGACGTTCCTGAACATTCTTGACGGCCTGTCTTGCGGCAGTTCCTTGCTTCTGGTCGCTTCAATCTCCCAAGCTCGGCTCCGCTATACAGAGGCTTCATTCCTCCTTTACATCAGACCGCTCTATACACAGACTTCGCACTGCTGCTCCCGGGACCTCCGGCCCACATTCAGTAAGTGTCTTTTTGCGCTCCCAACCGCTCTGACCGCCCACTTCTGCAGTTAGAGTGTTGTACTTGCCAATCCTTCATCCATATCCCCTCCCGAGGTTTATGGCCTCGCGCTGTACTTACCCCCTCCCCCCTTGTTGCTTTCCTTTTCAGAAACGGCCCATTGCCCAGCCCCCGGGCTGTCCCTGCCTGGATTAGCTCAACCCACACTGGTTCCCCATCCATGGTTTTGCCTCCTGGATCGTTTTGGGTAAATATACTATGGACAATTCACACATGCCGGTTCCTTGCGTTGTACACCAGACTTCTGCTACAACCAGGGTCACTGTGCACCTCCTCACCCTCTTCCCTTTACCCTCAGCATCCACAGATTGACCGGATGCCTTGATTGACCTGATCGCCTGGATCTTATCATGTAAATGTACAGGAATTTATATAGCGCAAATCACCAAGCGGTTTCTAAGCGCTTGCTTAGAGAACCCGTCCTGGTATTCCCCTGTGAGATAACCCCGGCAGGGTATCCGCAAGGTGAAAGCCAGGCATCCCGCCGCGAGGGGCCGTTGTGGAGATTAAGCAAGCTATTGCCCAGAGTCGCAGAGTGTGAACCCGTGAATCGAGTAGGCACCGGAGCGAGAATTATCGAGTCCATGGACATTTTAGGACTCAAGACCCCGCCGAGCCGGCAATTGAACCCTGGTCCCGGGCTGACCTCTGCTTCCAGGTCTGCCTCCTCTAACCAGTGAGCCACACTTCTCCTCACCCTCCTACCATCTCCTCACCCTCTCCTCTCTTAATTAGGTAACCTTCTCTACAATTAATGACGTACTTAACCGTTCTCGCGGTGCCCTCCCAGGACCGCTCCTTCATTCTTACCATTCCTCTCTTTTCATTCAGAGCACTACCACAAACCACATGACCATTGTCCCGATGACGACCTGTAATTACTCAGGTTGAAACGCCGTCGACTAGCCAGCCTAGAACACGTGCGCTGTTGTGGTCAATCTATTTACCTGAATATGCCTTGAAAAAACATTGTATATAACTTGCATTCTTGACCACTTGTATTAATTTTTCTGTAATTGTCGTCGTTCCCGCTGCATTTCGCACTCCTTGTCACTGCGCCGTCCCACCCTTTCCCTCACACGCCCTGTGCTCACCTTGTGTGTTTTGGTCATTTTTTGTATTTATGTACTGTAGTGCTTTCTAACTACTATGAAATTATAGTTTATCCTTACCTTCTTTACCTACGTTGTGGTCTTTCTTTTTCCCCCCCTCCCCACTTATGATTGATACCATTGCCTTAAACAGACCTGTTTTTAAATATTGTCCAGGTGAGACATTGTGTTTGATATAAATTCAGACTAAATAAGACATGCTTTGTAACAACAGAAGTAAAACGGACAGTCCTCATGGGTGGTTACAAAGGAAGACAAGGCAGTACTATGGAGGGACTAACAAGCCTATTAACAAATCAGAAGCCAGCATTCACAAAGGACAATGACACAAGCCAATGAAAAATATGGATGGAGCTTCAAGTCCATACTCGAGTACAGCATGCCTCGCAGAGCAGCGCATGCGCTGCACATGCTCGACCTAAAAAGGAAGGAGAAATGTGATGGAACATTTAAGATGCATTGGGACAGAGACTTAGTGAGTGGTGAGTACTGGAAACTTCATAAGACAGCTCAAAATCAGAGCACACTTGGGACACAGCTAAAGAGCGGCCTAAGAGAGAAGCTCACTTTAGGGCTGTTATCAATCATGTGTTGTACAGAAGATCCTTTGGTCTCTAAAAAGGAAAAAAACTTGCTAATTGTCTATAGCCAATAAAACAGTTCAGATGTCAGGTGGGTGGTCTCTTTGGTGGCAAGTCAGAATAATTTCTTTTCCTTTAGTGGCAAGCCAGAAACATTTATTTTTCCTTTAGGATGATTGACACGATTCTGTTTTTGAAAAGTTCAAATCATCATTTCACTCCAAATTCCCACCAAATATAGTCCAGAGGCAAAACACTGCAATGGAAATGCCCTCCCAAAAGTTCTCGAAGATATTATGTTTACTTGTGGGGAATAGAACAAGACAAACTAAACTACAGATGAGTCAGGCTCGCAGTTACCTCGTCTGATCAACTTAAACTGCACTGAGAACTGGCAGCCATCTTGTCATGCCACTCTGGCGTTTACCATCAGTGCCACATTGTGAACTGGATTTAGAGATGAAAAAACTGAACAAAAGTCATTATCTGAGGGCATGCGTTGGACAAAACAGAGAAAAAGGAGTACACTAATATAGTTTGTTATATCTCTGGAACTGACCAGAGATACTCACCATATAACCAGATTAAACATTAATGCATACATTGGAAAACTCTTTACCTCACCCTACAGTAAACCGCTTTCTGCAGGAGATGGTAATTTACAAACAGACAGGGGGCAGTTGGCAACCAATAATGGAAGCAATAACTTCGTTAATTTGAACCGTAAGGACAAAATCAGAGGGTTCCTTGCAGGCTAGGCATCTAACATAAAGAACCTGCCTCAGAAGAAGACGGCCCTTCTTAAAGAAAGTCTTGAGAAATGGGAGAGGAAGGTAAAATAAATGCTAACACACCAAGAGGCGGAGGAATTGTAATTTGCATCCATCACAACAGCTTTTCACCTAGACAAATTAACCAAAAAGTACTTTGGGAGTTATATCGTATCATTTATTCTAATGCAAATCCAAAAAGCGAGCTTCTGTGTGAAAACCATAATATCACTATTGCTTTGTAATGCTTTCAGACAATTTTATTAAACAGCAGCAAGACTACTTTGATATACTTGCATTACTGTCGCCAAGTGATGTACAACAATCAAATGGTATTGTTTGCATCTTAAAGAACTGCCGGTTTCTACAGTGACAACTTAGCCTTCCATCATTCTGAGGATGATAAATTGAGTACCCCTAAATTGCATAACAGTAGCACCTGCTTAGAGGAGGCATATGCTGTGGGAAGAAAGCGATACAAAAGGGGATGATGGACGGAGCGTTTGAGCAAATCAAATCAATATGCTGTGGGAAGATACTCTAAGAACACCATCATCATGATATTGAATATAGATTTATGCATGTATATAATTTATTTTTGTCCGGGCTGGACAAGCTTAGCGGCCTTGCTAGATGTATGCAATAAAGAGAAATAATTAATAAAAAAGTAAATAAAGAGGGACTTTGGGTCAGCCCCTGATTGCTTGCAGTGTCATTCACATTTAGGATCAGCTCATTGGACAGCATATTTAGAGTAAGGCAATGAGTCAGTCCATTTCCGCCTTTAGCTTTTCTGCAATTGTCCATCTCATTTGAGACCAGCTCACAGGACAGCCTTCTGGAGAGTCGGGTAGTGCAAGTGATGGTGTTTTCATGCTTTACCTGAGCATCCATACCAGACACGCAAAGAGGTCGGTCTGTTCTTGAGGCAAACATGCACTCTCTGCACCCGGGTTGGAACATGCCTTGTACTGCTCCTGGAGAGACAGCGGGGCTTGCCTTGCTTCCATCCCTTCTATAGAGGTTGGTGCGACTGTTGGTTCTCATACCAACCTCATGAAACACTGACTTTCCCGATGGAGTTAGTGATTATTTCTGTCCCACATTGCACCAAGCAGCCAGGACAAAAAAGTAAGGGGCAGTTTAAGTTGCATTTTTAATGGTAGTGAAAAAAAAATCTGAATTCAAGGTTTATATTGGACTAATAATGTATCTAGTCAGGTAGCAAAATATAAGCTCTGACATATATGAGCCCGACAAATATTAAGTTTTAATTGAGTTTACATTATCTGGAGACTATATCACAGAATAGGGCAGTTTAAAAGACATTGCTTTTCAGTAGTATATTTCGGGTCCAAGCCCATAACACGTAAAAACAATACAATAAAATACACATATTAAATGTATGTTCATGAGATGACAAACAGTTATTCATTTAATAATGGTATAGTCTAATTGCTCCAAGGCAAATTTCACCCTCCGAAAACCCCTGTTATTCAACCGCTGTTTAAGCAATTTTACCCTGGGGCTAGAATACATTGGGTGAAAAAATAGAAAGTTCATTTCAGCCTAGCCCTCGACCTGACTGGGCAGGTATGGCAACATTTTGATTATGTGCTGGTAATGTCCCAGTTGTTTCTAAAGTAGTTTAAGAGATCAATAACGAGCCTGCGTTTAAAGTACAAAGGTTTAGCAGCTGCAGGCTCAACTTCATCCAAGTAATGCTCATATTTAGGTGACGACTTCCTTATAAGGAAAACCTTCCTTAATCTTCTATCGGATGGGTTTACAATACCTGACAGCAACACACTTTTGCTCAGTACTGCACAAGCAGTCACAATGTCCCTTGAAAGCATCACAAATTCATCCACCACCATTAGTCAACCACATCTCAGAAGGCATACTAGCACCCCACAGCATCACATATTCACCAAGCAATACTCTAACCCTACAGAATTGCACTGCCATCTCGTACCGCTGAACTATGACAGCACATAACCTAACTACCAAAGTTATGATCTCAGTAATAACCAACCACCATAAAACACCCTAACAAACCCACACTGCTATGAAACACACCTCTACAGCACCACCCAACAAACCAGCAGTAGTGAACAAATGACGAGCAACATTATCACCACACCCAAACACTTTAAAGCTCCATGAGTTCTCCTTTCACTGCTGTACAACACCCCAGCGCAGCACTGTGATCCTTTTCTGTTCTAGCACCTAACAATAAGACCCAACATCACCACACTGCCTAACTCCAACACAATACTATCACCCTCACCAAGGCAGTATTACCACGAACACCACACTCACTTCAAGCAACAAAGTGGGCCAACTACATCCGTCACCACTACATTACCAAGTCACAGCATGCAATTACACATACCCTTGCCACCCTTACAACCACACTACACTACCCTACCCTACCCTACACCCCAGACTGCTATACCGCAGTTGAGGTACACTCATGACAATATAAATCACAACTACATTACTGTACCATAGTAACTAAATGACAATACGACATAAAAATGCAAGAACAGAACCACAACACTGCTAAAACGCAGCATAATGAAAGGCACTTGCCTAATACAATAGCACATCAACACAACAATGAAATAGAAATACCATGGTATGCCGCCACAAAAACAAGGATACATCAACAACACAAAACTATAAAACCACATAACTCAAAAACATAACTAAACATATGAAGAGACCCAACACAACCAAAATTACAGCACAACACAAAATCATAAACACACAGAGGAAAGCACCACACGAATACAGTAGTACAGCGGCAGACAAAATATCAAAACAACATTAACAGTAGCACATAACACAATCACTTTACTTCACCACAACCATCACTGACAAGCAAACAAAACACAAACAATAAGGTGCAACACAACACACAAAATAAAAACATACAATAATGAACACCACAGGAAACGCAAACACCATCACAACACAACAATAAGGCAAAAACAATGTGTCTTAACAAAACAAATAACACCACACCAAAACACTACCAGCACAAACTTCACTAAACACTATACCAATAAGATAACAAAATAAGCATAAAACCACAAAGCACCACAACTGCACAATACAGAAGAAAAAAGACAATACACCGCACAACTCACAACACAAACACAACAAAACCATAACTAATGTAAAAAAAGAAACAGCAACACAATGCCAGTAACACACCAATAATTAATGCACCACACACATCACACACGGCATAACACACCACAAAAGCAAAACAAGAGCAACATAACATCACACAATAATACAACACAACAGAAGACAACAAAAGAACATCTCAACACTTGTTTTGTATTGAATGTTCAGTAAACGGGTAACCAATAACAGCTGGCGCTTCCATGTGGTAATTAAGTATATGGCTATGATGCTGATTGAAACATATTTTTGCCTTTCTCATAGTGTTGCCAATATAAAATAAACCATAGATATTTTATTGACTAGATACATCCTGCAGTATCAAAGGTAACAATATTTCAAAATGAATGGGTCCTCATGTAATACAACTTGTGCTACGTATAGCGCTCTGATACCCGATTCGGGACAAGTTCACGCTATATAAAACCCTGATTTTTTTTTTTTTTTTACAAATGTGTGGAGTTTGTAGCATCTAATTTTGTAATCGTGTTACTGTTGTGGTATGTTTATACTGTGAAGTGTTGCTGTATTCTTTGTATCACATTGTGTTGGCACACTATTGCATTGTAATCAGCTGGCATTTCCTGGGCTTTTTTAAATGCAAAGGCTCCTAATCACAAAACAGGAGCATCTGTGATGGCCAAATAGGTTTCTCCTATGTATGAATCCCCATTTAGGATTCAGTAAAATGATATTGGCTCTTAAAATCGTATTGCGAATGGATACAGATTCTGTACTTGGGTGTGGCTTACAAATTCTGAATCGGCATTTAATGTATCATCAGTGGTTTCCAAAGCACCTCCTATGGAGATTTGATGTCGGTTATGTCCGTTACCAGAAAGCATGGTTTAACTAAACTGTCGGCCAAGCTGAGACAATACCTGCTATATGAACACTGCCACACACTCTGCTTTTCAAATGGAGAAATGACTTGGCATTCTTATCAAGAAGTTGTGAATGTGTGGATTTTCTTGCAACTAGAGATACAGTTAGTACGAGTACCATGGAATTAATCGGACACTCCTGTCTGCTTGGTACCCATTTCTAACACCCAAATGTCTTGTTATTTTCCAGATAGTTTGTTTGCCAGCCTGACACAACCGCCTGAAACTAACATATTATTATAGAGTGCAAGAGACAATCAATGAGCTGTTGATGCTGCCTTTCCACTGGAAACATTAACGAGATTTTGGAAGAAATATCTAGTTTGTGGCTCATCAACCTAGAATGAAAACCTCCTACATATTACTAACATAGTGAAGATGTAACTGAAGAATGCAGAGCTGCAGGTTGAAGAGCTAAAGTAAACTATTGCAGAGGAGAGCAGTGATATCTGGCTAAATTGTCAGCAGACAACCACCCACCAAAGGTTCACTTGCTGGCATCATAACACAAATTTAGCATTTCCTGAACCAAATACCATTCCATGCATCAACATTCGAAACATTCTTTCCTCAAACTTCCCCGTAAACTACATACAACAAATCCACAGACAGCTTACCCTTTGAAAGTAAATACACGTTACGGGTAAAGCAGAAAACAGTTCCACAAGTCTTATTTTTAATATGACAAGGGGAATTCTAGAATGCCAGGATCACCAAGCTTGTCTGAGCGAATCTCCCCTATTTTCTATTTTAGATGTAGTGAAAGAAAATAAATATCACAAACGAATAAAAACGATTAAGATAAAGTGCCTGAATTAACAGCTTCAAATTAATACCGCAAACCATTTGAATTCGTAAAATATATAGCGACATTTGCACAACAGAACAAATGATCAGGCTGATGTGTAGCCCAAGTTTCAAATGATCTCGTTCATCTACTTAGCAACCAAGCCCCTTCCCGTTCTAAGCACTTCAAAAATCTCAATAACATTAGCATAATAAAATATAGGACTTTTAATCTAAATCCATTCATGTTAGAAACGCTTGCTTGCATGCAATGATAAGAATTTCCAAACTATTAACAGCACACTAGGTGGTAGACCTGGGGATAAGACGATGTGGCAAACAAAATCGCAGAAAAAGTGTCTTCATGTTAAAGATATTTCCTCACACACACTCTTCCAGCATCTATTAATTATTATCTACAGGAAAAGGATGAATAATTTCGTAAAAGGACAAGGGCAAACTAAAATAGGCAAGCATTTCACTGAATCCGTGGGTTTTCCTTACCATTACAGACATATATATATGTTTATACATATAACCCCGTGATGGCGCCCATTACCTGTTTGGCGCTGAAGAAGGCAGCACAGAACGCCAAAATGCATTCGCCTATAATGGTTTACCTGCAATAAAAATGGTGTCCTCCGTTTCCCCTGTATGGACCTCTTCTTCTTCTTGGTCGCTGAGGAGGTACTTTGTGTATATGTATATGTATATATATATATATATATATATATATATATATATATATATATATATATAGAGAGAGAGAGAGAGAGAGAGATATAGATATACACACACACACAAAGTACCTCCTAAGCGACCAAGAAGAAGAAGAGGCCCATACAGGGGAAACAGAGGACACCATTTTTATAGCAGGTAAACCATTATAGGCGTGTGTGTATATGTGTGTGTATATATATATATATATATATATATATATATATATATATATACAAAACACAAAAAGGATCCTTCCTGAAGGGTTCCCGTCGTCAGGTGGCGCATGTTCCGGCAGGATCCATAACGCCGGCAAAGTTTGTATGTATACCAGATTCCTAACAAAAGGATTTGATGCGCACTCGGATAGAGGGTAGAAAACACCAAGGTTTTATTTTCAGTAGTCGCTACGCGTTTCGAGACCCACCGGTCTCTTGATCACACGATACTCTTTTGTCTACCGCTACATGCATAAATAAAGTTTACAAGTGAAGAAGTGAGTAAACATAAAAGAGGCAATTCCAACCATATGATATTAGCTCAAAACCATGGCGGCCATTTTGTAGTGGAGTAAACAATGCGTCATTTATCAGTCATAGTGTTAACCTTTTTTACACATTTGGCTGATTGTCTTGTTGTTATTCAAATATTATTCTCATATCTGAAAACAGTATACTGAAATGTACCAGATTCGACAAGTGTCCATATTTTGTACATATCAACCTTGCATTACAATGACAAATTAATACTTGTACATGTTACTTTGACCAATACCTCGGAGTTGCGCAATAAAGTATTGCTTCATCTGGAAACTACATACATAGCGCTAATTGAATCGACAAGTGTCCATATTTTCTACATATCGATCATGCAATGCAAAAACAAATAAACTTATATGAGTTATTTGGACCACATTTGATCCTTCTAGGTTGCGTAATTGTGGCACTGCCAGGTCGCCTGCGTTTTAACTCCACTTACTTTTCTATAGAAAAAAGCCATATTTTTTCTGTATTCGGACTAGTGCCCTATGGTTAATTACTTTAAGGTTCGCCGGTGAAGCCAAGCTTTACTTCTGTAGCTATTTGTGTCATTTGCCTCTTGTACTATGTAAACAGTTTAGAAGGACACCCATTAGATTTACCACTGTGCAAAAATGTGATGATTTTGTGATTTTTAACATATATTATACCATATATTTTTCACAATAAACATAATTATATGAAATTATATAAAAATATATAATTATATAAAAAATAGGAGATTTTACATTGTTCTAATAATGTGCTGGATTATAACCTTTAACTTCATGTCCTGTACCTTTACGCAGGTCTAATCTTGTGAAGAAAAAGGGTAGGAAGCCGTGCATCTTTATAAAAGTGAATTGTGAAAAGGCCCCTATCTTTTCCTCCTGTAAATTAAACAGAATGAAAAACAAAAATTATTAAAACCAACGTTAAAAACATATGCATTCATATGAATCATCAAATTTCCTATAAAACAGACATGTTTCTAACAACAGGAATTGGAATTAATCACGTATCATGTAAGTGGGTTGCTAGCTCTTCATCAAGATTATGCCCCCCCGGAAATCTCGTCTCGTGCTGCATGATCCAGCTAGATTCACTTTTCTTCAAGGCAATGAGTCTGTTGCCCCCTCTACCACTTGTGTGTACTTGTTCTAGGGCAAAGTATTTTAATAAAGCATTATCGGACTGATGATGTGTCTGAAAATGACGTGCAATGGGGTAGTTTTTGTCAACATGGGTAATTGCCCGAAGATGTTCTTGGACTCGTTTTTTCCCCATGCATATAGTACTACCCACGTATTTCAATTTACAAGGGCACTCTAAAACATAAACCACAAAATTGCTACTGCATGTAAGGAATTGTTTGATAGTATGTTTCCTATTGGAGCCTGGTATCTCGACTTCTTTCACCATAGTGCTAGATTTACATGCACGACAGTGTCCACAGGGATAAAAACCTTTGAGATTATGTGAGCTAGCACTGTTTTTTGGGCTAATATCCCCTTTCACCAGGATGTCCCTCAAACTTTTGCCCTTTCTATAGGTTACTGAGGGTCGATCTCCTATTTTTGTGCCAATTATATTGTCACTTTTTAAGACATTCCAATTGTCCACCAGTACTTTATTCACCTTTTTAGAGTCTTCATTAAAGGTGGTGATCAGCCTTGTGATAGATTCTGTCTCTTTCAGGAATTCTGGGTTCTAGGGTACTTTCCCTGGTTCTCTGACTTACTTTTGCTACTGCCTTGTTTAGAACCCATTCTGGGTAGCCTCTCTCTCTGAATCTATTGAGCATGGTGGTTTTTTCTAACTCGTAAAGATTTTCTTCGCTACAGTTACGTTTGGCTCGTAGGAGTTCCCCATAGGGAATGCTCCATTTGAGACTCTCAGGGTGGGCGCTCTAGGCGTGCAGTAGGCTATTGCCTGCGGTGTCTTTTCTGTACAATTCGGTTACAAGACGGCCGTCTTGTACTCTGACCTTTGTGTCTAAGAACTCAATACTTTCAGTGCTGGTATTAAGAGTGAGTTTAATGTTATATGGGTTGTTGTTGAGTTTTCTTACAAAATTCTGGGCTTCATCTTCGGATCCGTTCCACACTACGAATAAATAGTCTATGTAACGGATCCAGGTCCTAACTTTGCCGAATTCCACCTTTAACATCGGATCTTTGCGAATCTCCCCCTCCCATTTACCAAGGAAAAGATTTGCCAGACTCGGCGCAAAGCTAGAACCCATGGCGGTCCCACGTACCTGTCTGAAGAGATCCCCATTAAACATAGAGATGTTATTTTTCAAACATATTCTTAACATCTCCACAATCATGTTGGTATGGTCAAGGTATGATATATCTCTTTCCTGCATAAAATGTAGGCATGCTGTTATGCCTTGCTCGTGATCAATTATAGTGTATAGTGAACTCACGTCCATAGTAATGAGCGTGAGCCTTTCTTCCCAATTTATTGTGGAGATTTTGTTCAAAAAATCCTTAGTGACCTCAATATGAGACGGCAGTATATTGACATAATCTCGTAAAAAATGATCAATATATTTAGAGATATTTTCGTTTACACTGCCTATTGAGGACACTATGGGTCTCCCCGGTGGTCTTCTTGGATCTTTGTGTACCTTCGGCAGAAGGTATAAGATTGGTAGCTTCGGGTAATCTTTCTTCAGAAAGCAATACTCATGCCATGTGATAAGTCCCTCATTCTGCCATTTCTCTAAATTCTCCCATGTGGTGGTGATACACTGGTTGTATTCAGTAGTGTTACTTTTGCAATAGTAGTTAACATCATTCAATTGTTTGTGAGCTTCGGCAATGTACATATCACGTCCCCAGAGTACTATGTTGCCCCCCTTATCAAAGGGCCTAATAACAATAGTATCATCTTCTGCTAGTGATAAGATGAAATCTCTTTGTGATTTTGTTAAATTAAAATTATGTTTACTGTTATTAGCACTTTTATGTTTCTGTTTTATCAGTTCTATGGTCACAACCTCATGAAAGGTGTCTATCCTATCATGGGGCATGATGGTATATTTTGGTCTAAAGTTCGTATGTGCTGCCATATCAGTTCTCAATGCATCTGGGGTGTGTGCTCCCAAGTTGTTGATATCATCATCTAGTACATACCTTAACTCATAGACAGTGTGTAGCCTCTCATTGTCCCCCACAGTGAGTTGTATTGATTCAGATAGCTCAGATTCTCTGTCTGGCGGTTTTCTATTGAACATTGAATGCCATTTCTTCAATTTCAATTTTCTTACAAATTTAAAAATGTCAACTCGAGTATTAGAATAGTTGAACAGTTCCGTCGGACAGAATGTCAAACCTAAGCACAATGTACTCTTCTCAGAGTCATTTAAAGGTTTATCAGATAGATTAATGATTGTTCTATTTACCATATTCATATCCATCATTGTTTTCCCTTTTTGGAGCCACCACGTACGTTTCCCACGGGCTTTTTGTTTGTGGTTTCTTTGCTTTGCTTTGAGGCGTCTCTTTTTGGAGCGCCCCTGCCTCTTGGTCTTCCCCTTGCTCGGCCACGTTCTTGCATTCTCTGTGGTGTGTTGTCCCTGGTTTGTACCCGTTCCTTTTTCCGGCGGGACCTGAGCACTCTGAACTCGTCTAAAAAAGTAGCCTGTTTTTTAGTGACTACAATATCCGACATTGTGCTTGTAGTTTGGATGGATCCCTCTGTGTCCGAATCTGTGGCTGATATTAATTCTTGGTGATCTTAACCACTTTCTACAGGTGAGGCTTCCTCATTTTTATCTTGTTGTTGTTTGTACAGATGATCGTATTTCGGACTATATGTGAGAATCCTCCCACTCTCATAATCTCCACAGTCTCTGTGTAGTTTTCTTTGTTTTCTGTATTTTATGTCATCTTCATATCTTTTTAACTTGCCTTTTAAATCTTCCCGAAATTTATGATCCGGTCACCCTCTGAATTCTTTTTCCACTCTTCTTCTATTTCCTTTAGTTCCAAGAGTATTTTTTCACGATCCTCCCACGCATATTTTATCAAAATGCATAACATATTTTTTGAGCTATTTGAAGAATTGGTCGCCCAATCTTGTAGCATTTGTGGATTCATTGCTTCGTGTGAAGGGGTAATATAGATTCGCAAGCCTCGTGGGACCATATCTTTGTCCACATAATCCTGTAGCGAGATCGCTTCCCACCATTTTGATGTTTCTTGTTTCATTAATTTTTCATAATGTTTGAATGACACAGTCAGAGTATCACTTTCTGGTTGTTCTGCCATAACTTTCACTCCTGTTGTTTTGCCAGGTGATCTGGCAAATAACGCCAATGCCTCCTTGCGCCTAGCTCCCTCTTCTTCCATGTTGTTGTTCGATGTTATGAGTCTGTGGTAAATACTCGTGTTGTTGTTGTATTGCACGTTTGTAGCGGAGTACTACAAGCCGCTACCGCAAGTGCCCAGCTCACGGTGCAGTAAGTGTCTTATATGGTGTGTTTACCCTCTATCCCCACTTCTCGTGAGTGGTTCCTGATGCCACAATGATATTATCCGCGGCGCAGGTTCGTGGAGTCAATGTTCGTCCTCAGAAAATTGCAAACTTTACTTGTTCACATCTGGGGGGATTCCCCGTTCTAAATGTACTTTGCAATTTTTTGGCCTGTCTTAATAAATAGCCCCAAGCACCCCACCGGCTCGCATCACAACCCGGCACAGCCTTGTGAGGGATTCGCGGAACTCAGGTCCCGCCGGAAAAAGGAACAGGTACAAACCAGGGACAACACACCACAGAGAATGCAAGAACGTGGCCGAGCAAGGGGAAGACCAAGAGGCAGGGGCGCGCCAAAAAGAGACGCCTCAAAGCAAAGCAAAGAAACAACAAACAAAAAGCCCGTGGGAAACGTACGTGGTGGCTCCAAAAAGGGAAAACAATGATGGATATGAATATGGTAAATAGAACAATCATTAATCTATCTGATAAACCTTTAAATGACTCTGAGAAAAGTACATTGTGCTTAGGTTTGACATTCTGTCCAAGTGAACTGTTCAACTATTCTAATACTCGAGTTGACATTTTTAAATTTGTAAGAAAATTGAAATTGAAGAAATGGCATTCAATGTTCAATAGAAAACCGCCAGACAGAGAATCTGAGCTATCTGAATCAATACAACTCACTGTGGGGGACAATGAGAGGCTACACACTGTCTATGAGTTAGGTGATGTACTAGATGATGATAGCAACAACTTGGGAGCACACACCCCAGATGCATTGAGAACTGATATGGCAGCACATACGAACTTTAGACCAAAATCTGTTTTTTATCCCATCATGCCCCATGATAGTATAGACACCTTTCATGAGGTTGTGACCAGAGAACTGATAAAACAGAAACATAAAAGTGCTAATAACAGTAAACATAATTTTAATTTAACAAAATCACAAAGAGATTTCATCTTATCACTAGCAGAATATGATACTATTGTTATTAAGCCCTCTGACAAGGGGGGCAACATAGTACTCTGGGGACGTGATATGTACATTGCCGAAGCTCACAAACAATTGAATGATGTTAACTACTATTGCAAAAGTAAAACTACTGAATGAAACCAGTGTATCACCACCACATGGGAGAATTTAGAGAAATGGCAGAATGAGGGACTTATCACATGGCATGAGTATTGCTTTCTCAAGATAGATTACCCGAAGCTACCAATCTTATACCTTCTGCCGAAGGTACACAAAGATCCAAGAAGACCACCGGGGAGACCCATAGTGTCCTCAATAGGCAGTGTAAACGAAAATATCTCTAAATATATTGATAATTTTTTACGAGATTATGTCAATACACTGCCGTCTCATATTGAGGACACTAAGGATTTTTTGAACAAAATCTCCACAATAAATTGGGAAGAAGGGCTCACGCTCATTACTATGGACGTGAGTTCACTCTACACTATAATTGATCACGAGCAAGGCATAACAGCATGCCTACATTTTATGCAGGAAAGAGATATATCATACCTTGACCATACCAACATGATTGTGGAGATGTTAAGAATATGTTTGAAAAATAACATCTTTATGTTTAATGGGGATCTCTTCAGACAGCTACGTGGGACCACCATGGGTTCTAGCTTTGCACCGAGTCTGGCAAATCTTTTCCTTGGTAAATGGGAGGGGGAGATTCGCAAAGATCCGATGTTAAAGGTGGAATTCGGCAAAGTTAGGACCTGGATCCGTTACATAGACGATTTATTCGTAGTGTGGAACGGATCCGAAGATGAAGCCCAGAATTTTGTAAGAAAACTCAACAACCCATATAACATTAAACACACTCTTAATACCAGCACTGAAAGTATTGAGTTCTTAGACACAAAGGTCAGAGTACAAGACGGCCGTCTTGTAACCGAATTGTACAGAAAAGACACAGCAGGCAATAGCCTACTGCACGCCCAGAGCGCCCACCCTGAGAGTCTCAAATGGAGCATTCCCTATGGGGAACTCCTACGAGCCAAACGTAACTGTAGCGAAGAAAATCTTTACGAGTTAGAAAAAACCACCATGCTCAATAGATTCAGAGAGAGAGGCTACCCAGAATGGGTTCTAAACAAGGCAGTAGCAAATGTAAGTCAGAGAAACAGGGAAAGTACCCTAGAACCCCGAATTCCTGAAACAGAGACAGAATCTGTCACAAGGCTGATCACCACCTTTAATGAAGACTCTAAAAAGGTGAATAAAGTACTGGTGGACAATTGGAATGTCTTAAAAAGTGACAATATCATTGGCACAAAAATAGGAGATCGACCCTCAGTAACCTATAGAAAGGGCAAAAGTTTGAGGGACATCCTGGTGAAAGGGGATATTAGCCCAAAAAACAGTGCTAGCTCACATAATCTCAAAGGTTTTTATCCCTGTGGACACGGTCGTGCATGTAAATCTAGCACTATGGTGAAATAAGTCGAGATACCAGGCTCCAATAGGAAACATACTATCAAACAATTCCTTACATGCAGTAGCAATTTTGTGGTTTATGTTTTAGAGTGCCCTTGTAAATTGAAATACGTGGGTAGTACTATATGCATGGCGAAAAAACGAGTCCAAGAACATCTTCGGGCAATTACCCATGTTGACAAAAACTACCCCATTGCACGTCATTTTCAGACACATCATCAGTCCGATAATGCTTTATTAAAATACTTTGCCCTAGAACAAGTACACACAAGTGGTAGAGGGGGCAACAGACTCATTGCCTTGAGGAAAAGTGAATCTAGCTGGATCATGCAGCTCGTGACGAGATTTCCGGGGGGGCATAATCTTGATGAAGAGCTAGCAACCCACTTACATGATACGTGATTAATTCCAATTCCTGTTGTTAGAAACATGTCTGTTTTATAGGAAATTTGATGATTCATATGAATGCATATGTTTTTAACGTTGATTTTAATAATTTTTATTTTTCATTCTGTTTAATTTACAGGAGGAAAAGGAAGGGGCCTTTTCACAATTCACTTTTATAAAGATGCACAGCTTCCTACTCTTTTTCTTCACAAGATTAGACCTGCGTAAAGGTACAGGACATGAAGTTAAAGGTTATAATCCAGCACATTATTAGAACAATGTAAAATCTCCTATTTTTTTTATAATTATATATTTTTAATATAATTTCATGTAATTATGTTTATTGTGAAAAATATATGGTATAATATATGTTAAAAATCACAAAATCGTCACATTTTTGCACAGTGGTAAATCTAATGGGTGTCCTTCTAAACTGTTTACATAGTACAAGAGGCAAATGACACACTTAGCTACAGAAGTAAAGCTTGGCTTCACCGGCGAACCTTAAAGTAATTAACCATAGGGCACTAGTCCGAATACAGAAAAAATATGGCTTTTTTCTATAGAAAAGTAAGTGGAGTTAAAACGCAGGCGACCTGGCAGTGCCACAATTACGCAACCTAGAAGGATCAAATGTGGTCCAAATAACTCATATAAGTTTATTTGTTTTTGCATTGCATGATCGATATGTAGAAAATATGGACACTTGTCGATTCAATTAGCGCTATGTATGTAGTTTCCAGAGGAAGCAATACTTTATTGCGCAACTCTGAGGTATTGGTCAAAGTAACATGTACAAGTATTAATTTGTCATGGTAATGCAAGGTTGATATGTACAAAATATGGACACTTGTCGAATCTGGTACATTTCAGTATACTGTTTTCAGATATGAGAATAATTTTGAATAACAACAAGACAATCAGCCAAATGTGTAAAAAAGGTTAACACTATGACTGATAAATGACGCTTTGTTTACTCCACTACAAGATGGCCGCCATGGTTTTGAGCTAATATCATATGGTTGGAATTGCCTCTTTTATGTTTACTCACTTCTTCACTTGTAAACTTTATTTATGCATGTAGCGGTAGACAAAAGAGTATCGTGTGATCAAGAGACCGGTGGGTCTCGAAACGCGTAGCGACTACTGAAAATAAAACCTTGGTGTTTTCTACCCTCTATCCAAGTGCGCATCAAATCCTTTTGTTAGGAATCTGATATATATATATATATATATATATATATATATATATATATATATATATATATATATATATCCACGACCCGGCTGAGGTGAGCTTAGAACGTCTGCGGGGACTCGAGGAGGCCCGAGGAAATTATTGGCACTGGAGACAGTGCGCCCTGTTCTGCAGCACATTACGGCCACAAGGACATAAGTACATCAAACTCCCCCTCGTACCATCTACCCAGGGATATTGCATTCTGGGAGCTGTAGGATTTACTGATCTGCAGCAGGTGACTATCACATTCATTATTATTTATTTATTTATAGAACTTATAGAGCGCACTATCGCCGTTGCAGGCATCCTGGCGCTGGAGCTCCAAAGACATGAAACGGAGGGACAGCAAAAAACAGCCAACTCAAACACTAGGGAACAGCCAAGTTTTCACGGATTTTCTAAACGGGAGAAGTTTATCCAGTTGCCTAATCTCCCAAGGTAGACTGTTCCACAGTTTGGCCGCAGCCACCCCAAAAGATCTTCCCCCTGCCCTAACTTTTTTAAATCTAGGGACTCTCACCAGGCGTGCTGACGAGGAGCGCAGTGCCCTAGCGGGGGTATACCATGCAAATTTAGCTTGCAGCATTCTGGGTCCAAGCCCATGGAGGGCCTTAAAAACAAGGCAGAGAGACTTAAATCGTATTCTCTGTCTAAGGGGGAGCCAGTGGAGTTCGGCCAGGGCCGCGGATGCTGATGTTCTTCTGGGCCACCCCAAGGCCATTCTGGCCGCCGCTGATTGAATTCTTTGGAGCCTATCAAGCAAAAAACTGGGAGACTCGAGCAACAGTGCATTGCAATAGTCGAGTCTACTCAGAATTGTACATCTGGCCACCAGGGCCCGGGCAGAGGAAGGTAAAAATGGCATGATTTTGCGAAGGGACCTAATCAGGGCGAAACAGGACAATACCGTTTTTGCAACCTGAGCCTCCATAGACAGCTTATTGTCCAGCATAACACCTAGGTTACGCACTGTTTTAACAGGCGAAACCCTAGTGGCAAATTCTGGGGGCCAGAGATTATCAGGGAGAGAGTGTGAAATCTTACTCCCCGCATAGAAGAGCAATTCAGTTTTACCTGCGTTGAATTGCAGGGAGTTAACCTGTAGCCAGCCAGCCACGTCCCTCAAACACTCATGGAAAACCTCAACCGATATTGAATCCTCCCCCTCAAAGGAGAGGATCAGTTGAGTGTCGTCCGCATAATTAATCGTATTGATCTTATAGAACTTAATCAGGGAGATCAACGGTTTTAAATAAAGATTAAACAAAATAGGGCTAATAGCCGAGCCCTGAGGAACACCATGTGTTACTGGGAGAAATGCAGATTGAAATGGGGGGAGGGCCACAGCCTGCTGTCTGTCTTCAAGAAAGGAGCAGAACCATCGCAGGGCACAGCCCCTCACCCCGGCCTCCTGCAATCTGCACAGGAGGATCTCATGGTTTATCGTATCAAATGCGGCAGACAGGTCAAGCAAAATCAAAGCGGTTGCCTGACCCTTGTCTGCACGCATTTGAAGCTCATCCATGGCCGTTACCAAGGCCGTCTCAGTCCTATGGGCAGGGCAAAAGCCGAATTGCAATTCCTCCAGCAGCTGGTGTTGCTCCAAATGTTTGGACAATAGAGAACTAACCCTACGCTCAACAATCTTTGCGGGGAAAGAAAGCAACGAGATTGGCCTATAATTCTTAGAACACTCTGGGTCCAGCGAAGGTTTTTTCAACAGCGGGGATATCAAAGCTTGTTTCCAACGAATGGGCACAATACCGCTGGTCAGAGACTGATTGCAGATCAGGCGGAGAGCAGGGAATAATTCCGCCTCATACTCCTTCCAGATCTTATGCGGGACCGGGTCCAGAGGTGAGCCGGAAGAGATGTCGCACGCCAGCCTCCTAAAGTCTTCCTCCCCTAAGGGAGAAAACCCTAATAGTTGCTCCCCAGGCTGACGACAGGGGCCTATGTCGCTGCCGAGCGAGGTCTGGTCCATCAATCCCTGGGAGAAGCTGGGCACAGGGCGAGCTTGGAGATCATTGATAATGACCTCGATTTTGTCCCTGAAGAACTTGGCCAGGTTCTCACAGAGTTCCTGCGATGGTGGTATCGAATTCCTGGAGCAATCCGGGCTGGTGAGGCTATTAAGAATATTAAAGATGCTCCTGGAGCTGTTTGAGGCATTACAAATCGTAGAGCAAAAATACTCTGCTTTGGTGTTATGGATCAGGGTTTTATACTCAGCCAATTTAAGCTTCCAAAGCAGCCTGTCTGAATCGTTATACCCCCGCCGCCATTTCCTCTCTGCCTGTTTGCAAGCTAGTTTGGTGGATTTCAAGGTGTCAGTAAACCAAGGGGCCGAGGCTCTGCTTTTGCACCTAAGTTTTTTTAGCGGGGCAAAGGAGTCTAGCGTTGTGGTAATCCTAAGGCACAACGCGGTAAAATTTTCGTCGACCTGCTTGTCCGGGGAGAAGGAATCTCTGACCGTGAACACAGAGTCAGACCCTCGCAGTCGTGCAAGGGCCTTCCAGTCCCTACACAGAACATCGGTAGTGGGCCGCACCAGTCGAGTTCGACCAGTATTGACGTTAACATAAAATTTAATTAAAACATGATCGGTCCAGACCACCGGTAATGTATTACCCATATACAGCAGATGAGGGACGGAGAAGAGAAGGTCAAGGCAATGACCGTCCTTGTGAGTAGCACCCACAACCTGCTGAACGATCACTATCACATGTTCGGGGAGGCGTGATCTTTCAATTATGGGAGGACTGCAGACTTATTTAAAGTGAAGGCGTGGGGCTGCTTCATTGTGGTGGTGGCATCTGAGGAAGACAGTGATGTCGAAATGCATTATGCTCATTCCACTTTCCAATTAAAGGCTTTCTCCTGTTACCCCGTGTGGCCTCTTCCTTATCTGGAGGTGTGTGTGTATGTGTGTGTGTATATATATATATATATATATATATATATATATTGCAGCTCAAAATCTCTCGTAATGTCAGAAAGAATTTCGGCACTCGCAAGGGAAGTGTTCACGCTGGTTTATTTCATGAAAACACTCAGCAGACAGTGTCTGCTGAGTGTTTTCATGAAATAAACCAGCGTGAACACTTCCCTTGCGAGTGCCGAAATTCTTTCTGACATTACGAGAGATTTTGAGCTGCAGTCTGTGACGTGGTGCGCCACCACGAAGAGGCACCCGTCTGCGAGTGACCCGGTCCCTGGCGTAACGGAGCTATAATATATATATATATATATATATATATATATATATATATATATATATATTACTCCTGGACAGGTGCTATAATGCTAAAAATAACAGCTCAAATTTCACCTCTTCGGAAGAAAATAAGCACTCACGGGTGGCGTTCTTAAGGAATTTCATTTCACGAACAAACGCGTTTCGGTGCTCTGCCTTCTTCGGTGTTGCCAACACACCGCAGGCAGCCGTCTTTTAATCGATTACAATGCGTGGAACAAAAAGAGGACTGTGTGGACCTTCGAGATAACGTTGTGAATTACCCGCCATCTTAAAACATATAATTTACATGCAGATGCATACATAATTAACGTTTTTCACGTTACATGGCAATTCATTCATAATTTAAACTGCATATAATTTATATTTGATTTACACACAAATTTAAAAATGTAAAAGTGTGCAGATAGCAGTTTCTGTGGTTTTTTTATTCCCTATATTATATTTAGGCTAATATACTTGTGCTAACCTCGTGCACATTAAAAGCAAAAAATTACATTCATTCATCCTATTAATGATCTGGCCGAGAATCGGCAAATGTCCACTACGTGCCTAATACTTAACTGACTTGTGTTTTGTTCATATGAACAATAAAGCACTCCGTGTTTTCAACCTTTGAATGTATACACATTAATGAATAATACTGCTATTGAGGAATTCAAATTTTATCAAATCAATCGCCATATTATTTTGCCATGTTTTAAATGACAAAACCATCAAGCCGTGTATCGGCCAAGGTCCACTGCCTCCATTGTTACCCCCAATGACCCAAAAACATTGACATGTTTACAAAATATATATAACAAGTTGGTTCCTAGACAAAACGTTAAGCCTAACGTTGCCATAATGTTACAGTATCGCTTCACGATATTAAAGAAAGGCAACCCTTTTTCCCCGGGTACAGAGCTTCTAAAGTGACTTTCAAATTCATTCTCTTGCATTTTGCCACTTTATATAGAACTCCCTGCATTTATGTGACATTTAAATGTCTTGTACTCTAAACTTATAGCAATAGGTCACAGAGTATTATTATTGCTGGGCTTTACAGTTCATGGGAATATTATAGGAATTAAAAAGGTGTTTTATCCCTATCAGGAATTCCATATCCAGAAATCCCATATTCCATATCACACTCCCAAATGTGATGCAAGTTCCACACTGCTATTTAATCCCTTGGGAAATTTTGTCTGGCGATAGACTATATAACGCGACTCAAGTCCACACAGTTTTTTCAGCCTGTCTCCCCCTCTGATATGATCTTTGACATGGTCAAGACCAAAATACTGTAGAACATTCCTATTGCTAGAATGCTTCTCTGCATAATGCCTTGCCACAGGGTAAGATGCGTCATTTTTAGCTATCGCCCCGAGATGTTCCAAAACTCTAATTTTCAGGGGGTGAATAGTACTGCCAATGTAGAGTAAGCCACATAGACAGACTAAACAATAAACTGCATAGGAGGTGCTGTATGTTAAAAACGTAGTTATAGATCTAGTTAAATTTATGTCAGGGATTGTCACAATTTAGGCGCTCTTAGGTGAAGACTACATCTCCCAGAATGCCTGCTCTGTAGTCTGTTTGTGTCCTTCGCTCTTACTTCCTTTCTGTTCCCTATATCCATTCTCTCAAGGCTGAGCTCGGTGCTTGTCACCTGATTGCCTACCTGATTCTTTGTTACCGGAGAACGAGGATTCTGGAGCCATTTTTGATAGCAGAGAAGCTTGGGAGCCGCGCTGAGGTTCAGCGCGTGAGAACTCTGTGAAGTACTGTCCGTGTGGGCGGTATTGACCCCTATTGACCTCAGGAGCCGCGCTGACTAGCAGTGTTGTTTGTTCAGCGAGGGAGAGCTCTGGAAGCGCTTGTGTGAACAGTTAAAGCGCCCCTTCAGAAACAGCGTCTCGCTGGGGAAGTGCCCTGGCATTAGTGAGAAACGAAGACAGCCAGTCTTTGGTGGTGGTGGAACTTTGATTTTGTTTGAATCTGCATGAAACCCTAGAGCTGTTGAGAGGCTCGGATTAAGTACTGTACCTGTCGTTTGGAATTCAAGAAGTATTGTTTCCAGACAAGTCCTCGAGGCTTTTGGACACATAAAACAGGCGGAAGTAACGTCATGTTTTGAGCTAAGTAGCTTCATCTTTCTTTGATAAGACTTACACCGAGTTTCAAGGACTCTTGGAGAGAGCTTGTGTTTCTTTTGTCTTTTTACTTTATTTTTTGCCTTTTAACTCTGAAATCTTTTCTATGGGAGATTGTGGCAGCATATTGCAGTAAGTTATTCTCCTATCCATTTACTTACGTAACTGCATATATCATACCGGAGTGTATTTATGTGTGTTCTTTGTATTCTTATGCAGGAACCCGAATGCAGACTTAACGTATGATATCTCTCCTGTCGCCGAGCATTGTAGATGGTTTCTGGCTGCCAGTCCTTTATGTTTTATTTCTCCACTTTTCCCCTTCCCTGGGTGGGGTCCTCATATGAGAGTTGTATTTATATATGAACTCACTTTGGGTACCGCTCCTAGGGAGGAGTGAAATCAGCTACTATATCGCTCCTGCTGTATCTGATTATTAAGGTTAGTCAATCTGCAATTAACTGTGACAGGGATCTTGTACGACATGACTCTCTTGCTGTTACTACAGGCTTTGCACCTACCACACGGATAGAAACCACACATTTCTTTTAGAGTTCCCATCACTTGTGGTTCTTTCTCTAAATGGCTGCGTACCAGAGTATGTCTCAAAGATCTGGCCTTCTTAAAGGCCACTAGTGGAAATGCTGGTATATCATCACTAATGACATTGTCTGTTTTAAGAATGTGCCAATTCTTTTTCATAGTGCGCTTTAGGAAATTTGCCTCACTTGAATAAGTGGTAACCATTCTAAATTTCCCTGCATTTGTATTGCCTGCTCTCACTTTTTTCTTTGAAACATTTTGCAGCAGTTGTTGTCTGGGAATCTTTTTAACCCTTTCAAAGGGGTTATCTAAAAGTGCTCGATCATAGCCTCTCACCTCAAACTGTGCTATGTTCTCTTTTGCAGCAACTTCAAAATCACATATTCTAGAACTATATATTATTATCCTTAGCAACTCTCCATATGGTATATTCTGTTTTAGTTTCGGAGGATGATTACTGGTTGCAAAAAGGGTTTCGTTGCCCGCTGTTGTCTTATGGTATAATGCTGTACTAAGACACAATACCCTTCAGGTCCAGATAATCCACTGCCACTGGACTTACTGTTCCTGAAAAGTGCAAGTTGACAATGTTATCATTTAACATGTCAATGTACTCTAAACCTGATTCACTCATGCCCTCCCACACAATAAAAAGGACATCTATATATCGATGCCGCACAACAGCACAACCTTTACTTTGCCCTCTCTCACAGGTTCTGGACACCTGCTCCTCCCACCAGCCTAGGAACAAGTTTGCATAGCTGGGGGTGAAGCAGGTGCCCATCGCCGTACCACAGATCTGTTTAAAAAAAACTCTCTCCAAATACAAAGATGTTATTTGAAAGGCAGAACAGTGTAAATTCAACCAACATGGCATTGTGTTCAGTTAACTTATCAACTAATGGTGCTGGACAGCACCAGCCTATATACGTGTAATAAACACTATGATGGACTAAAAGAAGTGCAATTTTATCTGAATGAGAGACAACTGCGGTATGCTGAACAAAATGCCATGCTGGTTGAATTTGCACTGTTCTGCCTGTAGACTTGGCCTTACTTAATTGTATTAAGATCAATAGAAAAGAAAATCAGAGCAAACAGAAGAAAATGCTAAATGTTCTACTTTCCTAATCAACAGTGTTGAACATTGCCTTTCTGCGCACTTCAAACAATATGCACCAAGGGAAAATGCTAACCCGTCTGTAATGTGTCAAGTAACACTCAGGTTGCCAGTATATCTGTGCAGGGTGAAGAAATATGCCCTTTTACACAAATAGACATGATTATTAAGACAGAATCCAGGTTTGAAACATTAGTGAGGTCCCACAACGGGGGTAGAGATGAAAAAACAGCTGGGAGTTACTTCACCCACTGCTCAGAGTGGAGAATGTGGCTTAATGGACACCTGAGCAGTATTCACCTTGTAACATGGACTTTCCTGTGGAATACTGAGATCTATGTGCATACTGAAGTAATAGGTTAAATTCCTGATACGTCAATTTAGCATGTGAAACATTTTATTTTTATATTAGAGGACTGTAAAAATGCATGTGGGTGACAATATGCTCAATCTGTGTTTGATAAATGTTTCCGTTCATATCTTAGGAAAGATTGCCATAATTAGGTCAAATAATAAGTTGCTTAGCTCCAGATGAAACAATGTTGCTATTATAAAGGTTTCAACTTCTAGAACTAGTCAAAAATCACGTAAAATAAAGCAGGATAAGTCTCAAAGAAGACCAGATAAGCCACGTCTTTGTCCCTCTCTTCAAAATCAAAAAAATAGCAGTAGGAGAAACAATAACATCACTGCTGTGCATTATACTGGGATCTGAAATTATCAATATACTTCTTTAATCATTTCTTTCCAAACTTCTACATCTCGAAGTGTAAAATCCACGTGAAGTTCCAAGGGACTAACCAATTCTTATAGCCTGCCCTGATGCTTGCCTGATTGCCACAATGAAAGAGTGATCTCTCCTTCACTACAGTAGCAACCCATGGAGTATGACATACAAACTTTAAAAGCCAGAAAATAATTCACCCTCTTCTAACATTATGGCAGTGAAATCGGTCCTTTGTCTCTACTGACTATAAAAGTTAAGTTGGAAGGGAAAACCCACATTTTCACAAATTCAATCAACTACAATATCTCATTTCTTCCTACTGATGGACTGGCAATAATAGCAACCAAAACTGGCATTGGAAACAGCTAAAAGTTCTACTGGGAACTGTTCGATTGCAATCTTATAATGTATCTGATTACTAAAAAAGCTGGCTAGGTCATACTTGTTTTTCCGCTCATGGTTGTGATTGTTATAGTTTTTATTAGATGCATTCTTAGTAGATGCAATATATTATACTGGATGCAATATATTATACTGCCAAAGATTTGGAATCAATAGAGTGGTGAATATGTGTGCAATAATAGCGCATTTCATGAGGAAAAATCAATTTCTCACACAAAGCCATTCTTCACAAAGGTGAAGGATGGCTCTAGGACTTCTGACAAACCTACCTGGTAAAGCCAAGTCCCAATATATGGAAAAAGACTGCAAGGAAATAGCTCCTGGTTAGCAGAGCCAGCAGTGCAGCTAAGAACAGAAAGCAAACTTTTTGTGAGAGGATACATGCTCCAGGTGGTAAGAACAAACAAGATGGAGAACAATAAAATATTTATTTCTAAATAGGCCTCGGAAAGTAATAAACAAGCCAATATGCAAGTAGTATTTCTAGCAAATATGAGCGGTAGAGCATCTACTTGACAAGTGATGCATAATAATTAACCCAATATCGACATCTTGCTAGGTGCAGAGGAGGCATTTTGATTGAGTAAGATGGGACACTGTTGTCAACTGTGTCAGGATCCAGTAAAGGATTGAAAACATTATAACGTTGTTATACCAAAGCCAGGCAATTGTGGGGGATTCGTTTTAGAATCAACTTGTAAGAACAGGGAAAGATTTTCCAATTATCTTCATTACGTCTCATACAAGTTTCATTTCCTTTCTCATCTACAGGCATCCATCTAACCAAAAGAGTATTTAGACCACGAGTCATGGTGCCACAAATGTAAGCCTGCGAATAACATATATGCAAAACAAAAGCAGATGAAGTAGAAAAGGTGCTGGCATGGAGAAACTGGAATTCTGCAGAGAAATTGATGATTAATAGTAAAGAGATATACCACGTAGCAAGCTTTGTGCCCATACTGAATTCTACCAATTCTAAAAGTAAGACCCCCCCCCCGACATGAAGCACTCCATGTCTGACCAGTACAATTGGCAAACACCAACTTCAGACACAAAAGGTGACTCACACTTTCAATCAAAATATTTTGTTCTGAAACAAATTCATCATGCAAAGTGTTTGCAGGAGCAAATTTAGAAAGCATAGAAGAATTCATGGGTAGTAGAGTTGGAAGAGTAAGGCATATCCTTTCCACTGTGATGTGGCCCTACGAAGGATATACAATCTGTTGATGTGCATGCCCATTTGGCCAATCCCCTGCATCTGGAATGTATGTACTGAGGCACGATTTGGTCCAAATAATAGCTGAAAATAGCTGAAAAATCCAGCAAACAATAAATAATCGGGCTGAATCATAGACTGTGTCATGCATAAGTTGCCCAATATGTTTCCAACTTAAAACAATTGTCTAAAGAAGAAGTGAAAATATATTTCAGAATCCTTCCCCCCCCAGACAGCAACAACATGTCAGAATTGAATGATGGGTACTGTTCATAGGTGTATAGCTTAGTATTTATGTGTGTACAAAAACTTCCTAGGCAATCTAAGTGGCAGAACACAGATAATTGGACCAAGTGAGACTAGGAATAGGCAAACAATCAAAAGAGAACATTAATAAAAATTGATCATGATTTTAATTGACACGTTAAAAATCATATAGAGAACAAAGTGTTCAAGTTATATGACAAGCAATCACATAAAATGACACAATATACACTCTTTGTAAGTTAAAAAGAAACCAACAAAACTATACAGTGTCTACAATAAAAAAATGCAGCAAAATTACTCGACGCGCGTTTCGGCGAAAACGCCTTCTTCAGGAGCCGCAAGTTACAATTACACAAAGGCAACCGAGGGATGTTATCTTCAGATAGATGACACAGTAGCAATGTACCTGTGAAATATGGAAATGATTCCTGTACTTGAAGTGGCATAAACAAATGGGGCGTATGGACAAATGGGATTTCCTTGGTATATCAGCAAAGTATCTTTTAAAATGCGTTCAAGTGCCGATACTCAATTAAGAGGGCATGAAGATAAATGGTAGTTCAATGATATTTCTAGATGCATTTGTAGTCGGTAGTTCTGCACAAACAGATAAATATCTGTAATATTTGCTGGATAGACGCTACTGGAGCCGGCTGATAATACGTCTGGGTATGATGGTCCCAGAGGTACAACTGATAAGGAGAGCTGCCCCGAGGTGGAGATGGTTTCTGCGGCCGTGCCGGGATATGGCGTGCCGTCGATCGAGTGAAAAATCAACGCTTAGTATTTAACAATCTGTTGATTAAAAAAAACTACGTCACTGGCGACATCATTCATTTGAAGGATGAACGACCACCAGACGTCAAAACACTCAAATATTGCTAGGCGACTTCAATCTCCATTGGAACGACCTCAACAACTCAATGGTCAACAGTCTCAAAAACTTCATTGGTGCGCTCGACTTCACCCAAATTTGCAACAGCCCCACACACAACAAAGGTGCAACCCTGGATTTAATAATCTCCAAAAATAACTCCACTCAGCTTGACTCAATCCTACCCTGTGATTGGCCAGACCAGCATATCATCACCTTCTTTATCAGGGAAACAGTGAAACTCAACACAGCCCAATCCACTAAACCGAAGATATGGAAAAGAGACTTGAAAAAACTCAACCCCAACACTTTAATGCTCCAGCCTCCGACCGACCTCTCCAACGTACATGACCTCACCAACCACTACCTTAACTCTATGACCTCGGTTATCAATGAGGTTGCTCCTCTGCAACTCAAGAGAGTTTCCTCGAAAGACTCTAAACCTTGGTACAATGACCTGCTGAACGATGATAGACGCGCTCTTAGAACTTCTCAACGCAATTGGAGATCAATCCCATCTACCAAGCACCTCAAAATTTTAAGGAATAAGAGAAATGCTTACTATAGAAAGATCACACGCACTGAAGCAGACTTTTCAACCCACCAACTAGACCAAGCAAGAAATCGTCCCCAAAAACTTTTTGAATTAATCAAATCCCAATCTAAGGATGAACCTCAACGACTACAACACATCGCTCGTACTCAACCCACGTGTGACGAATTCTCTACCTTCTTTAATCTAAAGACCGAAAATATCAAGAAAGATCTCCTCAATGACCTTACAGTCTTACAGTCAAGCTCTCACACAAAAACACCTCCCACTCTTCCAACGTCGCCAAAACAAGCCACCCCAAAACTTGAACTAAAAAACAACGCAGCCTGGTCTTCCTTCTATTCCTACACTGAAGAAGCAATAGGTAAGATTATTAACACCCTCAAGCCAGCCAATCACACCACCGATCCTCTCCCCGCTAAGGCAGTTAAAGATCTAACCCCTTTGATTCTGCCTCTCTGGACCAAGTACATCAATAGTTCACTTCTTCAAGGCTGTATCCCTGACATCCTCAAAGTGAGACAAGTTTCACCCATCCTCAAAAAACCCACAGCTGACCCTATGGACCTTACCAACTATCGCCCTATTTCCAATAGCCCTACCCTAGCCAAACTCTTGGAAAAATGTGTACTCCACCAACTGACAAAACACATTGACCACTTTGACCTTCTTGACAATCACCAATCTGGCTTCAGAGCAGGGCACAGTACTGAACCAGCTATGACACATTATTGACGACGATTACTGAATCTCAGAATGGGCCTATCAGGGTCAGTGCTAGATTGGTTTAACTCCTTTCTTCAAAACCGGCCTCAAAAATTCAAGGTCAACAACTCCCTGTCCAAATCTGTGTCAGTACCTTTGGGAGTCCCACAAGGGTCGGCATTATCCCCAACACTGTTTAATTTATTTATGGAACCACTTACTGTCCTGTTGCAAGCATCCGACATCCAATTTCACATGTACGCAGATGATACACAACTTTAACTTAAGATGCACACTCCAGAAGACATCAAATTGCTCAACAAAATGCTTTCAAACACATAGTCATGGTTAGCTGAGAGCCATCTCAAGCTAAACGCACTAAAAACTGAATTCCTACTAATAGCTCCACCCGCCAAAATACCCCTCTTGCATGACTGGCTCAAACACCTTACGGCATTCAACGTTCAACCAACCATCATTGACTCAGCAAAATCACTGGGTATAGCCCTTGAGTGCAACCTCAACATGCATAAAAATATTAGCAATGCAACAAAGGGAGCAAATTACCAGATTAATATACTAAGGAAGCGGAAACCCTTCCTTCCAATCAATGGTTTGAAGACGGCAGTTCAAGCTCTAGTTATCCCCAGGGTGGATTATGGAAGCGTCTTTCTTTGTGGCCTCCACAAAGCGACAACAGCACCACTAAGAGCCTCCATCAATGCTACAGCCAGACTCATCACGGGCTCGAATAAAGGTCCCACATCTCCCCTGACTTAAAAGCCTTGAACTGGCTACCATGGGAAGCCAGAATTCACCTAAAAAGTGCCTGCATGACTCACAAAGCCATTCACCATAAGACACCCAGCTATCTCACTCAGAAACTGATCATCTCTGGGGGTAATAGATCCACAAGAAGTGCAGAAAACCTATTACTGAAGCAACACAGATTCAATAAGACGAAAACGTATAAAGGTCATTCTCAGGGCTCCTAGGAACTGGAACGCACTACCCCCCAGAAACCAGACTTATCACATCTACTGCATTTTTCAAAAAGGAAGTAAAGGCGATTCTCATGGAAAAATTCACATGATCATTACCTATGACCTCACTAGTACCTCTACTGTTAGTTCTTTTATAACATGGGTACAAACAGACAATCTAGGCCGCTCAGTTGCTTTCTCGTTCCGCATCCTTTTCTTGGTTTTACTTTGCACAACTTGTTCCTTATATTTGATCTACCTCCTTTGTTTATTTACTTTACACATTATGTCATGGATACTTGGTCGTCTTGTCTCTATTTTGTTGTATCATTTTTCATCACTGTTTGTAAAGCGCTCTGATATCCGCAAGGGTCTGGTTCGCGCTCTATAAAACCTTCAAAATAAATAAACTAACTTGGATTGGCTGGCACTGAGCAATTCCAAAAGGAGGCTTTTATTTCTATAATTAAATGTCTGGAAAGAATGCCAAAAAGCACAGGGAAAACATACTATCAAGACTCACTCACTTTCAGTTGAAAATTCTTCTGAATCTAGTCTCATTATCTGAGGATGTAGACACTTGGCAACCATTCTGTACACATTGTGGTTACAGGTGCTTTTTAATTGGAGGGGGTGGGTGAGGGGTGGAGGGGGGGAAGTGGTATTATTTTTGGGGATGTCTGTCACAAAAGCTCCCAGCGAGGACATCAAGGCTCGCAGTTTATTTTCTAATGCAAAAGAGTTATTGTCCGAGATTTTAGGGTTGTGCCTGATCAGTGGTTTACTACCGAAAACAAGGTTTAGATAAAATAAATGGAACCACCCAAAGTCAATATGATTTTACTTGTATTAAAAACATTAGGATCAACAGTTCTGCTTTGGATATTTGTCATCTGTATCTTTGAATTAAATGGTGTTTTCGTTGTAGGACATTTCAGCATTTAAGATTACTTCTACGGCATCTTTTCTGGTAATCTTTTCAAAATAAACTGCCTGCACCTTTCTTCACTTAGGCAAAACTAGGCATCTGGAGGACAGGCCACGAAATGCTGGAGGTAGATTTCAGTGGTTTATCACAAAACAGGCCCATAGGCACAGACGAGATCTGAGGCACTATAATTCCCACAGAACGGTCCTGCAATTGCCATCACTGCAATGCATCACAGTGCAGAATGACATTTGTTTGTTTTATGCAATGTAAACCTCACTTTTGGAATGGGATGCATCACTTTTTATAGATCCACTGGCACTGCTTACCACTCCCAAAGTGCTCCATTCCTTCCACTTGCTTTTATTCTTTTCTCCGCCCTGATGCTGGTTATTTTTGCCCTTCTGCCCTGCCTCCAATGCCTGCCAGGTTTCAACATAAGCAATACGCATTGTTCACTACCTGATTTACACAATTTTGTCAGGATACAGGACCTTCTTATCTTCCACTTCAGGCTCGGGTCCCACAGTGTTCTCTCCCCCAATGAAATGTCTACACAAGTCAATGTTTTCCTCCTTGGCATTGACTTCTCTGCAGTGCAGATATCTTTGCCCACATCTTATATTCCATTTCACCTGACTTTCTTCCTATGCCTGTCTCCCCAGCATGTCAATCTCTGGCGAGGAACAGTAATGTAGGATGATTTTGGGCAATGCCCCATTTCTGAAATAAACACCTTCAATGCTCGGGATTTTTGCCTGCTCTACGCTGTTCACAGTATCGCTAAACTTACAAGACTGTCACCACACTAACAAAAACAGCCTCTAGTTCATAATGACCGGCATCTTGAAATGGTGAGTTGGCCCGTTAAACTCTGTGACAACCATTTTAATGTATTGCAAGCTGTACAGAAGTTTAGTTAGAATTGCAGAGTTTATTATTTGCCTAGATTGTGTTCAACGAGTTGAGAGCATGCTTACAATGTGTTACCAGCCATTCAAATGTTTGAACCCCAGCAGCACCATCTCAAGCCTTATATACATTTCGTGTCTCATTTTGCAAGTCATTTAGTTTGAGTGCATCAAGAGACTATTTTACTGGCTAGCTTTCAAATTCATTGAGGTGCAAGCCTGTGCTAAAGGGAATTTTGAGCAATGGTTTAAATCAGTGCTTCCCGAGCCATGGGCCAGTGACAAGACACTTTTGGTGGGTCGCAAGTCCTTAAATTCTAAATACATCTGTTCACATTTGCTGTGCTGCAAAGACAGAGGTCATCTGTTCATTTTGCATTTGTCGCCCTAAGTGGCATGGGTATGCCCAGACGTGGGGCTCGTGCTCACTGCGCCACTGGATTCAAACTAGCCTGGCTGCTGAGGGGTAATACCTCAGATGCAGTCTCAGGATACTTCTTTCAGATCCAGGGAGGACCGGGCTTGGCAGTTCAGTATGGACTGTTCCATGAGGAGCAGGGTCAAGACTGATTTGTCTGGGTCCAAACTGGGGGGGTGTAGTGGGCAAAAAAAAGATGGATTAAACCCAGATCTGTTGACTGGGGGTGAATGTTTGCACTGTTCAGCATTCTGGCCATCATCTGTTCTTTTTGCCAAAGACATAGGTTAGCAAATGTCTTGTGAAAAATTGCTGCTTATATTTTTTAAACATGGGAATTGGTGTTGACACATTTAAAACTTAGTGATTTAAGTGATAATCAGGCTGGGGTACAGGGAATATGTTAAAAAGTAAAACAATCCAAGTGGTTTTAAAGTATTTATTCCAGAAGAGCAGCACAGAAACAAGGCGCAACTGGCCAGCAATGAGAAGCAGAGCAACTGACTCAATTGCTTGGCAGCAGACACAAGGTTCCGGGAGGAATTGGAACCTACATTATACAATTCACAGAACAGTAATGAAGATGGGAACAGGGGAGAAATAACAAGCATAGAAAATGCAAATACCACAGAGTATACAAGAAAAGTCTGTAGGATGTCATGTTTTGTAACAAAAAAAAATGTAAATACATGTTAACATACTGTACACATTTAGCAGTAAGGAAAGCAAAAATCAAGAACTTTTTGGCATTTCTAAAATGTGATGAAATCAAAGATTTTAATACTATCAAAACCAATCTAGACACTTCACTTGGTGATGCACAAATGATAAATATTAACGGAATCCAATTTTCTACATTATCGTTTGTGTGCAGTAGGCTTACATCAGTAAAACTGCATGTCTGTGCAAATTTAGTGCCCATTTCAATGAAAAATGAACATTCTGTAAATGACAGTGACATGATGCTTTAGTTATTTTAAAAAATTGCCCAACTCATGTCCGTTAGAGGTAGGTGGTTCACGAAAATGTGATGTTCTAAAAATTGGGCTGTGGTTCTAAAAAGTTTGGGAAGCGCTGGTTTAGATGACAAACAATTTTGTATATGAGCAGGAGCATTAACTATATACATTCACTGGTATATAGTCAGTGCTTTAAAAGGGCCAGTACTATCCAGCACTGAGTGCCAGCAAGTCTCAGTTGTCTCCCCCTCCTTACCGCAACTGAACTTCTTTTTAAGAAGGAGAGTACTGGTACTCCTAGTAGCAGCAGGGCTCATGCTCCGAAGTATGGGTATGTGCAGCACAAAAGCTGCTGAAAATAAGCCTTTCAGACGGAGTGTGACGGTGTCGCTCTGGGAGGCAACAGCCAGTGCTTTCTGGCGCTGGGTTGCTACTGCAGTGTTACGTTTTAGTTGCATCACAACAAGAATGAAGATATGGGCAGAGCTGCCAACTGTGGGCCTGGGGAACCAGTTTCGAATCCCGGCGTCAGCTCATCATCCTGCGATTCTTGGAAATTCACTTAACCACAGTGTTTTTAAAAAGTATGCTTTTATATAAAACTTATGTTTGCCTTGTAAAGTGCTGTGATGCTCTTGGGCCAAATATGTGCAATATCAAATTGCCAAAAATTAGGTCCTGCACATATGACAGAGGCTGATGCCTGCTATGTCTCACAGCACACACAAAATCCAAATGTAGGAGTTGGGAGATTAGTGTTCTGCGGCCTGGCTGAGTCAGAAGGTGGTGAGTTGAGGCACAGCATACATAAAAGGGTCCGCAGTCACATTTATTTAAAAAACATATATATATATATATATATATATATATATATATATATATATATATATATATATATATATATATATATATATATATATATACATATACATATATATATATATGGGGAGGTTGCCTCAAGTGCCGATATGAGTGTTCTTGACTGTATGTGTATGTGTCTATCCCTGCTGTCACAGGCCCAGATATAGTGACATAACTGGAAGAGACACACAGGCACTTACTCCCGCTTTCGCTCAATTTTAGATGGAGGAGGGGATTAGAATGTGTCTCCTGGTGACAATTTACAACTATCCACGTGACTGCAGCCTCCGAGCAATGTTTCATCTTTAACTTTTTGTTGTGCTATGTGATGGTTCTATGGTTCAACGATCACCAGTCTCTGACTGATGCAAAGAAAACGATATTGTTGAATGCCTGGCTCATAGCCACGTCCCCAGACACGCCTCTTATTACTCGTCAAAGGCCCACCCAGTCTAATCAGTGAATACCGGCACTTCTTTTTTCCCATTTCTAACACTGTATATAGTTTGCAATATAAGCAAGTCAGATAAATGTTTGCAGCTAACATCTGTGTGACATCCAGGTCCTGAGTTCGATTCCCGGATGGATCAACGTAGGCTTTCTTTCATGCTTTCAAAGAAAGACAAGCATTTGCAATGCAATAGGTCTCACACTTACATGAGTTTGAGCTCTTGGCATTGTAAATGACAATGTGTTTTATTTATGTTTTGGTTTTTAAAACTTAAATAAAAGGCATTGTCATTTACAATGCCAATAGCTTAAACTCACGTAAATGCGAGACCTATTGCATTGCAAATGCTTGCTGCTGATGGTGCAGCGCTCCTGTCCAGAAGCATCACCAGAGGACCTTGGTAGCACTGAGTTCCTAAAGCATTACTTCCTAGATGATCTTGTATGGCGTCTCTGCGGTCTTATTGTAACTAACTCTCCGGCCAGTTGCCGATTCGTCGGGGATGAAGCGTTGCCCTTTACCACTGGTTGTTTATAGTTACGATTGGACGTTTGGGCAGCGGAGAGGCATGCAACTTATTGTGGTCGGTTATAAAATGCGTAATATTGTACGATCTCTATTCAAGGTGCTGACACAACAAAGTATTCTGATGCTGACATCACTTCCCATCCTGGATGGGAGAGTCATTTATGGGTCCGGGGACAGGTGCTTGAGAGGGTGTCACCGCAGATGACTGAGTAGCAGGGCAGTGGAGGAAAGGAGGTAGCTTTTGGGGGTGGGAGAGATGCAAATGGTAGAGAAAGGCAGAGGCAAAGTGCAGGAGAGGTACAGAGGCACTGGGTGGAGAGGTACTGTGGCCCTGGAATAGAGGTACTGTGGCCCTGGAATAGAGGTACTGTGGCCCTGGGATGAAAGGTACAGAGTGCTGGGTGGAGAGGTACAGAGGCGCTGGGTGGAGAGGTACAGAGGCGCTGGGTGGAGAGGTACAGAGGCGCTGGTGCTGGGTGGAGAGGTACAGAAGCGCTGGGTGGAGAGGGTACAGAAGCGCTGGGTGGAGAGGGTACAGAGCGCTGGGTAGAGAGGTACAGGGCACTGGGTAGAGAGGTACAGGGCACTGGGTAGAGAGGTACAGGGCACTGGGTAGAGAGGTACAGGGCACTGGGTAGAGAGGTACAGGGCACTGGGTAGAGAGGTACAGGGCACTGGGTAGAGAGGTACAGGGCACTGGGTAGAGAGGTACAGGGCACTGGGTAGAGAGGTACAGGGCACTGGGTAGAGAGGTACAGGGCACTGGGTAGAGAGGTACAGGGCACTGGGTAGAGAGGTACAGGGCACTGGGTAGAGAGGTACAGGGCACTGGGTAGAGAGGTACAGAAGCGCTGGGTGGAGAGGTACAGAGCGCTGGGTGAGAGGTGCAGAAACACTGGTTAGAGAAGTGCAGAAGCGCTGGGTTGAGAAGTGCAGAAGCGCTGGGTAGAGAAGTGCAGAAGCGCTGGGTAGAGAAGTGCAGAAGCGCTGGGTAGAGAAGTGCAGAAGCGCTGGGTGGAGAGGTACAGAGGTGCTGGGTGGAGAGGTACAGAGGTGCTGGGTGGAGAGGTACCGAGGCGCTGGGGCTTCGTGGAGAGGTACAGAGGCGCTGGGGCTTCGTGGAGAGGTACAGAGGCGCAGGGTGGAGAGGTACAGAGCACTGGTGAAGAGATTGGGGACTGACAGAAGAGAAAGTGGGAAGGGTGTCCATGTGTCCACATAGAGCCGCTTCCAGGTGCTTTGCGGGCTTGCACGCATAAACAGAACACGCAGAGCCGAGGCCTTGGGCCTGGACCGGGCGGGTGCAAGGTGCGGGCGCCCGGTGGACACAGAATGAGAGAAGGAGGCAGGCAACGGAGAGAGGCAAGGACTGACGAAATAATGGCTGAAGAGGAGACAGGAACTGGAGACAGACGGGGATGGATAAGAAACTGGTAATGTAAGCTTTGATAGAAGAGAGACGACCTCTAAAAAGACAGACAATGTGCATTGAGAGGCAGAAAGGGTTCATCTATGGGGGAGACAGGCAGGCAGAAGCATGCATTGAACAAGGTGTAAGACACGGTGTGCATGCACATCGCCTGTCCGGGCTCATCTCCTGTCCCCCTTCCAAACAAAAATTTACGACAATAGGTGTCGCCAAGGTGAGCAACGCATGCGGTGCGTCGCTAGGCGAGACCTAAAAAACTGAGGACAGTTGCTGACTACCCTGTAACTGTCCTATGTGGCTGAACGATGGTTAAGAATGCCTTTTCGCTAAACAAGTGCCAAATTGCCAAATAGTTTGGCTTTATCAGTGCTTTTTTCTTCTTTTTTTAGAATGCGGGCAGATGTGTCTCTGCCCCTGGGGCACGTCATACCTCCTGGTGCGCGGCTGCATGTCCTGTTTAAGGGGCCAACCCGCCTCCCTGATGACAGTCCGATTTGCAGCCTTCTGTCCTGGATCCACCCGACTCTCTGCCTCGCTTAGCGAAAGCACAGCTGTAGCACGGACAATTACTCTGCCTTCCCTGGAGCTGCAGAACACAGGAGAACGGACTGCAGTACCATCACTGCATATCAATTTTTTAAGGTTCATCCCCTTCACACAGGGACAGTACACAACCTTAAAAAAGCCTGATAACGAGAACTAGTAAGCAACCGGCAACGTGTAAACTTTCAACTTCATCAAATGGATGTCTTATTGAGACTTTTGCTCACCTGTGTAAGACAACTACAAATGGATTCAACTACAAAACAATGGCAACCAAATCATTTTTATTTATCTAGGACACCACCAGGCAGGCTTCTCCTGCCAAGACGAAAGCTAACACACTGCAAAGATGTGCCAAGTTCCCAGAGGTGGTTATTTATGCTCGACCAAGCTGTGTTCCCTTTTATTTCAGGAAAACCCATCACATGAGCTGATGAACTAAGAACAACAATCTTGACTGCTAGGTCTGAGTCACTTGTTTTCTGAGAAATTTGCAGAGAAGTCCAGAATGTCTCCCTGGCTTTGGGGTTATTTGTGGGTCACTGTGAACCAATCAGATTCTGGCAAGATAGGAAGAGGATCGAACGTTTGCGAGGAGAGTGAGTGAAGCTGCGATTCAAACCTACTTCAAAAGGAGGAAGAGGAGGGTAAGATAGGCGGAGATACGAGATAGCTTGCTAGGGAAGAGATACAGGGAGGGTTCAAGGATGATAGCGTAGAACATCTGACTATGCAGTGAGTTAGAAGGAATAACCAGCAGTCTCACTTTTTAACCCGAACAGGAATTTTTCCCCCTCTTAAGTCTCATTAAAAGGGTGAAACTAGCGCCTCTACAATCTGTAATAATAAACTCTACTCTACTTAAAATGAAAAAAAAAACAATTGTATTAGAGACACGTAAGGTATAGAATCGGTCTCAACGTGTGTTCTTTCTGAGACTGTTTTCTCGATAGGATAGCCCTGTGGGTTTGCCAGGTCTGGTCTGATGAAGATGTATGCATGTAAACTGCTAGTCAGACAATCGAATGCAGGCGTGGACAGTTCAGCGTTTCATTCTTCTAAAGAGCATATAATAATTTAAATTCAGGCGGGTGGTATTACATTTTATTTAAAGTGCTCTTGCTCTGCCAGGATTCACATCTGTGACCTGCAGGTTACATTAGGATTTCTGCTGTGGATGTTCAACCCCCATAAACTATTCCAACAGACACATTCTCATTTGCCACTTAAAAAAACATTTACATTCTAGTTCTTTTCTCGGAATTCCTCTGTCGTGCACTTAGTTTACAAGCACTGAAAACAATATTCTGTTTCTTGTGAACAGCTCTGGGCAGAAACGAGGTTGTTTTTTGCTCCAGTTGTTTAATATGGCTCCTAAGGTCACATGAATAATTCCAGAAAGCCGAATTTCTGTGAACAAAAGTTCCAGAGAAAGTTTAGTGTTTGCCATGATTGTTTCAATCATGGCAAAGCCTGGCAATGACACTCCGTGAGCACATAGATTAATCACCGAATTTCCTAGCTAAAACTACATCTGCAATCGCACAATCCAGATTTTGGTTGATACATAAATCCTATTTGACAGTGGCGTTGGATGACCTTCAAAAGTGGTAGGCGCGATCCTTGGTTCTAATTCCAATGAGCTTCTTTTTGAAGAGTTCTCTCACACTCTCTTGCACTGAGGGCCTCATTTACAATGATTTGGCATAGGACAGCGCCACAAGTCTTTTTGCTGCGCTGCCCTATGCCAAATCGAAAGGGCAGGAATTCACTGTATCAGCCAGCGTCAGCGCACAATTTGGTGCCTAGCGCCAACACAGGCACCCTTGTTCTGCGTTGTTGGCAGGGTTGTTTTGGTGAAGGTTGGGACATCCTCCTGTACAAAAACACTCCATGGAGGCATTATCCTCATTCTGTGTGCTGCAGAATGCAGCACATATGGAAAGAGGAAAAAAACTAGGACAAATATAAAAATAATTCCTCGTTACGCCTACTCTGGGAAGGCGTAAGGTTTCGGTGTGCCCCAGGTTTATGTGACTTTCTAAATCTGGGGCAGTGGAAAAATCCATGAGTGTTGATGGGGAAGCCTAACTCAATGCCCATGGAACCCCTCTGTGACACAGAGTAAGGCATGCAGCACTTTGCACTGCCTTGTCTTACTCCATTATCTATGAGGCCATGCAAAGCCATGCAGGGTGGATTTGCATCGCCTCAGATATGATTGAGTAGCCTGCTCCACCGGAGGGTCATACAAAGTCATGTTCCGGCGGTGCAGGTCTCTTTAAAATAACCCCCTAAGATTGCGGTCTCATTTTGACTCACTCACTCTCACTAATTCACGCAGTATCACTCATTCTACTCTAACCCACTCTGTCTCACTCAGTCCCCCTCACTCTGAATTACTCAGTCTTACTGTGCCTCACAAACAGTAACACTCAGTTACACTCACTGTCATTCTCTCTTGCTCACTCACATTCATTCTCACACATACTCATCCTTACTGTCACTCATTTTCACTCATTCATACTCATTCCTTCACTGATTCTCTCTCACCTTAACTTACACACATTCACACAGATACGCTCACAGTGCTATAATGGCACAAGCACCTTCATGCACCTGTGTCATCGTTCAGTCAATGTCACTAGCTGCCTCAGTTTGTTGCTGGTCCTGCAGCGGGTCTGCATTTTTAATTTATTATACCAAGAGTATAATTATTCACTCTTGATACAATAAAAATGGACCACCAAACAAGCAGGGTGGGGTGGAGTGGTGGAGCCCATAAAGGAGAGCCGCCACTGGTCCAGGGACACCCATCCATCAAACCAATCCAACCCTCAATCATCCATCTTTTCACTTATCCACTCCCCTTTCATCAATCATGGCATTCATCATTTCAATCATCCATCCATTTATCCTTTTGCTTTTTCCATTCACCCCTTCACTCCATCCATCCATCCTTTCACTCCATCCATCATCCTCCCTTTGGCTCATCAATCTATCCACCCTTTCACTGAGCCATTCATCCTTACACCCATCCATCCACCCTTCGCCTCATCCATCCATCGTTCCTTCCATCCATCCACTCATACATCCCTCCATTTACCCTTTCACTGAGCCATCCATCTATCCTTTTATCCAGAAATCCCTCTACCCTGCCTTTCACTCATCCATCCATTGTTTTACTAATCCATCTTCACATACATTCTCACTCATCCATCCTTTCGCTCATCCATCCATATTTTCACTCCATCCATTCTTTTACACTTCTTCTCATTCATCCTTTCACCCATTCTTCCATCCATCAATCCATCCTTTCACTCCTCCATCCATTCACCCATTCACATAACCATCCATCCTCCCTTTGTCATACATCCTCTCTCCATTTCACTCTTCCATCCATCCCGTCACTTATTCATCCATGCATCTATTAATCCACCATTTCATCCATCCTTCTATCCATAAACCTTTGTCTGCCAAGCTACAGACAGAAGAGGCCCATCAAGACACCACTCTTTCTGTATCTGCTAAAGCAGAGAGGGGGTGGGGTGGGTGTGACGATGCCCCTGATTCAGAGGCTTAACTGCACACTTCCATCCTAGTCTACTTGTTCAATTGTTGTCCGCAGCGGTCTTCTCTTGGGCCTCTATGGAGTTGAGATCAAGAGAACTCAGCTCCATAATGTTTTTTTCAAAGTGAAACCAAAAGTAGTACTACACATGTTACTACCAGGAGAGCATCCCCCCTGCACTCCTACAGCCTGCCCCTCTGTGGTAATCAACAATTTGTTCCCACCCACTCCCTTCCTTATAATCGGCCTGTCCCACCCCCTGCCATTGAAGTGCATGATGTTTTGTAACTACTCCTAGGGCCAGTGATCATACAGCCCAAAAGCAACTGGATCCATGGCATTCTAACTTAGCAGCACTCCCTCGCATGCAATGTATCTGCTTTAGCTTGTACTTGCAGGTCGAAGAAATCCTCGCCCGGCTGTGGATTGTGCAGTAGAACATCTGCAAAGTTCACTAGAGTTCACCACGGAGATTCAGTACACCACCTCACAGAAGTCATTTCTTTTCAGCTACTCTGTGTTTATTTTCCTGTTCTTGCCTCTTTCCCGAGGGAGGCAGAGCAACGCCCCTTTTACCCATGAACACCAGTCGCCCCGTTATTGGAGCTCATCCAGGCTACACAAACTGGGGATCCTGCAATCTGACAAATGTTGGTGCTGGGTGGAATCCTCCAGCTCGCTTGGACATATGTCCTCACAAGTAAACTGGTTCAACCGCTATGGTTCAAAACTCAACAAACCACTCAAGACATCTTTAAAATTCAATTCTCTCCAACCCTTCTGACAGCGACACTTAGCCTTGCGGCTCACTACCCTAACATCAATCTTTCCATGCATGACACGCTTCTACTCAAACTAATGCTAGCTCTAGGAACAAAAGTAATTCTACGGGAATGGAAATCCACCACAGAAGTCCCCTTAAAAAAAATGGAGGAACATTTTATGTGCCATCAGAAGCGTAACCGTTATGTATAAAAAGTACACAAAAGCACACGCATGTATGGCCTATGGAAGAAACTTGCCCTATATCTTAAAAAATTGGATCCCGCATATTCCTCAGATACCAGTGCGTTAATCATGTCAACCCTCCATAAACCCCAAACTTCAGTGCGTCAAGTATGCCCACTCTCTTAATGCCTTGCAGACCTGCATTCACCTGCCTTCACCACACACCAGGGAGCATGGGGTGGAATACAGTGAAGTGGAGTAAAGCGGCAGATTAAAGTAGTGTAGAGTGGAGTGGCGCAGGGTAGCGTGGCATAGAGTGCCTTTGCATAGTGCAGCTTGGCACAGAGAAGACTGGCACAGAGCAGACAGGCAAGCGGCAGACAGGGACACAAATGTTTACAGAAAAAAAAACAGAGCCGACTGGCACAGAGCAGACTGTCCATGGCATAGAGTGGAGTGGGATAGAGTGGGGTAGGGTGGTGTGGCATGGAGTGGCAGAGTGGAGAGACACAGAGTTGAGAGGCACAGAGTGGAGTACAGTGGAATGGCGTGAAATGGTGTGGTATAGAGTATTGTAGAAAAGCGTGGCATAGAGTGGTGTGGCATAGCCGGTGTACAGTGGAATGGAGTGGCATAGACTAGAGTGCTGAAGAGGGGCGTAGAGTGAAGTGGCATGGCAGGAGTGGCCTAATATGGAGTGGTATAGAGTAAGACTCTGGCTTATACATAAAAAGGAAGTTATACTAATAAAAAATAAACAAATAATGTAGACTAATTTGATAAATCTCAGGACGGGGGTGAATGTGAAAAAAAAACATGCACTCGCAAGAACGGTTTAAAAAATCTGGCATGCTATTAAAGAGAATTATATTTAAAAAATGAAACAGCACAAACATGAAAACATATGGGGCCCTTGACTGCATGAAAACCTGTTTAAAAACAAGGAAAAACACAGATATAAAGAAATAAAAGAAAAAGAAGCCATAACTCTGGACGTGGGTGATGTGCACTCGCAAGCACTGTTTAAAGCTTAAGAAAAAAGCAGCCCCCACAAGAGAAGCAGTGGAAGGACACAAATACTTGGGCATTGCTCGATGGTAAGGTTCAGTAGATGAAATGGAAGTCAAGCCATCCCCCCCATAACCACACAGAAGCAGGCATATCAGAGTAAGAATGAAGCCAACCAATGATAAGCAATGGGTTAGCTGGAAGCCCACTGATGGTGGACAAAATGTCTCAAAGACACAGCACATGAGCTGTCTAGGCGAGTCCTAAAAAGGAAAAGAAGTGCACCTGCAACCCTCCAGAGCTGAAGTTCCAGAACATGAGATTATAGACCATAGGGCTCTAAGTACATTGAGGGCTGCTACTTGGGTATTGCAAAGCTTTCAATTTTCCTAAGTATGACATTGTGAGAGAAAAAATAACTACGTCCTGAATAAAGCATATTTATCTCTAGGTTAGGCCTGGCGAAGTGCTTGGTTTCAAGAACTATTCAAAAATATACTTCGGCTAAAGAAAGTGTATGTTTGTGCAAGGCTTAGAAGCCGAATTTGAGTAAGTTTGGGTGCCAAACAGCTTAGGGTTTTCAACAGACATATTAAAGAAGGACATGATGGAAAACAGGGTGAAAGCAGGAGTAGAATTGTAGGGCAGTCAAATAAGGCGTTTAAAGGAGAAAATATAAAATATGTTAGGGATCTTCTTGTAACATACCGAAGGTTGCAAGAAGTGGAACAGTGAATCTGAGAGGGGGAAGGACTTTTCAAACTACTTTCCTTACTACACTACTGCTGAATAACAACAACAAGACTCCTATAGCAACATTAAGTGAAAACTGAGAGAAATAAACTCGAAGTATATGCAGCTCACTACAGCTCCTCACAGATATTGACCAATTAGTTACAAGTGGCAAAATTAAGTTGGGGTGACTTTGATGACTTATGCAATGTGGACAGATGGTTCTTACACCATCCGCACCCCCCCTACCCCCATCAAATTGCCAGTTGCTCCAGTGGTATGCACATCACAGGCATTGAACAGACGGATGACTTCATGGGACCTAGTAGACACTAAGCAACTTTAACATCCAGAGGCTCGAGAATATTCATATTAGTCACCCACTTACGAATTGCATGTACACAAATTTACCGCAGATGCACGAGTTCACAAAGTTTCAGATCACACCCACTATTAAAGTGATGTAGTAGAAGTAAGCCTAGATTGAATATCCAAACAAGGTGTCTCCAATCAGTAGCACTCTAAGACTCTACATTTAGAGACTCCATCAGCCAAGAAATATATTACTATTTCACAGAAAATATTGGCACCTCCATTAGTATTACAGTGAAGTGGGACTTGCATAGGGTTGTCATATTTATGGCATCAAAAGGAAGAACTGTCCACTTTGGAGAACCAAAATAGGTGTTTTTGAGTGCAACAGAAAGAATAAGAGACAGTCACGATATGCAACCATGCTGGAAAGGTTGTAATCTCTTGATTATAAAACATTTCACAATGAGGCACCGGAAACATTCTGTCCTGCCATAATATGCCCGATATGGACATACAAATAATATCAAACATGACAGATAGGTTCGGGGAAACAAAATACACCCTGAGGGAACAAATACAAGCATTCAGACTATTATAGAACACTAGGAACAAAAGACCAAGTTAACCAGGTTACAATGTATTTGAACTATATCGTAAGATCCATTCTCCTGGATTAAGCAAAGAATGAGCAGAAGCATTAGGACGTCCCGAACAGTGCAGGAAATCAAAAAATCCATATTGTAACTTGCTAATGGGAAAACTCATGGGGCTGATGGTTTTCTGACAGAGTTCTACACAACTTGCACAGACATATGGATCCCTAGACTTTTAGAAAAGTACACAGAGGCAGTCGAGAATGGCGCACTGCCTGCTTCGCCTCCGTAGCTCTAAGTATCCGGACACCTGACTAAGCTCTGCTTGACACTGCCTCCTACCAACTCTTATCCATGTTGAACTGCCTGTAAAATAATCAGCACGAGTAAATAACGTACTGCACACAATAATACATCCCGATTAAAATGGCTTAGCTCAAAGATCTAGTACATCCCAGAAAACTAGAAGACTATTTTAAGTGCTAAACGCAGCAGTGAAGTGCACCCAAAATCAATGGATGTAGAAAAAGCCTCCAACCGCATCAGCTGGAAATATAAGTTTGAGGTGCAATTAGATTTTGGTCAATACATACAAACATGAATGACCCTGCTGCATGCATCTCCCCCTGCCAGAGTGGGGACAAACTATTTTATATCACAGTGCAGCCAAATATCAAAGAGCACAAGACAGAGATGCGCACAGTCACTGCTGATATTCATCTTAACAGTGGGGCAGCCTTCGGCCCCCATACAAAATTTGAATAAGGGTTTGGGCTTCAGTCTAAATGAGGCAAGTCCTGTAATAATATTATACACTGATGACATAATGCTATTCATTCGCAGCCGGCATGACTTGCGGGTGGGGAAGAGGGTGTCGTGGGCAGATGGGCTCGCGGGGGGAGGGGGTCAAGCGGTGAGGAGGGGGTTTAATTAAATTTTTTTTTTTTAAACGTAACTTTGCTTCCGGTCCCGCATCGCATCTGGCAGCCTCCCTCCCCTAAGTCAATCACAATCCTGCAATGGCAGCATTGTGACTGGCTGGGACGCCGACCGCACAGGCGTCTATGGGGAGGCTGTTTTCTACATGCATGCTGCATGCAGCAGACATGGAGAAAACGTGAGTGTGTGCATGACTGGTTTGGTCGGCCCTGGGGCTGACCAAACAATCTGCGCCCAATATAGTGTGCAAGCCACCCACCCATTACCAACCAGTGCGAGAAGCAGAAACATACAATGGTATCCATACCATTTTATGTTTCTGCTTCTCACACTGCGAGAAAGCAGGAGGGTGACGCTCCCCCGCCCATGTGGAGGAGCTGCCCCTGATGCTATTCTCACTAAAGTGAAAGTATTTGGGAACACCTCAGGGGTTAAGCATCAATTGAATTAAATCATAAGGATACTCTGTTCAACCAGAAGCACTAAGAACACATAAATAATTATGAGTAATATCAGATGGGTAGGGGAAACATTTCCCTACTTGGGCATCCACTTGTACTTCTCACATCTAACACTTAAATCTAGTTTGAGGCAGGCATTCTACCCACAACAAACCCAGTGGTAGAAGTCTGGTAGGAAAAAGCAGGGACCTTTAGCCACCAGACACAGGATACATAGGAAATGTACTGAAATCCTGTTCTCCCCTTTCAAGTGTGCCCCAATTGTTAGATGCAGTGGAACAGGCCAGTCAAGCAGGATTAAACACTGTGCTATCAAAAGGAGGCCCACTCCCCTCACCATGCATATACTGTGGAGTTCAGAGGAGTCATCTCTGCCCATTGAGGTCAGCCTATTGTTCGCTCCTGGGTGCCATTTCACACCTATTTAAGGCTAGCTGCTGACTGGGAGAAGCTGGAGAGCCAATGCAATTTAACTTCCAAGAACATCAAGCAGAAAAAAGACAACTTTCTAAAAGTTACTTTCCCTTATTATTTATTAAAAATAGAACTTCAACATCAAATTTAATTTTTAATACGTATTTAAATTGTAGTTTAATGATGTTCAAAGTTTATTTTTTACATAGTTAATTAAAACCATTGCATACAGTCATAAATAAAACAATTTCTTACAATGCCTAATACCCTCATGCGTGATAAAAGGAACATAAAACCTAGTTATATTAAAAACATTTACATAATTTGAACTTCTTATTTGTCGAAACCTTGAAGTCCTCGGTTCTTATTTATCTTGATTGTAAAGAGCGTTTTAGTGAACACTCCACACAGTGATCACGTAGAAGTTGTAATGTAATCAACAGCATTGTATTTTATCCATCTTCCAGGGGGCACAGGAGCAACTGACACTTATGAGTCTTTCAGGTGACATCCTTGCATTCCACATTCCTTGATGTCAACACTGTAGCCTACACATCACCACAAGTGTTAACTAGTGCAAGTAAAAACCCCTTGAAACAAGTTGAGTGCAAGTGATCTGTGCAGAAAGAATTCCTAAAATCTTGCCTGATCTTGCATCTTCTTTGGCCCAATGCCCCTCAGTTCCTACAGAGGTGGTTTTAAGAATTTTAATCCCTGGGAGGCTCGATTGAGGTGCCACTTAGGCAGGTGGTTACTGCTTGCCTACTGTAGCAAATTTTGAGTTTTAAAAGGTTTGGCTTCAATAACTTTTTCCTTTGAGCCATGGGCATCGGGCACAGACAGAGGATATGTAATAATTACTGTGGCAATCAAATGGGAAAGGACACTGGTACCTACTATAACCATTGGTTATTATTGACAACCCTCATAAACGCTTAGAATGTTGCGTTGCGGTGTATCTTTTTGTCCGCCCCTTCTCTCGCGTTATGGCATAGTCCTCGGGTAGTCAAAAAGACGTGCTGTATGCCTGCCTCGCCCGAGGCAACCTCCGGTAAGAGTAGAAATGTCCAGGGATTTTAGGACAACAGCTGAACAAATGTAACTGGAGCAGTCACGTGGGATGTTAAAAGTCAGTGTCACACCAAACCAAGAATTTATTATAAAAAGGTGGGCACTGATGGTTAAAAATTATGGGTATATTTTATAATCGAGTTACTAGATTATAATATCTTTCTCAAAAATGGTCGACATGTTTCAGCTCACCTGGGCCCAGCCGTGTCTATGGAGCTTTCGTCAGGACAAAACAGGGGGGTATGATACTCACACAACTTGTGTAGTATTCAGGTAGTGTATGGAACTCTCATATTGAAATTCCTTCGTATTAGGTCGCGTAAAGGTCGTGGTTCTGTCTACGTGTAGGAGTCGCTGGCTCCTTGTGCAGACTCTGCCTCTGGTGACCAATGTATGTAATAATTACTCTTGCTTATATACGCATAGGCAACAACTTAGGTTTGGTGAGGGGTTCTTCCAGTTTGGGATAAAATCTTTAGTGACTAAAATCCAAAACTGATGGAACAAACTGCTGCTGTGAGACGTGGAAAATGAGCTAACAGGTACCCTTGGGGTTTCATGGTCTTATATGAATTGATTACTGTCTAGGCATGCCGTCTCGTTGCATATGAATTTTTATCCGTTAAGTGCGACAGGAGACTTATTGAGGAGTTGGTTACTCGACAAAAGGCAATTTTACCCATGCTAGTGGCCCACGCCTCTTAAATACCTAATTTCTCAATTGCAGGGCTTAAGTATTCTCCACACAAGCCTTTTTGATTGAAGATCTGTTCCTTGATTCCAATCCAACATAGGTTAATAGAGCCACTCTCAGTGGCACGCAATCTCCAACACAGTTTAACGAAAGCGGTCATTCTTTATAGTATTTATTTATTTTTTAAAATCAAACTCAAGACATACCTGGGTAGGGGGCGCGGTTTTTGGTATGGAAAACACCGTTTTCTATACTTTTGTTTGGAGCTTATTGAGTATAACTGTTTCTCTTCCGTGCATGATTTCCATGCCGTAAATCACAGTTAATAACACCACTGGGTTTGGGCTCCCAACAGTAAGTCCAAGCCACTAACCTATATTTAACAAAACAACCGTCAGTATTGTTCTCTTATTTATAGTTTAATCTATACAGCCATATTAAAAGACTCAACAGCATGTGCTAAAGACTCCTAATTCTGTCTGAATCAATCTCTTTTTTATTATTTTTTTATCAAACAAAGAATTTTTCAATTTTTGCAAAACATTTAAATTTTTTTCATGTTGTTGGGTCTTTCAATATGTCTGTATTGATTAGACTGTAAATAAAAAAACAGTACTGGCGGTTGTTTTGTTAAATATAAACCACAGTTGGCATTAGCTGCACTGACATTACGGTGAGTAAATGGCTTAAAGACTGACAGCTGAGTTTCTTTTTCAGTAACATGAACCCAAAAATTTGCAACTGTGCTTTGGCCTGCAGAGTGGTTAAATGATATTTAAAAGTAATTTTATGTTCCACGTTAATGTCAACATTTTTTAGATTAATAAAGGACCTAATGGTTGTAGGTTTAACAGGTAACAATCATACACCAGTAACTCTTACTCTTCAAAGGGATGCATGTTTAAGACATAAGTAGCAAAACAGTTCTGCAATATATAGGTGGGATAAACTCAAACTAATTTGGATAGGCAAGTTGAAAAGTTACACACAAAATAGAATAAAGGAAGTATTACAAGTACAATCCTCTGACACCACAGCTTATGGTACATGAGTATGAGACTTTAATTACCTCCATAAGCAAATTTGCAACAGAAGTTCTAAAATATGGTAATGGATGTAAGGATCCGGTGGATGCTGCCAAAAAACAGGCTAAGGTAGAATTAAATAAGAACATACGGGAAGCTTATAAAGGAGATGGGGTAAACAGGGAGTATTTAATTAAAGGCTAAAAGAGAACTTATAGGAAAAAGATTAGAAGAATTGCTTGGGAACAGAAGGAGAATACATGGATTAAAGCAACAGCCTTGTTGAGAGGGGGAAATACAAAGGGTTTTTGGTCCATAGTAAATAGAGTGTTGGGGGTGACAAAAAGTATTGTAGCAGCCCCGGTTGCCAATGAAGCTTGGGTAAGCTACTTATCGGAGTTGTATAAATCTACAGAGGCCTAAAAGGATGGGGTAGGGAGTAAGTGGGATGAGGAGTTGAGTAAGGGAAAGAGGTTTGCCACTGGTTCCTGTCAGTTATGGAGACTAAAACCATCATAAAAGGGCTAAAAGGTTTGAAGGCCCAGGGTCTGGATGGCCTCTCCTCCGATATAATTAAACGTGATGCAAAATTGTAGGCTCAAGTATTAGAAATGGTTTTTGGAGCTATTATAAATGGACAGGGTATTCCATAAACGTTGAAATGTAGTATAAGGCTCCACTCTTTAAAAAAAGGAAAACAGGACCTACCGTCAAACTATCGTATAATCATGCTACATATTCCCACTAAGACATATGCAAAACACCTCCTATTGTTGTTAGAGGATTGGGTAAACAAACCTAATATTCTTCCAAGAGTCCAAACTGGGTTTTGAAAAGGTTATTGAACGTTGGACGGTTGCCTTATATTAAATCTTTTAGTTAAAAAATAAGTCTTTAAAAAAGAAACCTTTGTATGTGTCATATATTGATTTGTCAACAGCGCTTGACACAATAAGAAGGCACTTACTTTGGGAGAAGATGAGAAAACAGAAGTATACATCAGGTCTGCTAAAATTGATTATACAATTACATGAAGGCTCATGGACTGGAGTGGAATTGGGGTGAAATGGTACATTAACAAGAACAAATGATACCCTTAACGGATTAAGGCAGGGGTGTAGGTTTACCCTGCTTCAGTTTTATATATATATATAGTGGACGCTGTGATTGAATTAAGTGCTGTCAGAGCATTTCTGCCAAAACTTGGAAATGGGGCCATTCCAGTAATGTTTTATGCAGGTGATATGGTTTTGTTGGATTGGATGCCGGTCGGCCTGCAGAGACAATTGGATGCATTTGCTAAGTATAGCAGGTCCAACTTTTTGGAAATAAGTACTGCTAAGACTAAGGTAATGGTTTTTACTAAAAAGAGGGGACAGAACAGAAGGCCTAAGAGGTGGCTAAATGGAGCTCTAGTAGAGGAAGTAAAAGAATACTGCTATCTCGGCCTTCTGTTCAGATATAATCTTAATTTCTGTTTCATATAGATATACAGGAAGGGAGGGTTAAGGGCATTGTAGTGTAGTTCCTATATTCCCAATAGGCTCTGCGCATTGGAATAATATATCCTACAGGTTTGGCGTAGGACTTAGGTCGACTAGGTCTCTGACGAATAGATTAGACTTAATTGTGAGTGCCAGCTAGCTCAGAGGTCACTAGAAACTTTCTCGAATAAACAAGAAGGGATTAGTTTCTGACAACTGCATAAACATAACAACTTTGCTTCCCCAAGAATAAAACTGATCTTCAGAGTTGGGGAAACAATAGATAGATATTTTACACAGTCAATCGTGCATGCTTCGTTTCATCAGAGGTGCAGAGAAATAGAGAGACGGGCGTTTTCAATAAAAGGATTTATGAAACAGTCTTCTTTCTCATGCCAAAGAAATGAACTGCTACAATCTTAATACTGGTTGCAAAGTATAATGCGAACAGTAAGAAGAGTATTATAAAATAATACTGTAAAAGCATTGTATGGTTCCTAGACCATAGATAAATACATAAATAAATAACAAAGGCTAAAAAGTACTCAACTGGTGCTTCTAAAATACACCTACCCCAATGTACCCAACCTAAGTCTAGTACGAGGGAAGAAGTAAGTGGGGTGTAGCATAGGTTTAGTTTTTCTTTGCCAAGAATCTAACCAAGATTTCTCTTAGGGTCTAATCAGCTCCGTACCGTGGTTTTAGAATGAAGGAGGTCTGGTATCTCTGTCTCGATTTCCCAACACCCTGCGAGGGGAGCTTGGAAACACTGGAGCTGGATTCTCAGTGAGAGAAAGGCCGCCTCTCTGTCAGTGCGTAAGCGGGAGGGTCGGCTTCCTTCGGCACTTACCTTGAAGGTGCCTAGTTTGACGTAAAGTCGGACATAATAACGTCATCAAAGAACCCCAAGGGAATGGTAGTTCTTTGAAAACTCCATGATTTCTAGGACAAATCAATATTCAAGCAGGGGGATGTCCCTGACTGCTGAAGCTGTGTTTTTCAAGAAATCGTTGTGGCTTTTTGGAACACGTGGAAGTAGCCATGCCTGTATTTGGACTGGATGGGTTATGTCTAAACATGGGCATGATTTCTATGCCTATAAATGGGCAATGTGAATTATACCTATATAAGGGCATGAATCGGTAAATTACGCTTGGATTCTAAAATGCTGCACAACAACATTGCAGGGCATTATTTAGGATAGATGTTGCACTGGGTCATGAATCCACTGATGTGCTCAGTGAGACATATAATCCACAAATAGTGAGTTTACTTCTATATGGGTTCAAGGTTTTTCCAATAAGATTTGCAAGAAGACTGCAAATCACTGAAATGAATGTCTGGAACAAATGGTTAGACCTACCCAGAAGAACGGTAAACAGTGCTTCGAGACTTGAATTGGGCGTAACAAATGTCCTATTTAAGTATAAGCAACAGCTCCTTAGTTATTGGCTTGGTCATAGAGCGGAGGAGAGTTCCTTAAGGCACATTATCAAATCCAGACTGCAGGAAAAGTATGCTGACAGGTGGGTGGCTAACCTACTGGATGTTAAGGCTTCATTAGATGTTACAGTAGGGGAGAAACTCCAAGGGCTGTCTGTTACACAGCAGAGGCAAATATTAAGGTATTTAGTTAAAGAGGGCTCTAGGAGGAGTGAACTAGTAGATTTATGTAAGAAAGATAACCTGTGCCATTCAAAGGATGTAAGGTACAGAGGGGCATATTCCTTCTTACTTGAGGGATATAAAGAACACACAAAACCAAGGAAGTAGGCATTAAAGATGAGATTAGGGCAAGTACCAGCTTTTATACGATGGAAGCCGGTCTAGCAACCCAGGAAGGATAAAGCTGTGTGTCCCTTTTGCTTAAGGTGACCACTGACCTTTTTGCATTTATTTATAATCTGCTCCAGTTTTTCAGTTAGTAGAAGAACGTTGTTGCTACCAACCTTTAGATTGACTGAGATTCGACATACAAAGGGTCTCCTTCAGTTAATTCTAGGATGCAATAATATACGTGTTATGCAGTAGGGAAATTCTTGGCTGTTGTTCAGGAGTAGTTAATAAAGCTAAAAAAGGCTTGCCGCAATAGGAATATGGAATGGGTATATGGTGGTTGGTAGGTTTTAGTTATATTCTCAAATATAAGAACAGGTGTTGCGAGGAATGGTCATTTTTCTTAATAGGAATAGAACAAGCATTTTGCACTTAGTTGTCTAATCTTGCAGAAAAAAAAACACCTTCTATACATTTATAATTATTTTTAGTATAGACAATTTAATGTCTTTTATTAAAGGGTATATGGTTTATAGAGGACTGTTGAATTATAATTTCTCTCCTATTACCAGGCAATTATTATTTAATATAAGAAACTTTTTTCCTACTTGACGATTCTTTAACTTTTTTTTTTAATACAAACTTTACTGCGTTTTTTCAGGTGTATTTTTACAATCTTATAGCATTTCTGCAAGCCAGATGGTTCTCATGATTGTGAGATTCATATTGCATATGTAGCATAACACGGAAATCTTTACATAAGATATTCAAATAACATTGTACATAATCCTAATATTCGAACAAGATTAGAGTCCTGTGCCGTTTCATTCTAAATCATGCATTATAAATGTCGTGACGAAGGCAAACATTAAGAACCCAATGCAACCCACCTACCCTATCCCACCCCTATAAACCCAACCCAACACAAAAATAAAACAAAACAACCAAGCCAGGGTGACCCTGCCTGCACCTACTATTGCTTGCTGTGTGACGTTCACTTCTCTGCTAGACCATAATAGTCTGCTTGCACAGGGTCTGTTAGATTCTGCCAAAGATGACTAGTTCTCTGTTGCTTGGGCGCCGGTAGTAGGTGTTGTATCTTTTGAGTCATATTCTTGGACCCACCGCATTTCAAGAGGTCTTGTGGCTTGTGTTCTTACTTCCAGCAAGATGTTGTTGGGGATTGATGGAGGATCTGCAGTTTGTCCCCTAGATTTCCACGTTGGCATACAACTTGCGAAGTGTAATTATGATTTTGTGCTCTCTGTATCAGCTCATTGAGTACTTGCGGTTTCTTGTCAGTGCCCACTATGGGTACTGCCAAGATGCCGAGAAGGTCTACCTGATGTTTCAGTCTGTCTGCGTGATGACAGATTGTTAATGACATTGCCTCCATTGTAGGCAGGAGTGCCCCCCATGATCCAGCAGAGACATCAGTGTTTGCAATTTCTGATGCTGCTTCTCCTGATGGTTCCAAAGTTGAAGACATTTTAGCTCTTCCTGGGGCATTAGTGCTGTTGGTAGAAACCACCTTCTGCTGAGGCATGTTGATTGGGCGTGAGGGAGGCTTAGCCTTAAAGGTAAATTTGTCTATGGCTGCGGAGCTACTGTTGCAGACTAAAAACAGGCTTAGACAGCCTGTTATTTCCATTTGTCGACTTGCCACTTGCAGTGGAGCTAGTAGTGGAAAAAGTGGATTTTTTTTGTTGTGTTATGTCGACGTCATGCATGGTTGAAGATATTTCTGTGAATTTTATCAATGGCTGATGCTGCAATTCGGGGAAGCTAGGCTGAGCCATGCGGTTGAGTGGGTCAAAACTTGGAATGAGGAAGTCCCAGTTACTTAGGATGGAAAGGTTCAGGGATAAGAATGATGCTGTTGAACTGATTTTATGTACTTCCACCTTTGTTGTGCTGGTATTTGCACTTTTTGGTTGGTCACCTCTTGTAGGTTTTATTTTTCTGTGAGACTTTCTCTCCCTGATTTAGATCCCAAGTTGGCTAGCGCTGGTCATGTGCAGATTTTTGTAGTAATTACGTTGTCTAAAATTTAGTTAGATAGTTTGATATTTTGTTGTACTCCTTTTTTATCACAGTTGTGATTTTACCCTTTTTAGGTCGAGGGACCGTTGCACTCACTGCAAAGCAGTGAGGGCGGAGTCCCGAAGATTTAATGTTTTGGAGTTAGGGGGCTTGGAACCCGCCTCTCTCCTCCATTCTCCTCCATTGGCTGGCTTCCTAAACGGAGGCCAGCCATTGGAGGAGAAGGGAGTCACTCCAATAAAGCCCAGTCTCTTTCGTATTCGGGGGCGTGTTGTTTTGCGTTCTTTAGCCCTGTGACGTTACCCGTCACTCAGAACCCAAAAACACGCCCCGAATCCGAAAATGTTCGGAGCTTTGCGACCACCATTTTTTTTCCCCAGCCGAAAGCCTGCTCCTCCTCGCCGCTTTGTCTTGTAAGCCATACTCAAGTTAGGGAACCTGGAGCCGCCCAAGCCGTGACTGCATGGGCAGCCGCCGCCCACAGCCCTCAGCAGAGCGCATGGGGCCCGGGCCACCCACCGCCACTCTCGCCATCCTTCCTGCTGCGGGTCTCCCCCTCAGCCGGCCTCCTCCTCCTCCCTGTGCCATGCCAACATTTGAAGCGGGACTTCTTAATGTTACTCGGAGGCCGATCGCAACTCTGCGCACCCGGCCCGCGGCTACCTCAGCCGGCTCTGGAGCGCAGACTGCGAGAGAACCTGGAGCCGCCCCATGCCGTGACTGCACCGGCAGCCGCTGCCCACAGCCCTCAGCAGAGCGAAGGGGGCCCGGGCCGCCCGCCACCACTGTCGCCGTCCTTCCTGCTGCGGCCGAGGGGTGCTGCTGGCAACACGTGCTGCCCTGAGAGGAGGCTCACACCGACAGGAGGGCACCCCAGAGACCTGGCAGCGGGCACCTGCTGCCCTCAACCCCTCCAAAGCCAGGCAGTGTGTTTACTGATAAGTTACAGCGTCCAGGGGTTACGTGGAAGCCCCAGGTCAATGCAGTGCCCTATGCTTGTGCCAGCACTGAAACTTCTGCCACGGTATGAGTAAACCACGATAGATGCAGCGATCCAGCACAGCTTCCAGCGTTCACGTCATGAGTAGCGAGAGTGTTCATTACTGAGGCGCAGTGCCCGTGTGCAGTGTGTGTAGGTTTGCTGCTGTGAGCAGTCATTTTATTCACTTATAGGAAGTAGAGTCCCACTGCACTGTACCAGGCCAGCAAAGAAAGATGAGTTACCCACGTACACTATAAACAGACAGTGATGGCTGCAGTGCTCCAGCGCAGTTCTCATGATGGGGGCAGGTAGCGTTTTCACTATTACGATGAAGCGCCTTGTGCAAGTCTAATGGTATGTGTAAAGAGCGCTAGATCAAGTGCTCTAGTGCAGTGTTCATGTACCATAATATACTCAGGCAGTGAGTTTAGTGATAAGATGCAGTGCCCCCGAGAAGTATGCAAGCCTCATACTGTGACTATGCAATGTAAAATGCATGTGAGCACTTGTACTATTTATGTCCTATACAGTGAGCATGCAGTGCTCTGTTTATTTCGCAAATGCGACAGGCTGGTCTCATGATGTGAGCAGGCTGAGCTCATATAAATCTCTAATGCAGTGCAGAATTGCAGTCGATGTGTATTATGATGTAAGCATGCAGTGTAGGTTGGAGAGTCCCAGTGCAGCGGACGTGTATGTGATGCAAGCAGGCAGTGTAAGAGGGAGGGCCCCGTACAGTGGACATATACTGTGCTGTAAGCTGACAGTGTATGATGCACTCACTGCCCGTGTTTAGTAGGTAGGTCTCCAGTTGTGAACAGTGTTAAGATGCGGAGCTACTGTGCATGTCTCATGATGAAAGAAGTACCACACTGCATCAAGACTTTGGAAGACACAGTCCAGTGCCCCAGCGCAGTGTCCGGGTTTCAGTCCATGACAACACAGCGTACAAAGCAGCGCTCTCGTTCAGTGTGCACGTGTTGTTCTGCTCACAAGTATGTGCTGAATGTTGAGTTTTCACAAGTGTCTAAGTCTCATGCTGTGCACTGGCAGCGTGCTCACTGACAATATTTAGCACTTTCCACGTCACACGCCGATCTCATGCAGTGAGAAGCAGTGCACGATATGGGGCCCCATACAGCAAGGTGGCCCAATGGAGTGTGCATGCAGTGGGAGATGCAGCGCTCAAAACTGTGCAAGCCTCGCATGTTAAGATGGCTTTCACTAGTAATCCGCACATCCCACTGTCTCACCAGGCAGTGGGGCATTCAGCATCCTCCACTGCAGTTTGCACATCTCATGCTGTGAGCAAGCAGTGGCTTCGTGCAGCGACCCAGTGTAGTGCTATTGACGGTGTTTGATATGTATTTACACGATATAGCGCCCAATCGGCCATTAATTAGTAAGTGAGCGTCTGATGCAGTGCGTAGGCAGTGGAAGGTGCACACCATGTCTGGTGAGGCAGTGGGGTGAGCGCTTAACTAGTGAATGACATCCCACACGGCCATCTTAACGTGCAAGGCTTGCACAACTGTGGGCGCTGCATCTTACACTGCATGCATACTCCATTACACAACCTTGCCCTGTGCAGCCTCCAGTGCAGTGCGCATAACTCATGCCGTCACCAGAGAGTAGGTTAAATGACGAGTTGCAGTGTGATCCCCACTGTAGCGTGACCATCTCAAGCACGTGATCTGGCGTCTAAAAATGCAATGCCATGTGCAGTTTGCACGTCTGTTCTCGTGACCAAGCAGCGTAGGGCACAATGCCTCTTCAGAAGTATGCTGTAAGATGCAGTGCCTGTGTCCAAGGGATCGCACGGCTTTGCAGCAGTGAGCACGCACAGCAAGATACAGTGCCTACAGTGCAATGTGCTCCTCTCGTGCGCTAAGCGTGCAGTGTAAGATGCTGTGTTTGCACCCCTGTTAGCAGGGCAGGCAGCTCAAGATGCAGCGCAAACACCCCTCAATGTGAGCAGGAAGAGTAATAGGCAGTGCCTATTACCTATCCTATGAGTAGGCAGCGTAAAAAAGCAATACTGAGCTGTAATGTATAGGCCTGCGAGCAAAGAGTAATCTTTTTCCAGTTTCTATGCACTTTGCTATGGGTGTGTGCAGTTGTGAGTGGCATGCTCTGACGGGTTTCTCTGAGCTCCATGTACTGCGCACCCTCGCTTCCCTCCACACACTGCTTCTGGTGGTGTGGTCTGGAGCACCCTGTATGGGAGACAGGAGATGCATACGGCAGCCGAGGGCCTTGCTATAGCGCACAAACATGGAGTCATTGAATTAAAGCTGATGACGCAGGGCCCAGGGACATGAAACCACAATACTTTAAAAGCAACTGCAAACTATCTCCGTAGTAAGAGGGCAGAGCTACCGCCGAGAGCAGCTGATGCACACAAATTACCCGTGTGTGTCTACACATTTAATGTGTGTGTACTCCTAGATACCAGCTAAGCTAGTTATGACACAAATAATAACGTGTGTGTATGTACAAATGACCCGTGTGTGTCTACAATAATAATCTGTGTGTGCAGCCTTAGATACCGGTGAGGTTAGCTTATGACAGATATAATAACGTGTGTATGTATAAATGTAGCCCACCCACCCCCCTCCCAGGGTCTGCACTTCCCCCTTGTAAAGAAGATGTGGCCTCACACAGAGCCGAGCAGAGCTGCTGAAACAGGAAGAGACCTATCTACGCACACCCGAAAGTCGGGCCACGGTGTAATCCTGTTCTAGCAAGCCGCGGGTATTTAATTAATTATAAATACATTTATGTGAGAATCATCACTGAGCCCTGCCTCCTCAGAGTCCCATGAGGCCATTTTGTTTTGAGGTGTCTGACATAGTCAACAAATAGCACAGGAGCTCTAATGGTCAATGGTACCCCTCCACTGGCAGCTCCAAGTTTCCACAAACATCGGTCACACTTGTAGATTTCCCACCACCTACAGTTAGGTTTAGGGAGGTGCCCCCTGATTGTGCCATTTTATTTTTGCCTTCTGCCACCTGATTGTGCAGTTTTTTCTTGCCTTCTGCCCCCTTGCTGTGCTTGCTCCCCTGTCCCCTGGCTGTGCTTGCTCCACTGCCCCCTGGTTCTCCTGCCCCCTGGCTGTGCTTGCTCTCCTGCCCCCTGGCTGTGCTTGCTCTCCTGTGTGTGTGTGTGTGTGGCTCTGGGTGTGTATTGCTCCAATGCCCCCTGGTTCTCCTGCCCCCTCGTTGTGCTTGCTCTCCTGTGTGTGTCTATGTGGCTCTGGGTGTGTATTGCTCCCCTGCCCCCTGGCTGTGCTTGCTCCCCTGGCTGTGCTTGTTCCCCTGCCCCCTGGCTGTGCTTGCTCCCCTGCCCCCTGGCTGTGCTTCTTCTCCTGCCCCCTGGCTGCGCTTGCTCTCCTGCCCCCTGGTTGCGCTTGCTCTCCTGCCCCCTGGTTGCACTTGCTCTCCTGCCCCCTGGTTGTGCTTGCTCTCCTGCCCCCTGGTTGTTCTTGCTCTCCTGCCCCCTCGCTGTGCTTGCTCTACAGTGTGTATGTGGCTCTGGCTGTGTATGTGGCTCTTGGTGTGTATGTGGCTCTGGGTGTGTATGTGGCTCTGGGTGTGTGTGTGTGGCTCTGGGTGTGTGTGTGTGGCTCTGGGTGTGTGTGCGTGTGTGGCTCTGTGTGTGCGTGTGTGGCTCTGTGTGTGTGTAAATGCAATAGGTCATGCATTTGCGAGCGATTAAGCAATTGGCATTGAAAATGACAATGCCATTTATTTAACGATTAAGCTATTGGCAATGTAAATGACCATGCCATTTATTTATGATTTAAAAAAAAAAAGTCATGTGCAATGCCAATAGCTCTACCTTTAATAATGCCGAGACCATTGCATTGTAAATGCTTGTTTGAGTTTTGATTTGATGGAGATGGTTCTAAGTAAATTACTTCAACTTCAGACATAATACTGAATCATGCGTTCTTGTCCTCTTTAGAGCCTTTTTGCTTGACCTGGCCTGGGTCCACCCTTGTTTTTCTCATCCGCATTGTTATCCGTTTCTCCCTTCGGCCCTTTTCCGTGTGAGTTTTTGCAGTATAATGCCGTTTAATACGGAGGTTCGTTCCCTTCACAGTGGCTTGATAATGGACCTTTGGGAGCCACCTCGCCTTCCCTCATGCAAACTTTCAATGGTTGTAGAGGTGTGCTTGCCCCTATCTTGCTGCTCTTGTTGTCTGTACTAGTGTCCAGCTAGAGGAGGCCAAGAGAGAGGTGGGGCTAGCCAGAGGTCAATCAGTCCAGATGGACCTGGCTGCTCCTTTGTGAGGCATACCATGAGCCCGGGTGCTGGATGCAGGGAGCAGATGCAATGCCTCTCTTCAAAAGCCGGCATAGCTACCTTCTCCACCGCTCCTGTCGTGTCACACTGTCCCTAACAGCAGGCCAGGACACTGGTTTCCTAAAAGAGGCCGCAGCGGCAACGTAAAAGTGGTGAAAGCGGTGAAAAAACAATGGTAGTTTCAGCAGCCTGCTAGTAGCACTCTCACTACAGTAGCAGGCCCCTCTCGCATGGTTGCTGCGTTAGCATTCATGTTTGCTGCCTCAGCTCCGCACTCCCAACAGGGGAGTGTGCTTCCACGTCTCACATATGGAACTTGAGCATCAGTAAATAGTTGTTCCATTATTATTCTAGCTGGTCCACTCCTCCAGAGATACAGTATTAGTATTTAAATTTGCTCCCCACTGTTTCTCTATGGGCCAGCCAGTCTTCCTACAGTGAGAAAAGGTTTTGGGTGCTAGTCACTGTAAGGACATGTTAACAATACATTTCTTAACGTCCAGGTTTTAAATACAAAACACCCTGCTCTTATGGGGAACAAGGCTCACATAGGGGTGACTTACTAAAATTCAAAAGAGAGGTTTTTAAGTGTCAAAAGAGATTTACAGTGCTGCATTATTACAGTCAGGCTACAATGGAAGACCTGAAGTGATGTTTGCACTGCCACTATAGTGAATGGCACAATAAGTGCTGCTGCTCACTAGTGGCATTTAACTTCCAGTCCCTGGGTACATTTGGTACCCAGGGACTGGAAGTTAAATACCACTAGTGGAGTGCAGCATGTATAGGCAAGTTAAATATACTAATTAGAAGTATGCCAAATAAACTAGGGAGCACAGGTACTATACTACTTCTTAGCAGCGGTAAAGTGCAAAGAGTACTAAAGTCAGCAAAAATATAAGATTCAGCAAAAGGCGGAAAATTTTAGGTGGCAATGCAGATTTATTACATACAGATAGGGAGAACATACTGCAACCTGAAATCTGCCTACCGTGGCTAATGCCAGACAAAGTAAGAAGACAATAGGTAATTGATCTAATGCTTACATTTGCAAAACTTAACATTGCCCCAAGTTAGTAATCTGTAACAATGCCCAGTTTAAAAAAAATTAAAGAGTCAAGTTTCCAACCAGGCTGCCATAGAGGGGACTCTACTGCACATGGAACAATAGAGGGGCACCTCAAAGGTGGATACACCCTTGGGGCAGGATGAGTTAGTCCTGTTATATCAAACGGAGAATATTCACCCATGAGGAGCCCCCATTGTGGTCTGCAAAACTAAATCAAGGCTATCATAAGTAGAGTACTAATTATGTAGATCTAAGCACTGCATTCCTAATCTTCCCTAGGTTAGCTGTCTCTACAGAAGTAAGACTTAAGTAAGCCCATACGAATATACACTAGTACCCAACAAAACAAACAGGAGTGCAATGCAAAACCATCACAAATATTAGCACCAAAAAAAAAAAAAAAAAAAGAGTACCAGTCGTTGACCCCAAAAATGGCAACGGTTTGTTTTCTATCCTTGATCTTTATTGTTAGATGCAAATTAGAGTTACTATGCACAGATGACAATAAATGTGTATTAACCCATTGGGTGCTCATGACGAGCTCAGCTAGTCATGACCGCACCCGTCCCGTGGAACGCTCGCACGCTGGGCTGATTCCCCTGCTGTGCTGAACGTTCCATGGGAATGGGTGTGGCCATGACGAGCTCAGCTCGTCATGAGCACCGGAGCGCCGTAGCTCATGACGAGCTGACCTAGTCATGAGCACCGGGGCGCTGTACGCGCCCCCCCGCCCCCCAGCACAGCGGGGGAATGTGTCCCGCAGACAAGGGGTTAAAGATATACCAAATGTACAAGATTTACAAACCATAAGTCCATTATGAAATGTTGTAATGACAGATATGATTGTATTATGTATAACTAAAACTAATAAAAAAAGGTTAAAACAAAGTGAATCAGTTAGACAGCCATGTTGCTGGTCACACAATGTGGCATGGAATGTCTACCAAATCCCAAAGAACATCACAAAGTATACATGATATCCAATTAAATAATAATATACCTCTTTGAGCAGCACCAACTGTATTTCTCTTAATTAAAATAAAAAACGCCACAGATTTGGGAGCTAAAGAAAGTAGAGCACGCAATCAATAGAAGGAATAAACCTTTTCTGTGGCCATGACGTCACTTGGGAAGCCCCATCGTTTGAAACAGCTCCATTTTAGACAGAATGAGATCCGAAGTCTGTGCATCCCTTAATTTTATTCAGGTACATATATAGCTCCAACATTTCGTCAACCACACATCAATGTTAGGGAACATAACAGCTATATAATTGATAGATTAAAATGTTCTTAGTAGTTTTCTTTATGCAACTATCAGTGCTCCCTTTTGCATTAGTACAAAATGTAAAATGCAACCAAGGAAATAACTGGAAAAAACTGACGCTTTTGAATTAGATAAATTATAATGATCCTTCACACTCAATGCCAGTATGTCTTGGAAAGATTTAGTTTACCAGACATTGCAAAGGCTACTGAAAAGAATTGAGGAAACAAGCAACGATTTGAAAGCAATCTACCTACGTCCCTCATGTGTCAGATGCAATATTGACCATACAAGTGGCAATTTGATCCTCTGAAGTGCTGCCACTCATCAATAGACAAACATTAACTATCGGTGTATCAGTACAAGATAAATATTTTATAGGCTAACAGGATTTGAAGGAATTCTATACTTCGGTGTCTGGAAAAATCAACAATTGGTTGCCACCATCAACTTACCATCCGGATACCATTTTCAAAGGCCTGGCGAGCTAGGGACGCAGGCCCGTCCACTGTTTTGCCATCATCGTCTGGGCCCCAGCTGGCACTGTAAATGTGTATGTGCTGTGGATTCAAGCTGAGAGACTTTGCTTCCACCATGTCTGTGACGTCACCATCCAGCATGCGCACCCCTTCATCAACAACAAAAAATAAGAGGGCTTGCTTAAGTACAGAGCTTCTAAGGAACACAGACAAAAAATGCCACGGTATAAGTTAACAGCTTTGGCTGTTGCATAGTTAAACTATTTTCTGTGTTTATACATAGACAGACACAAACAAAGGGGTAATAAATGGACTGCTGCATAAGCAAACAAAAACGCACTATTGCAGTAAGCCTACACAGGAAGACTGTTACATTGCTGAAAAACACTGACCTACAATTTTCACAATTAAGCAGATAAGGTAAGTACATTTATAACAAGCATTTGCAATGCAATAGGTCTTGCATTTGCTTGAGTTATTGGCAATGTAAATGACAATGCCTTTTATTTATGATTTGGTTTCTAAAATATAAATAGAAAGGCATTGTCATTTACAATGCCAATAGCTTAAACTCGCGTAGAGGTGAGACGTATTGCATTGCAAATGCTTGTTCAGGGAGAAGGGAGAGTAAAGTCGAATTCACAAGTGTGGCTAGAAGAGATAGAGATGAGAAAAAAGCGCTATGGGCAGAATGATAGTAAGGGAGAGGTAAGAATGGCATGGAAGAAGTAAAGCTGGAGACACAGGACAGGGATGGACTGAGGGAAGGAAGGGCCAAGGAAGGGCCAAGGAAGGGGTCTGCGAGAGGCAGAGAAGATGAGGTCACACAACAGGAAGGTACCAATGGAGGTTGCGGCGGGGTGGAGAGGGCAGAGAATGAATCCAGAAAATAATTAAGGCAATGTTGGATGAGGCGAGGACAATTAAGAAGGAGAGACAGGTGGGCTACTAGAAGGGGGAGGGGGTGCACGAGAAGCTCAGAAGACAGATGGCCAAAAGCAAGTGCGATGGGAGTTGGAGAGAGAGAAGAGTGAGGTGGGAGGGAGTCTAGAAGCGGAGGGTAACGGAGAATGGTGGAAAAAGGGCAGGGAGAAGTAGGTAGTGCAGTAGTCTGAGCGGAAAGCAGCAGTAGATGGCGCAAAGCATGAGAGGTCAGCGGGGTAAGAGGGGCGACCACAGGAAAGAGGTCAGCGAGGAGAGAGGCAAGCGTGGGAGGGAAGAAGATAAGGCTGAGAGAGTGGAGGGTCTAGGCGGGAAACCGGGGGCAGGAGGAATAGGGGAGCAGATGTAGACAGTGGGGCACGGGACGTAGATACGGTTTAATAACATAGTAATTCCTCGGAGGGAACGTATTCTACATTCTGCAACATTGGAACACAAGGGAGGTGGAGCTGAAAGGCCAGGGTCAAACTGTGCATCTGAATGAAAAGCTGTGTCTGCGTGGGGAAGCAGGGCACAGAGCGAGGCAATGAGAGGGTGGGGGGTTGGCACAGAAGGAGGGGGCACAGAGAAAATGGACGTTCAACGTCAACTGGCTGGGACTTATGATTAAAAACCAAGCATTAGCAAAGCCAAATGGTTTGGTTTTAATGCACCAACGCATAGAAACACAGGCAGTCAAACTGCTTACGTGCATTGCATACTCAACTGATTATCACATTACTGGCTTTTTTAATGCAGGGAAAAAGTAGTAATAAAGGAGGCCTTTGGGTATAGAAAGCATGTAGTAGACGATGAGTTAAATGTGAGAGCGTGAAAATAGAGTGCAGTTTTCAGATGCAAAAGCAACACTCATGCATCCGATGGAAGTACTTCCACGAAGGGGCACCGAAACAGCAAACCGCCAACTCCACGAGGTGAGAATTAAACTCCTCTGTAAGGAGACAACACCCAGTCTGTCCGTATTTTAAAGAATTAGTAACTGATAACTGCGCTGTCAGCCAGACTTAGAAATACAAAATACTTGCATGGAATGGTACCAGAATGCAGAAGGCAAGGCTAGTGTTAGCTCAGTGCTTCTCAAGCCACCATCAACCCCATGGTACGGGGGGGGGATGCAGGGGATTGGAAGCACTCATTACCTTAATGACACGGTGGCGACCAGCACGTACCATCAGCACGCGCACGTCACCAGCCAAATGCCACCCTCCTGTGTAATTAAAGGTCGTCACAGAGGCCCATGGGGTGCAGGAACCGAAGCACAACCACAGCAGCAACACATCTGGGTTCAAGAGCAGAGCAATGTCTGAGGGTACAAAGCCCACACAGAGCGAGGCTTCAGACTGCAGAACCGATTGTAAGGTGAAGAGCTCCATCTTGTTAATGCTGTCATGAAGTTTTTAGTTTGCAAATCGAGAAGTCCAGGCACGTGCACATGCCTTGTCCGGGCCCGTGCAGGCATGGCAAAGAGGAGTCCAGGCGCGTGCACATGCCCTGTCCGGGAGGCACGCCAAACGAAGACGCGGTGGAAGCGCTGCTCCAGGGTATCGGCGGCTGACCTGTTGCACTGCTGGAGGACTTGGCTGCTCACGTGGGACACATCGGTGAGTGTGCGGCGGCCTGGGCAGGTTGCAGGTGTGAGGGCGGATCGTGTTAGGAGACTGCCTGAAGGTCCTGTGTTGTGCTCATGCCGTGCACAAGCAGAATCTCCAGTCAGGGTGGGCGGGGCCTAAGGGAGTCTGGGTAGACACCAACCCTGCTTCCAAAGAAGCGGGACACAAAACCAACAACAATAGATCTCGCCAAGGCAAAGCAACGCATGCGCTGCAACACAGGCGAGACCTAAATAGACACAGAACAGAGGGCTAACTTCACGAGAAATAACAGGGAAATATGTAGCAAAATCTAAAAGTAATCAAGTAGCGCCTTTAAGGAGTGCGCTATATAGGTTTTAAATGAAACAAGAACAGCCTTGCACTGCATTTCCGAGCAATAAAATTGGCAAAGGCCCATTAATAACTGGTTCGTGGCTGTAGGCCAAACATTCTGCTATGGGACACAATTAGTCTTCGTGGTGATGGACGTGCGCCTCTATCCTGAGTGTCTAAATGTCATGTCTGGATTCCTAATGCTGATTTTTCTTGTCATAGGCAAGCACAGATCATGCATGTGTTCCATACCACAGGCCTGTCTCATGGACTGCCATCTTGGTGTAGCAGGATGGGCACCCAAAGCGCAACCCTTATAGTGATGAAAGGCTCATTACTGCCTTTACCAAGAGATAAGCAGCACGAGTGCAGTGGTGGCAGCATACTGTGTAGTGATCAGTAGGAGTGAACAGGTCCATTTTACCTGTGTCACTGGTTGGAAGCCTATAGGCCACTGTTGTGCGCTTAACTCACCCCTGGCTAACATCGGTTTGGTTCATAGCGCTGCACAGTGCATATGTGGTATCAATGAGCTGTGTGTATGTGTGCCTGTGAATAGTACAATAAGGGGATAATGCAGTACTGTGCAATGCGTGTATATTGTCTGCTTGTGCTGGGTGTATGTGTGCCTGGGACTGGTATTTTACATAAAGGATGTAGTGTGGTGCATGTGTCTTATAAGCACCTTCTGGGTGTAGGTGTGCCTGCAAATGGTACAGTACATGAAAGCTGTAGTACTGTGCAGTGTGTGTACAATATATCCATGTGCTTGGTGTATGAATGTTTGTGAAGGATACATTACATGAGGACTCTAGGTTGCATTATAGGTGACCCAGGACTGGATGGGGAAACATGATGAGGAGGTAAAGAATCCTTGCAGACAGATTTGTGTTTTGGTGCATTCCTGCAATCTGTGTGAGACACAGGGGAGGAAGGTAGAGCCAGGCTCTCCAGGACACTTCAAATGGTCCTCTTTGATTCAGCAAGAGGTCACAAGGAAGAGGTCTGGGTACACCTCAGTAAGGAGACAGGGCTGATGAGATAATCATAAAGTGAGGCTACATATCACTGTGGCTGACATCCAGATGTGCACCTCTAGTCACTTCCATGGACTGTATTGTGAGACTGCTTTCTGGAGGAAGAGAGAACAGAGTAGGGGGCATTTCAAAAGAAAGCAGACCGCAAACAAACTTCAAAGACGTAGACTCTAAATCACATTTGGTATCGGGGGGGCGGGGGGAGAGAGGAAGGGAAAGCACTATAATAAGGGGATCAAGAGACTACAAAAATTGTCTATATTGTCAAGCAGCCAGTCGGGCTGTGCAAGGAGAAGGCGTTCAAGATATCTGCCTGTGACCATGACAGGGGGAAAGGCCTGCTAGTCTCACAGATAGGCGAAGAAACATCACCCAGGAAATCCAAGACCACCTGCCCTGAAGCACCGGAGCCTGCCTGCTTGCCAAGGCCAATGTGCCCTGTGAGTAAGAGGAGAGAGTTGGAGGGAGTGAGGTCCAGTGGAGAATCCTGGCATGAGGATTCCCTGTGCTAGGTGTGAGGAGACTGCTGCTGCACAGATTGGGTCATTGCCAGAGTTCAGGGAAAGTCTGCAGCCACACTATGCCAGAAGATGGCTGGCACGAAGTGAGCCATGATTGTTGCTGCACAAAATGGTTCCTTATTATGTCACATTTACTATGCATTTAAACACAGTGGTCAGATGTCAGGTTCTGTCTTCCAAGGGAGCTTGGTATTTACTTTTCTTTCTCCAACTTCAAAGTGAGGATTTATGTGACAACCTTGCAGTGAACGGAAAGGTTTTGTCTCTAGTACACAACAAAATGTAAATGACTATGAACTGTGCAAATATCTAAGAATATATAAAAATTAGGATAGCACAAAGGAAGCAAGCTTTTGTAATTCTTTAATGTGGTAGAAATTAATATTTTAATACAATTAAAACAAACCTATGCACTAGGTGATGATATTTACAAACATTATCTTTTGTGTGCTGTATTATTTTTATCAGAAGAACTGTATGTCTGTGCAAATGTAATGGTAATTTCAGTTGCAAATGCAATGTCTGTAATGGCAGCATACTACCACACCATGCATACCCCCACACTCTACTCCACTCTACATCACTCCACGCCACTAACTTTTAGCCATTATGAACTGCAGCCATTGCTGGTGTACAACAGTGGCGTAAACATATTGCAAATAGTTCTTGCGTAGGCGAGACCTATTGACTTTTCCAATTCTTGCATAATAAAAGCAAGTATTTGACTGTGACATTATTATTTGCTGCTACTGCATGTATTTTGAGTTGTGAGCCTGTGTTCAGCACCCCCACCTGTGTCTACTGCGCTCTCATGAAGCCTTGGACTGCTCAACCCGTGATACAACTGAGAGTAGAGTACTGTAGGGGTACTTGGCCCAGTTGCTCAGGACCTGGGACCTGAGGCATAAAGTGTTAAGGTCCTCAACAGGCATGGCTGGACCCAGTAACACCTGCTTGCCTCGTGGCTCTCTGAATAGGGATTTGACATTTATCATGAGTTTCGTAACAGCTCTGTTGGAAAGCATAAAAGAATTCAGGACTAGTTTGGTCAAAACAACTTGCGATGCTGAAAGATTAAGGCTCATTCTTTTGCTTGTGATGTGGCCCACACATGGGAAAGATGTCACAGTGTGTACACAGCCATGCACCATGAAAGTGATGTACGGAGCAATGAGTTGCCCCAGCCAGAGTAAAATGGAAAGAACTCAACCTACAGTGTGATATCAGGGTCTTGTGTAACAAATGGGAAAAAGCACATTAATCCAACATGCTTCCAAGTTAAAAGTTGGGATGGCCTTTGGATATACCTGAAATATGTGATAATCTACAAAACATGCAACCTCCCTACCATTGCTATAACTATAGTTCACCAACTGCATATATAATGTGAAAGTCGTCTTGCCATTCTAAATACAATGTAAGTGGTCTTTTACTTTCTTCAAATTGACTAGTGACCTTACATTTGCGTCTGCCTTTAAATTAAAAAAAAAACATTTAAAACTCCACATCAATGCACTATTGGGTCAAGTTGGCTGAGTTCACAAAGTTTCTTCATGGCCTTAGAGTATCTTGGAAGTTTAGTTACTTTACAATGGTACCTGTGGGCTTAATTGGCTAATAAATGTGTGTGGAGGTAATAGGGTGGGAACAAGGTGGCAGCAGTGACTATCACCAGAGGAGTACGCACCCTCCAATTAGAATGTTTCCTCACTGAGTGTAAGCCTCCCCACCACGAGTTCTAGACTAATGTATGCTGAATTCAAAAGAGCAATCTAAGGATGTGCAAGGTGGTCTGCGCTTCTTAAATCCATCCTGATCGGGATACAACATTTTTTGGATACCAGGGATCAGTGATGATGACTTCATGAATATATTGTGAAAGCCTTCTGCTGGTTAGTACTTCCAAGAAGTAGGCCATCCAGATTAGGTATGTTTGAGGTCACCAGATCACCTAAAGCCTGGGCCACTGGAATTAAATAATTCTTCAGCCACAGCATTTTTTGCGTAATAATGGATTTAGTGCCCTTGCCACATAATCCACTCTCAGCAGCATAATTTGAATAAGACATTTTCTTTTTACGTCAAACTGATCAAACGTTACTAAACAAATGGCACACATAGTGCTGTGCAGTAACAGATTGTTTGTAAAGGTTAGCTGGTCCCCTTTCAGCTGCTCATTACTGTAATCAAATTTAAAAATTGATACCAATGAGGTGCAACCTTCAGAGATAGTATTAACGTGTGCTAAAATGACAAAAAAACGCTGTCACCTGTGTACCACATTACACTACATAATTTTCCTTTACTTGCTGCATAATTCATTCAGGCTCGATGCACAATTATCCTCCACTGCTGCATAATGCCACTGGCCATGCCCATTGTCTTTAGGATCTTCCAAAACCGTGGCTACACAGTGGCCTAGTTATCACTGCATGATGCCTTTAAAAAATAAACACTTTTTCTTCTTTAGATTTAATAACGCTGGTAGTGTACAGTTTATTAGAAAATAACTCCTATTCTGCATCACTTTCCTATGTCCAGTGCTCCTCTAGTGCTGGTTGCAATGATCTTTGAGACAAAGCTTTAAATGTCTACTAGCCAGGCAGAAACAACATGGTCAGTCGCTTTGTCCTTGAATCTTGACATCCTCCTTTCCTCATTCCTGCTAGCCATAGCAAACTAAACCTTCTGTCCTTTTTTCAAATATACAGTATTTTGTTATTAACTTGAATGCACTATGCTGCGCATTCACGCTGTCCAAATCACTTCCATAAAGTATAGAATACACAACAATCTGTTTCACTCTCCCATACACACTTTGAATGCTTCCTTGCTGACGCTTGCATTCCATTTAACACCGCTATTGCTTCGACTACAAACGTATTCAGCAAAGAATAGGGATTTTAAAACTAGGTTTATTAACAATGTATTACTTTTCATCAAGCAGAAGGGATTTTTAAAACTAGGAGTGTCCACAAGTGTTATACAGGTCATCCATAGGGTGGTCATACCGAAAATCTTTTGCCTGCTTACCTCCTCTTTTTACTGCATTTATTTGTTGACCATAGAACCTAAGCACTTTACAGCTGCTGAAGAGTGCTGAAATGCATGTGCTTCTCCTTAAACATGGTAGCATTGGAGCATACACAATCAGTATATTTAGTTCCTCTTTAAGTGATATACCATATACACAGGGCCTGTAAATAGAATGCTACTAATGGGACTGCATATTAAAGAATCAGCGGTTTACATGGACAATGTACAGGATACTTAATATTGTTGGTGCACATTGGCAGTTACCATTGGTATACAGATGTGGGAGAAGACGACCAATCACACAGAATGCAATACATAGTTCAATAATGTTAGGTAAAATAGTATATTTGTATTGTAGCACTGTAGAAACAAAAGTGCTCGGTGTCCCAAGTGAACTAGAACCTATATTACCAGAGTGACAATTTATGTGTCGATGGGGTTTCGACCCCACCTCCAGTAAGGGGTCTCATCATGACATAACAGTGAGGGACACCTGAAAAAAATTGGAAAAAAAGAGAGGGGCTAAGCAAATAATTCAAATTGTGCACAATTTTCTGACAATTTATTATCCATCTAATTTCAGGTAACATTCTATACATGCAGAACATTCCTAGATGGGTACCATTTTTGAATTTTCTGAATTATTTGCTTAACCCCTCTTTTTCATTATTTTTCAGGTGTCCTTCATTGTTAAGTCCTGATGAGACCCCTAACTGGAGGTGGGGTCGAAACGCTGTCAACACGTATTTAAAAGAAACAATTGACAGCCCTCACAAATGTGTTAGAAGGCTAAGAACAATGATTATATATTTAAAAAATTGTTGTTTTTGTTGATTGTGAAACTTCAATATATGTTCTAAATTGCCACTCTGTAATATAGGTTGTAGTTCCCTTGCGACACAGAGTACTTTTGTTTCTACAGTGCTACAATACAAATGTACTATTTGCAATAACATTATTGGCCTGTGCATGGCAGTCTGTGTGATTGGTCTTCGTCTTCGACATTCATATACCAATGGCAACTACCAATGTGCAGCAACAATATTAAGTATCCTGTACATTGTCCACATGAACCGCTCTCTTTAATATGTGTTAATTGCCATGGTTCCTTGTGAGTAGGGTTGCCCTTGTTTTGAATACACAACACTAGTGGGACTGCAGCACTGATTATGCCTCCCATGGAGGTAGCCTTTCAGTCGTGTCTCAGGCCTGCCACTGCAGAGCCTGTGTGTGCAGTTTCACTGCCACTTCGATTTGGCTTTTGAACCCTTTTGCCAAGCATTAAACTCCTCATTTATTCCACATAAATCACCCCTAAGGTAAGGCCAAAGTAGCTCATAGGACAGAGTGCTGTGTAAGTAAAAGGTAGAACTTGTACTTTTAAGTTGGGCATGTCCTGGTAGTAAACAACCCCTACATTTGTTTTCAATCCTGTGAGACCTACGCCTCTCATAGGTTAACATTGGGAATTCCTTAGTGCACTTTTAAGCTGAAATTCCGGCATAGCAAGAAGTAGCTGTCATGTTTTATATCTTTGGAATGGTAATGTCAAATCCTCTGTACGGGTACATTTGGATTTGACAGTACTATTTTAGAAATGTCATATTTAAAAGGTGGACATATCCCCATATTTTCCAGCTCTGTGCCCCTGAGGTTTGTCTCCAATACACATCTGGGTGGGCGAGTGCTACGCTTTGGGTATTTCTTCTAAACAGTCACAAACAAAGGAAAGTGAGGTGTGTCTGAGTATTCATCTGCATTCTGATGGGTCTTCCTGGACAGGAAGGGAGGGAGGGAGAGAGAGGCTGACACCCCCAAATAGGCAGTATCCTGTCCACACAAAAATGGCTGATTATCCCCTACAGCTAGTCTGGAGCCAGGGCTGGGAAGAAAGGACTTCTGTGCACTTCAAAGACCCTTCTTTGAAGTCACTCCAACGGCAAAGGCACAACTGAGCATAAGTACTGGGGTTCTGAACCCACCAAATCAGACAATTCTGGACCTTTATCTGAACTCTGTCAGAAGAACTTATGTGCTGCATCAAGGACTGCTGATCTGGGATCCCTGCTTTTCAGTTGTGCTGCTCTGCTGCTTGCTGCTCTTTGACCTTGCTGAGGGACAGGTGGATTCTGCCTTGCAATTAAATTGATCTTTAAGGGCTTGTTGGCTTGCCTCTTGTTGCTTGAGACTCAGGGCTATGAAAGTCTCTACACCTGCTCCTGTGCCTGATTCACTAGAAGTGGACCCAGATACTTGCACCAGAGAAAATGCCGCGTCTCCACTCTGCCTGTAGCAGAACGAGCACATCAGCCCTGCTGCGGGAGTAGAAATGAGCATTGCTCTCGGAACCAAAGCATTGCCTTGAAAGCACGACACATCGAACCGGACATCGCTGCTGCTGCAGTGTGGAGAGATTGACGAATCCCCTCGACTGTGTGGAGAAACTTGGCGTACCTCACTTCAGAACCAACACATCGCAGCTCAGCGCTTCGTCTTTGGAATGGATGCATCATCACTGTGTGGAGAAAATCGATGCATAACCTCGACTGCAGGCTCGACAGACTCATCGCTCATTTGCACTCTGTATATCGCAGTCTCAACCAGGATAAAGGTACTCTGTTCACCAAGCCTGCATGGCTCTTGTCCCCAGCCTGTGCTTCATTGCGGTCAATCTGAACTGTTGACTTTGCCCCCAGCCCAGCTTGACCAGATAACCCACGTTGGCACTTATTGCTTCTAAGCGCTAGAACTCTTTATTCTTTAAAAATTCATATCTAGACTTCTACTAATTGGATTTTTATCACTTTGGTCTCGAGTGATTTATAAATTTGTCCACTTTTCTAAACCAATGTGAAGTTTTTTGTGGTGTTTTGATTGAGTTACTGTGTGTTGTGTTGCATAAATACTTTACAAATTGCCTCTTTAAATAAGCCAGACTGCTCTGTGCCAAGCTATCAGAGTTATCTTTTAGTGTGTATCTAGCTTACTCGGACTAGAGTGGTGGTCCCGATGTGGACAGGGTGCATACCTCTGCAAATTAGAGACCCACTTTCTAACAAGTTAACTGTAAATTGTTATGAAGTCCAGGACCCTGATTCAAGCCTGTCTGATTTTGTAGCTGCTTTGTTTGATGCATGACAACTAAGTTTCGAAAATAACTTTTAGACCTAATCGATTCCCTAATGCCCACCTATACTCATTAAGCAGTCAACTGTTCACCACAGTCCCACTAAAAAGAATCACAGTGACACTCCGAAGCTTTTCTGACTTTTGCACTGTTTAACCTAGTCTTAACCTAGTCTTGCATTAGTTAACTTTTCTTGCTACAACAGGCACAAATGACTAATTGAAAATAGCGCCACCTATTTATTTGCCGCATTTTCTTTTTTTTTTATATCGGTTTATCGTTAGTATAGCTTTCTTGACCTCAGCACCTCCACAGCACTATGTCCTGTGCTAATGCCTAAAGGGATAAATTAAGGGACAAAAAGGAGGCCATTGGCTTGCCTCTGTGGAGCCTTCCAGCCAAGGGTGTTGTGAAGGATCACCAATAGCACCCAGGCCTGACTGGGAACCGAAACTGCCCCTGGCAAAGGCCTTAGCCTGTCCCGAAGGGGTTGACAGTTGAAAGCTTTGTGCCGGTTTCCACTTTTGTTGCAGGGGGGCAATTTTGCAGCTATGCTGCAAAACTGACTGCCGGGAACAAAAACGGCCCCTCAGGGTCTAAAACCCGCCCTCACCCTGGCAGCCCACTGGGGAAACGCCCAGTGCCTGCTACGGCCAGTCCAGCCCTCTATAGCACCTACAACCATCTCTAGATACTATCTCATACCAGGGAAATGTTGTACTGATATAGATCAAGGGCATTTGTAATTCTAAAACTCTATAAATATCCCTAAAACATCCTCTATTCCCTTAACCAGTAAATGAAGGTCTTCCAATGATTAAAACCAAAATAACACAAGAGACAGTCTGGATGTGGCAATCAGCCTTTTCATGTACATAGAGTGGCCTTCCATACATGTAAAAGGAAGGCCGATTGGTTAAAATATAAACCCAAAGCAAATGGGATCTGCGTGCATGTGTTTGCAACTCCTTAAACATATTCATACCCCCGAAAGAGCCACACAACCTACAAGGTGACGTTAAAATGTGTTCAGCAATGTCAGCGGCTCAGTCAGGAAAAAAATCAAGTAAAGTCTTGCTAAATCTTGTAACAGGAAAACAAGGAATGGCTTTATAACATTATTGCACCACATTGTGACAAAATAGATTAGAATCAAAACCATATAACTTTTTATTAGGGAATATACTTTCGGTGATGCTGACCAGTACAAAGCTTTGTTGAGTTACTTGTCCTCAATTTTTGTCAGGCTGTAGCATGGGAACTGTGAATTTTACCCAAGTGCTGCTGTGGCTACGGAACATACATGCCCATATTTGTGATACAGAGCAGCTGGCAGAATGACTAGATCGCAACCTGACCACATTACTGGATGCTGCCTCTCCCATGGTGCAAAGACCCTCTAAGGATATCTAATAAATCGAACATTTACAAGTGATCTGGTTAACAGTTAACTTTGTACTCGGCAACTCCAGCGTAAATTTGTGGGGAAGATTATAACGGAGGCTAAAAAGTAATATGTTGCGCAAATTAAAACTTATAAGCACCTGGTCAGAGAAAGCAAAAAGTATATTTTTCAGACAGGTTTGGAAACTCTGAATACGTAAAAGTAACTTAATTACAGCATCTCTAGTAGCTGTTACTTGTTTGTATTCATTTTCAAGAGATATTCATTAAGATTTCGTTCTTCCTTGAAAGTAATATTAATGAGATTTAAGACGAAATATAAAGAGGAAAAATTGAAAAACATGAGTCCCACTTTAACGATGAAGGTATTATCAGAGAAGAGGGCTCTGAAGGTCACTTAAAACTAAAAAAAAAAAAAAAGGATCAAGAAGATTTCTGTTCCTCCTTCTTTCAAAAACAAACTCGTCCCTCCAGGCCACCCGGTGACCCAGCCCCAGCTAGGAGGCTATCATCTTTTGTTTTATCACCCAGAAAACCTTATCAGATGTATTGAATAGTTGTTTAGCAAAAGGGCATAGACCCTCCATCCAGTAAACATGCCTTAGTATAGCAACAATCATGGGCAAAGACATTAGGTATGCCCTTGACAAGACTGCAATGCTTCTATATATCAATTTGGAAACATTATTCAATATGAGTGTAAAAGCAATAAACACACTTTGCCACAGCAGTTCCTGGTAGTGAAGGATTTCCGTGGATAGTGTTTGCCACAGAGCTAAATGCTGTCACTCACAATGTCTATAGTGAGCGGACGCATTGTCTCTGCTGGATGCTGTAATAATATGTGCAAGAAAAATGTGAATTACAACTCCAGACCAATGGCTGAAGAGGGTGGCTGAAAGCTGCTATAGGCATATTACATAAACCCATAATTTTAGTAAAAATCGAAATGTCTTGGCTAATGCCTCATCTAAAAAATACATTTTAAAACCATCAGAATTGAGCACCTACAGGGCAATTTCTTTACTTTTTACGTAAATTATTAGAACAAGTTATGTACAATCAATTGCACAATTATGTTAAAAACAATAAGATCCTGGATTTTCATTAAGCAGGCTTTTGAGCAGGCCAAAGAACAGAACTTGTGGTACTGTCCGCGTTAGATGATCTAAAAAGAAGTCATCGGTGGGGCCACTGGAGTTTTGGTTTTGCTGGACTTATCCAAAGCCTGTGACATAGTGACTGAAAGATTTCAAGAGAGAGGTCAAATTAACCATCTTGGGACGGTTTTTCTTAATTTCTTACAGATGACTACCAATCAGAATATCTCCGCTTATGGTTTGCGGACCCTTAGCTTCTCCTATGTGGACGAGCACAAGGAACTATTTTATCACCATTGTTATTCAACATCCACGAGGCCTCTGACATTGACACTGGATGGCACATACTGGGTGCATCCATCTCTATGCATGCTGTTAATAACCAGCTTATTTCCAGTTTAGCTAATAAAAACGGCATTAAATATATCTATGTGTTTGAAAAACTGCTCATTATTCACCAAAAAGTGGCTGTCGGGACTAAGTCCACAACCGGAATACTGCTTGTTTCAGATGACTTGTATATCCAAGAGCCTAATATGGCCTACAAAAATGGTTGTGTGCATACCCACCAATTTGGTACAAAATCTACGCATTGATAGAATTCTTCCCCTGGATGTCCAGGCAGCAAACGTTGCCAAGATGTGTTAGCTTTAGATGTTAAAGTATTTTTTTCCTTTTATTGATTAACAAGATCACATTCCTGTGGTAAATACAATCATAAAATAGAGACTTGATTATAGTAACTCAGTCTCCCTGACGTCCCCCAACCAGTTTAGATATCAGCAGCAACTGGTTAAAAATGCGGCCAAACGCCCAATTACAAAAGCTCCAAAAGGTAATCATTGTACTCCTGCTAGCTTTGTTGACCCCACCAATCCCCAAAAACAGTAGTTGTTCAATGTCTAGTGATACTAACTAGAGCTCTATACTAACAAACCCCCGTATTTCATGCAAAATATTCTTCTGGTATACTTCAAAGTGTACTTTACGATCCAATTAAATATTATTGGTTTCAATTTTTAAGAACAGATCAGTAAAATCTAGTGACAGAGCTTTCTTTTAGCTGCTAGGCAAGAATGAACGATTTTCCTATCTATCGTCGAGTAGAATTAGGCCAACAGTAATTCAGGAAATCTTTAAAGATTTACCAATTACATTTTTCTTTTTTGAACAATGCATTAATTAAGCGCCAAGAACCTTCAGTGTATGTTGCACTTTCAAAGTAATAACGTATAGGCCATGTAGTGTAGTAACTCATGAATCCGAGAATGTGTACAGGGCATAATACTTCACCTTGAGAAATACATAGATTGCAAACCACTGTTTTCAAATGTATGTAGCAACATATGAATTGTGAGAAATTGGACTATTTGTTGAAGTGGGTGAGAACCCACTTTAAAGAATAATGACAATCTTGTCAGGGCAAACCACTAAAGTCATTAAATAAACCTGTGCTTAACCCTCTGGTAGCTTGGCACAAAGTAGTCGGGCTTAATTTAGAGGCAATGTGCAAAGTATGTATGCAGTATAGAGAAGGGGGTATACCCAAACAAAGTCACTGGGACCTGGGTTCTATGTGGTACAGTTACAAGTGATCCCAGTGTAGGACCATAGATGGACACAAGAAAAAATGTACGATTTAAAAAGACATACTTTCAAACATATCGGATTACAATGTTGATTATTCACATAGAATCTACACAACACAATATGCGTATAAAACGTTACACTTTTAATTAGTAGGTTCAATATTCTTCAAGTGTTGACCAATAAACAGTGCCCCGGGGGAGGGTGGAGGGGGTTTGGGAAATGCAAGGATACGTGAGGATCAGGAAACCTCAATGGTAATATAACACTGGTCAATAGGACCCAACTTGTAATGAAACAATACGGAACGTGTTGGCTCTCATGTTCAGCCACACTGAGCACATAAATGATAGTCAGCATTCATAAACAGCCTCACAACAAATAAACCACTTTGATCATTATCACAATGTGGACAGATGTGGGTGAAGTAAAGTTCGTCGACGTTTCGACCCCTGATGTTCTAGGGAAGTTTGAAATTCTTAGGCTGGGGTCTTCATCAGGACAAAGACGGAGGGGGACATACATCCTATGGGGGAGAGAAGGGCACGGGGTAAGGCATCTTGCAGGATAAATTCAAAACAGGAAAGGACTTAAAAACCATTATAAATTACAATTATTACCGTGGATTAGTGAACTTCACGGTTCAATAACTTCATGGTATTGTTGGCCGTAGCTCCAAGCGAGCGAATGTAAAAAGGAATCTAGGGAAGAAAAGGGGGGAGGAATCATACTTAATGCATATGCATAAAATGACGTGGAAAAAGAATACTGGCCAGCACAAACCAGGTAGCACATACTCACAGATAGGGGGACGTGCATTAACAGAAAACGCCGCAGAAGGCTGGTCGAGGTTGGTTGTCTAAAGAGATAAAGAAGGGCGTGTGGTCATTAATACGACCAGCAAGTACAGTTGAGATGGAGCGTTGTACCAAGTGAAAACATGTCATGGTGGGCTGTGACCTATCAAACAATTTGCGTGAACCCTTTTCTGAAGAAAGGTAGGTGCTCGTAGGTAATCATAATAACGGCGGTGGAACAGCTTGCATGCGCCGTGAGCGAGGTGAAAGGACCGAGGCATGTATAAAGAGGTTAGAGGCACACACGCACACATGGTCACACGTCGAGTCAACAGTGAACTCAAAAGTGGAGTGCCCGAGGGTAACCGTACATGCGGCGATCATGCCGAAAAAAAAACCATGCACCATGCTGTGTGAATATCTAAGTTTGAAAGCACTCACAATCACTCGCCGAATCAACACTGAGCCCAAGGGATACAAAAAATGGCGTTGGTGAAAAAACTCCATGCACTATGGGGCGGAGTTGTGTGAAATCACGCAACCGCGCTGGTGTCGAAACAAAAATGGATTCCGTGAGTCGTGGGGTACAGATACTCACTGAATCGAATCAATAGTGACGTGAAACGCGGCTACAAGGAATCTTCTGTCTCCCCATGAGACAGATTTGGTGCGGGGTACCACCAATTCGTGTGAACTGGATGAGCGTAATGTTCTGGAGGGGCTGTAGGGGGTAAGGTTTTGAGTAAAAAAAGCAGGGCCGACATTGTGAAGAGCCTTATAAACTATGCAGAGGGACTTAAATTTGATTCTATTTCTTACAGGAAGCCAGTGCAACTTTCTTATAGTATCTGACGCAGATTGGTGTTTGGGAATTCTTCCGAGGAGCCTGGCGGCTGCATTTTGAATAATTTGCATTTTATGTAGCACTCTTTCTTGGGCACTTAGAAACAGAGCATTACTATAATCTAGTGTAGACAATACCAAGGAGCTTACCAGAGTTTTTCCGGCTTTCTCGGGTAAAAATGGCAAGACTTTTTTAATGAGCCGTAGTTTGTGGAAGGCCGAAGAGGAGATCTGGTTTGCGTGGGGTAGGAAATTAAGGCGATTGTCAAACATGACTCCCAGATTCCTCACCTTGCTGACCGGAGCCGGGGGATGGCCCAAGGATAGTGGCCACCAGAGGGAGGACCATTCTGGGGTCAAGTTGCCGAAAATGACCACTTCCGATTTGTCGGAGTTTAATTTCAGGCAATTGGAGGCCATCCAATTCCCTATTGCCTGCATGCCCTAATTAAAATTATTGGCTATTTTGTGCCCATCGTTCCTGACGGCGAGGACCAACTGAGTGTCATCTGCGTAGGATGTAAGGCTCATCCCCATGTGCCCGAATGACTTTGGCAAGGTCCGACACATAAATGTTAAATAGTGTCGGACTGAGGGATGAGCCTTGTGAGGGTGATTGAAAGGATCCAATAGTGACCACCTGGGACCTGTTCGCCAGAAAGGATGCCAGAAGTTTCTTGGCGTTGTGTTGGATACCCATGCTTTCGACACGGTCGACCAAAGTAGCATGGTCGACCGTGTCGAAGGCCGCCGATAGGTCAAGCAGTATCAAGACTGCTGTTCCTCCAACATCACAAATGGATCTTATGTCGTCCGCCACTTTAACCAGGGCAGTCTCTGTTCCGTGGTATTGGCGAAAGCCGAACTGAGATTCATCCAGTAACTTATGTTCCTCTATGAAGGTTGATAGTTGGAGATTCATGGCTTTTTCAGCGATTTTTGCCAGGAGTGGGAGACTCGCGATTGGACGATAACTTTTTAGTTCTTCCATATCGAGGTTTGGTTTTTTGAGAAGGGGTTTTATAAGGGTCTTTTTTAGAGCCTCCGGATAAACGCCTGTACTAAACATAGCATTACAGATTGCTGTCATAGCCGGAAGAACCACTTCTAGGATCGGGAGCAAAATTTTCAGGGGACATGGGTCTAGAGCAGAGCCCAATTTGATAGAGGAAATAATGTTCCGAATCTGGGGGCAGGAGACTTCTGTGAACTGCGAGAAGATAGGACCAGTGTAGGAGGCAGGTGGTTTCAATGAGATATTAGCGTTGTTAGCGAAGACCCGATAGATGTCCTCAACTTTACTGAAGAAGAAGTTAGACAGATCATCGCAGAGTGATTGGGAGGGGGGAGGTGTCAGATTGGAGGAATGTCCAGCTAGCTGTTTGGTGGTTTCATACGAAGCTTTATTAGAGTTTATTGCAGATTCAATCCTCTCACAGTAATACTTTTTCTTTGCCTCACTAATTAAAGGTTTATAATTGGCCACTGATTCTTTATACTTGGTTTTGGCTTCTTCTGCATAATCCTTCCGCCAATGCCTCTCTTTGTTCCTACACTGTTGTTTGAGGGTACGTAACTCCTCTGAGTACCAAGGGGCAGACGGCACAGATCTGTTGCGAGACCGTTGTTTGACCTGGACCAATTCAGTGGCCGCAGAGCCCACCCAGTCGTAGAATTGGGTAGTAGCAGTATTGGGATCTGTTGACAACAGGGGAGTGGAGTCAGTAAGACGAGTTTCCAGACTGGAGCTATGGATATCCCCCCACGCCAAGTATGGTTGACGGGGATTGGGGCGTGACTTGGCGGCACAAGAGTCATGAAACGACAACGATGCCAAGATGACATGGTGGTCTGACCAGATAAGAGGAAGTATTTGGGTGACTTGCAAGCCCGCTAAGTTGGTGAAAATGCCATCCAAAGTATGGCCCCCTTCATGCGTAGGTGAATTCACCAGAAGCTGAAGACTAAAGGTGGACATATCTGCTAGTAAAGTGACGTGTCTGGATTTTCGGGTTTGTCAAAGTGAAAGTTAAAATCACCTAATACAGTGAGGGAGTTGTCGAGGGCGGATGCTTCCAGCGTGGACCTAAGGTCCGAAATAAATTCAGTCCTGGGCCCCGGAGGACGATAAAGAAGAATCCCTTTAAAGGTGTAGGATGGGGTCAACATAATGGAAAATTCTAGGGCTTCACAGGATGATAGTATCATCTTTTTAATCCTTACTGAAAAGACATCGCGTGCGATGATGGCAATTCCACCACCTTTTTTCCGTTGTCTATCCAATCTGTATGTGGAAAACCCTTTAGGAACAGCAATTGCTAGCTCAGGATCGGACGCATTGTCCATCCAGGTTTCTGTCATGAAGAGTAGGTCCACTTTATTATCCTCTATCAGCTCGAATATATCCTGTCGGTGTTTACCGAGCGAGCGGACATTGGTAAGAGCAAATGAGTAAGATTTCAACGATTTATCCTTGTTACAGGGGGGTGGTTTCAAAATGGAAGGTATAGAAGCTTTGCAACCTGGACATGGTGTAACCGGACTTCCGGCCAGGAGATATGGCTCAAATATAAGGCAGGAGTGCGGGGTAAAGGGACGCAGCTGAAGAAGCTGGGTGGCTGTATAGAAGCCTCGTGGGGGCAAAGGGTGGAGACCAGGGGGGGTGGCCCTCGGCCCGGGCCAGGCGCGGACGGGCGCAGACGGGCTTGCCTTTGGCGCGCCGCCGGCGCGCCCGCAGGCCCGCCCGCTACGCGGTCGGGTAGGTCTGTTTTTTATATTCATGGTTGGGTGGGCGGGAGGAGGGCGCAGAACTATCCCGCCAGCCTTCCCTTCCCAAGATGGCGCCTAAAGGTGTGGAATGGGGTTCGCAGCGCCTGATAACGGCGGCGCTGAGGGATGCCGTGCAAATTAGCCTCAGGCGAAGTAGTCTCGCACCAAGGTGGGGGCAGGTATTTAAAATCGCACAGTTAAAATATAATACAGTTTTTAAGAGATCGATATTATTAAATCAATAGCAATCTTAGTCAGCAGATCGAGCGCAAGAGAGCACAAGATTCCTCCGGCTTCCGCCTCAGAGGGAAAACAAACAGAAACCTCGAGAAGTGAGAGGTCTCGCCCTTAAGTATCCTGGGAGGGCGGGAGGGCGCAGAACTATCCCGCCAGCCTTCCCTTCCCAAGATGGCGCCTAAAGTTGTGGAATGGGGTTCGCAGCGCCTGATAACAGCGGCGCTGAGGGATGCCGTGCAAATTAGCCTCAGGCGAAGTAGTCTCGCACCAAGGTGGGGGCAGGTATTTAAAATCGCACAGTTAAAATATAATACAGTTTTTAAGAGATCGATATTATTAAATCAATAGCAATCTTAGTCAGCAGATAGAGCGCAAGAGAGCACAAGATTCCTCCGGCTTCCGCCTCAGAGGGAAAACAAACAGGATCTTCAGACAGCAGGGTAGTCCTTCTGATCTTCACAGGCCCGGGAGTGTTCTTATTTCAGGTTCTGGGGTAACCACTTTTATGCCCACTGCCAGCTTGTGAGTGGGTGTAATCATTTGCCTACACCCAAAACTAGTTCTTGTCAGTCCTCCCCTCTTTTCTGGGGTTGGCTCCATTTAACAGGGAAATGCCAACTTTTTAAAAGTTGCAAAAAACACAGTTGATGGACAGAATGTAGAACAATGTCATACATTCATCCCAGTACAAGGATCTGGGCCTAAATCCATCGTTTTTTTGCACTCCACACCACCCTGGGTTAGACACTGGCTATATGCAAATCAGCTCTGACCCTGTGCCTCATGGGAACAGTCCAGTCCGAACTACCAAGCCATGTCTTTCCCAGACCGGAATCAAGCATCCAAGGACCGGTTTCTGGCTATCAGCCTGGATAGCTTGACTCCAGTGGTGTGGAGAGCATGGGACTCACGTCTGAGCATACCCAGCACACTCGGGGTGAAAATTGCAAAAAACACAGTTGATGGACAGAATGTAGAACAATGTCATACATTCATCCCAGTACAAGGATCTGGGCCTAAATCCATCGTTTTTTTGCACTCCATACCACCCTGGGTTAGACACTGGCTATATGCAAATCAGCTCTGACCCTGTGCCTCATGGGAACAGTCCAGTCCGAACTACCAAGCCATGTCTTTCCCAGACCAGAATCAAGCATCCACGGACCGGTTTCTGGCTATCAGCCTTCATCAGCCTGGATAGCTTGACTCCAGTGGTCCATCACCACCCCCTTTTGTACCGCTTTTGGCCGCCATAAGTGTGGCAGGGTATGCTCAGACGTGAGTCCCTTGCTCACTTTGCCACTGGATTCAAGCAAGCCGGGCTGAAGACGGCTGGAATGCCAGAAACCAGTCCTCGGAAGCTGGTTTCCGGTCCAGGGAAGACATGGCTTGGCAGTTCGGGCTGGACTGTTCCCATGAGGCACAGGGTCAGACTGATTTGCATATAGCCATGTCTGAACTGGGGTGGCAGAGTGGGCTAAAGAACGGTGATGGATTAAACCCAGATCTTTTGACTGGGTGTGAGTGTTTGATTGATTCAGATGCTCCGTCCATCACCACCCCCTTTTGTACCAACTTTTTAAAGGTGGCATTACAAAAAAAGCCATTTAAAATCAGACTATCATTAAAGAGGAGTTTACATTGCAATGAAAAAGAGCGGAAGAAGCATTTTCCTAGCTGTTCCCAAACCTCGATTTAACACTTATTGAATGTCGCAAGGTAAACCAGTATTAGTCTTTGGAAGGCAAGTCTTGCCTAAGTAAAAAAAATTGACTATTGTGGGTTTACTCTAACAGGATATGTAAAGCATTAAATACATACACTGTCCTACTTTTTACTTACCATGCACCCTGCACTATGAGCATTTAGGGCCTACCTTAAGGGAGACTTTGAAGGAAGTTTTAGGCCTGGCAAAAGTTGTTATTTGGGCCGGTGAAATTGCAGTTTAAATCTGCTCAACAGGCTGCTGTGGCAGGCGTGAGATGTTTTAGGGACCTACGTATGTTGTGGGTGGCACAATGAGTGCTGCAGCCAACTAGTCACATTTAGTTTACAGGCCCTGGGTACCTGTAGTACAATATATTAGGGACTTATAAGTAAATTAAATGTACTAATCATATATATGCCGATTTTACCAGGTTTATAGAGGACATCACAAGCAGATTGACACTAGTTAGTAGGGGAAAGTGCACAGGGTTCTTTTGACAAAAAAAACGGGCTCAGCAACAGGAGACAAAACACCTGGGGCGACCCTGCAGCAAGGGCAACTTTCCAACATAAATTATGTATGAAACCAATTTATTTTCCATTTTGAATTCAGCCTCTCACAGAAAGTCATGCAAAAGCCAATGACTGGAAAGAATAGATAAATGTAAAACTTCAACATCAAAGATAAGAGGAGAGGAGTTGGCCTAACGGCTAGGGCGGTCGACCTCAAATCTGGGGAACCGGGTTCGAGTCTCGGCAAGGACGTGATACTTCCTGTGATTCTGGGCAAATCACTTAATCTACCCGCACCTAACAAAAATGAATGTGTCCTCATGTAACGCTACTGGTGCTCATGTAAATTGCTCTGATACCCGATACCTTCGGGTCAAGTTCGAGCCATATAAAGCTTGGTTAAAAAAAAAAATGAAAGGGATAAAGGGTGGCAGCTGGAAAGTGTCTCAAACAAGCTGTATTTAGGGAATCATCAATCAGTACAGGACCTGGCAACCAATACCCTCTTAACCGCAGCAGCAATTCCGCCGCGGTGTGGCGGTTTAGCGGAGTGGGCGGTAAGATGTGGAAATACATATTGTCCTTTTTTAACATTACAAAAGATAACCATGCACAAATAAATAATTAGAAATAATTTGAGAGGTTGTGCTGTCCTTCAAAACAAAGTTATAAATGTGAATTTCAACTTGGTGAATTATAGACAACCCTGTAAACAAAGATACCTTAAGAAGAATTCACACCAGAATGGAATAATTGAATAAGTGGCAGTCGAGATTACTTGTATTTTTGAAGCCTGTATCTCAGCCGGAAAGATGAGTTTTACACATCTGGCCGAATGCTCTGTATCATACGAAAATTGTAAAGTAAGCTAATCTAAGAAGGCACTTGAGGAGGATGGATGGAGGTAAGAATATTTGTGGTACTTCTGGTAATTTGGCCGTATCTGCATGATTTGTTGGAATATATAAAAAGGTGATAAAATACCCACAGCATATGATGGACTACACAATCTTAGCCACCACAAACGAGTTGACATACAGGGTCTTGCATAGGAAGACAGCCGGCAAAGTACTGGGACTTTTTCATTTATACTTGGATATAACTTTCGTGATAAAGGAATAGCTTTTATCTGGATCAAGAGTGAGGTGGAGGATTTGTATATATTGTTGTTTACGTAGCAGAGCAATCATTTAATTGAGTAGATAGCAAAGTGCTAAGACATTGAGGTGGTGAGCATTGCTTGCTAAGCCATTTTAAAAACAGCTATATATTTAACGTTCGATTTTAATTCACTAATGCACAAATGTTTTGAACGTTATTTAGCGCAGAAATCATGGGTGTGCCCGAATTAATATTGTTTAAATGATCCTTACAGACCATGGATCCACTTGTTAAAATGTTGTTTAAACTGCCAATTTTCCAAATGTGCTGGGTTAGAGTTAGACACTCAACACTTTAAAGTCCAGAAGCTTTCATTTTCCGAAATGTTATAAAGTAAGGTCAACTACTGACATTTCAGTACCTATACATCTGGTCTAAAAAATAAGGCATATCTATGCGTTGCACGACGCTGCTACATGTTAAATGCACCATATTTTCTCAGAATTAATTTATTTCTGGCTGTAAGGGCTTGACATTTGCATTAAACTATTAATTTCATAGCAAGCTCCCTACATTACATGGTGCTCTGAAACTAATGTTTTAAGTATTCATTTTTAAATAATGAGTTCTGCAGTAGGCTACTGTGTTGCTGTTTGTATTTGTGCTTACATGCGAAAAAAGAAACATTTATAATTTTTCTCAACTTGAAATAAATTACAGGATCCTTTCAATAAACAAGCATTTGCAATGCAATCGGTCTCGCAGTTGCTTGAGTTTGAACTATTGGCATTGTAAATGACAATGCCTTTTATTTATGTTTTGTTTTTTAAAACAAATACATAAAAGGGATTGTTATTTACAATGCAAATAGCTTAAACTCGCATGAATGCGAGACCTATTGAATTGCAAATGCTTGTTACACTATGCAATAGTTTTGCCTTTGCTTTAGGGACAAGGGAGATAAAAACAGTGTGTGCGCCACAGAAAGACAGAGATAAGTAACGTTGTGGAGACTAAGATGATAGAGAGGGCCAAGGAAGAGTTGCAAGGGAGAAAATAGAAGACAAAAAAAGAGGATAAGTAAGAAAAGGAAAAGAGGACAAAAATAACAGAGAGAGATAGAGAGATAAATAAAGAAGATGAGAGAGGGGTAGTAAGAGATGTGGCAAGTGTAATTGCTATGCAGCCAGTCAGTGTATATATGGCATAGTAAAAAGAGAGGAGAGTTTTACATACATGTTAGCACTGTAACTAAAACTACACACTTTTACTTTCATGCTCATGGTAAACGAGGACCAGATTTTCCTTTTTTCATACAGTGCAGCATCCAAATTAATTTATTGTGCTGATTTGTGCAAGGAGAAAACTACAGTGCACCCCCTGTGCTGTCACACAGGTAGCTTCACACCAGGGTGCACAGGGGAGTCCTACTATCTTTAATGCTAAGCTTGTGTTTAACTGTAATGCAATTGGTGCTGATTTAAAGTGTTCTCATTCCTTGCGCTATATAAAAAAGAAAACAAATAAATATGTTTAAAAAAAGCCTACCTGTACCACGTCCGTTCTTATTCTGCGATGCCACATACCTTTGGGTCTCTGTAGTTATTATCTGCATCCGGCTGTGGGAAACCCCCATGGGGAACAACGTGTTGTGGGGCAGACGCGGGGAATCTAGCCACTGTCCCTGTGGCTGCACTGCGGGGTAACAGTGCAGGAGCAGGAAGGCAGGCAGTCGATAGTGCTGTGCCTGGCAGTGTAGTCCTGTGTGCACACCGGGCATAGGGGTTGCTTTTGGCTGACGGGAAGTGGTGAGGAGGTGCCGGTTCGTTATGCCTGCTTCCTGATCTTGGGCAGGCGACAGGTAAACTAGGGGAGTTCATGAATAGTTGACAGAGCATGCGACTAACGTTTGATGTGACACTGTGTAAACAGCCTGGTTCTGGAGCTACTGCAGTGTCTGAGTAGATATACCAAAGATCTGGCAACAACGCACTCTAATCCTGACAGCGCCAGACACATGACAGCTTGTTCTCTACGGAAATTACTAAAAAAACACACGAAGAGTGCTTTGTTGATGCATAGGTGGTTAAAGCCGGCTTTCACCACAAAATAAATGTGTGGTATCAAAACAGATTTATATTCATGACCACATTCAGATTTCACACTTAAACAAGGCAGGGTATTTGCAGTCGGAGGCTCAGGCGGAGGAAGGGGGCTGGAATCTCCCAGGAATGTGGGAGGTCAGGGCCCGCTGCACAAAGAGAGGTGCGTGGGGGGACAGGCTGCACAACAGGGACACTGTAGCTTGTTTAGAGGGAAACAGGCTAACTGTATTAACCAAGGGGAGGGGGTAGCGCGTGCAGTAAGGGGATATGGAAGAAACATGCATCAAAGGGCCGAGAGATGGAGAGAAAAGAAAGCGCAAGGGGGAGGGAAATGTAAACAGACATAGGAAATAGGAACCCGAGGCAGTTTAATGCGCAGCGAACGTTCTGCAAATGGGTTCATTCATGGAACACATCAGAGGGGACACAAGGGAGTGGGGAGAGGTGGGGGTGAAAGAAAACACAGCGAGAAGGAAGATTGAAATACAAAAGGGATAGAGTGTCAGAAGAATAAAATAGCAGAGAAAAGCAATGCAGAAAGAAGGGGCGAGAAAAGGGGCGGACAGCGAGAAGGGAAGGGGTGAATAGTAGAGGGGAATAGAAGAAGCTGGCAAGAGAGAACGCGAATAGAAGTAGGGGAAAATTAGGTTGATGCCAGAGATAAGGGGTTAGAGAAGATGGAAACAGAGAGAGGGAAGTGGAGAAGAGAATGGGCGGGAGGGAAGAGGGGGAAATGAATAATGGAGGGAGAGGGACACGTAGTGATGGAGTGGATTAGAAGAAAGTGAGATACTACAAGAGTGAAATAGAGAGTGGGAAAAGAAGAAGACGAGTTACAGAAAACAAATGAGTGGCGCAATATGGAGCTAAGGCATGAGAAGAGAAGCAGAGGGGGGAGGAAAGAAGAGCAGAACAGACAGCAAATGGAAAAACAGAATTAAGAGGCAGGACATCTGGGAAGGGGAGAAGGAGAAGCTGAAACAGAAGAAACATGGAAAGAAGGGAAAAGAGAACAGACAGAAGAATGAAAATAGGATAGTTGAAGAGGAGAAATGAGAAGACAGGAAAATGAACAGAGGTAAAGAGGGAAAATAATAAGAGAAGAGAAAAAATGCTTATACATAAAGGAGAGAAAAATGAAAAAAAAAGTGAATGGGAAGAAAAGTTTGAAAACAGGTATGAGAGAAAGAGAAACAAAGGTGGAGAAGAATAACTATCTGGAACACAAAACGGAGAAAGGAAGGAGAGCAGAATGATCACTTTGGTGGCCGCTTTGATGTTCTCAGTGGCCGTGCGTCTCACTGAGAACATCAAAGCGGCTGCGAAAGTGATCACGCAGGCTGACAAATGGTGCGCGCACCCGGCGCACATGAAAGGGTTCTGTATAGGGTTTTCAGTATTCAGAAATATTGGCGCACATCAAGTAACAGGGAGTGTAGAGAGTAACAAAAAATTATGGAACGGTGCTGGTTGGTAAGTGGAAAACACAAAAACAAAACGAAAAAGAGTAGGACAAGACCCCTTCTTGATTAATGCAAACAAAGTCCAGAGCACACAAAAAGAGTTCCTTGAAAGTAAATAAATATGTGCGAGGAATAAGATCGGATATCAATAAGTTTTACTTTATCATTTTATATGTGAACATGATCTTCTTTCAAGAGAAGATCCAAAGAACATGAAACCAGCCGACACGTGTTTCGTCAAAGCGAGGGTTACCTGTGACTCCTGTGACTCTTTAGGGCTGAATGTCTGTAAAATGGAGCTGTGTCGGGGGACCGGTGATAATTCCAACCTGGTCCTAGTTGGGTTAATACGAGCTGGGGCTGCCTGCGCCTCAAAGGTGAAAGCGATCCAAAATTAAAGAAAGACGGACTGAGTATCACTCACTGCCACCAAGCGGATGTGCTTGTGGCCACTTAATTCAGAAGGACCCCGATGTTTACCGGATACGGAAACACCAAACACAAAACTGAGAAAGGAATGAGAGAAGAATGATCACTTTCGCTGCCGCTTTGATGTTCAGTGGGAGTGCGGCTCACTGAGAACATCAAAGCGGCCGCGAAAGTGATCACGCAGGCTGACAAATGGTGCGCCGCCCTGCGCCCATGCACTGTACCCGATCGGCCTGCAGCCTTTGGGAGCATTTTCAAAAGCCCCTTACTAAATATCTCGCATAGCATCGCTTACGCGATAGCTAGGCGAGACCTAAAAATATTGTGATATTGAAAGCATCACGATATTCACCACTGTACAACTTGAAGGTCAATACCTAGTTTTTTCGTGTTTAACCAATTAACTACAGGTTATTAACCGTAAAATAACATTTGCTCTGGCAATAAAAGTACATTTTATTACAGAAAGATTATCTATGTGCGCCATTTGATGCATGATTAGCACGAAAGAAACCTCTGACATTTATATTCTTTTGCAAATGATGATCAAGTACCAAACTGAATGAAAAAACACATTTTTAAACACACTTTACAAAAAGCTAAGTCCTGTTGCTAGTTGATTTGGGTGTGTTTGGTCATATGATACCATGGCATTCAGAGAATTTGAATCTAGAGTGTAGCTATCAATAGTTCAACAGGTGCAGTGGTATGAGGGTCCAGAGTTTGGGAGGACCCACCAACCGTAGGGCATACCAACAGTATTAGAGATAGGAGGTACATTTACCCATTTTGATTATATATATATATGAAAATCAGAAAAGACTCGAAAACTAACTGTTCCTTTAAATCTGGAAGTAATGGACTTAGTCCCTTTTCAATGTTTAAAAGTCCCGTTATTTAAATCTGAACGAACCCACAGTTGCGCAAATGGCATTTGAGAAAGAGTCTTCGACTCGAAACGCGTCATGCCCACTAACCTTTTTTAATGAATAAAAACTTTGAAGTACTGCTGGTGTGGCCTGGGTTGCGTGACAGACGGTGCACGTATTATTGCAGGATTCAATGGAGGTGTCTGATACACCTCGAGACCGGGCCCCGATCCGCTGGAAGTGGCACTCTCGTTGTCAGTCTGCATCACAGAAGCGAGAAGCTTGTTTAAAGGGTGCCCTCCGGCTGCGAAAGGCACAGGAACTGAGTATGCGATGGAAGGACTACTATGAAAGGTGGCCTGCCCCTAACGAAGTGAATGGAATTCAGTAGCAGCCAGGATATGCAGAGGGATTTCCCGAAGCACAGTGTACTGAAGGCAAAGCCTTGGAGGATCGCAAGCTGCACCTGTGGTAGTGAAACTTTTACCTGCGCATCATGTCTGAGGTACAGAACTATTCTTATAAAAGCAATAATTGCACTCATGACATGATGCAAACAGTATGGTTTTACCTTTACCTGCATTGAAAACCAGTTAAAAAAACGGAACAGTTGTGGAGCATTATGGGACCTGGAGTCCAAGATGTGGAAGTGGAAAATGAATCCGATAACAGAGCAAAGCAACCTACATTGTTTTACCACTTGGGGGTTAAATGATAACCTAAAGCAAGAAATGGTACTCTACTTTGCTGTTAGGATTGCTAATACAGTGTGAAAATCAGAAAAGACTCGAAAACTAACTGTTCCTTTAAATCTGGAAGTAATGGACTTAGTCCCTTTTCAATGTTTAAAAGTCCCGTTATTTAAATCTGAACGAACCCACAGTTGCGCAAATGGCATTTGAGAAAGAGTCTTCGACTCGAAACGCGTCATGCCCACTAACCTTTTTTAATGAATAAAAACTTTGAAGTACTGCTGGTGTGGCCTGGGTTGCGTGACAGACGGTGCACGTATTATTGCAGGATATATATATATATATATATATATATATATTAGAAGACCACATACCAGACAGCTTTCAGTAGTAAAATTCAGGTGATCAATAAACACCTTACATGTAAAACAGATCATGTGGTCAACATACTGGAATGCAGCTGTGGCCTCCAGTATGTAGGCAGCACTAAATTGGGGGCACATAAAAGGATTTTACAACACACAAGGGCCATAGTCAATAAAGATCCCAGTTACCTGGTGGCAGGACATTTTAGAGAAGTTCATGATAGCGATCTTAAGCATTTTAAATATTTTATAATTGATGCGGTCTTTGTCCAAAAAAGAGGAGGTAACCGGGAGGAGAAACTTGGAGACAAGGTACATCTTGGAGTAAGATGCAAAGTTACCAGGAGGGCTAAATACAAGTGAGGACCTGCATACATATTTGTGAATTCGATCATTCATGATGAAGTGGGACACAATGATTTGGGGGAGATTGCTCTACAATGGAAAAAGACTCTGAAAGAATGTGCGTGTATATACATCTTATAAGGTTTTAGGTGTTTACTAACATGTTATTTGTACTGTGCTTTTATAACAACGTTTTGGAAGGTTTAATTTTATCCTCCACAAATATGCACATTAGCTACCAGGAAACCTAGTTATGAATTTATTACATGCACCTTAAACAGCTTGATAAAGGAACCTATGAATTATTGAATTATATACAATTTCCCGATTGCAATTTATGTATATAATTTGCCGCTGCAGCTATTTAATGCAATTTGCACAAATTAAGCACTTTAAGTATTATGCACTTTAAAAAAATCCTGTCTGGGAAGGATTTTTATGTGAAGGTACTTGCACATAATCATAACTGAGATATGATATAAATAAGATAGAATTGGTAATCTATGTTAATTGGAATATATGTATTCGACTGATTACACGAGATATCCTATGTCAGCCGAATGTATTAAAATATATTGAGCAAAATCCATAATGGGAGAAGATCAAAAGTATTTATACAAGTATTATGATCTATCAAATGTACTAGATGACCATATCCGCTACAATGAGAACAAATCCTGGCTGGGAAGGATTTGGGGAAAATGTAGTAAATATGTTCACTTATTTATTTGCACATATGGCTAATGATATGTAAGTAAATGCAGCATTATTGGAATTGCACTGTGTCATGCAATAAAAAAAATGTGAATGATCATTGGAAATATTTACACTGCATAAATACTAATATGGGTATGGAAATATCAATGTAATGCAATCAAATGCAGATTTATTCGTATATTATGCCTTATTTGCCCAGTAGGAAATTATTTCAACCATGTCTATTAACCACATGTGGAGCACTTGTCACTTTCAAAGAGCTGATCACCATTTGCAGCGTTTTCATGTGATCAAGGCCAGTAACGGCAGAAACGTGTCATGGCGTAACTTAAACAACAAAAAATAAGATAATAAGATTTACACCTATTTGTGGTCTGCACTCATTCTTCTGGTGAAGGATATGCGACAAGAGTTGTATTATGTGTGTGTGTATATATATATATATATATATATATATATATATATATATATATATATATATATGATCAAGTCCGGGTTCCCCAGACGAAACGCGTCATGCTGCTTTCCATCTCGGAAGAAAGGCACTTTATTTACACTATCCATAGCTGTGGTCTGTACCTGTTTGTGCTCGCCTTTCGGATCCATGTGCTACAGGACTGTGGAGATTATATATATATATATATGGATTTATCCAGGAATATTGGACAAAATGCCGAAAATGAAATTTGCGCTTTGAAATTAATTAAATTGTAATTTCATAAAAAGCTTTTATGACGCTATAATACAGCAAGAGAAATTTCCGATGTATATAATGATGTATTTGGAAACAGTATTAAGGTCATGCAAAAATAATTTATGGCTTGTTGGGTTAGCTAAATTACATTGATTTAGTACAAATCATGTAGTCTATTTGCTATGTCCATCGTTTACTTTCCTGAACACGTGACCTTGGTGGGAAGGGCGTATTATTTAAAAACGGCTTTAACCTCATACAGCCTTTATGTGAACAAGGGCGCCTGAGCCCGAAACGCGTCATCTGTTGACTGCTGCTAGGTTGAAATAAAACATCTTGCCTGAAGACAGAAGCGGTTCGTGTCTCTTTCTTCGCCGCCGAGGCTTTGGTGGAGGTGGAAGGAGAAACCAGTTTGTGATTTGTAATTCACGGAAGCCCGACTTTCTTCCGTTTTGACGAACCCTCTCACCCGGAAGCGGCTGCCGCCCTGAAGTCGAAGAAGCAAGTGCTTTGTGGTGAAACATTGGTAGCAGCCCCCTCGCGCCGCCACACGTCACACGAGAGTAAAGGGATACTGACCGGCACGTAGAACCAGACGGGTTCGAAAGAAAAGCGGAAGCAGTACCCGGTGAGTGACGACGGCATTGTGGCAGAGGTGGGGAGAGATCAGGCACAACGAAGTGACTCGAGATACGATCCGGGTTGCATCTGTAATATTAACCTATCAGTCAGCATGACAGACGAGGCTGTACGCCAGCGTGTAGCGGCAGCTGCGGAATTGTTCTGCAAAAGACCCACATCAAATTCTAACGTTGTACCCACTGTAAGCACATCGGCAGGGGCGGATGACAACGAGAAAAAGTTACTGAAAGACCTTGAGAAGCACATGCGCTTGGAAATAACTAAGTGGTGGGAGCACTGCTCACTTACTAAATATGCAGAGGTTGGGCGGGTTCCGAGAGGTCTTCGTTTCCTTTTGGCCCCAAGTTTTGATAACCCCAACCCTGCAATGTTAAAAGAATGGGCACAGAATAACTTAGAAGCTTCCATGACCTCAGTCCGCATTCTAATTAAATATGCAGTAATTGATCGAGTGGAAATAGTGAAAAAAATCGAAAGCATTGAAGAGGAGCTAAAGAAATCTGCCAAAGTTGATTATATCAAGTCTGCGAGAATCGCCATTGATGAAAGGCTGCGCAAACACGAAGAAAAAATAAAACAACGCAAAGCGCATAAGTTTGCTAGGGATGAAGCAGACTATAACAACGGGCAAATCTTCACTTTTGCCCGAAAGTACAACAATGAGAACCGCAAAAAATTCGGGGAACAAAAGGGCAAAAGTATTGTGGAGATAAATGTACAGAAATCTGCTGCAACAGGAGGAGCAGAAGTAGAAAGCACCAGCTTTGATTCCATTTCCATTTCCAGCGAATCTAGCATAGAAAGCGGAGAAAGGCCTACACCTACGATTGTACTTGATGCAGGAGAGGAATTGGATTTTTTAGTGGCAGAGAGACTGCGGTCTTTGAGACCGAGAAAGGACAGCAAACAGCAGCAAAAAATGCAAGAAAAAACAGACGAAGAAAAGAAAGAAGAAAAATCAACAAACAAAAAAGGAAAAAACAAAAAAAAGAGCAATTGGACAAGGAGAAAGTAGATTTGGACAAAACTATCATTAATTTGTCCAAAGTACCTTTGTCTGAAGCTGAAAAAACATTGCTGTCTCTGGGTCTCAATTTCTGTCCCGGCCAAACTTTTAATTATAGCTCCACAAGAATTGACGTCTTTAGGTTTGTTAGAAAACTTAAATTGAAAAAACATTTCTTTTTGAAAAATGCCAAAGACAAAGACGGAGAGCTACAACATGGAATGACTACTCATGTGGAAAGTCTAGGAATTAGGGCTGCAGATATCCCTACTTACCTGGACCTCCATGATTTGAATACTGGCGAGGCAGTAAACAGCGAGACTGAATGTGATCCATCTACCCAGATCAGAATGAATAACATCAATCTGCTACAGAAAGGTGCTGGGATCAGCCCTTTCAAGAAAAAATCCAAATATATCCCCATGATGCCAAGAGACGCATTAGACACGTTCCACGACTGTGTGGTTGAAGACATCAAAAGATTGAATAAACAAATACAGTCTGAGAAATTCAAACAAAGAAAACATGTTGAGCAAAAGAAAAGGGACTATGCTAATTTGATAAAGAAATTAGGGGAGAACAATGAAATCATCATTAAAAAATCGGACAAGGGTGGCAATTTGGTAATCTGGCCCCGGGCAGATTATATTAAGGAGGCAAAACGTCAGCTTGACAATATTGAGTGCTATGAGCCATCGAACATCAAAAAATACAAACTGGCTACAGATTCGCTCAAGAAACTGTTAACACAATTGCGCAGCGATGGCCTAATCTCTAATGATGAGTTCAAATATATGCACAATGAAACTCCAATTGTACCAGTATTTTATTTGATACCAAAAGTGCATAAGTGTGTTCTCCCCACCCCTGGCAGGCCTATCATTTCCGCTATTGGCAGCGCAGCGGAACAGGTGGGCCAATACATAGACTTTTTTCTGCAGAACCATGTAAAAACTCTGCCTAGTTACATCAAAGATACTGGTGACTTCCTGGGTAAAATTAGGAATATTCAATGGTCAGATGGGATGTATTTAATTTCATTAGACATTGAATCCTTGTACACTAGTATAGACCACCAGGCAGGATTATCAGCTGTAAAATTCTTTCTGGACCAAAGACCGTGCGAATTCTATCAGCACAACAAGGCTCTAGTGAGCATGATGAAGTGGTGTCTCCATAACAACTTCTTTCTCTTTGGAAAGGAGTTGTTTAAGCAACTAAGGGGTGTGGCCATGGGAGCTTGCTTCTCCCCCAGCTATGCGTGCTTGCACGTTGGCTGGTGGGAGGAGCAAGTACTCAAAAAAGACTATTCTTCCATATATAAAGAAAATATCATACACTATTACAGGTTCATCGATGATATTTTCATTGTGTGGCAGGGTAGCAAGGATAAGGCGTTGGAATTTATCAATAACATCAACATAAATAGTTTAAATCTCCATTTCACCCACCACATAGATAACACCAGCCTGGAATTTCTGGATGTTAAGCTATATGCAGCAAATGGCAGAATAGAGAGCACATTATTCAGAAAGTCCACTGCTGGTAATGTTACACTCCACGCCACCAGCGCCCATCCCAGGCATTTGATAGCCAGCATCCCCTATGGGGAATTGCTACGCTTGAAAAGGATATGTAGCACGGAAGCTGAATTCAATATCTGTGCTGCAGAATCCATGCGTCGCATGAAAGCTAGAGGCTATTCAGATAAAATCCTGACATCAGCTTTAGCTAAGACATCGGCTAGATCTAGAGCCAGCTTACTTCCAGATTCCATTGGGGAAGAGCCTGTCCCGCAAAACCAATCTGATCCATCTACTGTCTACGGGGCAGTTGAAAAAGTCCAATGTCCAAGACTGATCACAGCCTTTAGTGAGAACGAGCGCAAAATCAGATCCATCATTAACAAGAACTGGGGAATAGTACTCACTGACCCAGTTCTGAAAATGAGTTTGCCATCTAGCCCCACTATAACATTCAGCAGAGGGAGAAACATGGGAGCTGAGTTAGATCTTACCAGCCCTGAGATTAGAACTAAACCCAATTGGTTAAAACCCAAAGATGGTTTTTACAAATGCTCCTCATGCCGGGCCTGCAAGTTCGGGGTAAGCACAACAGAATACAGTACTCCATTCAGTCCTATACCACATAAGATAATGGGAAACTATAACTGCAAAACTGAGTTTGCAGTATACGTCCTCACCTGTACCTGTGGACTTAATTACATCGGAAGTACAAAACTACAGGTACATGAGAGAATACTTCAACATCTACGTGCCATCTTACATAGTGACCCCAATTATCCGGTGGCACGTCACTTTAAACAAGTTCATGATAACAACTTATCTTGTTTAAAATACTATGTGGTATCAGCAGTCCCCAAACCACGCAGAGGGGGGAACAGAGAAGCATTGCTTAGAAGATTGGAGACGAAATTCATCCTTAACTTCGATAGCAAATGCCCAAATGGTCTGAATAACACCGAAGACATGTACACATGCCTATAATCATGTATTCTGATGGCTGCCCTAAATGAGATGATACACACTGTACAACATTTGAGTTTGTTTTTTGTTTAATCATGATATTATTATCCGATTTTTTGATTGTGTTTGGATTGTCTAATTCGTGGTCAATACAGAGACGCTGAAGGTCCTTAGACATACGAATTATGACGATTGTTTAGTGTTCACCTCACTTTTTTACACTATGGTAGAGACATTGCATTATGTCTTATCTCAGTTGAGGTTAGGTTGAAAGATGCATCTTTATCTTTCCACCATTTTTAACATGTTCTGCACATAACACATCATTTGCACAGGGTATATATATTTTTGTAGGAAAAATTGGGAAGCAGCTTTGCTATGCACTTATCCTTTTGTATATCCCCCTTTTTAACTGAAGTCACAAATCAGTTTATAGCTATTTGCATTTATGCAGCTATTATGAATTTTTGCACTTCTCTAAGTGTATGTGGATTTATCCAGGAATATTGGACAAAATGCCGAAAATGAAATTTGCGCTTTGAAATTAATTAAATTGTAATTTCATAAAAAGCTTTTATGACGCTATAATACAGCAAGAGAAATTTCCGATGTATATAATGATGTATTTGGAAACAGTATTAAGGTCATGCAAAAATAATTTATGGCTTGTTGGGTTAGCTAAATTACATTGATTTAGTACAAATCATGTAGTCTATTTGCTATGTCCATCGTTTACTTTCCTGAACACGTGACCTTGGTGGGAAGGGCGTATTATTTAAAAACGGCTTTAACCTCATACAGCCTTTATGTGAACAAGGGCGCCTGAGCCCGAAACGCGTCATCTGTTGACTGCTGCTAGGTTGAAATAAAACATCTTGCCTGAAGACAGAAGCGGTTCGTGTCTCTTTCTTCGCCGCCGAGGCTTTGGTGGAGGTGGAAGGAGAAACCAGTTTGTGATATATATATATATATATATATATATATATATATATATATATATATATATATATATATATATATATATATATATATATATATATATATATATATATAAGCTTCGCCACCAACAGTTGTCTTCCATAGACAAAAAATGACAATAAGCAGACCCAAGGTTCTTGCTGCCAATCAAGGTGCTTTATTGGTGCCCAGCAAGTCCGCCATAACGCGTTTCGATCCCCACTCGGGTCTTTATCACATGACACATTGCGGAAAGAAAGGACGGCATTTAAAGTGCAAGTAACAGGAAATGACAACAAAGTGCAAATGCATAGCCACTGTAAAGTTACTTAAAGCAGCATTAACGTCTCAATACAAAGTGCAAAATTGTACGCATAATGTAAACATTCACGGGCAATATATATATAGAGATTACCTTAAGGGAGTGGTCTCTGAGTCTAATCCAGGATGTAACCACCAGCCTGTGAGACCGGCACTGATGACGGCCGAACCCGGCTAGAAACGAGTCTGCCAAAAGCGTTTCGAGGACTGAGCTGTGTGGCACTTAATAAATCCCCTGTTGTTACCCGGAGCTGTGTCCTGCTTGTTTTCCAGTGGAGAGGAGCAGTGGTATGGATTTATTACGCCGGCTTGCTGATACCGGCTTAAGGACACACCCTCTCGTTCAGGTGCTCCGCGCTCTTCAGCAAAATCTTTGGTAGGATTACGGACAGTGCTAAGCGCGGCGCCCCCACGCACAAAAAGTCATTGCCATTTGGCGGTTATTCAGTGAGGGGAGAGAGTAGGCAGCACGAAGTTGCCCGATAAGGATAACAACAGAGGTTAAGTGGGACTATTTATTCATGACTTTGTATGCGAGTGTTGAGCCCAGCGCCCCGAATTTGGGACATCACTTGTTGTTTGGCTCCGCTTTACACTAAATGCGGAACCAAGTTGGACTACAGTACCCAGCATGCAATTTGCCCTGAGCCACAAGCACACCTGCGCGAAGGAGGAGGGGCCTGAGAGACTACCTTAAGGGAGTGGTCTCTGAGTCTAATCCAGGATGTAACCATCAGCCTGTGAGACCGGCACTGATGACGGCCGAACCCGGCTAGAAACGCGTCTGCCAAAAGCGTTTCATGGACTGCGAGGACTGAGCTGTGTGGCACTTCATAAATCCCCTGTTGTTACCCGGAGCTGTGTCCTGCTTGTTTTCCAGTGGAGAGGAGCAGTGGTATATATGTATGTATATATATATATACACATATATATATACACACACATATATATATATATATATACACACACACACACATATACATACATATACACATATACATACATATACACATATATATATATATATATATATATATACACACACATATATATATACACACACATATATATATACACACACATATATATATATACACACACATATATATATACACACACATATATATATATACACATATATATTCCTCAAGAAAACGCCGCACTCAGGGACTTGGTTTTTTCCAAGAATTATTTAAACAGAGCCCAGTCTGCACACCTGCAAAATGAAATAAAATAAAAAATATATATACATATTTATTTATATTTCACTTACCAATACCCTAAAAAGAAAAACTAGTTTCACATATAGCTCAGTGTAAGAATTCCAGGTACTCTAAGTACTATTTATGCTTCCATGTAAAAGACATGGTGTATCTACAAAGCATAGACATCAATTCACCTAAATCCCAAGGGCAGCATCAGTGACATCTAGACCCCTATGATATTAAAGCCACACCTTTTGCCCTACTATAAGCCCCTGACTAGCCTCCTACTTGCTGCTGAGTTATGTGGGACATACTAGGTTTTGTCATTCTTGCCAATACCTGAGACAGCAAAGTAGAAGCCACAGGTTGCAGCTGGAAATTCTGGCTACCCTGAAATGAAATCCATAATAAATATATATATATATATATATATATATATAGATATATATATATATATATATTCATTCCTTGTACTCCGCTCGATGTTGCAGCCGCCACATCACAGTCCTCTCTGCTCGGACAGTTTTCGAAAAAAGCGAACAAGTCAGACCCAAAGTTTCTGGTGCAAATAAAACCCAGCAAGTCCGCATGACGCATTTCGCCTCTAGCTCGAGGCTTGATCACATGATACATATATCATATATATATATATTCACTGAAAAAAACATAGGTTTCAGGAGTTATATAGTTAGGAATTAGTTTTTAAAAAACCTTTGAAATTCACTCAAAAAACTATAAGTTTTAGTGGTGTTATAGTTAGCTGGACATTTTACTCATACAAAACCAATGAAATTGCTCCTATATAGTTAGTGGTACTAACTATATTTCGCGCACCCGCAATCCACTGGTGATGATGTCACATATTAGATCATTCATGACATGGTCAGTGACATCACTGATGACATCACTAAAACTTATAGTTTTTTGAGTGAATTTCAAAGGTTTTTTAAAAACGAATTCCTAACTATATAACTTCTGAAACCTATGGTTTTTTCAGTGAATTTCAAAGGTTTTTTTAAATGCTAATTCCTAACTATATAAGGCCGGAAACCTATGGTTTTTTCAGTGAATTTCAAAGGTTTTTTAAATGCTGATTCCTAACTATATAAGGCCTGAAACCTATGGTTTTTTCAGTGAATTTCAAAGGTTTTTAAATGCTAATTCCTAACTACAACTGGTGTGTAACCTATGGTTTTTTCACTGAATATATGGCGCGGCAGAAATCGCGCTCAACTGAGCCAACTGAGCCAAGTGGCAGTGGGAAGACTCCTTTTCACCAAGAATACGATGTCATCAAGGGCGCATGGCTAAGAGGCGGCAAGACCAAACCACCGGACATGGCAGAGAAATTGCAGAAAACTCTCACAAAAAGAGGCGGACAAGGAGAGGAGGCGGGGGCAGACGGCGGGGGAAAAGGGAGGGGCAGAACAAAGCCCAACTGGAACAACCGGACGCGAGGCAACAAGAAGTGAGACAAGCAGCAGAGACCACCGGGCAAAATCTTACGGTGGTGAACCTGACAGAAAGGATCTTAACAGACTCTGAAACCAGCTTATTGAGCCTCGGTCTTACCTTCTGCCCTAGTACTCCACTCGAATATACCCAAACGAGGATAGACCTCTTTAGATTCACACGCAAGCTAAAGCTACATAAATATTTTAAGTTGCGACCCCACTTAAAAGAAAAAAGTGGGATGGCCTCAAGATTAACAGCCACAGATGCTCTTGTGGGCAGAGATATGGAAGCTTTAGAAGATCTAGAAAATCTGCGTGAAGAGGGCTATATACAAGATATAACTGACATCCAGGATAGGGGACAAAGAGCACTCGCGTTGGGTATTCAGCAAGATCGAGAGGAAAGTGGGTATAGACCCAAATCTATATTTGTTCCACAAATGCCTTGGGACTCTATAGATGCATTCTCGGAAGCCATGACTCAAGATCTGATGAGGTACAGGAAAGAAGATCATCCTGTACAGCATAATATTACACAGCAACAAAAAGTGGCCCTTCAAAGTCTTATGAAGGATGAAAAAATCATTATCAAACCTTCAGACAAAGGGGGCAATGTCGTTATCCTCACGAGGGAGTACTATAGATCTGAAGCATTGCGCCAACTATCTGATACCAAATTCTACGTCAAGTGCACCAATGAGGTGTATTTGGAGAGTATCCGGAACTATGATAAACTTATAGGGAAATGGCACAATCAAAATATGCTCAGCAAAGATGAATTTCTCTATCTCCGGACATCTCAACCCCTCATACCAACCTTCTACCACCTGCCAAAACTCCATAAGGACAGCCTCCATCCTCCAGGCCGTCCTATCGTGTCATCGATTGGCAGTCTCACTGAAAGTATGTCCCGTTTGATCGACAAATTTTTGTTTCCTTTGGTCCTGACATTGCCCTCCTATGTACGGGACACAAAGGATTTTTTGAATTCCATCAGGAATATCAACTGGGACAATGAATGCCTGCTAATCGTACTTGACATTACGAGCTTGTACACCGTCATTGATCATCGACAGGGCCTTGAGGCTGTTCAACACTTTCTGAACTTGAGACAATTGAGGTTCACAACCCATAATGACATGATTATCGAGTTCATTGAGTTCTGTTTGAACAATAACATTTTTCTATTCGAAGATCAATTGTTTAGACAGGTGTCGGGTACGGCGATGGGTACCTGCTTCGCTCCCAGCTACGCGAACCTTTTCGTGGGTTGGTGGGAGGAGCAGGTACCCAGGAGTTGTACGGTGGATGGGGTGGTTGGTAAAGCAGAGGAGTGGTACAGATATATAGATGATCTGTTTATTGTGTGGCGGGGCTCCGTTGAAACAGCACTAGCCTTTATTAATCAAATGAACGAGAATACTTACAATTTACACTTCTCAGGGACCATAAGTGACTCATCTGCAGAATATTTAGACCTAAAAGTCTTTGCAGAAGACCATCAGATCCATACGGCCCTACATAGGAAGTCTACTGCAGGCAATTCTACCTTGTTTGCAAGCAGCAGTCACCCCCCTCAACTAATCAAGAGCATTCCTTACGGGGAGCTACTTCGGCTACGTAGGAATTGCTCAAGATTAGAAGACTTTGATAAGGCAGCACAGGATTGTGTAAAAAGGTTTGAAGTGAGAGGGTATGGAGAAGCCATTTTGAAAAACACCTTAAAAAGAGTAAGGGCTATCCCTAGAGACTCCCTAATCACTCCGAAGCCTGCCATCAAGGAAAGGGATGACGAGAAAGGGAAATTTAGACTTATAACTCCCTTCTCCGCTGGAGCACAGGACCTTAGGTCTATGATGCGAAAAAATTGGCGTATTCTCACCACTAACAGTATCATCAAAGATGATTTACCGATCCACCCACTCATAACATTTAACAAAACGAGATCCCTTCGAGATTATTTAGTGACCAGCCACCTAGAAAAACCACTCCCGAAAAGTAATACCCTAAGATCAATGAGTGGGTTTTTTCCCTGCGGTAAATGCAAAGCGTGCGCAGGAAGCAGGAGAGTTCTTGCAGTGGAGAATACAGAGACAGGTAAAAAACTGCATATAAAACAGTTTATAACTTGTAGCACTCCCCTAGCAGTGTATTGTCTAGTTTGCCCTTGTGGTCTCCGCTATATTGGGAGTACCATTAATATGCTCAAACTGCGGATCCTTGAACATCTAAGGGCCATTGACAAGGCCGACCAGGCTTATCCGGTCGCTCGGCATTTTGCCGAAAAGCATAACAGGGACCGTAGTCAGCTTCAATATTTCGGGCTAGACACCATCAAGACCAATGCTAGAGGGGGTGACCAATTACGACGTCTCCGTAGATTAGAGTCACGTTACATCATAGACCTCTCCACTAAGTGGCCTAAAGGGATGAATAGTGGTGAAGAAATGATCTTTCATTTGGGCAATGCATAATGGACGACTGTGATTTCTATTAGTACGCAATTTCTGTTGCTCTGCTCTGTACTTTGAATTTGAATTCGAATTTTGTATGTATAGCACTGTATATATTGTCACTTACATATAGGGGAGTGTACATAAAGTACATGTAGGTATATACCTATAGGAGGATGTATTCAGATTGAACTTTGAAAAATCCCTAACCCCACCAATGGTTCCATAGTTTTCACTTCGGCGGTGGGAAGGAACCAATGTATATAAATACCCTTATTATCATACAAGTGGCAATCTAATGAGTCAGGGGGCTCTCTGATTCATTTGAGCTATGCTAAGATTACATCTCTGGAAAGTCTTAGTGGGACACCTATGTTCTGGGGCACCTCGCGCCAAACGTTGATTGCTTGAACATGGCTATGTCTGAGTAAATATAGTGTAAATATGTTGTACATAGGCTGTATATAACAGGTTACCTCTCATCAGTGTAAGAGGACCATTGCCGATCCACGGCTGTATTGACATTATATGTATAATAGATGTGATAACACACAAACTCCCACCCACATGCACGCACATCCACCTATCCGTAGGGTGATTATGCAATATGAGGTGTCGATAATGTGTAAATAGACATATATGTATATATGTATATAGTGACCATTACAAGATGGCGCGTGTTTGGGAGGAGTGTAGTCCTCTGTTGATATCAACTGAGAGGCAGGACCTATGTATGTAATCACCTATTTAAAATGCACCGATTTCTCGATGTGTAAACACACTGACGAAGGCCTAGTGCTGAAACGCGTCTGTGGCGTACTTGTAGTCAATAAAACTACCGTGTGAGCAGTATACCCCCGAGTGCTGTCGTTTCTTTCCCGGGATCCTGGGATTGTAAAGAGCGCAATATATATATATATATATATATAAAATTTCTATGGCAAAATGAAATCCCTCATTTTGTTCCTTTTCAAATTAAATGTATTAAGTGTTACCACTTTATTCCAATCAAGATGACTTCAGGTGTGCCATACTTTTGTCATAAGTAAGACTGTTCGCGTTCTAGTTGTTCTTTAGAACACTCTGGGACATTCTGTCATTGGGCTATAGTTGGGCTACATCTGGCTGATATTTGGGCTACATTTGTATTTTTTTGTCTCTGGTGGCCATCTTTGGGCTACATTGGTCTACATTGGGCTACATTGGGCTACATTTGGGCTCTAACATATATATAGCCCAATGTAGCCCAATATATATTTTTTCAAAGTTAATTTTTGTAAAAACCACTGGAGCACATATCTTGAGACATAGCAAAGGCACATCGGGCTACCAGTCCCTACAATTTTGTCAAGTTTGGTGGAAAACCATTCAGCCGTTCGGGCTAAAAGTGAGTCCAACCGCCCTATGGAAATTAACATGGGGAAAACACGTTTTGGGACCCCCCCTTTTATCTCGGCCCCCGCTTGACGAATCCCCCCCCAAACTTTCAGGGAAGAAGCGGAGCGCCGCGAGGCAAAGTTAAGGAAAATTTCAGGAAGATTCCTCAACCGGCGCCAGAGTTATTCCCAATAGAATGTTACGATTTCCCTATGGAAAACAATCCTAACTATATATACCTACTGGCTATCGCCAGTAGGTAATATATATATATCTATATATCTATATATATATATATATATATATATATATATAGATATATATATATGTGTGTATATATATATAAACACATATATATATATATATATAAACACACATATATATATATATATATATATATATATATATATATATATATATACACACATATATATACATATATATATATATACACATATATATACATGCACCAAACAACATCAGGCATGGAAGGTACGGAGAGATGCAGATACCCGCCCTGTGCCTAGGATGCGTTTCCCTCGGAGGTTTTGGTTGAGAGATGGAGGTTTCTGGCAGCCACAAGTTGTGAAGGAAAAGAACGTGTAAACCCTACCACTGCATCAGAACTGTCAGCGCGTTGCACCTTGGGACTGGTAGTCCCCAACACTACGCATGCAGAGACAATCTGAAGCAGGTGAGCCCAGCCACCACTGTGAGGAGGAGCTTAAAAGAAATCCCTGTGTAGGGCGGACACTGCAAACGAACTAGGCATTGAGGAAGGCACACAGCCGAAACCAGTCTGCCACTGTTCTTGTTAATAAAGCTCCTGCCAAACCTTCGCTGCGTCTCTGGAGATCTTTGCTGTCTGAGGGGAGTAGCACCCGCCTCTGAAGTGGAGTGAGTGACTTGATATATATATATATATACACACACACACATACATACACACATGCAGCAGCCACTCTGTAGATCTAGTTAGGGAGACCAGAGTTAGTGATTTAAAAGAAAAAGTGTCCCTTAATAACTTGCCCCCGCTTGCCAAATGTCCGCAAACCTTTGCAGGCCCGGTGCCCTGGTCCCAGAACAGGCATATAATCGCATACATTTTTCACAGACTTTTGTATTTCGTGTAGTGCAAAAGCTGTCCGGTCGGATTTTGACACAATTTGAAAGGATTATATATTATTGTGTGCAGATGATTCTCTGGGGTACTGCAGGTAAGTAAGCTAAATATTTTATGAGTTGTAAGCGTTTTTAATTTAGGTGTATCTGTGGCCAGAGTAGTACCGTAGTACTTCCAAGGTATATAGCGATGACAAGTCATTAGCTGATTGGCTAATGACTACCTTTACAAAAGTTAAAGGCAGCTATCTTGTGTTCAGTGTTCTGCTATTCAATGTAGGTATTAGGTTCTCTATTTTTCTTATACCTCTTTCCACTTTAGTAAAGTGGTAATAGGTCGGGAAAAATATTTAGAAATTAATATTATATATAAATATATATAATTTTTTTGTATCTGGAGTATCGCAGTACCAAAAAAAAATAAACAAAGTCTTAAAAACCTAATTTTGAAATACACTATAAGACGCTGTATTTTAAATATTGTGCTAAGATGTTCCTTCGATTTTTTACGTATTTAAATATGCAGACAAATGTGTATGGAGTAAAGTAATAGTTACCACACTACTTTTAAAAAGAAACAGTTCACAGTACACTGGTATAAAAATATAGAATCATTCATAAACTAAAATGTTAACCAGAGAAAAATCTTTGTAGGTACCGCAGTACTCCCACACTACTCTGTAGTTTTTAAGACAAAGATCAAGAAACTTTTAAATATTTTGCTGTACCGATTTCTACTTAACTAAAGTGGTAATAGTTAGGGCAAAAATATGAAGCCTAATACTTACCTGCATTGTAAACCTAATACTTACCTGCATTGTTAGGCTTTATGTCTGCATATAAGTTTTGTAAAGCCAATGATTACCTAATCAACCAATGACTTGTGATAACTCTGTCCCCGTGGTACTACCCCGAAACATCCCTACATTTCGCAAAAATACAGCAACAAAGAATTTTACTAACTTTAAATACATTAAAACTTATAAAATCATTAAAATACTTCCCTGCAATACACAAAATAAACCTGTGCACACCATAATCTCTTCGCCGAGGCAGACATTCTGCCTGGGTGTGGCTGAATCTTACGCGTGCATAGATGGGACTGCCCCGGCCGTCCTCGGGCAACTCAAAATGTAACAGTTTTAATTAAATGTAATTGATTTACACACATTTTGGGACCGCCACACCCCTTTTTTCTTTTTTTCTTTACAGCCCCTGCAGCCAACCCCGCAAAACTCTAATTCCTTCCTGATTTAAACCAGTGGATGAAGGCTGCTAAAACGTGGGGACATTCCTCATACGTGTATAAACTTATTATGGTATGAAATCTTTAAAAGTCCATATGTCTATTATATATACAATTTTCAAAACAAAAACGTTACCCTATTAATACTTCATGAAAGTGGTAATAGGTTAATTTAAAAAAGTAAAAATTAACTATCTGTAACACTCTAACACACAAGTCAGCCAATCACTGACCGTACAATAATGAAAATTTGTTATAAAAACGACATGGCTGATTTCTACCTTTGGTAAACACAGCCATCAACCAATCACATCACCAATTCTAAGCCCCATGTAGTGGTATACCGTGAACTTTGCACAGTATACCATAGCACAATATAGAACTACATTTCATACGATGTACAAATTTCACATAATATTACAATACCTTTCATTTTAATTACACACTCCACTTTGCACTGCTTCAGTGTATAAGAGTTGACTGTATGTCACTGCAGTCTACGTTATTTTAGTATGTGTCTCCACTTTATGACACTTAAATATACCCCATTAAATTATATGTCAATCCAATGTAAGTTACTCCTCTCTACTCCATTCCACAGTACACAGCTCCAGTCAACACCACTATACTCTACGCTACTATACTGTTTACCACTGTATTTTATTACACTTGTGTATGCCAGTTCACAGTCTATGCTGGTCCCCTCTACTTCACTGAATTCTACTAAAATGCAGTGTACGCCACTGCAGTGCACTACATTTCACCAGTCCACTAAACGACACTTCAGTGTACGCCACTAGACTCTGCTCTTCTGTAAATAGCGCTATTAAATTATATGACCCTCTACTGTGCACTGTATGGCACTCCTATATACGGCACTCCACTTTACACAATTGTACTTTACAATACCACACTGTACAACACTCTCCTTTAAGTAAGCCCACTGTACATCACATAACTGTACACCTCTTCACTGTCCCTACTCCGGTGTACACTGTACCCCACTCCGGTGTACGCTGTCACAGTTTATGCCACTCCACTGTACACCACCCCATTGTACGCTGTTTTAGTAGAGGATATTCCAATATATGCCCCGGCACTATAGAACACTCCTCTATATAGCACTCTACTGTACACCACTACAGTCGATGCGCATAAATTCTGCAATATTTACAGGAGTTCACTTCACTTTAGCACACTCTAGTCTATGCTATCTCACTGTATACCACTGCACTGCATGCCATTACACTCTGCCACTGCAATATACGCCTCTCTACTGTATCAGACTTCAGTGTTCGCCACTCCACTGTATACGACTCCACTCTTTGCCACTCTACTGTATGCCATTCCAGTGTAGATGACTCCAGTACACCTAATTCCACTTTATTCCACTACAGTATACCAATATATACTGTGGAGTTGCAACAGTATCCTAGACTATATTCGACCACATTTCAGAAAAAACATTGAAATTTGCAAAACAACAAAGGTTAAAGATAAGTTCTAGTTAGGAAAACGTTCTTAATGTTTGGTATACAAACCTAACTCGAACTACAGAAACATTAGTAATTCTACTGTTTTAGTTATTTCTTAAATTAATCATTTAAGCACCACTTACAAAGTTATACAAGTCATACCTATAACTCACATTTATACTTACGCGCCACCTTAAAATTCAGATAACTCTCACACCTCCGTACACAGTCTTCTCACCTGACTCGCCACACTGCATCAACCCTGGCTGCATCATAGCGCTTTATTTCTTTACTTTGTCATGTTGTACAGCCACTTGCAATCCTGTGCAACAGGTTTAAAAAAACATTGACAAAGCAAGCAGATCTTGCATAGGCGAGACCTATAGCCTTGTCCAATACTTTTTTTCTGTTTGTGCGCGTGATTAAGTACATGCACACATGTCTGTGCTTGTATGCTTATGCATGTAAACATGCTCACGCCCGGCCATACATAAGCTATCTTCATTAGAAAATGAAGGAAGTAATGGGAAGATCACCACCTACTGGCATGATATTGGCAGTAGGACAGAAGATATTGTAAACATTTTGGAAATGGTGCACAAACCAAATTTCACATCAGTATGGCACTTCTACACCCAATACGACTGGAAAAGCAAAATGCTAGCAAAGTTTAGTGTCACATAGGTCATGACTTCATCAGGAAACACGTTAGCATACATTGTACGTTCGGTACCAACATTTAGGAAGCTATTAAAAGGGTGGTAGAAGAAAAGAACTCCAAGACATTTCTGGAGCAAGAGGCATTGGGCACTGGTTTGCTAAACAATTGAGTAGAAGATACCTCATGAAACCTCCAACAGGTGTTTTGTTTCCATCTTATCTAACCTTTCCATTCAATCCAATGATAAAATGCAACCCAAACATTATTTGTCGTCTCAGGGCAGTGTTTTCCTGACTCAACACTCAATATTAATCAACTGTAGATACACCTATTTTATCTGTTTCGATGGAGGAAAGCAGAATGCTCAGTAAAACATAACATCCCATACATTCTAAAGGGATCACACCCTAATCTGTCCACTTCACCCTTCTACACTCAGGAACAAGTCCTCACAAGTAGAACTTATTTCTGGGCCTCTAAAAGTAAGAAGGAAGAGAAAGAAATAATGGAAAAAAAACGATCGGAGACTAAGAGGATGCAGCGTGAGAAAGGAGGACTTGGAGCAACAAACGGGGATTAGTAAGAGACAATGGATAGTAGTGACAAACAAAGGAAGAGGAGAAAGAAGGAGAGAAGAATGTAAGGGGAAAGGAATAAAGTAATGAGAGATAATGGTAAGAAATTGAATGGGAACAAATAAGAATATTGGGGAAGAAAGAGGGCAATGGGAGTGAGAAGAAAGGAAGGATAAGAAGACAAGATGAAGGTAGGTCATAGATGCTTTGGCAAGAGAACGAAGGAGAGCAATCTAGAGAAAGGATCTGCAAAAAGCATATGGGGAAAAGACTTTCTATGTTGAAAACTATGTTGTAAAAGGCACCATTTTTATCCTTTGTTTCAAAAATTTCCTGAGGGGAAACACCCCTCAAACACCTCTTGCAGTTGTCTGGATTCCTTGCTCGGTCTGTGTAGTACGGAATCTGATAGGAAAGAATTCAACCTGTATGACCTATGGTTCCTAAGTCAGTCCAAATTAGGTATTATATATATATATATTTATATATATATATATATAAAATCATTTAACAAGCATTTAAAAAGTCAATCAGTCTCGCTGCACAGAAACCCAAATATTGCGCAGCATAGCGAAAGGAAAAAAAACAGCATGAGATGCGGCTAACCACTTAATTATTGTAGGCACACACAACTCATGTGCAGGTTTACAAAATGAGGTTGACACTTCTTTTTCTCTTTAATTACCAATTTGAATAAGATCAGTAATTAATAAGAATGCACAAAGGCATTTTTTTATTTAAAAAATGGGGAGAAGCAACCAGGAGGGCAGAAGCTACCAGGAGACTGACATTGCAGTATAATGCCGCTTTCCCCAAAAGGGTCAGTGGTAGGGTGTGCCAGTGCTTCACATCCGTACGGAACCGGTCAAGCGGGGGCAATAGATTACGTTGAAAAAAGGTGTCTGGGCTAGGTGTCACCCAGACCCCCAAGTATTTAAATGGCCCATCAGTGATCACCAAGGGACAATCAGCCGGAAGTAACGGCGGGGGACCCTTAACATACAGGACCGATTTAGACCAATTGATAGTGTATCCAGATGCCCTACCGAAAATTTCGCAAATATTAAGAAGTACTATTATTGACCGCCTGGGCATGGTAAAATAAAGAAGAATGTCATCAGCGTAGAGAGATATGCGATCCTCCCACGTCACTGTCCAGCTAAGGCCCCTAATCATGGGGTCCCATCTTATCCACGTTTCCAGGGGCTCCAGGATTAAGGCGAAAAGCAGGGGCGACAAAGGGCACCCCTGACGCGTGCCACGGCCGAGTTGAAAATCTCTGGAAATATGTCCATTAGCCACCACATGCACAAGATGCTTGGTATGCAGTAGTTTTACCCAAGCACAAAACTTGGGGCCAAAGCCCAAATGCCGAAGAACCTCGAAAAGATACGGCCATTCGACCATGTCGAATGCCATTCGGGCATCCAATGACAAAATCACTGCCAGGACTGATAGACTAGGTATCTGTGCCAATACCGCGTGGACCCGCCTCAAATTCAGCGCAGTGTTTCTATTCGGCATAAACCCAGATTGATCCGGGTGAATGAGCGTTGTCAAGTGCGGGGTTAGGCGACTGGCTATCATTTTTGCCAATATCTTTGCTTCCGCGTTTAGCAACGATATCGGTTGATAGGACGTACACTCGTCCGGGGGCTTGCCAGGTTTCGGTATAGCAATTATCATGGCTGTCCGCTGATCTTGCGGCGATTCCCCCGTATTTAGGCTATCTACAAACATCTTCAAAAGAGGTGAAGCCGCGAGGTCTGAGACGTGCTTATAGAGCTCTATAGGGATACCGTTCGGTCCCATGGCCTTACCCGACTGCAAGGAATGTATTGCCAGCAGGACCTCGTCCTTCGTAAAGTCAGAGTCCAAGAGCAATGCGTCAGCGTCTGTTAGCGAGGGCATTCTTATATCTTGAATAGATGTCTGCACCTCTTCTGTCGTCATATGTGAGGTAGGGGTATAAACCTTTTCATAGTAGTCGACTAGGTTATCAACGATATTCGCAGGCGCAGTGACGACAGCGCCGGACGGGGTGCGGAGTTGCGCTATTGTTCTCTGTGCCCGCTCCTTTCTCTACAGCCATGCCAAGAACCTCCCCGCTTTATCCCCGACCTCATAAACAGTATGTTACGACCGCACCAGCCGGTGTCGGACCTGGGCCCTCTGATATTCAGTGTATTCCGCCTGTTTAAGGTGCAACTGTTGCGTAATCTCCTCTGTAGGATTTTCCTCATGTCTAGACTGTAGCAGTGCCAGGTCACTCTCGATCACCTGAAGGTCAGTGTGTAAAGTCCGCTTGCGACCAGTTATGGTGGCCATCGCCTGGCCCCTTAGCACTGTTTGTACGCCTCCCAGAGTACCCCAGGCAAGCGGACCGAGCCCTCATTTTCCTGGAAATAATGTTTCGTGACCAATTCTCTCCCAATTTGGGGAACTTGCAAATAACCAGGGGAGATCGGGAAAATACGTCTACGCGCTGTAAGATAGGTGGAATATGTCATGGAGACCGGTGAATGATCCGAACTACCTCTGGGGCCCATCACTGCCTCCGTTAAATGAGGCAGACTATCAGCGGATAGGAAGAAGTAATCGATACGTGAAAAACTGTTGTGTACCCCTGAATAGAAGGTGTAGCTGCGCTCCATAGGGTGTTTAAACCGCCACCCATCGGTGAGGCCTAGGGCTTCTGTGAAACCAGCCAGTCACGACCTACCCGCTTCCTGCTGCCTACAGGGATGGCGATCTAGCCCATCATCCAAAACCGCATTGAAATCTCCCCCTATTATAAGTTCCCCTTCCGGCAGTGTCAACAGAAAAGCACTAAGGGCGGGGAATGAAACAGCATGAAGGGCCGGTGGAATGTATACTGTCTCCACATTAAACTTTCTCCCTTCCCACAAACAAGAGACAGCCGCAAAGTGACCCAGCGTATCTGTCCATACCTGCTGTACAAGCAAAGGGAAGCGTTCGCGCAGCAATATGCGACTCCTCTGGACCCAGTGGAGAACTCAGAATGTACCACCATCTTGTACCCCCAGCGATCCAGGGCCTTACAAGTCGACCCCACCAAGTGTGTCTCCTGGAGCAATACAAACGCTGGGGTAGCACGGCGGACATATTGTCGTACTAATCCTCGCTTAATATTGTCCCCCAACCCGCGCACGTTCCAAGTAAGCAGGGTCATGGGAGGCACCAGGGTCGGAATCGGGGCATCAACTGCAATCTCCGTGTCACCCATTTTCTCGTCTGCCATCATAGACAACATCGCCTTGAAATCCCATCATTGTCTCACGCACCCCACCATAAACAAAGCTAAAATGCAGCCCAAAACTGAAACAAAAAAGGAAACATAACAATCCCCACCCCTCTTCTGTCAATGAAAATGCAAGCTGTACAGTGTTACTGCAATCAATACAGTCAACCTCCCCAACGTCCCCCTCCAACTCTCCTCCACCCCCCTCCCTGCTCCCCTGCCAGTGGACCTCAAACTGCCCACCCCCCAACAAGGCAGAGTGCCTATATTGCCCCAAACCGTGCTAAATATGCAAGGGAGAAGTGGTCCTCCCCAACCAGTGGCTACAACTTTAAATATAGGAGATCATTGCTTATCTTTTAAGGACACAACCTTCATCATAACATGTCTCTAAAGAACGCATAGTAGGCCTGTTACACGTTCACAACATCGAGGTAAAACGCTCCTCGTGGACCCCCTCTGGGCCAGGCCAATACCCCCCCCCTCAGGACACCCCCCCACCCGTTACTTGTAAATGTCACCGCAGGGTAGTCCATCAGGTGGACAGTGCTCCTGCTCATTCCTCTTCATCCAGTCCACTGGCTTCCATCCCAGCCTCCGTCTCTGGAGCAGCAGACTCTTCACCCTCCTGTCGTTTCGGCCTGTTGCGTCTGGCTCCTCTCGAGTCACCGACCCTTGTCCACCCCTCCAACCAGTCCCAAGCAACGTCTGGAGTAAAAAAAACACGGCTTACCATACCATTCCACTCTCAATTTGGCCGGGAAAAGCATGGCGTACTTGATTTCCCTGCTGCGGAGTTCCTGTTTAACTGCCTGAAAACCGCGTCTCTGCGCCTGAAACCGCGCCGTGAAATCAGGAAAGAAGGAGACCTCATAGTTGTCTATCCTTAGTGGCGGGCCAGTCCTAGAAGCCTGTAGGATACTGTCCCTGTCCCTGAAATTAAAAACTCTTGCAATTATGGGTCTCGGTGGGGCCCCAGGCTTGGGTAGCCCGCCTGGCACTCTATGAGCGCGCTCGATAGAGAAAAAGGCGGAGAGCGCCTTAGGCTTCAGATGCCTCACGATCAACTCCTCTAAGAAAAGGTCCGCAGTAGGCCCCTCTGTTTTTTCCGGGACCCCAAGGATTCGTACATTGTTCCGGCGGGCCCTCCCTTCGTAGTCATCCAGCTGTTGCGCCATGCGGGTCTGTGTCTTTTCCAGGTCTAGCACTTGCCGCTGTAACTCCGAGGTATCCTCTTGTAGCGCTGCCGTTACAAACTTGAGCTTCCTCACTTTTTCGTTTAAAATCTGCACGAAGGAGGGAGACTTCAGTAGTGACTGAGTCCATGGATGTACGCATTGCTCCAATGGCCGCCAGGACAACGTGAAGTGTTGGTTCCTTTGTCGGGGTTGGCGACGCCCCTGCTCCTATCTTATCCGCTCTAGGCGAGTCTCCCTTGTCCGTCCCTTTGGTCCAGGCGAACTTGGACAATTGCGCCTCCGGGTTTCCCCCTCGTACCTCTGCCCCCCGTCGCCATCTTCTTCGTCGGCATATGGGTCAAACCAGGTGGCGTGCGAAAGTAGCAGTTCCAATCTGTCAGCAATATCCACTGGTTCCACAAAGCCCCAGGGGGGTGGACGCAACCCTCAGTAGTCCGATGATGGAAAGGATGCGTATTGGGCAGCACCCTAAATCCAGGTCGCAACCCCCAGTAGCGATCGACCGTAGGGGGCACGCCAAAAAGACACTGCAGTGATCACAAACACCCTCCGTATAATGGCGTCGCCGACTATGCCCCCATGCCCAGTCCAGGCCCTACAACCTACGTGGCCCCTGAAAGTGTCGACAACAGTTGAGGGGCCAAGTGCGCCCTCTCGAAAAATGTCTATTACAGTGGGGGGGGGGGGAAGCAGAGGCGCCAACTGCCCCCTGATCACCACGTCGTGGCCCGGGGGTCCGAGAGCTGCGCCTCACTCTCCGCGGACAAGTTCAGGGTCATCCAGCGCCAGGCCCTGTGTCCAGATGGGGGGTGGGGGCGAAACAAGTCGCAGCAATTGTTAGCTCCCCTGCAGCGTCCCCTGGGATCAGCAAACCATCTGGAGCGCTATATTCAACACGGGGGGAGGGTGAGGCAGTCTCCACAGCGCTGCTGGCCCGGTATTCACTCCCAGCTGCCCCCTTCCAAAAAGCGCACCTTTTCCATGCGTGCCGCCGCTCACCAGCACCAGGTTGCACCAGGCCCCAAAGCCGGGGCCTCGAGAGGCCCCCCAGGAAGAGCCCGCCGTCCCATCCCTCCGCTACAGTGTCCCTGCACCCAAAGGTCCCGGCAAACAAATCAGGAAAGCAAAGGCGGGGGGGAGAGAGGGCCCACACCAGTCCGGCCGGTCACCTCTCCCCGCGCGACCAGTACCAGGCCCCAAGGCCAGGGCCTCAATTACGGCCGTCTCCTGGGCCGACCATGCCCCAGCGCAGCACCTCCAGATCCACGGGGGAGGGCTGTTTTTTTATTGTCCTTTTGTCCCCAGCGTCGCGCTCCCCCATCCGGGGAGCGAGCCCTGCCCAGGCCTGCAGCTGGGGAATGCGGCACGTCCCTCTTAGAGCCGGGCGCCCTGCAGCTCGACTCTTACGCCCACACCGCCATTTTAACAAGCGCGGTCCCCGGGCTGGGCACACACTCGTCTGGTGTGTCCCGGGGGTCACGGCCCCACGATCTTCACACTTGAGCCCTCCGCATGTTCCTGGGCATCCGATCTCGTCACTCTTGTTCGGGGTGGCCTGATCTGCCGGCTGTGTCCGCGTTGTTAGCCACGGGTCAGTCGGAGCTCGCTCAAGCTGCGGCCATCATGCTCGGCCGCAAGTCACGTCCCCCCTCTCATGGAGTTTTTAACTGAAAATAAAAAAGTAGTGCTTGAAAAGCAAGCAGTGGAAGCACAGAACTCAGCCAATCAAACATGACGATAAAGAGGCTATGCTCCAGGAAGGGGCAAACATAAAATTGACACAGTGGGACCAAAGTAAGAAGCAGGCAAATGAGTAGTAGTACAGTCAACCAATGGTAAGCAAAGAGTATGCTCCAAGCCCCATATGTCTACAACAAACAGTGCATATGCGGTCTAGTAGGCAAGACCTAACAACGCATCACAGATTGTTTATTTGTCGTCACAGAAATAAGGCACAACATACTCTTGGTAGGCAATATAAAAATTACTAATTACAACGGGGGGTCTAAGGGAATATTTATCGACCTAGCATTGTTATCATCCCTTAACAATATGAATACCAACAAATCAGATAACAATGGGTCAAACAAACAAGCATTGGCATAGCCAATAGGTCTCGCCTTTGGGACCTTATAAGTGTTTAGCCATGCAGCAGCCATGTTGTTGCACCAAGGATATTGTGCTGCATAACTAAATACTTATAAGGTCCCAAAGGCGAGACCTATTGGCTATGCCAATGCTTGTTTAACTCAAAGCTGGCAAGACAGCCAAAACAGCCTAAAGGCCAGGCATAAATATTGTATTGCATTGTATATTGATTTCATCCAGAGGTAAAATTAAAGAGATATTTCTTTTGGCGGCCATTACGTTCCCTTTTCTGACGCTGTTCACCCAGTTCTAGCAGAACTTGGCATCAAAATTGTTAGTTACACAATGTGCGTTTTTTAAGTTTGTGAAAGATTGGCGAAAATACAGGTAAAGTAAAGTTTTAAAATGAATTTAAAAAAAAGAAATTGTAGTGAAGGCACTACGCAGATTGTAGTGTGAGATGTAGATTTATTCACAGGAATTTAATTGGATTATATAGAGAACCCTCAATGCTGTCGCTACTACCAACTGAGTACAGAGAGAGAGAGAGGAGGAGAAAGGAGTGGGAGAGAATTTATGGATGGAAAGAGAGATTGCGGAGAAGAGGATGGGGGCAGGTCTAGTTTGACTTTGTTTGTCAAGGCTGCTTTTTCTCCCCAGTCCAGCCCTCCAATAAGAACTGGCAGGAGACTAACGTGGGCGTTGTCTGCTTCACATGAGGTGCAGCTGGCATGTTCCCCCGGTGTGAGGCACCTCAGCCATGCGTAGCAGGAAAGAACTGCTCCCAACGTATTCTGGGGCAATGTGTTGGGATAAATGAAAAATATTTGCTGGTCTTTTGAATAGCATTAACATACAAAGTCTCTGAGAGAGTACAGCAGCCATTGGATGGTTCAGTGGCCCAGAGTCCCTGCCCGGCGCATGCCAGCTGAGACCTGTGCAGGGTCCCTGCCCGGGGGATGCCAACTGGGACCTGTGCAGAGTCCCTGCCCGGAGGATGCCAGCTGGGAACTGTGCAGAGTCTCTTCCCAGGGGATGCCAGCTGGGACCTGTGCAGGGTCCCTGCCCGGGTAATGCCAGCAGGACTTACTAAACCCTGACCTTTCTAAGTTCATTTGAATATGGTAATGGCCGCACCTGTCATTCAGGGTAGAGGTCTCTGTATGGACAGCAGTGACGTAGCAAGTGTGCCACTGACCTCAGAGCAAGCAATGACAACGCCCTTCTACTGCTAATTAGATCATAAATTACAGCATTAGTCAGAGGTCAATGGGCCCCTCAAGCCTCAGGGGCCCGGAGCCACGGCCCCTGCTGCACCACTGAATGCTACGCCCCTGATAGACAGATGATCGTGATTGTTAAAACCGACGCTGCTCTCGGCCTCACCCAATGGCATTCATTATGATTTAATCGACCTTAGAAGAATGAAAAGCTGCGAAGGTGCGTCATAATGTGAATCTGTGAAATGTGTGTTACGCAGCGATCGCCACAGCAGCTACAATGCCCAGCCGAGTAGCAACATCAACTTGCCCTAATACATGCAGCCGCCTTCTGTGAATCAATTATGCAGGAAACGCGTGTGGCCCGTATGTGACCGACCACCCACGAACTCATTTCAGATTTTTTTTGGAGTCAGAGGTGTCCAGTTATAGAAACGGTTCCTCTTGCATCAAGTTTAAAGCATATTTATGCTTTCTAACACGACCACATTCTCAAAGTCAACACTATAAGGGAGCAAAGGTCCCAAAATAAATTAATAGTTTCAGTGCCCTGTTTGTTTTTCCTGCGTTTAAATGCTGCAAGTCATAGCAGGTAAAGAAACTGAGATGCGTGTATAAAATATGAATGATGGGCTGTTATAATCGTAACACCTTTCATTTACACCACTATAAACATCTAGGTCCATCATACGAAATTCCTATCACACTGGCTTAATCTTGCGAATTTCACATTAGGCCAAATACTCAAATTTCATCTCAATTTTAAGTCGGAAGCATGACAATCACCTGAACGACCGGAACCAGAGCAACGTTTGTTTTTGGCAGTTGTGTTTTTTGCATCATATTTTTTTTGGGGGGGCGGGTTGCCTAAAATGCACCCCCACATCCCAAATTGATGCAAGATCATATTTCACACTCAAATAGAACGCTAAAGGACTTGTGCTGCATTTAAGTAGTTTTGTGTAATTTCGTGTAACATTTGTGCAATTTCATGGATTTACACGAAAGAAAATTAGACAAATTTCTCACACTCAAGCTCCATGTTATATAACAAAAATATTACTGTCCTATTGCGGATATTCCAGTTTACAACAGTGCACATTTTACTGGAAGTTTGTTGGCCACTGCATGGGCCTACTATCTAAGACGCGTCTGTAACCACTGCCAGCAATCGGGTTAGGAAGTAATGCAGGATATTTTGTGGGTAAAAGAAGTTCAGTCACTAATGAGTGATGTAACGCTGGCGGCACTGCACGTGTGAGTGAAGCAACAGGGTCTGTGGCATTGAACGTATACTGTAAACTTGAAAGGCCCGTGACCCTGCTCCAACATCTGAAAACCTTGGTGGCACCGTATGGGGTTGTGTGAAGTGTATATTATGCGGTGTGTTTGGCACAGCAAGTGTGAAGTAAAACGCTTTGCTCGTGGCACAGCTCGCGTGTCTGTAAAGCGTGGAGGGGGTTGTAGACACTGCACAGCTGTGTTGTAAAACTCCGTGTTCACTGCACGTGGGTGTGACACTTGCAGTTGAACGCTCTGCATGTGTGTCTGTGAATATGTTGGAAGATGCACGTGAGTCTGTAACCCTTGCAGATGTAAGCGTTGAGGCACGGGATGTTGTGTCGGTGAACCGAACTAGGCTGGTGCATGTGTGCGTGTGAGCCTGTGCGAATCTTGCAAGTTTGGAGGCACTGTAGACTGTATGCGTGTAAAGTGTGTGTGTCTAAAATGTGCAGGGTTGGTGTGTGTAAAATGATCAGATTTGCTCGGACAGCACATGTGTGTTTTAAAGCCCGTGGAGTTGGTTACACTACACCAGTGTCTTTGTGACATTTTCGAGGTTGTTGAGCCTGCACATACTTGCCAGTAAAGTTCATGAGGTGGTTTGTGTTCCTATACCCGAGCTTAGAAGGCTGGTGACATGGCGCGTGTGAATCTGTAGAATTTGCGGGGGTGATGCCACTGCACGTGGATCTGTAAAACTGGAAGTGTTTGGAGTCCCTGCGATTGTATGCATTTGTAAAATCTATACATTTGAAGCCTTGTGGTGCTGAAGCATGGGTGTCTGTTAACCTTGCAAGGTTGGTGGCTCTGCACATACGCATCTGTAAAGATTACAAACCCGATGACGCAATGTATTTGTGTGTCACTGCTAGCACTGTGTATGTGTGTAACTAACACAGGATTGGTAGCATTGCATTTATATCTACATAGCTCACGTGCTACGTGGCACTGCACCCATGCCTGTGACTATGAAGACACGTCCGCAAGGCATGAGTATGTTGTAAAAAAAAAAAAGCAGAAACACGAGAGACGGCCTGCGGCCGTCAAAGTGAAGTGGACACGGCGGGAGGGGGCGGAGCGGGGAGAGCGGCATGAGGGTGTGAAGCAGCAGGGGCCTGAGACGAGGCCGCCTTGCCTTTGATGTGGTAATGCGAGGCAAGCGGCTGGTGGCATTGTGCACGCGCTTTCACGTGCACTGGAAGAAATCGCCTGGGAATCGCCTGATCTTGGTAAGCTCTGTTTAAGCCGCAATAGATCGAGCTCCCGCTCTCAATGCGCATGCGCATTGAGCTAGGTCGCTCGACCTAAAAAGGACTATCTAAGAACTAACTGTGTGACTAAGGGATACAACTGCAAAATCCACTCCGAGTGCAACGCAGTGAAATAATTGTTCCCATCAGATCACCGACCTGTACCGCCCAACATCATTTGGGATCCTTCACCCAGAAGGATAGTGGTTTTACCCACAGTAGATTAGGCAGGTGGTAGCCTCATCTAGTCACAATGTCTCAAATGTGATTTTGGTGTATTCTGGCATCAGGAGGTGAAATGACTAGCAGTGCGAAAATGTTTAAACTAAATCAAAAAGTGCTAAATGTCAAAGGTTTTTTAAAATTGGGTAGTGGAAAAGGAAACCTAATTTTATTATATCCTATCCACTCTCAGATATTAAAAAACAGTGCCAAGTAGTGCAAACAAATAACTACTTCAATTAATATATGGTCGACATGTTTCTGCAGTAAATTCTGCTTCCTCAGGACCTTAATTGCTGCTACTGCTATGTGCAATCAGTGATGTGAAAAAACATTATAAACAATATCACTTTGGCTTCGCCTGTTGTGATGAAGCATGGTCATCCCGTATCGGAAGAAAATAAAGAAAAGAAGAAAGAAGACACACAGAATTTATAGATAGTCACCATACATTGATAACATATGTATATTTTTACATTTTTGCCAACAAAGTTTTTGAGGTCAAATAGGTCCTTTTAAAGTAACTCATTGTTGGCCATAAACCTGTTCAGGCACATTGGAGTTATTTGTGTTTTTCACTCACCTAATAGTTAGGGAATGTACTCTCCACCTCACCTGGCTGCAGCTCAGGTAAAACGGAGCACCGCTCTATTGGAATGAAAAAGTAAAAAGTAAAATAAGGGAAGGACTTAAAACTAGCGCTATATACCAATCGTAAGCATCAAAGGCTTATAGTCATGCTATGTACTTGGGTTATGGCATGTCTATTAAAGGTATAGATCATGCAGCACTGATAATCGCTGCATCCCATGTATAACGGAATGTCAATCTCTGGCACGGTTTAGATGGTGCAGTCTAAGGACGGGGTGTATTACGTTCTATCAGACGCCCCATTGCAAGCAAGTCAGATCAAGTCACCACAGATCTCAAACTGCTTCTGGTGAACTTCTGCTTACATATGTATTCATGGTAGGATCAAAACTATGCCCCTAAGTATTCATCGAGTCAAGTGTGGTCCGCCACTCGATCTATGTGGTAAACAACGTGGGACAGAAAAGTTACTCATTCGTTCACTGTAACTATGGCCCGGGTTGTAAGAACCAGCCAGGCTGTTCCCGTAACGTATTTTGCCGTTCGCTAGTAAATCAATTCTCGTAGTGAGCGGCTCCATGAAATGCGTGTTGATTCGCATTCCCGGTAAAGCTGTAATCTTAACGAGTCACACCCAAGCTTACCTGTCCGTCGGTACTCCGGACATCCGTCTAGGCTGTCTTGGGGAGGTACCCGATCGGACAGGAAGCTGTAACTAATGTCCTGGACACGATTACGCATCATGTCACGTGACCAAGCGTGCAGGCGTGATGTGTTGCTGGGAATTGTAGTTTGTTGTTATCATCTGATCTTAATGCGCTCTAGACCGATAACATTGTTCCGGACAGTTTGCGAGTATTCGAATGCTTGATACTGTGACTGTCGCTGCATTTTAGTAAATAAAATTATACGTGTAAAAGGGTTGTCTACTCTTTTTCGTTTATGATTCTTTGTTTATAATTTTATGCTCGTATGGGGCTGTTTAGATGGCCATATTCTTATTCCTAATAACTAGATGTTATGATGAGGTATTTATTTGACTCTCTGACCAATTCATGCATCTTATCTCATTGATCATACAAGGGAGGATGTATATATAACCCTTCGTAGGTCATCTCTCATTGATTATACAAAAGACGGTGTATAAGTATAGGTGTACTGGTAACAGTTGTAATTTGGCCATTAATCATTAGCTATAAATCATTAGCTATAAATTACTTGATGATGTACAATCTCATGAGGAGAATTACAGCAACAGCACAATGTTACTATTAGGGTGTAGTATATTTTGCCAGAACAGTCCCTGAATAGTAGTGTGATTTTACAGTTGCTCGACATCATAAGGCCATCCACGGGATGTCTTCATTCAGACCCGTTTTATCTGTCTGCAATTTATAAATCCATTTCTGTTCACGTTTGAAGAGAAATGTACTGACATCTTGTATATGGGGTGAGATCATTGGCTGTTCCAACACTGTCCAACGTAAGTCTGTTGGTAGATGGTGCGCTTGGATAAAATGATTCGTAAGCCTGGTAGCTTGCCTACAGCAACGTATCGAACTCTTATGTTCAGATATCCTTGTCTTTACTCTTCTTGTGGTCATGCCAACATACTTTTTGTTGCAGGGACAGCTGATTAGATAGATCAAATTCATACTATTACAGTTTGTAAACCGGCGCTGCTGCCATGGGCGGTCTGTGCCGATGTTTATGTTCATCGACCTAGATGTCTGGGGGCAAGCGGCACATTGTCCACATGGGTGATGGCCCATGACAGCAGGCATGTCCCAGAGAGTTCCAATCGCTCGTGGAATTTCACTCTTTGGTCTCGTATGGACCAATCTGTCCTTGAGGTTCTGTCCTCTCTTAAAAGCAAAAAGAGGAAATGGAAGAGTGTCATCACCTGTATTAAGAATGCTCCAATGTCTTTTTATAATCTTTTTGATTTGATTGCATTCCAAAGGTACTCACACAAGTGATGCGATTAGTTTTAGGTTTAGAAGGCAAGACTTCCAGCAGACTCGCTCTGTTATTGTTGGCTGCTCGCTTTTTAGATTGCTGGATTAACCTCTTGGGATATTCTTTGACTGCCAAATCTTGTGCCAAGCTTCTTGCGTGAGTTTCAAACGCAATTCTTGTCGAGCAGTTTCTTTGTATGCGTAGAAATTGCCCGTAGGGCAAGTTGTCACGCAGTGACTTAGGGTGACAGCTGTTGTAATTTAGTAAGGAATTACGCGCCATTGGCTTGCAATATAATTCCGATACTAAGCCAGTCGATGTACTTGATATTAACAGATCTAGGAATGCCAATTTCTGGACATCAAATTCCATAGTGAACTTCAAGAATTGATTCCTCTGATTCAGCCACTCATGAAATTCTTTTAGTTGACTCTCTGTACCACGCCACACGACCAAAATGACGTCTATGTGTATATGTACACCCTAATAGTAACATTGTGCTGTTGCTGTAATTCTCCTCATGAGATTGTACATCATCAAGTAATTTATAGCTAATGATTTATAGCTAATGATTAATGGCCAAATTACAACTGTTACCAGTACACCTATACTTATACACCGTCTTTTGTATAATCAATGAGAGATGACCTACGAAGGGTTATATATACATCCTCCCTTGTATGATCAATGAGATAAGATGCATGAATTGGTCAGAGAGTCAAATAAATACCTCATCATAACATCTAGTTATTAGGAATAAGAATATGGCCATCTAAACAGCCCCATACGAGCATAAAATTATAAACAAAGAATCATAAACGAAAAAGAGTAGACAACCCCTTTACACGTATAATTTTATTTACTAAAATGCAGCGACAGTCACAGTATCAAGCATTCGAATACTCGCAAACTGTCCGGAACAATGTTATCGGTCTAGAGCGCATTAAGATCAGATGATAACAACAAACTACAATTCCCAGCAACACATCACGCTTGCACGCTTGGTCACGTGACATGATGCGTAATCGTGTCCAGGACATTAGTTACAGCTTCCTGTCCGATCGGGTACCTCCCCAAGACAGCCTAGACGGATGTCCGGAGTACCGACGGACAGGTAAGCTTGGGCGTGACTCGTTAAGATTACAGCTTTATCGGGAATGCGAATCAACACGCATTTCATGGAGCCGTTCACTACGAGAATTGATTTACTAGCGAACGGCAAAATACGTTACGGGAACAGCCTGGCTGGTTCTTACAACCTGGGCCATAGTTACAGTGAACGAATGAGTAACTTTTCTGTCCCACGTTGTTTACCACATAGATCGAGTGGCGGACCACACTTGACTCGATGAATACTTAGGGGCATAGTTTTGATCCTACCATGAATACATATGTAAGCAGAAGTTCACCAGAAGCAGTTTGAGATCTGTGGTGACTTGATCTGACTTGCTTGCAATGGGGCGTCTGATAGAACGTAATACGCCCCGTCCTTAGACTGCACCATCTAAACCGTGCCAGAGATTGACATTCCGTTATACATGGGGTGCAGCGATTATCAGTGCTGCATGATCTATACCTTTAATAGACATACCATAACCCAAGTACATAGTATGACTATAAGCCTTTGATGCTTACGATTGGTATATAGCGCTAGTTTTAAGTCCTTCCCGTATTTTACTTTTTACTTTTTCATTCCAATAGAGCGGTGCTCCGTTTTACCTGAGCTGCAGCCAGGTGAGGTGGAGAGTACATTCCCTAACTATTAGGTGAGTGAAAAACACAAATAACTCCAATGTGCCTGAACAGGTTTATGGCCAACAATGAGTTACTTTAAAAGGACCTATTTGACCTCAAAAACTTTGTTGGCAAAAATGTAAAAAGATACATATGTTATCAATGTATGGTGACTATCTATAAATTCTGTGTGTCTTCTTTATTCTTTTCTTTATTTTCGTCCGATACGGGATGACCATGCTTCATCACAACAGGCGAAGCCAAGGTGATATGGTTTATAATGTTTTTTCACATCACTGATTGCACATAGCTGTAGCAGCAATTAAGGTCCTGAGGAAGCAGAATTTACTGCAGAAACATGTCGACCATATATTAATTGAAGTAGTTATTTGTTTGCACTACTTGGCACTGTTTTTTAATATCTGAGAGTGGATAGGATATAATAAAATTAGGTTTCCTTTTCCACTACCCAATTTTAAAACACCTTTGACATTTAGCACTTTTTGATTTAGTTTAACATTTTTCGCACTGCTAGTCATTTCACCTCCTGATGCCAGAATACACCAAAATCACATTTGAGACATTGTGACTAGATGAGGCTACGACCTGCCTAATCTACTGTGGGTAAAACCACTATCCTTCTGGGTGAAGGATCCCAAATGATGTTGGGCGGTACAGGTCGGTGGTCTGATGGGAACAATTATTTCACTACGTTGCACTCAGAGTGGATTTTGCAGTTGTATCCCTTAGTCACACAGTTAGTTCTTAGATAGTCCTTTTTTGTTTGACCCATTGTTATCTGATTTGTTGGTATTCAATATAAAAATTACTACATTTTCTACAAAATAGTCTTTAGTCAAATATAATGAAAAGTTATGCTATCTGAAGAAAAAAAAAATCAACTTTGTAAAATAAAAAAAAAGTAATTGGAAGTGGCTTGAGTACAGGGTTAAGACGAGAATGCTCCATCAGCAAGTTGACTACAGAAAACTAAATTGATGAGCAGTTATTACAGGTTCCATAAATCTGCAAACAGCAGACATAGTCATTCGTAAACATCTCATCGTCAGAGATTCTCGGAATGCAGCACCTTTTTTTTATGATGAAATGTGTTGCTCGTGGTGTGAAATGAACTGACTAATTTGGAGCAGTGGTTACATTAAGGCTCTTCGCATATTGTGCTCTGGGCAGCTTTTTACATGTTCCATTTGAAAGAATCAGACCAAAATTGTTAAAGGGGAACTGTTCACCATGCCCTTATTTCCCCCTTCAGAGTTCTGAAAACATCAGCTGTGCCTGAAGAAACAGCTGAACAATTTCCTGTCTCGGAAGAGGGCAGTCTCCCATCTGTTATGAAATAATACACGAAGAACGTTTTCCCCTCAGTCTGAAATCAGGGCCGAGGATAGTAATATAGTGAATCCTCAGGGATTTTAGGATGCTAAAATATTAAGCACATAACTAACAAAATATGCAGCAGTGGCGAGCCAGACTGACAATAAAAACATTAGTGGGAAGAGGGGAATCCTCTCCCCCCAAAAAACGATAACTGGGATTACCTGTACTGAGATTGAAATGTGAAACTTTGTGGAGTTTGTGAAAAGAGTGATAGAAAATAAGTTACAGTAAATATCGGATGATCGGGCCGAAATGTCAATTAACGACAAAAAAACAGGAACAGGCCGTGATTAGAGATTTTCTTTTTTTACACATAGCAAATCCTAGTAATACACTGATTAAATAAAGGTCGATCCGTGGAATTTACGATTTTACGAATGGATATTATGCTAATAACAGTAGGAAATCCAACAGGCGCAGATGTTCCAACTTCATACATTTATTGTTATGGATGTGGATGTAAATGTTCGCATAACCAGGGGAAGGTCCTGCCATCGGAAATGTGGTGATAACCTAAATTTCTTAACTCTAGGAGATTTCACAAATATTTGCTGTTGATTTGTCCATCTCATTAATGCACATTAGCTACTGTCTCCTATATATATATATATATATATATATATATATATATATATATATATATATATATATATATATATATATATATTCGAACTCACTACGTAACAGGTTGCAAGCGCACACTCCTTGCCGCAGAAATGAGGCACAATGCAAATGTGCTTGGGGTCAGTTTATTCATGGTACCAAGCCGAAAAACCCAATGCGTTTCGGCGTCAAACGCCTTGATCAAGGCATTTGACGGTGAAACGCATTGGTGCGAGTCAAGTGGAGAAGATATATATATATATATATCCAAAGCGATTTCTCCAACCAAAGGAGCCACCATCCCTACAGGGCGGATTCACAGGCACGGGCTTGGAGATTCCCGTGATTTGACACACCAAATCAAACAAGATGTAGTGCAGCCCAACTTGATAACTTGTGGCTTTTATTGTGTCACAAGAAAGGCAGAACATCCATCCTGCGAGTTTCGGCCGTTAGTCATGGCCTTGCTCACAGGTGAGGATAATCTCAGTGAATGAACTCACGCTTTTTTAAAACCCATTGCTCCGGTGACCTGCTGCAGTACTACATTTCCAAATATGCACCTGGAATGTTCTTGTTGACTGCAGCAGATGTAAAGTCATATTCAATAGCTTTATTGTGCTATCGTGCAGAAATACCTCGGAGATCCTTTCGTCTGCACGTGGGCACATGGGATTATTATCAGACTGAGGCACTTTAGCCCTGTGAGCAAGGCCATGACTAACAGCCGAAACGCATAACGATGGATGTTCTGCCTTTCTTGTTACACAATAAAAGCCATGAGTATATATACATATACACATATACATATATACACACATATATACATATACACATATACATACATATATCCACATACATATATATATACACATATCCACATACATATATATATATACACATATCCACATATATATATATATATATATACATATCCACATACATATATATACACATATCCACATACATATATATACACATATCCACATACATATATATACACATATCCACATACATATATATATATATATATACACATATCCACATACATATATATATATCCACATATCCACATACATATATATATCCACATACATATATATATCCACATACATATATATATATCCACATACATATATATATATCCACATACATATATATATATCCACATACATATATATATCCACATACATATATATATCCACATACATATATATATATATATATATATATACATATATATACACATATCCAACATACATCTATATACACATATCCAACATACATCTATATACACATATCCAACATACATCTATATACACATATCCACATACATCTATATACACATATCCACATACATCTATATACACATATCCACATACATCTATATACATATCCACATACATCTATATACATATCCACATACATATATACACACATATCCACATACATATATACACACATATCCACATACATATATACACATCCATATACATATATACACATCCATATACATATATACACATCCATATACATATATACACATCCATATACATATATACACATCCATATATACACATCCATATATACACATACATATATACACATCCATATACACACATCCATATACATATATACACATCCATATACATATATATATATATATATATATATATACACATATCCATATACATATATATACATATATATATATATATATATATATATATATATATATACACATATCCACATACATATATACACACATATCCACATACATATATATATATATATATACACATATCCATATACATATACACATATCCATATACATATACACATATCCATATATATATACACACATATACAACATACATATATATGCACATATCCACATACATATCCACATACATATCCACATACATATACATATCCACATACATATATATACATATCCACATACATATATATACATATCCACATACATACATATACATATCCACATACATACATATACATATCCACATACATACATATACATATCCACATACATATATATACATATCCACATACAAATACATATACACATGCATATACATATCCACATACATATATATACATATCCACATACACGCCGAAACCGGTCATGCCAGAGCCTTCATTAAAATTACCTGTTTGCAAGTCCCGCTGAGTCCCTGGTGAACTTCTTGAAAAAGGAAGGGTGGAGTGATGTTAAGCGCGGTTTCCTGTTACGCGCACGAGGGACCCTCTCTACAATGTGGCCTGTTTGAAAATTGGATTTTGAGAGTGTTCCGAGAATATCGGGTTTGACGGCCCGCCACAGAAGCCTCCGAGGCGTTTGAGGCAGCTGGGACCATCATGCACAGAGGGTGCGGAGTGACGCTGACACCCGGTCTGTGCTATCGACTGCTGAGCCAAGGAGGTGGTGGAAGAGAGTTTGGGACGAGAAAAGCAGAAACCAACTTTGTTTTTGATGAATGAAGCCCCCAACTACCTGAAGCGAAATTGCCAGCGCGCTGCAACGTGGGACTGGTAGTCCCCAATATAGAAGCGAGCAAGAGACAATTAGCTCCAGGTGAGACCAACCACCACATGGAGGGAGGAGCTCTTAAGAACCACGACGTGGGAGTCATCATTTGAGAAGGACGTGGCGTTTGAAAAAGGCACACGCCGAAACCGGTCATGCCAGAACCTTCATTAAAATTACCTGTTTGCAAGTCCCGCTGAGTCCCTGGTGAACTTCGTTAAAAAGGAAGGGTGGAGTGATATCCACATACATATATATACATATCCACATACATACATATCCACATATCCACATACATACATATCCACATATCCACATACATACACACATATCCACATACACATATCCACATACACATATCCACATACACATATCCACATACACATATCCACATACATATATACACATATACACATACATATATACATATACACATATATATACATATACACATACATATATATACATATACATATACACATACATATACATATATACATACACATACATATACATATACACATACATATACATATACATATATACACATACATATATACACATACATATACATATATATATACACACATACATATATACACATACATATACATATACACATACATATATATACATATACACATACACATACATATACACATACATACACATACATGTATACATACATATACACACATATACACATACATATACACATACACACATACATATATACATATACACATATACATATACCCATACATATATACATATACATATACATATACATATACACATACATACACATGTACATATATATATATATATATATATACACACATATACATATACATACACATACATATACAAATACAAACTTTTTCAGCACAAAGCCATAAAGGTACAGTCTAAAAAGATGTACATATGACACCAAATTCCAATTGCACAGTGATTTAGATATTATAAAAAATACTACGAGGTTTATTTAACAGGACTGAAAAGCGGTAAGTACAAAATTGTGAGGTGGTTTTATGCCAAAGGGCGACATATCTCGTTAGAAGGTCCAAAAAGTACCAATCGGACAGGGCAAATATACTTAGATAAAAGAATATTTAAAACCAGTTCAATAAATAGTATAAAAAGCAGTAAAAACAGGTTAAAAAAAATATGTGTTTTTTTTATGGGAAGCAATCATCTATGCAAAATCTTTCATGGGTGATGATGCGGTTTTAGAGCTAGCAACAAACTCATTCAATGGACACGCTTAACTTATACTACAACACCTCACTAATGGCTCTAAGCATATGCCACATTGCAAGCAAGAATCTGGAAGTTGCAAAGGCAATTAATGGGTGTGTCTCATATTTTAATAACCTATATGCCTCAGTGTGATCTCCAATTCCCACGTTTCTACACAACTAAAGCACAGGGGCGTAACACAGGCCCCCGCATCCCCCGCGGTATGGGGGAGCCCCAAGCTCCAAGGGGCCCCCTCGGCACTCCACTCTGCTCGGAGAGCTCCTGTTTGAGCCCAGAGGGGGCCCCTCTGCGTACCGTGCAGGGAGGCACCCTCAATTCTCGTTACGCCAGTGCTGAAGCACCCATTTGGACCTTAATAATCTGTAGGCGGAGCAGAAGGAGAACATGGAGTTCTGATTCTTCAGCCAGGGCAATCCAACTTGGGGCTCGCCTTCCATTTGTTAGTAAATGCTCTCTGGGGAAGCACACCATGTCTAAATTGCAAGAACAATTTTTGGGGGCAAGGAATGGTTGGATGTTATCGAGTGCTGATTCAAGTTTATATTGCTGTCTGACATCCAGAAACCTGGAGGTCAAAGAGCAAGAATTAGTACTCTGCAAGAGTTGAGCTAGTTTATGTTCTTTAATGGCGTACTGAAGAGTTTTCTTTGAGGTGAAGGAGCAGGTCTCCTCAGGCACTAACCACATGTTTGGCTTCCCTAAGGTGAAACATGTCTTACGAATATATAAAAACCATGGGATGTTCCCTGCTCCTAAAATAGACATTACGTCCTTCAGTTCCTCCCTGTAGTGTAGTAGCTCAGACGTACTCCATAAGCGGCGCCAAAATAAAAGTGGGCGAGAAGCAATTAAGTCGCTAATCGGGCAATTCCCAGGTCCATCCACAATAGAGTCAAGGGAGTGCTTTTCTGTAGGCTCAAGAGTTGTCTGAGAAAAATATTCTCAGTTGTAGAAATGGCATTAGAGGGGCAGATGCCCCAAAGTTCCGCACCATAGAGAGATGCTCCCCTAGCCTGAATTTTATGGATTTCAGCAGGAGGTCCTATAGCTTTTTGGGTACAACTTTTATCAACTTTGAGAATACCCCCAATAGATTGTGTGAGTTTTAGGTTTGCTTTTTTTATCTGGGTCCCCCAGTCCATCTGGTCATTAAGGGTAAGACTCAGGTAATCAAAAGTAGAAACCCTTTCTAGGAGCTTGCCATTCTTTTGTGGCTGAGGGCAATTGCTGGTATTCGCATGAAATACCATATCTTTCGTTTTTTCAATATTTATCACCAAATCCCTCAGCTTACAAAATTTACAGAACTCCTCCAGTACATGCTGCATGCCCATAGAGGACTTGGAGAGTAGCAGCGTGTCAACCGCAAACATAAGAGCAGGTATTTCACGATTTGCTAACCTTGGTGAGTCTAAATCTTTTACCGCCAGCAGTGTGTCTATTGAACCATTTAAAAAGAGGGAAAACAGAGTGGGCTCAAGCACACAACCCTGTCTTACCCCTTTCTCTACTGGGAAAGGAGCTGACAATTCCCAATTCTTACCACATCTAATTCTCGCATACGTATCCTGATGCAGAAGCTTCAGCATGTGGCAGAAGTACACTGGTACTCCCATTTCCAGGAGAATGGCCCATAGCTGGTCTTGCTGCACCATATCGAATGCGGATTTAAGGTCCACAAAGGTTGGGTAAAGACTACTGCCCTTTAAGGTCAGTGTTTTCCAATGGAGCAGTTGCAATCTGAAAATCTGGTAAATAGTTGAAGTTTTACTTCAAAACCCATCTTTTTCCTCAATCCAAGACTTCAATCGGACCCAGAAGAACGTGAGCAAATAACTTGTGTGTCACATCAATTAAGCTTATTGGGCGGTAGTTAGCTAGATTAAGTGGGGAGCCCTTCTTATATTAAATATAACACCTCAGTGGGTTGTGCAGCTGAGCTCGCACCAACGCTGCACAACTCACTGAGGTGATATATTGAATAATGGGAATTGTCGGGAAGAACGCACTGTTGGAAAACTGGCACCACAAGTACCATCAGGCCATGGGAGTGGCCACGCCCACCTGGGCAGGATTTTATCCAATTAAGTGGTACCGAAAATTGACGTGTCATTTCCTGTTGAGTCCAGTGCCTTTGAGGAAGTGCTGGTGCACGAAACACGTCAGGCAGGACTCATATTTGTAATATGCTGTGTTTCCCTGACGCTGTTTGCCCACTTGAATAAATGTGGCTGAATTGAATCATCTTGTGCGGTTTCATTCTTACACAGGCAACTCTTTGTGGAAAATATAGATTACCCCGACCAGAAATGCGTCAGGACCGAGCAGGCAAATACAACTTTTCTTTTTTGGCACAATTTAAGTGGCCCCTCTCCAGCGTGGATGCTGATGTATGATGTATGATGTATATATCAAAACCTCAGTTTCCCTCGCGCTGTAGTCCTTCTCCCCAGCCAGGAACAGGCACGAACCAAGGTATTTGGATGCCAAATTACTTTATTTTTAGTGCTGTTGCCATAACATTTCGGCTCCGTGGAGCCTTGATCACATGACAGCGTGTCATAGTGCTAGACCCATATTTAAAGTGCAAGTGCTACCATTTCATTGGGTTACAATCATTAAACATAGACAACAGATTATTTACAACACTTCAAGAAAGTAAAAGTAAATAATTGCGACTTAAATACTGGTAAAATACCGCAAGTTATAAAATACACTGCATATATTAACAAGCCATTCCTATTTACAACAATATTGTGCAAATTACGCAAGTCATAACATTAAATGTAATTTGTGTATATCATATACCAAAGAATTATTGTGGGTTAAATCCCTATATACACTATGCAGTACTGTTTCTACTTGTTCACTCGAGTAACCCCTACCTAAAGTGCTACTTACGTGAAGATAAATAATCATAAAGTGCTGAATGTGCAATAAGAATAACTAGATTAAAATCCAATTGATACTGTTACAATTAGACAGACTGAGCCCAGTCTCCCTGTCCAAAATACATATACTTTTCCAGAAAACTCCATGTGCAAATAATGATATAATATATCTAAGAGGTATAGTACGACTGTACTTTTCATGAAATAGCAACCATACTCAAGTATGTAGGTAAGTCATCCCTATTGATACAGTACACAGTATATTGACTTAAATGCATGAAGACTGTTAAACAGGTTTGGAGAAGGAATTAAAGTGCAAACAACGCAATAAATAGTCATAGGATAGTGCAAACATGTTAAAGCATGTAAAAACGAGTCACATTAAAACAATAAATAGTAATCAATCTCATTAAAACACTATTTAAAATTACGACCCTTGTACCTTATTGTCTTATATATATCCTGACTCATCCTACCTAATCTTGTGTAACCAGGTATAAAGATCCTCCGTGAGATTTAACCCCCCAGGTTGTTTAGTATCTAACTGTAGGATGTATTTGGTCTCTAATTTGCGAAGTTTTGACTCCCTGTTTTCGCCACTTCTGCTGGCACCCACTGTGTCTATTACATAATAAAGGAGTCTTTTGTTGTTACTTTTATGGTGCTCTTTGAAATGCCTGGCTACTGGGTATGTATTGTCTTTGCTGGTTATGGCCCTCAGGTGTTGGAGAATACGTTTGTGGGCAGGGAGCTTAGTGCTCCCCACATAACGCAGGGCACATGGACATTCAAGGATGTAGACCTCATATTCGGTCTTGCATGTGAGGACTTTGCTGATCTGGTGTTCATGATTGCTAAATCCATCCTTGTATGTCAACCTGTTAACACCATGCGTACAGGCTTTACAAGTTTTACACTTGAAAAAACCTGTGTCACTTTGAAGCCAAGAAGTTTTTTCTAATACTTCCGGGCCGGTATCAACCAATCTATCCCTCATGGTCGCAGCTTGACTGTATGTAATAGATGCCTTCGTGGGAAGCAAGTTGCCTATTACTGGGTCTTTTAGTACAATAGGCCAACTGTTATTGACAATTTTACGTATTTTTTTGTGTTGGTTGCAATAACCGATTATGAATCTGAATTGATCAGTGGAATTCATGTTAACTGCAGTAACCTCAGGTTGCTCACTCAATACCGCGTCCGAGATATCGTATTTACTTAATAATTCAATCCGGCTTCCCTGACGCTGTTTGCCCACTTGAATAAATGTGGCTGAATTGAATCATCTTGTGCGGTTTCATTCTTACACAGGCAACTCTTTGTGGAAAATATATATTACCCCGGGCCGAAACGCGTCAGAACCGACCAGGCAAATACAACTTTTCTTTTTTGGCACAATTTAAGTGGCCCGTCTCCGTCTAAAGCGTGGATGCTAGTGTATGACGGAGTGCTGATATTGAGATATATATATATCCTGTAGGTGGAGCCAAGCACGTTCAGGGAGGCGAAGCATATCTAAACACTGCTACATTCAGCCCAGTTGACATAATTGCCAGAAATGGGCCACTTCCCACAATAGCCTCTTCCTTCGAATATCTTTGGAATAAAAGGGGGTGAGATACGTCAAAGCTGTCCCTAGCCTTCTTTATTATAGACAGAATATATCACTATAAAAATCTCCAAAATCAAAGATTCAGCAAACCTCATATCAAGAAAGATATTGCATGTCAACAATTGAAACTCGGGGCACTACCTAGTACTTAGAAACAGAGAGTGGGGTGCTGAGTAGCACCAAATAGAGTCGCACAAAAACAAACCCAGTTCTCAGAAATGAGTTAGTATATTCAAAACAGCAGGCATTCTGGTTGAGCTTACCAGTATCTGTAAGAAAAGATAACATATGAGAGAAGGTACGTGAAGGAGCACTGCAAATGTTAATGGGAATTCTTTCTTCCGAATAAGCCAGACTAAGGGTCTCTCTGTATGGCGAGAAGAGGAGTCTCAAGGATTTCAGAAGTTCTGAGAGTACCACAAAGGAAAATGTTCAACAAGACAGAGAAAGCAGACCGAATACTGGGGCAGATTACGATGGCGGGCGGACAAAGTCTGCCCGCCATCGCTGCTGGAAAACGGACCGCCCGCCATAGGTGCGGCAGTCCCGCAAAACTAATTAGGATGTGCCCGCCACACTGGCGGGCGCATCCTGTACATTTACATTGTGGAGGTTGGCAGCACCCGCCACAATGTAAAAATACATGTTTTGCATTTGCATGTACAACTTGCCTGTCACCTTGTACATGTAAATGCAGGGGGTACCATAGGAACCCCCCACGGGCAGCACCACACCCACCCACCCCCCTGGGGGCCCGCAACGGGCCCCTGAAGGAATTTTCCACCTGTCTTTTTGCGGTGGGAACTCCGCCGCAAAAGACATGGCATCATAATGCCCACGGCGGTGCCTGCACGGCACCGCCGCCATAGCCCGATTTCAGAGGCATGCTACTGTATAGACGACCGGGAATCCATTCAGGATTCTTAGAGAGGTTGTCACCATCTTGGAATCCTTAGCAATAGAGAAGTCGATAACAGTATTGGGAGACTTTAATTTCCATCTAGACAGTAAAGAGGATAAAGACACCTTGTCCCTTCTGTCAGAGATGGAGGTTTTCGGGCTCTCACAACTGGTAAACGGATCCACCCATGCTGCAGGGCATACTCTGGACGGCATCTTTACCAGTTTGGAAGATCTGCAAATTATCGACGTTCTCCCCATGACTTGGACTGATCACTATTTGATCTTAGGTACAATAATGTCTAAGGAAACACCTAGCTTAAGAGCACCCTCCGTTAGACGTTAACCTTTTAAAGTCTGGAAAGACATTAATATTCTGAACCTTAAGGTATCACTGGATAATTCTAAACCGACGTTGTCTGCTGATCCAGAAATGGCAACAAAGCAATATCGAGATTGGCTGGATAATGCCACTAAGAAATTAGTACCGGTTAAACTCATATCCAGAAATTGGAACTCCCCCTCAGCGCCTTGTTACTCTGAGGAACTAAGAAAATATCAACAGCTCTGTAGAAACAGAGAAAGACACTGGAGGAAAAACTATGACGATGACAGCAAAAATAATTATAAGGAGCTTTTAACCCAGTATAAACTTTTGATCATGGAGGCCAAAAAAAAGTACTTTAGGGAGCAAATTGAGAATGCAAAAAATTCCAACAAAAGGCTTTATGAAATAACTAAGCAGCTGGCAGGAAATACCCCTGATCTTAACCCCCCAACTTCACAAATTTTTTGTGATTCTTTAGCATCGTTCTTTTTTACAAAAGTGAATGATATTTATTCCGCATTCACTTCTTCCTCTACGTATAGCACTAACGAAATAAATAGGCCACCTATTAGTAACACACTCCCACAGTTTGTAGAAATTTCAGAGTGTCAAGTTAAAGACATTATTAGCTCAATTAAATCAGGTTCAGCACTGGACCCTTGCCCTTTGAAAACTCTACGCCCAATTATGGACACTTTGATCCCTGTTATAACTCGAATCTGTAATCTGATGTTCAGTACTGGAACTTACCCGACTCCATTAAAAAAACCCTACTGAAACCTTTGCTGAAAAAATCTGGCCTAGACAAAACTGAGCTAAAAAATTATAGACCAATTGCCAACCTCCCTTTTCTAGCCAAAGTGTCAGAAAAGGCCATGAATATTCAACTGGCAGCTTTTTTAGAGCAATACCATCTTCTCGATGAAACCCAATTTGGGTTTCGAAAGTCTCACGGAACAGAAACAGCTCTAATCAAGGCTGCGGATGACATTAGAATCATCCGAGATCAAGGAGGCTCAGCACTGTTGGTGCTTTTAGATCTATCGGCAGCTTTTGACGCGGTCGACCATCAGATTTTGGTCGACCGTGTTGAAAAGATGGGCGTGCGGGGCTTAGCCAAAGATCTACTGGCAACGTTCTTGTTGGATAGATCACAAGCAGTGACGCTGGGACCATTCGAATCAGCGGAGTTGTCCTTGCCATGTGGGGTACCTCAAGGTTCATCCCTAAGTCCGACACTATTTAACATCTATGTGTCGGACCTTGCTAAAACCATCAAAGCCCATGGGATGAACCTTACCTCATATGCCGATGACACTCAGCTGATTCTGACCATCAAGAATGATGGAGAAATAGTAGCGGAGAATTTTAAAACAGGTATGCTTGCCATCGGACAATGGATGTCAGCAAACTGTTTAAAATTAAACTCCGAAAAAACAGAGGTGGTAACTTTTGGACATCTTAACCCCAGCTGGTCCCCTGTTTGGTGGCCACCATCCTTTGGAGCTCTGCCTAAACCAACTCCCAAGGTGAGGAACTTAGGTGTTATTTTTGATAGCAACCTGAATTTCATGGCGCATGCTAATCAGACGGCTGCCACGGCCTTCTACAAACTGCGACTGGTAAAAAAGATTCTCCCCTTCCTTCCAAAGAATGTGGGTAAGACTCTGGTAAGCGCGCTAGTCTTGTCTGCGTTAGATTACTGCAATGGCTTGTTAGCCAATGCCCAAATTAGGGTTATCAAGAAAATGCAGACAGTACAGAACGCAGCTGCCAGACTTCTCTTGGGAACTCCCAGATTCAAACCTATAGCCAACATTCTAAAAAGCTATCACTGGCTCCCCATCAGGAACAGAGTCAAATTTAAGACCTTGTGCATAGTCTATAAATCGTTGCACCAACAGGCTCCTCAATTTCTGAGAGATCACCTTACCCCATACAAGCCCTCCCGACCTCTCCGTTCAGCTAAACTGAACGACTTGGTGGTACCCCGCACTAAATTGGTCACTTGGGGAGACCGACGTTTTCTGGTTGCTGCCCCAAAATTATGGAATACACTCCCTCAGTCCATTAGATCTAGCCCAAACCTTCTGTCGTTCAGAAAGCAACTGAAAACCTGGTTGTTCAACCTATAATTAACACGAAGCCCAGTATAGGAGAAGTCTGCAATTGTAATAGCGCCGAGACGCCTTCGGGCATTTGTTCGCGCTTTATTAAATGTCAAAATAAATAAAATAAATAAATACCTGGTCCCGCAAGGGGGGCAGAAAAGGCCTGCCTTGCGGGACCACGGCAGACGGTCTTACCGTCCACCAAGGTACCTTTCCCCTTCCCACCGCCATCGTAATTTGGCGGTGGGAATTTTAAGCGTGATGGTGGGAAGTTCGCCGAGCCAGCGGTCCTCACCGCCATCCCAGCGGTGGCGGACTTCCCACCATCGTAATCGTCTCCAAAGTTTCAGGCTTTGCTAAAGCAAGGATCAGACAATTGTAATGAATTATTAAGGAATGCTTTACTAAACAAAATCATAAGACAATAGGAAAACCTAGTGTAAGGAGATCGAACCAGCCTTTTACAAGTATTGACTCAGTGTAATACTACTGTGAGTCCACAGTCTTTTCCTGAAAGCCTGGACATTTCTGTGCATGATGAAGGACAGTGTACCTACAACTCTCAACCAGAGTCCCAATAAGCATTGGGGAAGCGAAGAGATCTGGGTTGGCCGCCAAAGTTTAGGCTTTGTCAAAGCTTGTTTTGTTATGATTTTTGCAAAACACTGTTCGGAAGATGTTGGGCCCTCTTAAATAAATAAAAATGGCTAACTGTAAAAATATTGTTTGGTCTAAAAAAGCAGAATGCCGCCACTCACAGTGAAGTTCACCAAGGGCTGAAGTGGGCGAACCCATTTCCCCATGCTGTATGCTTTAGAGGGAAGAAAAAAAATTAGTATAACCACAAAAGGCCAAATGTACGAACAGGGCTGGCTGAATGTCAGTGGCTCTATACAGGCACGAGTTTTACAGGAACCACTATCCCTACGCAACAAGTAGTTTGCTACATTTAAAGCCATTTCTGGGAAATCTACAGTGACGAAACCAAAGCCGTTATTTCCATTCCTGATAAACAGATGAGATCATGACTCACCTAGGTGAAACGTCATGGTTTATATGTCAGAAATTGAATGGATTCAGCTATTTGTGATTTCCGTGTAAGCACATATACAAACCCGTTTGCTCCAATTAACATAACACTTCAGAGGCATACATTAGCACCAGCAATTGTTACTGAATAGATTACGCTGTTGCCCGAGGAACATATATTATCCAAACTGATTCATTTATTTGCCGAAACACTCAATGTTGCATATGCATACAAAAATATATTTTAAGTCATCTAAAAGTCATCAAAACATTTCAATTCATTATGATTACAGCCATCCAATCACTCACACCCTCTGATCCTTCCATAGCATACAACTATTCTGCGAAAACCGAGAAGATACATAAAAGTCTAACAAAAATGGTTCAATAGTAACAGTGACTACAGATAATCTATGTAAGGCTCATAGATGATGGGCCTACCTTTATAATATTTAGCAAAGAAGATTATACATATAAATTCTTATTATGTTCTTTTCCTGTTATCCATTATGTGTTTCACACAGTGGCTACAATATTATCTATGAGCCTTACATAGTTTATCTACATTCAATATTACTATTGAAGCATTTTTGTTTGTCTTTTATAAGTAAGAAAATCTTGAATGTATGATTGCCTAAAATCATTTACAAAAGAACATTTGAATTGCGACATACAAACAGGAATCACATTTAAAATTAGGTAATTGAGACCTATGCAAAAATCATTTAAGAAATCACGTTTGGCTTTCATACATCTCAGTGTTTACAGAATAGTTGTATACTGTGGAAGGATGAGAGGGTATGAGTGATTGTAGGACTGTAATCGTAATGAATTGGAATGTTGTTGATGCTTTTTAGATGATTTATAATATATTTATGTTTGACAAATAAATCAATTTTGGTAATATAGGTCCCTCGGGTCACTGCACTTTGTGCCCCAAGTTTTGTGCAGATGGATTTTTTACCTCATGAAGAAACAGTTGCCTAGGATTTTTGTACATTTCAGCTAATTGTCCCTGCCTGAGTAACTTTATTTGTTAGCAGGGGCACCCCTTATATTTGCATTAGATTACGTTGTTTCCCAGTCCGGCCCTGCAGTTGTCCATGGATGTCCTTTGTGACATGTGTAACTTAATTGGACGTACCTCCGATCTTGGCATTATAGGCGATTCCTACGGTGCAGTGCGAGTTGTTTGCGGAAGCTGCAACTTCTCCAGCACAACGGGTTCCATGCCTGGAGAGAGAAAACAGACAATGAATAGTTTAGAGAAATAAGGTAGTGTTCAGAGCCTGCGTCCCACTGAGTGTAATTGTCTTTTATCTAATGTACCAACAGTTTCCATTTTTAACATGCTCAAATGATAGAAGGGGGTGATCAGGAAAATACATTATGGAATATGAAACCAACTCATGATGTTTTTTAATCCACAGTCAGTTCAAGTGCAGTATGATATATATATGTATATATATATATGTATATTCACATTTTTTTATTGAGATCCAGGTGTAACAGTATCCTACATACAAGTTAAATTGAACTTTTCATATAAGTAATAAATACCATTTTTTTCCCTGCACATATATCATTCTATAAATACAATAAATACGATAAACAAAGTTAATACTCATGACGTCACCTCTCGTAAACCAAACTATCGTTAAGAATGCAGTTGCCTTAATATCCCATAAAGAGAAGAACTATATCCCAAAAATCTCCCGAGTCGCGTTATGGGACACCACAATTCTTTTAATCCATTTTCACACTGCACCTGTTTCTACCGGTTGGAAATATTCTCACCAAAGATTCTCAGATTTCCTTATTCTCCCAGTGCGAATTGCATATTGTTGCTTGCTTACTCTAACCCGCCTCATTTTTTGTAGCCAATCCTTCCATGAGGGAATTATCTGGTTTCGGCAATTTTGGAGTAGAAGGGATCGGGCAACCGCTGTTGTGATGTATACTAATTTTACACATTTAGTAGAGAGTCCCACTCCAGGGTCGTACCCCAGGACTGTCATCCAGATAGCTAGAGCCACATTAACTTTGCCAACATTAACCAGATACTGACATATTTCGGTCCAAAATCCCTGTATAAATGAGCACTGGCTAATCATATGAGTCCAGTTTGCCGGGGAGTGTATCAGGCAACAGACACAAATACCTGGGACAGTGCGGTTAATACGGATTAAAAAGGCTGGGGTTCTATATAAAAGCCAGTTTGAAAAGAAGAGCATCTGTCGCCAATTGGACCCTCTTAAAACTGAAAAATTCAATATATTGACCTCTTACAAGATTATTTCGGTCATATCGAGACTTGTTTTACTACCATTTTTTAACCACCTTTTGGGTGGACTCCGGGCCCATACAATGGGAGAGGATTCTCTTCCATTCCCCTGGCCGTTTCGAAGCCACGCTACTACTTAGGGCTAATATCACCTCCTTAGTAAGAAGGATATCCTCTTGTGTACACTGTTTTACTTCGCATACATTTTGCCATCAATCTCCCCTGAGGAAATCCACTACTGTCCGATAACCCGCTCGCCCCACCTTTAAACTATTTCCGGGGCTAGCCTGGTCTCTAAACCTGTAGCAACCGCCTCCAGGCCTCAAGTACCTGAGGGATGGAATATTTACTGTACAAATCCCTTCGTTTCATGATGAGCCACTTCTGGCTCTTATACCGTACTTTTTACAGGCAGTTTGGTTATTTTTAATACATCCAAAATTTTAAATTCCTTAAAAATCAACTGCATAAAATTATTTACGAAAAGACCTCTAAGAGCCTTTGATTTAAATCTAAATAAATATTGTGCAAAGTTGGCATTATAATAATCTCTAAGATTAGGAAGGGCCAATCCGCCGTTCTCACAAGTATCATGTAAAGTGCTATTCTATGTGCTTTTTTTGCCAGATAAAAGATGAGAACACAGACTCAACCTTTTAAAAAACAGAGGTTGCTAATACTCATGGAATGGCAGAAAATACGAAATTGAAAAGAGGGAGGACCGACATTTTGATTTGGGAGACTCTCCCTAGAGTCTCTAGAAAATAACCGTTGTATCTTCGTGAGAAAAGGAACAAAATTAAGATTGAACAAATCCTCGATTCTTGAAGAGAACTTTACGCCTAAATATCTCTTTTGGAGGGAATTAAAATAGATTGTGATATGATAAGGAATTAAATATTTAATTTACATTTCATTTTCCATCGTGTTTTAGGTATTTACCTGATTATCCATTTATCTTGCCCACACAGGCAAAATTGCCCTGAATAGGTCTCAAAATGGCACGTTAGGCACTGCACATAATAAATTGATTGATTGATTGATTATAATGCTTATGTAGCGCATACTGTCACCCTACGAGTATCCTGGCGCTTCAGACTAGGAAGAATTGACCAGAATGGAATAGGTCAGAGCAGAAAGACAGGGAGACAGGAGGTTAAACCCTAGGAAAGAGTCAGGTTTTTGGACTCCTACGAAACTCTATCAGAGAATCAGTTTGTCGGAGGTTCAGGGGTAATTCGTTCCATAGGCGGGCACCAGCCACATTAAATGCCCTCCCTCCCAACTTGGAGCGTTTGAACCTGGGAACCGTCAATAGACTGGCGCTGGAGGAGCGAAGCTGCCTCTTAGGCTGGTACCATGTAAACTTTTCCTGCAGTGGGACTGGACCCACCTCGTGCACCGCTCTGAATACCAGGCAGAGAGACTTAAAGTGGACCTGTTCCTTGATAGGCAGCCAGTGTAGATCTCTCAGGGCCAAGGTGGTAGATAAGCACCGCTGTCTATTAAGCACCAGTTTTGTTGCTTCACACTGGACTCTCTACAATCCCTGGATGATATACTGTGAAGCCCCCAAATACAGAGAATTGCAGCAGTCCAGCCTGTTTATCACTGAGCTTCTTACCACCAATGAGCGTGACTCTTTTGGTAGTAGCGGGAGTTTTTTACGTAACATGCGCATTAAGGAGAAGCATACACTGGCGGTCTTGTTTGCCTGTGACTCCATCTGAAGGTTATAGTCAATCAGAACCCCCAGATTGCGTACCTTACTAACCGGCACTAGTGGTTCCTCCTCAGAAGTAAGTTTAAACTCAAATGGTAGGGGTTTAGGCATCCTGAAAGAGGAGCAGTACACCACCTCAGTCTTCCCGCTGTCAAATTGTAGGGAATTTCTTCTGAGCCAGTCAGCCGTCCGACGCATACATTGCTGGAACACGTCCAGAGATATTGCATGTTCACCTTCTAGGGAAAATGCCAATTGTGTATCGTCGGCATAATTGACTATGCTGACTCCAAAGGACTTAATAATGGGGAGCAGGGGCTGCAGATATACATTAAAAAGAATAGGACTAATCGCAGAACCCTGTGGCATCCCATTGACTACCGGGGATTTACTAGAGGAAAATGGTGCTAAGGTTACTACCTGCTGTCTTCCTGCTAGATAGGACTGAAGCCATTGCAGGGCCTGTCCTTTCACTCCTAACTTCTTAAGTCTCTCCACTAAGATGGGATGGCTCACCGTGTCGAATGCGGCCCACATATTGAGAAGCACTAAGACAGTGGCATTCCCGTTGTCGGCTCGCATGCGCAGATTATCCAGCATGGTGACAAGAGCCATCTCAGTCCCATGGCCTGGGCAAAACCCAAATTGGTCTCTACCAAGCAGGTGATTATCCTTCAGAAAGCACGATAGTATCCTACTAACTGCTTTTTCCAAGATTTTAACCGGATATGGCAGGAGAGAGATGGGCCTAAAACTTGCCGGAATTGACGGGTCCAGGGAGGGCTTTATAATCAATGGAGTCACCACCGCCTGTTTCCAGCATTCCGGGACAATTCCTTCTTCTAGAGATTGATTACAAATCTGCCTCAACCAGGCAAAGGTTTCTCGACCAAATGACTTCCAGGTTTTATGAGGGAGGGGGTCAAGGGGAGAGCCCGAGGTCACACTGTGCGCCAGGCTGTTAAAAGCAGCATCAGTGAGGGTCTGAAAGTTATCCAAGGTTGTTAGCTGTTGTGGATCTTCATCCATCAGTTGTTCTAAATTGTCTTGACCATCATTATTATTAAGATGGAGAGTACCAACAATTTTGGCAATCTTGTCCTGGAAGTAAAAGGCAATCTCATCACAGTTTTTGTGATGCTGCCACTTTATTATTCAGACAAGTAGGGGAGGAAAGGTCCTTAACGATATTAAAGAGCTTTTGTCCCATTTGGCGCTTGTATAATCGAGGTGGCGTAGAAGTCTGCCTTAGACTTAAGAATGAGTTCTTTGTATTTCAGTTGTACTAATCTGAGGTCTTTTTTATCTTCCTCAGTGTAGCTCTTTCTCCACTTCCTTTCCGCCTTCTTGCGGAGCATGCACAGCTGTTTCAGATCTTCATTATACCAGGGAGCCATGGTTTTGTTCCTATTTTTAGCTTCTTTATTGGGATTACCTGATCCAAAATGTCAGTTATATAGCTAGTGTATATTTTATAATTTTCTTCTACCGTCACCGTGGGAATGAAATAATTGGTCTCTGGGGCAGATATATGGGTTCTAATCTGGTCTAATTTTGCCCATTCCCTGCCTCTCCTATAGGTCCTTTGCTGACTGGTGCCATCCTTTGGGCATGGTAGCCTAATATTAAAATGAATTAGATGATGGTCAGTGCAATTCTGAGGAATTATGTTTAATACCTTAGTAGTAGATTGATTGGATAACAGTAAGTCAAGAATATGCCCCCCTAGATGAGTGGAATGTTCAACCAACTGTGAAAGATTAAGATATGCGCATGAGTGCCTCAAATCTATCAGATGGCTGCTAAAATTCCCATCCTCCGTGAGATTAAAATCTCATAGTATAATCATTCTGGAGTGTGCCAGGGTTAAATTGGTGATAATGTCCAGGAGATGTTGGTATTGCGTAGTACAACCTGGGGGCCTATAGCACAGCAATCCTATAAGTAGGCTACCTCTGGGTGCCTGCAGCGAAAAACCCATAAGTTCTATCCCCGCCACTTCATCTGTCAATAAAGATGTGAAATTCAGCTCCTCCTTGAAAATCACACCCACCCCTCCATCTCTGCCCGTAACTCTAGGCTTATGAAGGATTTTATATCCATTAGGACAAGCAAGCCCTATTTCCACCACCGACTCAGCAGTGGTCCATGTCTCTGTCAAGAACAATGCATCCAGCCTCAAATCTTCGATCAGGCTTGAGGCCTCCGCATAGTGCTTAACAAGTGACCGGCTGTTAATCAGTCCGCATAGGAGGGTCTTTTCCACAGTTCTCGCAAGAGCTGTAGGGTGGATGGCATTACAATTTATCTTACCAAGACTCATAACCTGTTCCCTCAATAGGTCAGGCGCCCTTGGTCACCATCAAAACGGGCAGCATGACTGGCGCAGACGGGCTTGCCTCTGGCGCGCCCACTGCGCGCTTGCATTTCCCTGCTCAAATATGCAGGCCTATGAACACTGCCCAGCCCCTAGAGCGCCTCCCAAAATGGCGCAGAGAAATGACAGTATGCCTGATCCTCCCTCACCCAAGATGGCTCTACTAATGGAAGATCGAGTGTTTTAACCCCGCTCGAACAGCGGATGAAGAGAAGTAGTTTGTAGGTCTCGCCTATTCTAGTTTTTAGGTCTCGCCTATTCTATCCCATAGGGATTGATAGGCGAGATTATAGTAAGTGGTCCGAAAAGTCTACCTAGCTGCGGATCGCGTACAGTTCATGTGAGCCAGGCGCGTGCACATCGCACACCCACACTATTGCCAGCCACATCCCACACCATTTGTCTGAGCCTCGGCATCAGACTTCAAAGGAAGCCGCTCCCTCGCACCCCTCATCAGACTTCAAAGGAAGCCGCTCCAATGCCACGCAATGCCGAGAGCTTGTTGTAATTGAACACTGGCTGTTCCTTCTTGAAGACAGCTTTCCCCTGATCTCCGGCCACTTCCTTTCCTCAAACCACCACAGACTTTCTAATGGAAAATCTTCTGAGACGTGTCAATAGTGCAAGCTGTTGTTTACCCTGAGCCTTGCAAATATCACAAATTCCGAGAAACTTTCATTTACTCTTTTGCTCTCACTCTAGCGCCCCCACGCCCCCACTCTACCGCCCCCATGCCCCCACTCTACCGCCCTCCCTCACTCTACCGCCCTCCCTCACTCTACCGCCCTCCCTCACTCTACCGCCCTCCCTCACTCAATCCATCCATCGCCCTCCCTCACTCAATCCATCCATCGCCCTCCCTCACTCAATCCATCCATCGCCCTCCCTCACTCTATCGCCCTCCCTCACTCTCTATCGCCCTCCCTCACTCTCTATCGCCCTCCCTCACTCTACCGCCCTCCCTCACTCTACCGCCCTCCCTCACTCTACCGCCCTCCCTCACTCTACCGCCCTCCCTCACTCTACCGCCCTCCCTCACTCTACCGCCCTCCCTCACTCTACCGCCCTCCCTCACTCTACCGCCCTCCCTCACTCTCTATCGCCCTCCCTCACTCTCTATCGCCCTCCCTCACTCTACCGCCCTCCCTCACTCTACCGCCCTCCCTCACTCTACCGCCCTCCCTCACTCTACCGCCCTCCCTCACTCTACCGCCCTCCCTCACTCTACCGCCCTCCCTCACTCTACCGCCCTCCCTCACTCTACCGCCCTCCCTCACTCTACCGCCCTCCCTCACTCTACCGCCCTCCCTCACTCAATCCATCCATCGCCCTCCCTCACTCTAGCACCCTCCCTCCCTATCGCCCTCCCTCATTCTATCTATCGCCCTCCCTCATTCTATCTATCGCCCTCCCTCATTCTATCTATCGCCCTCCCTCATTCTATCTATCGCCCTCCCTCACTCTATCTATCGCCCTCCCTCACTCTATCTATCGCCCTCCCTCACTCTATCTATCGCCCTCCCTCACTCTATCGCCCTCCCTCACTCTATCGCCCTCCCTCACTCTATCGCCCTCCCTCACTCTTTCGCCCTCCCTCACTCTATCGCCCTCCCTCACTCTATCGCCCTCCCTCACTCTATCGCCCTCCCTCACTCTTTCGCCCTCCCTCACTCTTTCGCCCTCCCTCACTCTTTCGCCCTCCCTCACTCTAGCGCCCTCCCTCACTCTAGCGCCCTCCCTCACTCTAGCGCCCTCCCTCACTCTAGCGCCCTCCCTCACTCTAGCGCCCTCCCTCCCTCCATCTATCGCCCTCCATCCCTCCATCTATCGCCCTCCCTCCATCTATCGCCCTCCCTCCATCTATCGCCCTCCCTCCATCTATCGCCCTCCCTCCATCTATCGCCCTCCCTCCATCTATCTATCACACTCACTCTATCTATCGCATCACCACAGCATCACTCAGCACCACCACAGCATCACTCAGGGGCACAGCAACATCACTATGCGCTACTACAGCATCACTGAATGCCACAGCATCACTCGTCGCCACCATAACATCACTCAGTGCCACCACAGCATCAATCTGTGCAACCATTCAACAACAACAGGTTCAAATATGTTCTCTCAATGTTTCAAGCTTTATTACAAATGTCACAAAAAGATGTTAATATTTCATTTCTTTTCTTGCATTTTCGTCACAATAAAATACACTGAACATAATCTTCACAAAAGTTATTTACAAATGTTTAAGCTATTGCCATTATAAATTACAATAACTTTTATTTAAGTATTAATTATTTAAAAACATTAAAAGCCATTGTTATTTGTAATATAAATACATCTAAGTCACATAAATACAGCATATATTGCATTACAAATGCTATAGGTGTCACATTTGCCAAAGTTAAAACTATTGGAATTGTAAATGACAAAGCTATTAATTTAGCTATTTTCAAAACCAACACAAATACAAAATTTGTCATTTACAATACCAATAGCTCAACCTTTCCTAATGCGAGACCTATTGCATTGCAAATGCTTGTTTTATTGTGCGGGTAAGTGGCTTTGCGTAACAACAAGTCAATCAAGCATACACATCTAGAATTTAAAAAATAGTGAGCAGACAGCTCGCGACGATTTTAAAAAGTGTACAAGTCCCTGCAATTCTTTCTACTCATCCAGCGTGACCGCGGTACAATTCTGTAGTCTTGGGGCAGCGCGCTTGCACTTCCCTGCTTAAATATGCAGGCCTATGAACACTGCCCAGCCCCTAGAGCACCTCCCAAAATGGCGCTGAGAAATGGCAGTATCCCTGATCCTCCCTCACCCAAGATGGCGCTACTAATGGAAGATCGAGTGTTTTAACCCCGCCCGTCAGCAGGTGAAGCGAAGTAGTTTTATACATACTGCTAGTGACCCTAAACTGAACTCACGCAAACATCTATTATTAAATAAAGGCATTTCTTACATTAATGACAGCAAGAAAGCCGTTGAGTATTTCAAGTTGTTGCTTCCATTACACTTGAGATCTTCAACCTTTTTTTTTGCTCGGAGTCCATGACCCTCACCTCCCCGGAAATATTTTAATGTCAGGCCCCTCCAAAGCTTTAGGGCAAAACATGGTGAGTGCCAAGTCTAAGCGCACGTGGCAGGGCTTTTGAGAATTTCAGGAAGACTTTTTTTGTAATCTGCACTAAATCTGAGAATTGCAAAAGAACAAATTTGTCAAACAAAAACAGAAATTGACCAAAACACAACACCACACAATTAGAGTGTTAGGAGCGCCTCACACTTCCGGGCCCAAATGCTACTGTGCCTGCTGCACTAATGATAGCTGCAGTCTTGAGTAGCAGGCTGTCTTCTCTACCTCTTTCACCCCTTTTCCACCCTGCCTGGCCATCACACCAATCGTGACTCTCTGTCCCTTTTAGAAAGCAGCTGTGCAGCATGGTTTTAGGTCAAGAAAAAAAGGCGCTATATAGTGGCCAGGGTTGACAGCGCTATGATGCGGTCAACACTGGCCACAATATAGCACCTTTGTTTTAAAGCCATGTTGCACAGCAGCCCGGGCTGCTGTGAAATATGACAAAAAAAGAGGGCGGGTTAAGAAACACAGGGGGGCAGGTAGAGAAAGCAGCAATAATGGACAGCAGGGCAGGGGAAGTCATGGGGAGAAGAAATGGTACCTCAATCATGTCGGAGCACTAGACGGGCACTGATTACGTTGAATTAATCTGTGCTTGGCCTGTGCTCCATGCTCAATTGAAAGGTAGGGAGGCGAGGCTGGGCTGCGGTGGCCAATTAGGAGGCTGCAAAGCAGAGAGACGCTCATGCCAACAAATTGAAAGCAATGGGCGTGCTTCCAGGCCCTTTATTGTAAACAATAGCGTCTTGAAAGCATGAGCACATGCAGCGCACACAATGTTGCAGGCTTGACCTCAAAACGTGGTTGCACATGGTGCTCCCACTTTGAATCTTTGTGTAATAAAAAAAAAACATAGCACTGGCAAAGCTAATAGGTCTCGACAATTCAAGCGCTATTGGCCTTGTCAATGACAATGTCTTTTAGCCATGTGTTTTGGAGTGGAGTGGATGGATGCAGTGTGAAGTGGAATTATGTGGGTTGGATTGGAAATATTTATTGTGGAATTGTGTGGCGTAGAATTGTGTGGCGCTGAGTGGGGATATGTGTAGTGGAATTACATGGCATGTGTGCAGTGGAAATATGTGGACAGTAATTATGTGGTATTGAGTTTACTGGAATTATGTGGAGTGGTGTTATGCGTTATGGAGTGTAATTATTTGAAGTGGTATTGTGTGTTGTAGCATTGTGTGTTGTGGAATGTAGTGGAGTGGAATTGTGTGGTGGTGTTAATAATTGTAGCATGATGTGGGATTCTGTAGTGTGGACTGGATGTATGTAGTGTGTCTTGGAATTGTATTGGGGATTGGAATTATGGTGTGGAATGGAAATATATGGAGCTGAATTGTGTGGTGTGGAACTGTGTGGCACAGTGAAATTATGTTGAGGGGAAATATGTGGTATGTGTGAAGTGTATTTATGTGGATTGTTGCTATGTGGCATAGAGTGGATTTATATGGGGTGTAGCTATGTGTTATAGAGTAGAGTGTAATCATGTGGAGTTAAAACGCATTTAAAAAGGCTATAAATTCAAAGAAATTGACCAGCAGTGTCCAAATCTTGTACGCTTGTCACAATCTCAATACACACTTTCATACCGTTTTACAGAATCGCGAGACCAGCTGTAGAATGGTGTGCTGTACAAGCCGGCACCTGCCCTCTTCAATCTATTGGGACACTGCTCTTAAAGGGGGGAGAATGCTGAGCTGTACCGGAGGAGACTGATGTAACGGTTTGTAACGGTTTGTTGTGAAAGGCGTGGGGTTTCTTTCTGGTCGAGGGGAGGTTCAGTGCCACTTGTCACCGTAGAACCCTCATGGCCAGTGTTGTGATTGTGAGTTTGGCTTTACAGGGAACGATGGACAGCAATTAAGGCCTGCTAAGCCCCTCCTTAAAAAGGCCTCACTTGATCCTAGGATCCTTAAAAACTTTCGGCCTATCTCACTACTCCCAGCCCCCGCAAAAATGCTAGAGGCCCATTTAAACCACCACCTGAGTGCCTTCCTGGAGAGCTCCAGCCTTCTCGATCCCTCTCAGCACGGCTTTCGCAGGTCTCACAGTACGGAGTCCGCCCTGTCGTCACCAATAACATCCGTGCAAAGGTCGACAGTGGCCAGGCTACACTTCTGGTCCTGCTCGACCTTACTGCCACTTTCGACACCCTATCCCCCTCCATCTTAGTCGAACGGCTCAAGGGGTTAGGAGTGGACGGACCTGCACTCAGTCTTTTAAAATCTTTCCTGGAGGGCCGTGCACAAAGGGTCAAGCTGGGTGACTTTCTCTCCCCAGCCAAGCCTGTGCAGTGCGGGGTGCCTCAGGGTTCGTCCCTGAGCCCCACGCTTTTCAACATTTATGTTACACCTCTTGCCAGGCTTGTAGGATCATTTGGGCTGGAAGTTCTCTCCTATGCTGACGACACTCAGATTATGGTCTCCCTCTTGCAAACGGTTGAAACTACATCTCGTAACTTCAGGAATTGCATGGAATCGGTTGCAAATTGGATGGTGAGGAATTCCCTTAAATTGAATGGGGAAAAAACGGAGGTGTTGGTTTTTGGAGGCAAGGAGGAGATTTGGTCAATGAACTGGTGGCCTTCTTCTTTAGGAACCTGTCCACTGCCCTCTCAATCGTCCCGGAACCTAGGTGTTATCTTTGATACCAAACTCTCCTTCCATAAACAAGTCAGCAGAACGACCGCCACCTGTTGTGGTGTTCTTAGAACCTTGAGGAGATTAGCTCATTATCTTTCCACCGATGCCCGTAAACTAGTTACGACGGCCCTAATCTCCTCAAGGCTAGACTACTGTAACTCGCTGTACCTGGGAATTAACAAATCCCAGATACAGCGCTTGCAAACAGTTCAAAACGCTGCTGCTCGGTTTCTCACTGTTGCCCCAAAAATCGCCTCTGCCACCCCTATTAGGAAGGACCTTCATTGGCTTCCCATCCAGGCCAGAATAGAGTTCAAGGTCTTATGTCTCACCCATCGTGCCTTGGGTCTGAAGACATCAAACCTCTGGTAATTCCGTATGTCCCCGGCAGGGCCCTTTGGTCAGCCAATAAACACCTTCTGCTTGTCCCTAAAACCAGCAAAGCCAGATGGGGCGACAGAGCCTTCAGCTCTTGTGCTCCTAAAATTTGGAATACCCTTCCGGCTGAGATCAAGGAACTCACCTCCCACCCCCTTTTCCGAAAGGCCTTGAAAACCTGGCTCTTCAGGCAGGCCTACAACTGACCTTCCCTCCCGTCTCTCACCTAACAGCTCTTTATTCCATCTCTAGCGCCTTGACGCCCCTGGGCAAAGTAGCGCTCTATAAATTCTTCCTCAACTCAACTATCGTTCATTGCATGCGCTTGCCGACAGTCCCTAGCAAAAAATGGCACAACAGGGAAGAGGCACGTGTTCGGATGGAGGGAAGGTTTCACAGACAACAGTTCATGCTGTAAATTATTAAAATAAAACCGTCACTGCAGTTGGCTGACAATCAGGGAAAAATGGCTAATTGCAAGTTTAAACAAGACGGCAGGAATGGCTAATTTAGTTTAGTGCTCTGAAGCTACAGAAGCACTTTACAAGAGCACAAGCAAAGCCCAAAACTTCAGTGTCAAGTTTCACAAAGACCAGCTTAGGCGTTGCTTGGCAGCCATTAAAGCAGCATATTTTGGGAAGATGGTGGCTCGGATTAGCCAGCTCAGTGTCAACATTTGATACAGCACATAATCCATCTGATTTCAGAAGTCAAAATAAATAAATAAGACTTGAATCAAATGCCATCAGCTTATATAATAGGCAGGACAGCTAGCGCCTTCGCTGCCCGCTGATGGTAAATCTATTCAGATGAAAAATAATTCCTCAAATTCTTGCATAATAATGCTCTATGTCACTATTAATGATGCTTGCTGAAACCCAGCTCCTGGCTTCTGAATTCAGATCTAATGGCTAATCACTCCGGATCCCACTTGCGCTGGCTTACCCAGTGGAGAACCAGATATCCGGTTCCCAGACAAATAACTGGGGAGAGGGGCTCATAACAGCAGAAGCTGTAGCTACCATGGTTAGAGATGGTAGAGCAAACAGCACGCACAAAGCTCTGATAGTGTTTGCAATGGAGATCAATGCAACACACATCACATAAAATAGGACTTGCTCAAGGTGATAGTTTTAAAACTTTTTTTAAAAAAAGTTCGAAGAGCCCTTTCAGTCAAAGGTTCAGAACAGGAGGAGAGAACGCGGTGTTAGGCCAGAGCTGCAGAACATGGAGCTGGAAAACCAGGTCTAAGTCTAGGCCTTGGCACAACATCCTGTGATCTTCGACAAATCACTAAATTTCCCTGTTACTACAAAAATGAACATGTTCTTGTGTAAAGTAACAGGTGCTTATGCAAAGTACTCTAATAATGCATTCAAGTTGCCTATTAGGTCTGCACAAGCGCTACAAGAGCAAGAAGGTCCGTCCAGTATAGATTTGCAGACATGGCTGTGTTGATAGCAAAACGTGCCATCACAATGAGGTGGAAATCTGCTTCACCTCCTAAACCACTTTCTTGGCATACAAAAATGACCCGATGGGGAACTGCAGAGTGCGTCTATTAGGCAAGAAGAATCTCGAGGACTGCGTAGGATTCCTATCTCTATGGAATCGGATCAAAATGTTGGAAGCATTTGAAGCTATAGATTCATTAACTCCCCCCGACATCTCCGGTCGAGTCCATTCTGGCCACAGCCCCACATCTTCATTAGTAAATCTGACCGACCCTGTATAATGCCATATCACTGTCTTATTATTACTAATGCCTAGGAGTATATAAATGAGTGTGCTTTGTATATATTTGGTTTTAATCTAGTGTATGGAATATTTTGGTATGTTAATGTATAAAATAGTGGGCCAGAGAACCGGGGGGAGAGGGGGAGTTTCAATCTTTCTTAGCATTGTAGTTTATAGATAATTAGATAAGCACAAGTGTTCTAATATTTGGCAGTTATCATATATGAGTGACCTGAACGTTTTTTCTTCTTTAGAATCAGACACTGTAATATTTGAAGTCATATCTGTGTGGGTCTGGCAACGCCCACACATTCCATTGGCCTTTGCATGTGGCTTTCAATAATGAAAGCACGCAATTGGCCAAAATGACGGGTGCATGTCCCGCTTTTTCTCTAAATGTTCACTCCCCTGACGTTTGGGTCTTGGGATCAAGCAGCGGCACACAGGGTGCCAGCTGCATTCCTGGATCATGTTACTAATTAACACAGCGCGGTCGCTTTCACTTCTGCAGCCGTGCTTGTTTTTCTTCAGCTCGGCTTCCCTATTTTTTTCTTCCGCAGGCCATGCCCTTCCTGGTTTACTTAGCGGCCCACACACAGCACTTCCAGGATGCTACTCTAAATAATTAATGGCGGGCGCTTCTCACGCACAATGCTTCCGGGAGGATGCCCTTACTGATTAATGGTGGGCACTTCTTGTTTTTGTTATACATGCTTTTACTCTTAATATTTATTTAAGCGGGCCATGTGCTTCCTGGTTTACATGGCAGCCCGCACACACCACTCCAGGGAGGCTGCCCTTAATGATTAATGGCAGGCGCTTCTTGTTTTTGCTATACGTGCTTTCACTTGTATTTCTGCAGGCCATGTGCTTCCTAGTTTACATGTCAGCCCGCACAATGACCCTGGACCACCACCGCCGGCGGCTGACTCGCAGTCGTGAGACAGACCCACCCGGATCAGGTAGATGGCGTTGGTTACCCCGCCAAATCCAAGTCGTTGCGGCCCGGCCATGCAGGGGGCCCACCTATTGCCACAACGCGGCTTGCCTAAGAGCTTCAACCAAAGAAGTGCCTGAAAGAGAGTGACACTGAGCCCGTACATTAATCTTAAGTTAACACTTGTGCTGTCAATGAAATGAAATGAAAATAATTTTTGTAAAGCGCACATAGCTGCCCTGAGGGCGTCCAGAAAATTAAGCATCAAAGTAGCAGTTTGCTTTTGAATTTCACAAAAATATGCAATGCTTGTTCCTTATTGAGGGGTGCTACAAGGATTACAAATTTGACTTGAGGATGCAAATGTTTTTCCACGCGTCCCACTGATGCTTATGAAAACCCCGATACCGGCGTAGTTACAGAAGAAATGCAGATAAACTTGTGACTCGTGTTCCTAGGCCAAGCCCATCCTTACCGCAACTCCTGCTTCATTTGTTTCACCTCCCTCCCCAGCCTCTCTCCCGCCCTGCATGCCTGTCCTCCCATTCCCCAGAAACCATTGTTATGTCGGCACTGCCACCAGTTTGGCGCCTAACTTTTAAATTGCATATTTAGATTTCCTGCTACCTCCCGCAGGAGCCATCAGCGCTTGATTGAAAATGCACTCTGCTCCCCCCTGAAACGCGAGATCACTCCTGCTCTCCTCCCCCTCCTCCTCCTCCCCCTCCTTTCGCTCTTCCCAGGAAGACTTTGTGCTGCTCAGAGAGCACCTCAGCAGGCATGGATCACTACTCTCTCACAAGCATGCAAACAGACTGGGCAGTCGGCTTGTAATAACCTTGGATTGTGCTTAGGACGCAGACTTGCCTGGCACCTTGTTCATGTAATGGGTACCACCCCTCTCTACTTTGCACACTCTATGGCTGACACCTTTCTCTCGACTTTGTGAACACAAAGTGCCTCGCATTGCCCCTCTCATGCCCCCTCCCCCAACGGTTCCATTGCACCAGACCAGTGCATAGTGAGTGCCTGCGAACAAATAAGACACACATTTCTAACTCCGTTTCTGCCCCTTCTCTGGCCCTCTTTCTGAGTGTCCATCTATGCGCCACAACTTGGTGTCCGGCACCTCTTTCCGCACCACATTCGCTCCATTCATATGCTCAAGAAGAGACAGTACCAATTCCTGCGTTTCTGTGGGTGCACTCTCTGTGCCTGGCACCCTTCCAAAAGCAACTTTAAGCATTTATGGGCTGCATCCCCCCCATCCCTCCATGTGACCATTCAGTGCCCGTCTTTCTCTAGGCCAGCAGTCTCTTTTGTCCAGCTATGAACACACTGCCTGCCACCCATATTACCTACCTCCACCGTCTCCCTCTGCATGCACACACAGCCTGGCACCTCTCGGTTCTCCGCCCTTTGACCTTGTGCGCTCACCCGCTCAGTATGTGGTAACCCCTTCCACATGCCCCTCTTGTTGGACCCACTGTTCGCTGGTACCCGCATTTCCTCCCCTAGGTCTCCGCGCATGCACACCATTCCTGGCACCTCTTTCGCACTCCATCCCTCTACATACACCGCTCTGTGAGCAGAAAGTGCCTGGCACCTCTCTCGATCTCCCTCCATACACTGTTTGTCTTCACCCTGTACCTGCTGTGTGTTTCTGTTGCTTTTTTGGTGTGCACTCAGTTTTGTTTCTCTGCACCTGAGTCAGTTTGTCTGTTCATGCCCAGTATCTGCGATGTTTGTATGGAGCCAAGTTTTTGTTTGTAACTGCCTATGTGCCCTCTGTATTTGTACTGCATGTTTGCTTGTGGCCTTAGACCACTGGTTAATAAGCCCTGAAGCAGTGTTACGCCCCCCACACCAGCCCCCCTCCAGAGACTTTCCTCTTTCCGTGTCACTTAGTTCAATATCCTCCATTTACAGCCTGGGATGGGGGCGAGGAATCTCCACCCGTCCCATAACCCATAAAGATGCTTTGAGTACAGCTATTGATCACAGGAAACTTGACAGATTTGAAGACACAAGATAAATAGTAACAGTATATGTTGTAGCACCCAGGGTAGTGTGCTGCATGGTGATACATTTACAAGGTCCCAAAGGGTAGACCTATCAGCTTTGCCAATGCGGGTCTACTTTCTTACCGCAAACCATTTTGCAAACAAAATTGAAAACTGACTCCCACAGTGGCATTCTGACTCTGCAAAACCATGCAGGAGAGGCAGTTATCTGTGCATGTGTGAAGTCTAATGTTCCATTTATGCCCACACTCCGGCAATGCAGACTCTGAAAGGGTCACAAATGAAAGTTTTTTTTTAGTTCTCGCTTTCGCAGCACGCATGCGCTGCCTAGAACGGCCTTTAGCCGTCGCTCTGCTCATTTTCAAGCACACACTCATGCTTGTGGTAGCATCCACCTTGCGGGAGCGAGCAGCGCTGCACATACTAATTGGTCACTGCTCGCTCCCACAAGGCGGATGCCACCACAAGCACGAGTGTGTGCTTGAAAACAGCTGCTGCCAAACGAGCGCGTGCACCACGCAGCTCGCATTTGGTGACTTTGTTTTCTTTTGCCTATCTCTTCTGCTTTAAAAAGGAGCAAGGATGTGGCCATGTGACAGAACCAAACAATGCGCCTTTCTTTAGGTCTGCCCCCCGCCCCCCCCGAATCAGTTTCCTTCATTTTGTGATCATTGCAAAGAAAGAAAGCAGGCTGCTTTTGCATGTGCGGCATCTTTCTTTCCATGGATAATTGTGGGAGTCGGAAAGGGGTTTGAGCTGTAAAACAAAACTGAAATATTATTGTGGTGTTTTTCAAAGATCTATAAATGGAAACTGGCCGACAGGATTCTGTGTTTTCTTTGTTGGCAAAAGGCAGCATGTATACCTCTCGAGTTCGCTGCATATTTGTGTAGATTTAACGGATTAAGAATGTCTGTAAAATGTTAACTGTTCAGTCTGGAGACAACTCGATTCTCTTTTTTTTTCTTTATCCGCATCATTGAAAAGCTCTGTTAACATTCAGACTTACGGTTTCATGTGGTCCAACCATGCCATTCTGATTCGTCCGAAAGCAGACCTCTGGGAGCTCTTATTTAAAACAAGCATTGGCACAGCCAATATGACTCGCCTTTGGGACCTGCTGCATAACTAAATACTTATAAGGTCCCAAAGGCGAGACCTATTGGCTATGCCAGCGCTTGTTTTTAGGGCTCGGGGCGGAGCTCCGAGATCCTATTGTAAAAGAAAAAAAAAAAAGTGTCTTTAGGGGCCTGGGCAGCAACATTCCTTAGTGCGCAAGTTTTTTTTATGTCATCTGCTTAGTGATTCGTCTTCGCTATGCAGTATTTTCAGTAGTCTTGACGCCAAAGGCCATATTTAATTTTCGTTGGCCATTGTTGTCATTTTCATGGCATTTTCTGTGTGGTTACGCGCACGGCAGACTATTAATCTTAATTAGGAGCTGTCAGAGTGCCCGTGTAATGCAATCCAGATGGTGGGAGCGCGTTCACCATTGCATTGCATGTATCAGGCGCGCGTGTAACATGTACCTTTCGCGCACGGCAGTCCATTAATTTTAATTAGGAGCTGTCAGGGTGCTCCTCCAAATGCAATCCAGATGGTGGGAGCGCGTTCACCATTCAGCATTGCATTGCTTGTATTATGAGGGCAGGAGGCCTTTTCTTTCTGTCAACATACTTTCCTCTGTGCATTTAAGTTACTAATTTCACATTCTTTGAAAAGTACACTTTTGTTGTCTTATGACTTATCTAAAATGTTAAAGAAACATTACATCGCCTATCCTGCAGTTAACATAAACTTGATAGCTGGCTTGAAACTTTATACATGTCTTTCACTATTTTTTATTAAGAATCTTTTGCAGTTTGCAAAGTTATTTGAGTAGCCTTGGGCAATGTGTCCCACTCAGCATCCACATGCCAACACAGAACAATAAATTGGCAGGGCAGGCATAATTCCGTATGCACCGTGTCATCTGATATGAGCACAGTAATCAATTAGTGGCTAACCTATGGTAGAACACTTGTGGTGGCTAGCCTTTTCAGAGCCATTCTGCACACAGGCTGCACTGACCCAACTCCAGGCATAAAGGCGGGCACCAGCATGCAGACATTAAGGGGCACATTTATGAAGGCCTTGCGCCGCCGGTGCGTCACTTTTTCCCATGTTAAAAATGACGCACCGGCGGCGCAAGGCCTTCATAAATCTTCCCCTAAGTTGACACATAATTTAAAATCCTTTGCCCTCCTCCCATCGTAGCATATTGCATAAAAAGGAAACCTCAACGCCTGTAAGAGCAGATTTACCTCAGTCATTAATTCATGTATACATTTTTTGTTTTATAAAGCAGGAAAATTCAACGTAGATTCAGGAAGTTTAGATCCATGCCATATTTTTAGGATAAGAACTTACTAAGTAAAACGTTTGCATTTATATCAGTTACATGTATATTTATACTATATGGATATTATCTAAATTTGACGTGTATCCGACTCCAAACTGATCTATAATGGCTTCCTCTGATATACATTAAATATATTAGAGTAGTGAGTAGTGAGTGCAGAGTAGTGAGTAGTGAGTGCAGAGTAGTGAGTAGTGAGTGCAGAGTAGTGAGTAGTGAGTAGTGAGTAGTGAGTAGTGAGTAGTGAGTAGTGTAGTGAGTAGAGTAGTGAGTAGAGAGTAGAGTAGTGAGTAGAGTAGTGAGTAGAGTAGTGAGTAGAGTAGTGAGTAGAGTAGTGAGTAGTGAGTTGAGTAGTGAGTAGAGTAGTGAGTAGAGTAGTGAGTAGAGTAGTGAGTAGAGTAGTGAGTAGAGTAGTGAGTAGAGTAGTGAGTAGAGTAGTGAGTAGAGTAGTGAGTAGAGTAGTGAGTAGAGTAGTGAGTAGAGTAGTGAGTAGAGTAGTGAGTAGAGTAGTGAGTAGAGTAGTGAGTAGAGTAGTGAGTAGTGAGTGCAGAGTAGTGAGTAGAGTAGTGAGTAGAGTAGTGAGTAGAGTAGTGAGTGCAGAGTAGTGAGTGCAGAGTAGTGAGTAGAGTAGTGAGTAGGACATCACAGGCAGCAGCTGTGCAAGCTTCTTACACTCACAAGGAGACCACAGGCAGCTGAGGTGCAATCTTCTCCCACTCACAAGAGCGACATCACAGGCAGCAGCAGTGCAAGCTTAGAGTAGTGAGTAGAGTAGTGAGTAGTGAGTAGTGAGTAGAGTAGTGAGTAGTGAGTAGAGTAGTGAGTAGAGTAGTGAGTAGAGTAGTGAGTAGAGTAGTGAGTAGTGAGTGCAGAGTAGAGTAGTGAGTAGAGTAGTGAGTGCAGAGTAGTGAGTGCAGAGTAGTGAGTAGAGTAGTGAGTAGAGTAGTGAGTAGAGTAGTGAGTAGAGTAGTGAGTAGAGTAGTGAGTAGAGTAGTGAGTGCAGAGTGAGTGTGCAGAGTGAGTGTGCAGAGTAGTGAGTAGTGAGTGCAGAGTAGTGAGTAGTGAGTGCAGAGTAGTGAGTAGAGTAGTGAGTAGAGTATTGAGTAGTAGAGTAGTGAGTAGAGTAGTGAGTAGAGTAGTGAGTAGAGTAGTGAGTAGAGTGTGCAGAGTAGTGAGTGCAGAGTAGTGAGTGCAGAGTAGTGAGTAGTGAGTGCAGAGTAGTGAGTAGTGAGTAGAGTAGAGAGTAGAGTAGTGAGTAGTGAGTAGAGTAGTGAGTAGTGAGTAGTAGAGTAGTAGAGTAGTAAGTAGAGTAGTGAGTAGAGTAGTGAGTAGAGTAGTGAGTAGTAGAGTAGTAGAGTAGTGAGTAGAGTAGTGAGTAGAGTAGTGAGTAGAGTAGTGAGTAGAGTGTGCAGAGTAGTGAGTGCAGAGTGAGTGTGCAGAGTAGTGAGTAGTGAGTGCAGAGTAGTGAGTAGTGAGTGCAGAGTAGTGAGTGCAGAGTAGTGAGTAGAGTAGTGAGTAGAGTAGTGAGTAGTAGAGTAGTAGAGTAGTGAGTAGAGTAGTGAGTAGAGTAGTGAGTAGAGTAGTGAGTAGAGTGTGCAGAGTAGTGAGTGCAGAGTGAGTGTGCAGAGTAGTGAGTAGTGAGTGCAGAGTAGTGAGTGCAGAGTAGTGAGTAGAGTAGTGAGTAGAGTAGTGAGTAGAGTAGTGAGTAGAGTAGTGAGTAGAGTAGTGAGTAGAGTAGTGAGTAGAGTAGTGAGTAGAGTAGTGAGTAGAGTAGTGAGTAGTGAGTAGAGTAGTGAGTAGAGTAGTGAGTAGAGTAGTGAGTAGAGTAGTGAGTAGAGTAGTGAGTAGAGTAGTGAGTAGTAGAGTAGTGAGTAGAGTAGTGAGTAGAGTAGTGAGTAGAGTGTGCAGAGTAGTGAGTGCAGAGTGAGTGTGCAGAGTAGTGAGTAGTGAGTGCAGAGTAGTGAGTAGTGAGTAGTGAGTAGAGTAGAGAGTAGAGTAGTGAGTAGAGTAGTGAGTAGTGAGTAGTAGAGTAGTAGAGTAGTAAGTAGAGTAGTGAGTAGAGTAGTGAGTAGAGTAGTGAGTAGAGTAGTGAGTAGAGTAGTGAGTAGTAGAGTAGTGAGTAGAGTAGTGAGTAGAGTAGTGAGTAGAGTAGTGAGTAGAGTAGTGAGTAGAGTAGTGAGTAGAGTGTGCAGAGTAGTGAGTGCAGAGTGAGTGTGCAGAGTAGTGAGTACAGAGTAGTGAGTGCAGAGTGAGTGTGCAGAGTAGTGAGTAGTGAGTGCAGAGTAGTGAGTGCAGAGTAGTGAGTAGAGTAGTGAGTAGAGTAGTGAGTAGAGTAGTGAGTAGAGTACTGAGTAGAGTACTGAGTAGTGAGTAGAGTAGTGAGTAGAGTAGTGAGTAGAGTAGTGAGTAGAGTAGTGAGTAGAGTAGTGAGTAGAGTAGTGAGTAGAGTAGTGAGTAGAGTAGTGAGTAGTGAGTGCAGAGTAGTGAGTAGTGAGTAGAGTGGTGAGTAGAGTAGTGAGTAGAGTAGTGAGTAGAGTGTGCAGAGTAGTGAGTGCAGAGTAGTGAGTGCAGAGTAGTGAGTGCAGAGTAGTGAGTGCAGAGTAGTGAGTAGAGTAGTGAGTAGAGTAGTGAGTAGAGTAGTGAGTAGAGTAGTGAGTAGAGTAGTGAGTGCAGAGTAGTGAGTGCAGAGTAGTGAGTGCAGAGTAGTGAGTGCAGAGTAGTGAGTAGTGAGTAGAGTAGTGAGTAGAGTAGTGAGTAGAGTAGTGAGTAGAGTAGTGAGTAGAGTAGTGAGTAGAGTAGTGAGTAGAGTAGTGAGTAGAGTAGTGAGTAGAGTAGTGAGGTGAGTAGTGAGTGCAGAGTAGTGAGTAGAGTAGTGAGTAAAGTAGTGAGTAGAGTAGTGAGTAGAGTAGTGAGTAGAGTAGTGAGTAGAGTAGTGAGTAGAGTAGTGAGTAGAGTAGTGAGTAGAGTAGTGAGTAGAGTAGTGAGTAGAGTAGTGAGTAGAGTAGTGAGTAGAGTAGTGAGTAGAGTAGTGAGTAGTGAGTAGAGTAGTGAGTAGAGTAGTGAGTAGAGTAGTGAGTAGAGTAGTGAGTAGAGTAGTGAGTAGTGAGTAGAGTAGTGAGAAGAGTAGTGAGTAGAGTAGTGAGTAGAGTAGTGAGTAGAGTAGTGAGTAGTGAGTAGTGAGTAGTGAGTAGTGAGTAGAGTAGTGAGTAGAGTAGTGAGTAGAGTAGTGAGTAGAGTAGTGAGTAGAGTAGTGAGTAGAGTAGTGAGTAGAGTGTGCAGAGTAGTGAGTAGAGTGTGCAGAGTAGTGAGTAGAGTGTGCAGAGTAGTGAGTAGTGAGTAGAGTAGTGAGTAGAGTAGAGTAGTGAGTAGAGTAGTGAGTAGTGAGTAGAGTAGTGAGTAGAGTAGTGAGTAGAGTAGTGAGTAGAGTAGTGAGTAGAGTAGTGAGTAGAGTAGTGAGTAGAGTAGTGAGTAGAGTAGTGAGTAGAGTAGTGAATAGTGAGTAGTGAGTGCAGAGTAGTGAATAGTGAGTAGTGAGTGCAGAGTAGTGAGTAGAGTAGTGAGTAGAGTAGTGAGTAGAGTAGTGAGTAGAGTAGTGAGTAGAGTAGTGAGTAGAGTAGTGAGTAGAGTAGTGAGTAGAGTAGTGAGTAGAGTAGTGAGTAGTGAGTGCAGATTAGTGAGTAGTGAGTGCAGATTAGTGAGTAGTGAGTGCAGAGTAGTGAGTAGTGAGTGCAGAGTAGTGAGTAGTGAGTGCAGAGTAGTGAGTAGTGAGTGCAGAGTAGTGAGTAGTGAGTGCAGAGTAGTGAGTAGTGAGTATTGAGTGCAGAGTAGTGAGTAGTGAGTGCAGAGTAGTGAGTAGCGAGTAGAGTAGTGAGTAGAGTAGCGAGTAGAGTAGCGAGTAGAGTAGCGAGTAGAGTAGCGAGTAGAGTAGTGAGTAGAGTAGTGAGTAGAGTAGTGAGTAGAGTAGTGAGTAGTGAGAGTAGAGTAGTGAGTAGTGAGTGCAGAGTAGTGAGTAGTGAGTGCAGAGTAGTGAGTGCAGAGTAGTGAGTAGTGTAGTGAGTAGTGTAGTGAGTAGTGTAGTGAGTAGTGTAGTGAGTAGTGTAGTGAGTAGAGTAGTGTAGTGAGTAGTGTAGTGAGTAGTGTAGTGAGTAGTGTAGTGAGTAGTGTAGTGAGTAGAGTAGTGAGTAGTGAGTAGAGTAGTGAGTAGAGTAGTGAGTAGAGTAGTGAGTAGAGTAGTGAGTAGAGTAGTGAGTAGAGTAGTGAGTAGTGAGTGCAGAGTAGTGAATAGTGAGTAGTGAGTGCAGAGTAGTGAATAGTGAGTAGTGAGTGCAGAGTAGTGAGTGCAGAGTAGTGAGTGCAGAGTAGTGAGTATAGTAGTGAGTAGAGTAGTGAGTAGAGTAGTGAGTAGAGTAGTGAGTAGAGTAGTGAGTAGAGTAGTGAGTAGAGTAGTGAGTAGAGTAGTGAGTAGAGTAGTGAGTAGAGTAGTGAGTGCAGAGTAGAGTAGAGTAGTGAGTAGTGAGAGTAGAGTAGTGAGTAGTGAGTAGTGAGTGCAGAGTAGTGAGTAGTGAGTGCAGAGTAGTGAGTGCAGAGTAGTGAGTAGTGAGTAGAGTAGTGTAGTGAGTAGTGTAGTGAGTAGTGTAGTGAGTAGTGTAGTGAGTAGTGTAGTGAGTAGTGTAGTGAGTAGTGTAGTGAGTAGAGTAGTGAGTAGAGTAGTGAGTAGAGTAGTGAGTAGAGTAGTGAGTAGAGTAGTGAGTAGAGTAGTGAGTAGAGTAGTGAGTAGTGAGTAGAGTAGTGAGTAGAGTAGTAGAGTAGTGAGTAGTGAGTAGTGAGTAGTGAGTAGAGTAGTGAGTAGTGAGTGCAGAGTAGTGAGTAGCGAGTAGAGTAGCGAGTAGAGTAGCGAGTAGAGTAGCGAGTAGAGTAGCGAGTAGAGTAGTGAGGTGAGTAGTGAGGTGAGTAGTGAGTAGAGTAGTGAGTAGAGTAGTGAGTAGAGTAGTGAGTAGAGTAGTGAGTAGAGTAGTGAGTAGAGTAGTGAGTAGAGTAGTGAGTAGGTAGTGCAGAGTGGTAGTGCAGAGTGGTAGTGCAGAGTGGTAGTGCAAAGTGCAGAGTGGTAGTGCAAAGTGCAGAGTGGTAGTGCAGAGTGGTAGTACAGAGTGCAGAGTGGTAGTGCAGAGTGCAGAGTGGTAGTGCAGAGTGGTAATGCAGAGTGCAGAGTGAGAGTGCAGAGTGGTAGTGCAGAGCGCAGAGTGGTAGTGCAGAGTGGTAGTGCAGAGTGCAGAGTGGTAGTGCAGAGTGGTAGTGCAGAGTGGTAGTGCAGAGTGGTAGTGCAGAGTGGTAGTGCAGAGTGGTAGTGCAGAGTGGTAGTGCAGAGTGGTAGTGCAGAGTGGTAGTGCAGAGTGGTAGTGCAGAGCGCAGAGTGGTAGTACAGAGTGCAGATTGGTAGTGCAGAGTGCAGATTGGTAGTGCAGAGTGCAGATTGGTAGTGCAGAGTGCAGATTGGTAGTGCAGAGTGCAGATTGGTAGTGCAGAGTGGTAGTGCAGAGTGCAGAGTGGTAGTGCAGAGTGGTAGTGCAGAGTGGTAGTGCAGAGTGGTAGTGCAGAGTGGTAGTGCAAAGTGCAGAGTGGTAGTGCAGAGTGGTAGTGCAGAGCGCAGAGTGGTAGTGCAGAGCGCAGAGTGGTAGTGCAGAGTGCAGAGTGGTAGTGCAGAGTGGTAGTGCAGAGTGGTAGTGCAGAGTCGTAGTACAGAGTGGTAGTGCAGAGTGGTAGTGCAGAGTGGTAGTGCAGAGTGGTAGTGCAGAGTGGTAGTGCAGAGTGGTAGTGCAGAGTGGTAGTGCAGAGTGGTAGTGCAGAGTGCAGAGTGAGAGTGGTAGTGCAGAGTGCAGATTGGTAGTGCAGAGTGCAGATTGGTAGTGCAGAGCGCAGATTGGTAGTGCAGAGTGCAGATTGGTAGTGCAGAGTGGTAGTGCAAAGTGCAGAGTGGTAGTGCAGAGTGGTAGTGCAAAATGCAGAGTGGTAGTGCAGAGTGGTAGTACAGAGTGCAGAGTGGTAGTGCAGAGTGCAGAGTGGTAGTGCAGAGTGCAGAGTGGTAGTGCAGAGTGCAGAGTGGTAGTGCAGAGTGCAGAGTGGTAGTGCAGAGCGCAGAGTGGTAGTGCAGAGCGCAGAGTGGTAGTGCAGAGCGCAGAGTGGTAGTGCAGAGCGCAGAGTGGTAGTGCAGAGCGCAGATTGGTAGTGCAGAGTGCAGATTGGTAGTGCAGAGTGGTAGTGCAAAGTGCAGAGTGGTAGTGCAAAGTGCAGAGTGGTAGTACAGAGTGGTAGTGCAGAGTGCAGATTGGTAGTGCAGAGTGCAGATTGGTAGTGCAGAGTGCAGATTGGTAGTGCAGAGTGGTAGTGCAGAGTGCAGAGTGGTAGTGCAGAGTGCAGAGTGGTAGTGCAGAGTGGTAGTGCAGAGCGGTAGTGCAAAATGCAGAGTGGTAGTGCAGAGTGGTAGTGCAGAGCGCAGAGTGGTAGTGCAGAGCGCAGAGTGGTAGTGCAGAGCGCAGAGTGGTAGTGCAGAGCGCAGAGTGGTAGTGCAGAGTGCAGAGTGGTAGTGCAGAGTGGTAGTGCAGAGTGGTAGTGCAGAGTGGTAGTGCAGAGTGGTAGTGCAGAGTGGTAGTGCAGAGTGGTAGTGCAGAGTGGTAGTGCAGAGTGGTAGTGCAGAGTGGTAGTGCAGAGTGGTAGTGCAGAGTGGTAGTGCAGAGTGGTAGTGCAGAGTGGTAGTGCAGAGTGCAGAGTGAGAGTGGTAGTGCAGAGTGCAGAGCGCAGAGTGGTAGTGCAGAGCGCAGAGTGGTAGTGCAGAGCGCAGAGTGGTAGTGCAGAGCGCAGAGTGGTAGTGCAGAGTGCAGATTGGTAGTGCAGAGTGGTAGTGCAAAGTGCAGAGTGGTAGTGCAGAGTGGTAGTGCAAAGTGCAGAGTGGTAGTACAGAGTGGTAGTGCAGAGTGCAGATTGGTAGTGCAGAGTGCAGATTGGTAGTGCAGAGTGCAGATTGGTAGTGCAGAGTGCAGATTGGTAGTGCAGAGTGCAGATTGGTAGTGCAGAGTGGTAGTGCAGAGTGCAGAGTGGTAGTGCAGAGTGCAGAGTGGTAGTGCAGAGTGGTAGTGCAGAGTGGTAGTGCAAAATGCAGAGTGGTAGTGCAGAGTGGTAGTGCAGAGCGCAGAGTGGTAGTGCAGAGCGCAGAGTGGTAGTGCAGAGCGCAGAGTGGTAGTGCAGAGCGCAGAGTGGTAGTGCAGAGTGGTAGTGCAGAGTGCAGAGTGGTAGTGCAGAGTGGTAGTGCAGAGTGGTAGTGCAGAGTGGTAGTGCAGAGTGGTAGTGCAGAGTGGTAGTGCAGAGTGGTAGTGCAGAGTGGTAGTGCAGAGTGGTAGTGCAGAGTGGTAGTGCAGAGTGGTAGTGCAGAGTGAGAGTGGTAGAGTGGTAGTGCAGAGTGCAGAGTGCAGATTGGTAGTGCAGAGTGCAGATTGGTAGTGCAGAGTGGTAGTGCAAAGTGCAGAGTGGTAGTGCAAAGTGCAGAGTGGTAGTGCAGAGTGGTAGTACAGAGTGGTAGTACAGAGTGGTAGTGCAGAGCGCAGAGTGGTAGTGCAGAGCGCAGAGTGGTAGTGCAGAGCGCAGATTGGTAGTGCAGAGTGCAGATTGGTAGTGCAGAGTGCAGATTGGTAGTGCAGAGTGGTAGTGCAAAGTGCAGAGTGGTAGTGCAGAGTGGTAGTGCAGAGTGGTAGTGCAAAGTGCAGAGTGGTAGTACAGAGTGGTAGTGCAGAGTGCAGATTGGTAGTGCAGAGTGGTAGTGCAGAGTGGTAATGCAGAGTGGTAGTGCAGAGTGGTAGTGCAGAGTGGTAGTGCAGAGTGCAGATTGGTAGTGCAGAGCGCAGAGTGGTAGTGCAGAGCGCAGAGTGGTAGTGCAGAGCGCAGAGTGGTAGTGCAGAGCGCAGAGTGGTAGTGCAGAGCGCAGAGTGCAGAGTGAGAGTGCGAGTGGTAGTGCAGAGTGCAGATTGGTAGTGCAGAGTGCAGAGTGGTAGTGCAGAGTGCAGAGTGGTAGTGCAGAGTGCAGATTGGTAGTGCAGAGCGCAGAGTGGTAGTGCAGAGCGCAGAGTGGTAGTGCAGAGCGCAGAGTGGTAGTGCAGAGCGCAGATTGGTAGTGCAGAGTGCAGATTGGTAGTGCAGAGTGGTAGTGCAAAGTGCAGAGTGGTAGTGCAGAGTGGTAGTGCAGAGTGGTAGTGCAAAGTGCAGAGTGGTAGTACAGAGTGGTAGTGCAGAGTGCAGATTGGTAGTGCAGAGTGGTAGTGCAGAGTGGTAATGCAGAGTGGTAGTGCAGAGTGGTAGTGCAGAGTGCAGATTGGTAGTGCAGAGCGCAGAGTGGTAGTGCAGAGCGCAGAGTGGTAGTGCAGAGCGCAGAGTGGTAGTGCAGAGCGCAGAGTGCAGAGTGAGAGTGCGAGTGGTAGTGCAGAGTGCAGATTGGTAGTGCAGAGTGCAGATTGGTAGTGCAGAGTTCAGAGTGGTAGTGCAGAGTGGTAGTGCAGAGTGCAGAGTGGTAGTGCAGAGTGGTAGTGCAGAGTGGTAATGCAGAGTGCAGAGTGAGAGTGCAGAGTGGTAGTGCAGAGTGCAGAGTGGTAGTGCAGAGTGGTAGTGCAAAGTGCAGAGTGGTAGTGCAGAGTGGTAGTGCAAAGTGCAGAGTGGTAGTGCAGAGTGGTAGTACAGAGTGCAGAGTGGTAGTGCAGAGTGGTAGTGCAGAGTGCAGAGTGGTAGTGCAGAGTGCAGATTGGTAGTGCAGAGCGCAGAGTGGTAGTGCAGAGCGCAGAGTGGTAGTGCAGAGCGCAGAGTGGTAGTGCAGAGCGCAGAGTGGTAGTGCAGAGCGCAGAGTGGTAGTGCAGAGCGCAGAGTGGTAGTGCAGAGCGCAGATTGGTAGTGCAGAGTGGTAGTGCAAAGTGCAGAGTGGTAGTGCAGAGTGGTAGTGCAAAGTGCAGAGTGGTAGTACAGAGTGCAGATTGGTAGTGCAGAGCGCAGAGTGGTAGTGCAGAGCGCAGAGTGGTAGTGCAGAGCGCAGAGTGGTAGTGCAGAGCGCAGAGTGGTAGTGCAGAGCGCAGAGTGGTAGTGCAGAGCGAGAGTGCAGAGTGAGAGTGCGAGTGGTAGTGCAGAGTGCAGATTGGTAGTGCAGAGTGCAGATTGGTAGTGCAGAGTTCAGAGTGGTAGTGCAGAGTTCAGAGTGGTAGTGCAGAGTGGTAGTGCAGAGTGGTAGTGCAGAGTGGTAGTGCAGAGTGCAGAGTGGTAGTGCAGAGTGCAGAGTGGTAGTGCAGAGTGCAGAGTGGTAGTGCAGAGTGAGAGTGCAGAGTGGTAGTGCAGAGTGCAGATTGGTAGTGCAGAGTGCAGAGTGGTAGTGCAGAGTGCAGAGTGGTAGTGCAGAGTGCAGATTGGTAGTGCAGAGTGCAGATTGGTAGTGCAGAGTGCAGATTGAGAGTGCAGAGTGCAGATTGGTAGTGCAGAGTGCAGAGTGGTAGTGCAGAGTGCCTAAAACACATTGCCATTTACAATGCCATTATCTCTAACTTAAAACAAACCGAGCCCTAATGCATTCCTAATGCTTGTTTAAAGTGGCGACGTGTTTAAATGCTTTCGCGCCGTCTAAGCCCTGTTAACCTATTGCATAACTTTCAGTGCAACCTAAACTTCCATAGTTTATAACACTGACAATAAGGAAGTAAGCCCCACAATTGCCTACTTTCGGTGGGCTGTGCAGCCTTCCTCGCTGAATAGTGGGACAAAGTTAATACATATTTCAATTTGTAAACAGTTATGTGCGACTCCACCAATGCAGCTGTAAAGCAGATTTCAGTTATAAAAATGAAAATCTACATTTCAAGAGCGCTTGAAACCTTCGGAGTTTTCTGTCAATCGAAAACGGGCACAAAGAAACCATGCTAAACAAACAGTGAACCTATTTGCCAACTGATGAAAAGGCGAACATCAGCCGTCCTGAACAAAGCGCTGCTCACAGCGTGCAGGAAGTAATACAAACTCCTGCATGGTTATTGTGTTTAAATTAGATGAATTTTAACAACTTTAGAAGAGATGGGGGGGGGAGATCTAAAATCACAAGTTCAGAGACATTGGTAAACCTCTTTGCTTGCTTACAAGCAGATAATAAACTCGCATACAGTAGATAAAAGCCCAGCACACTCCACATGCAAATTGGTCCTCGGAGGCAAACTTTGCCCAGCTTTTTAGTCCCAGAACCAATTTCATTGTCTGCTTTTCTTCTTACATTGTATATGAAGCCTTTTATCACGCAAAACCTCGGGGGGCCAGTGGGCTGGGAGCCCTCAGCTTTTCATGCCACCAACAATGGGGTCCAAACCACTTCAACCTGTCACTACTCAGCCCCTTCAGACAATGACATTCAAGCGAGCGGGATTACAGGCACTTTCAATACGAGTCTCCCACCCACATCCCTTACAATGGCTGTACCTTATTATTTGATCACATTGTTGACTACCGTATTCAACTTACGACAAGGAGAGCTTGAACAAAACAAACCCACTTATGCTGCGAGTAAAGAGAATGTTAAGTAGTTTATGCATGATGTTTACTGACGTCCAGTAATGCACTTAGTCCAGAGACTGCGGTTTCCCTGAAAATACATGCAGTTTGTCCCTTCACGTCACTCAAAGTAGAACTACACTAATCTTCTCCTAATAAAGCAACAAGCTACAGAAAACAAAGTGTCGGAATAAGAGTTTGAAAATACCAGATACGACGTCTCCCACAGGCCAACAACAAAAAACTGTTTTGACCAGAAGGGGCCTGTTTATGCCGAATGCTAGCCCCTTCACCCCTCCCCCATCCTTCAGATTAATGTTTTTTTTTTAAAACACTACATATAGAGTGAAATGGAAGGAAGGCACATTAAGCTTGCTCTCCACGCAATAGCTGCATGCACTACCGAAATCTATTGCTGTCCTATTATGATTTTTTGTTTAATCCCGATTCATTTATGTTTTAGTTCCACTCCTCTGGACCCTTCTGTGGACACCCATGTCGCTGCCGTGTTTAGTTTAGTTTTCACTCGGGCAAACTGCACGTTTAAGAGAGAGAAGTGAGGAAGACCACCCTTCTATTGCTCTATGGAACCCATGCACATGAAATCTTCATAGTTCTTTGATTAAATAGTCGTCGGGTGCAATCATTTTTGTACAATGGAGGCCTCAAATACTTTTCTAGAAGGTAATGTTGGGCTTTTGACATTCGCCCATCTCCAGAATGATCACTAGTACAGTGCATTTAGGGCCACCACAAAGGCGGTTATGGATAGGAGTTGAAATTGCTGCCTTTAAAAACTCTTTTCATTGTAGGCAAGTCCATTACATTATTTTTCAAACGAACATTTCCTCAAGAATAACCCTATTACATCTCTTTCATCATAAAGTAGTCAAATTAATTGTTCATCCTCTACCGTTCTCTCTAAAGACTTAAGACCTTAGTAAGTCTTGTCAGTGGCTCAGAAGGCTTGATGTAGAGAAGCGTTCTTCATATGGCTCTCCTGCCAGCCCTCTGCTTAGGGACCCAATCCAGGTGTCAGAGAAGACCTCAGAGAATCAAATTTGTGAAAGCTGGAGAAGGTCACCTCTATAATGTAAAACCCAGGTCTGGGTTTATGAATATAAAGCAGTAGTTATATAAAATACTATGGTACTGAGGCCTGCCTTTAAAAGCTGGTTCAAAAGCAGAGAGAGGAGACCCAGTCACTCACAGAATGTTTGCTGGGCTCCAGTAAATACATAATTAAACAATATCAAAAACTGGCACCATTCACCTTAAAGGCGTGTTTCGACTGAGTTTGACTAATCAATGAAGGAGAAAAAAACAACAAGAAGGAGAAGGATGGCACTTTATCATGCTGTATCAGAATTAGGTTGAGATGACTCAGAGGATTGTCATAGAATTGAGTTATGCGAGGAATCTACACCAGCTCAAAGTAACGGCTACATCCACTTCATCAGCATGCGACATAACAGAGCCTCGTTGCATGCGCTTAGATATCCTCCACACAGGTAATGAGGTTGTTGAGCAGTGAAGGCTTAACTGGAGAATTTTACCTGCAAGTAATTCTTAGAAGACAGACTTTTGGCAATTGACATCCAGCTGGAAGAAGGGCACTGGGAAGTACAAGACATTAAAGGCGCACCATCGGTGTCCCTACTAGTGCTAGCTTTTCTTTAGTATATTTCAAACGGTCTAGAGAAGACATGCTGCGGCTTTGTTGAAAAATTTACTGATGACGAGGTTGGCAGTAAATCATACTGAAGCAAAAGAACAGCAAGAAGATCAGGACTAGACACCTGGAATACTACAAAATTGTGTCAGATAAATGAGAGGTGGTTTCGAATTACGGAAGTTTCCTTAACTGTTATTCATTACGAGACAGATACAGGGTAGACTTGTGAAGATTTGTACAAACGCCATTGTCACTTATACTTCGGAAAGAACAAGGTGTTCAACTGTATTATCGAGGTGTTAACTGTTCTGATGGAGATCCATGTGACCACCCCTTGTTTTAAACATTTTTTTAATTTAAAAGTGTTTTATATAGTGCGAACAAGACCCTTTCAGGTGACAGAGTACTTCACAATAATAACGAAAGGATGTTATGCAACAAACAATATGCTATATACATATAAGTGGAGTAAGGCGTGCGGCAAAAGTTACATAAGCAAATAAAGTCAAAATAATAACAAGCATTTACAATGCAATAGGTCTCGCATTAGGAAAGTTGGAGCTATTGGTACTGTAAATGACTTTTTTTTATTTATGGGTTTGTTTTGAAAATCGCGAAATTAATAGCTTTGTCATTTACAATGCCAATACTTTTAACTTTTGCAAATGTGACACCTATAGCATTTGTAATGCAATATGTGTTGCATTTACGTGACTTAGATGTATTGATATTACAAATAACAATTGCTTTTATTTTTTTAAAATAATTAATACTTAAATAAAAGTTATTGTAATTTATAATGGCAATAGCTTAAACTTTTGTAAATAACTTTTGTGAAGATTATGTTCAGTGTATTTTATTGTGACGAAAATCCTAGAACAGAAGTGAAATATTAACATCTTTTTGTGACATTTGTAATAAAGCTTGAAACATTGAGAGAACATATTTGAACCAGTTCTTGAATGGTTGCACAGATTGATGCTGTGGTGGCGCTGAGTTATTTGGGGTTGCGACGAGTGATGCTGTGGCGTTCAGTGATGCTGTGGTAGCGCATAGTGATGTTGTGGTGCCCCTGAGTGATGCTGTGGTGATGTGATAGATAGTGTAATTATGTGGCGTGTAACTATGTGGCACTGAGTGGTATTGTTTGTAGTGTATGTTGCATTGAGTGCATTGTAATTATGTAGTATATAATTATGTGGCACTGAGTGAGATTGTGTGGAGTGTGTGTTGCATTTAGTTGAGAGCAGTGTAATTATGTGGCGTGTAATTATGTGGTACTGAGTGGTATTTGGAGTGTATGTTGCGTTGAGTGAAGTGTAAATATGTAGCATATAATTAAGTGGCACTGAGTGGTATTTGGAGTGTATGTTGCATTGAGTGCAGTGTAATTATGTGGCACTGAGTGGTATTTGGAGTGTATGTTGCATTGAGGGCAGTGTAATTATGTGGCATGTAATTATGTGGCACTGAGTGGTATTTGGAGTGTTCGTTGCATTGAGTGCAGTGTAATTATGTGGCGTGTAACTATGTGGCACTGAGTGGTATTTGGAGTGAATGTTGCATGGAGTGCAGTGTAATTATGTGGCATGTAATTATGTGGCACTGAGTGGTATTTGGAGTGTATGTTGCATTGAGTGCAGTGTTATTATGTGGCGTGTAGCTATGTGGCACTGAGTGGTATTTGGAGTGTTCGTTGCATTGAGTGCAGTGTAATTATGTGGCTTGTAACTATGTGGCACTGAGTGGTATTTGGAGTGTATGTTGCGTTGAGTGAAGTGTAAATATGTAGCATATAATTAAGTGGCACGGAGTGGTATTTGGAGTGTATGTTGCGTTGAGCGCAGTGTAATTTTGTAGCATATAATTATGTGGCACTGAGTGGTATGAGGAGTGTATGTTGAATTCAGTAGAGTGTAATTGTGTGGCGTGTAATTATGTGGCACTGAGTGGTATTTGGAGTGTATGTTTCATTGAGTGCAGTGTAATTATGTGGCATGTAATTATGTGGCACTGAGTGTTATTTGTAGTGTATGTTGCGTTGAGTGCAGTGTAATTTTTTAGCATATAATTATGTGGCACTGAGTGGTATTATGAGGAGTGTTTGTTGTATTCAGTAGAGTGTAATTGTGTGATGTGTAATTATGTGGCACTGAGTGTTATTTGGAGTGTATTTTGCATTGATTGCAGTGTAATTATGTGGCGTGTAATTATGTGGCACTGAGTGGTATTTGGAGTGTATGTTGCATTGAGTGCAGTGTAATTATGTGGCGTGTAATTATGTGGCACTGAGTGGTATTTGGAGTGTATGTTGCATTGAGTGCAGTGTAAATATGTAGCATATAATTATGTGGAAGTGAGTGGTATTGTCTGGAGTGTATGTTGTATTCAGTAGAGTGTAATTATGTGGCGTGTAATTATGTGGCACTGATTTGTATTTGGAGTGTATGTTGCATTGAGTGCAGTGTAATTATGTGGTGTGTGACTATGTGGCACTGAGTGGTATTTGGAGTGTATGTTGCATGGAGTGCAGTGTAATTATGGGGGACTGGGTGGTATTGAGAGTGCTAAGGAAGTGCAAGACTTTCGTGCCGGTAAACTGAGGAGAGCGTGACTGGGGACTGCGCGTATATGGGGCATGGGGATGAAAGGAGGAAATCCCGTGGGTACTGTCTGTGTGCGTGGAAACGACAAGGGTCTTATACCAGGGTGGGAGAGGACAAACAGTGCAAGAGACAAACATGTTTGCACACCTAGTCAGGAAAAAGTGAGGGTGGGACACAGGGAATAGTCCCAGACTCGAGATAATGACAAGCGAATAATGGTCTGAAGTTCTGCCAGCTCTCCCCCTACCCTGCCCCGCTCAGCACACAGGCCCCCCCCATTTTGCATATCCTTTTTTTGCATAACATTTTGTGATCCAGCCCTTGAGGCTTTGCATTTCACGTTATGTGCGCACAGGCCCGCTGTTCTCTCACCCAGTCTCGCTCGACGCACAGGCCCTTTCAAGGAGCAGAATTTCATGTTTGGATGTTTTCTGCAATTGTTTGAGTGAACAGGTAAGGTTGATTTCTGTGACTGCACCACACTATACACACAGTGTACAGTGTTTTTACCTCTGGGAAAAAAAACGCCTAAAAGACTCGATTCTACAAACTGTTAATGAATTGAAGAGTCTCACTAGGAAATCACTTCCAACGCTGCTCTTATGCTCCAGAGCCTTGAATTCTTAAGTGTACAAATCCAATCGTTTGGTATTCCATAAACAAGGAAAAATGACCAGAATGTTCCAGCTTCGAGTATAATTAACTCTGATCCTGTGCGTTGAATAAACAGTCTTGGCAATTGTGCGTGAACTTAATGTTACCTTACTCCAGATATTCTGTGCGCATATTCATTGTCTTTTGCCTCAAACGCGCTTCGTATTTCTAATAGAACTCGTTATTCAACACTTGTTTCTGCTAATATGCGCTGTTCGTACGGTAATTAAATTAAACTAGTTGCGAGTCTGCAATATTGTAGAAAGCTGTTCTCCTACCTGGAAAGAGGCTTCTGACACCCAAAATAAATGCTCCGATCTCTGACTATTATTGTGGAGCCGCCAGGGACATGGACCTCTCCCGATCGCTGCCAAGAACATGGACCACTTCCGATCGCTGCCAGGAGTAATCTGCCGTGAAAGCATGGGTGCTGTTGCTTTTATTTGCGGCCTCACATAGTATGGCAGCCACAGGTTGACAAAAAGTCAATCAAAGAGTACGATGGGCTGAAAAGAAAAATAAAGTAAAAGACAAAACAAAAAAGCGGGCGCACGCACTTCTGCGCAGGCGCAGAGTGTTCTTGGCCGCGTCTCCGGCAAGTGACGTCAGGCGGGCGCACGCACTTCTGCGCAGGCGCAGAGTGTTCTTGGCCGCGTCTCCGGCAAGTGACGTCAGGCGGGCGCACGCACTTCTGCGCAGGCGCAGAGTGTTCTTGGCCGCGTCTCCGGCTGCTAATGGCGTACAAGAGGTAATGGACGGCACTGGAGTCCCTGGCCGTTCCTTGCCGCGTCACCCCCGCCCGCCGTAGCAGCACTGGAGCCCCTGGCCGCATCGCACCCGCCTATCCACTGGGAGCCAGGCAGAAGGAGCCCGCAAGAAAAGAGCATGGTGAGGAAAGGGGGTGGGGGCGTGTGTTTATGCAGTGTGTGTGCGCGTGGGTGTGCGTATGCAGTGTGTGTGTGTGTATGTGCGCGTGGGTCTGCGTGTGTGTATGCAGTGTGTGTGTGCCTGTGTATGCCTGTGTATTATGCCTGTGTATGTGCGCATGCGTGAGTGTAGAGTGTTTGCGCAAGGGAATGTGGACAGGAGAGGGGCACGGCGCCGTGCGCGCTCACGAGGTGAAAACTGAGCTACTCTGCGCTCGTGCACCCTTTCCTGTCCACATTCCCAATAACGGGCAGCAATAGTTGTCGAAGCAGACTCTGCTATCAATGCTACGCATTGAAGCAGGTCGTGCTTCGACCTAAAAACAACAAAACAGCTACAGGGCGGTGTGTGGAAGGTTAGGCAACTGGCAAATAGCACAGATCTCAGAGAGGAGGACGGTCGTGATAAATGGAGCCTTACACAGGCAGGTAAGCTTGCAGAGAGGGAAGTATGGCCTTAATGTGTGAAAAATCTATGGGCTAGTAGAAGTTTTACTTCTTTCCTGAAGAAAGAGAAGGAGGGGGTGCACCTGGTCTCCGGAGATAGAGTATTTCAAGCTTTAGGGGCCATTCCGGAAAACAATCGATTGCAGGTTGGCACTCCCCGATTGATGTGCTACGCCAAGGTATTGAGGACAATGAATTCAATTCAACTTGATACTCAGCATGGCCCAGTTAAAGGTTTTTGTCTGTTTAGTTTATTAGTTCCACCTGTTTGTATACTGCAAAGTGCATAATCCTTGTTGTTGCCTACTCCATAAGCATAATTACTATCACACAGGATTGCATGCGATTGACACCAATGACATGATGTGTGTTTATATAAAACAATAAAAAGATATTCCCACAAAAAAGTTGTGTCAGATAAAATTATAGGAAATCTCTAATGTAAGTGTGCCAGGCATTTGCTTGAATACATTTCCTTCCGTTTTACTTTGTCATTCATTGTTTTAAGACTATTTTGGTTATTACCTCAATTAAAATAAAGTTCAGGAGAGAACCTCATCTGCAGGGATGGTGATAGTTTATACACCATACCTGGCATATAATTTTTGTGAGCAAAACTTCAAAGTTTTTAATCACTGCCAAGGGCTCAACATTAAAATAGTCTTTTGAATTCTGGGACCCAATGGACAATTTTTTAACTCGCACACAACTCACCCTACGCTTGGCTCAGAGGGAGTACTATACGGCTATTAGGAAAGCTAAAAGCGACTATTTCGCAAGGAGGATTGCATTGGCTCAGAACAATAGGAAGGGAATCTTTGCTATCGTCAAGAGCTTTTTATCCCCGGGCGCAGAACAAAGGGCGCTTCCTGCCCCTCAACAATGGTGTGAGGAGCTGTCCACCTTCTTTGTGGACAAGATAGTAAAGATTCAGGACAGTGTTGGCTCGCATCCTAGAATTGCGGAGTCCTCTTCGCCAGGGTCCCCCTCCATTTCGTGTGCGGTCAGCCATCAGCTCACCTCATTTGCACCTGCGGCCGAGTCAGACATTCTGGCCATTCTTAGCTCCCTTAAGTCTGCCTCACCATCCGATCTGTGCCCAGCGCGGGCATTAGCTGGGGTAGCCAAGGAGGTCTGCACAGCAGTAGTAGACATTGTGAATCTCTCCCTTCAGACCGCCTTGGTTCCAGCTCAATGGAAACAAGCTAAATTGCTACCCCTTCTTAAGAAACCCTCTCTGGACCCGGCGGTCCCCGCCACTTACCGGCCTATTTTGCTACTACCAGCCTTGGCCAAGGTCTGTGAAAAAGTGGCTTTTCGGCAGCTCGAGACTTTTGTGGAATCTTCAGGTGCTTTGCATCCAGCTCAGTCGGGGTTTAGATCTGCCTATAGCACGGAGACTGCCCTGGTGGAGATGTCGGAGGCGATTAGGGAGAGTCTTGACGGGGGCGGCAGGGCGGCCCTGATTTTACTTGACCTCTCTGCCGCCTTCGATACGGTGCCACACCAGCTGCTTCTGGCCCGGCTATCTGGCATTGGTATTTCGGGCCTGGTCTAGGAGTGGTCTTGGATTCCCGCTCGCAGCAGGTCTGCATGGCTCCCTGCTCTTCCTCTGTCAGGAACCTTGCTACGGGTGCCCCGCAAGGTTCCACTTTGAGCCCCCTCCTATGTAATATCTACTTAACCCCTCTGGTCTATCTAGCAGAGAAGCTTGATGCAAAAGTGATAGCGTATGCTGACGATACTCAGCTGCTATTTACCTGGAAGGGCTCGGATCTGGACACCAACACCGCCCAGTCGTGCCTAGCACCGGTATTCTGCTGCTTAGCCCAGGCCTCTCTGAAGTGCAACGAGGACAAGTCTGAGGTTCTCTTGTACTGTCAGTTTCCCTTGGATTTCAGACAATCTCTATGGCCGCCTCAATTCCCCTGGCCTCGTTTTGGGGGTGGACCTGTAAAATATTTGGGGGTGTGGTTTAGCGAGGACCTTCGGTTTATCAACCACGTTAAAAAACTGACTGGGGTCTGCTTTGGCACCCTCAAAACACTCAGAAGGATCTTCCCCTGCTCCCGAGAGTGGCCAAAGAGTCAGTTGCTCGTGCTCTGATCCTCTCGCGGCTAGACTACGCCAATGCTCTCTTCATAGGTATGCCTGGCTACCTGCTGCAAAAACTTCAAACTATACAAAATGCCACGGCTAGACTTTTGTTTAATGCCGCGAGTAGATCCAGTGGCAGGCAATATTTACAGGATCTGCACTGGCTGTCGGTGGCGCAGCGAGTACAGTTTAAAGCCATCCCCCTGGCTCACCGGGCCCTACATGTACATGGTCCCATCTATCTTAGGAAGCGTTTTGCCTTCTATGTGCCGAATCGACCTCTGCGGTCTGCTTCCTTCAATCGGATGATTATCCTGCGCTTCTGCAGAGTTCGTTTGGGAGGCCAGTCGCTTTCTGTTAAAGCTGCAGCAGCCTGGAATTCGCTCCCTGCGGATCTTCAGTTTATCCTGGAGTTTCAACTTTTTAAAAAACACCTGAAAACACATCTGTTTAGTCTGACCATCTAACTGACTCACTCTTCTTCCACAGCCCAACCTCCGCGCCAGGACACTCTTGGGTATTAGTGCGCGCTACAAACCCTCTATAGCATAACCTTCACTGCACACTCACAGCATAAAACCTGCTCCGCTGTGACCAGGCGTCAAAGCACACCCGAGGTACACTCAGTACCTTGGGTGGGACCTGATGATGAAGCATGCCACCAACTAGGCTGGTGAGTGAGGGTCTTCATAAAAAAACAAATGTTTTTCCTTCAAACAAACACACACTAGTAGCTTCTACCTTGTAGCTAGTTCCCTTTGATTTATATACATTAATTGAGGAAGTGAACTAGCCCTAGTTTTCCTCGCTCTCCTATTTGACAGTATTAGTAGTAGCGTCTACCCAGATGCTGGGATAAAGTTGGAGTACGTTAAAGTATGGGTGAAAATGTTGCAGAATGTTAAGAGCACGTTCAGTGGGATTATTTAGCTAAAAGCAGGTGAAATTCCATTAGGAAATCACAGCATCCAAATGGGAAGAAGCATGGCAGCATAATGTGGGGGTTCAGAGATGTACACAGCAGTGATAGCTGCACAACTTATGCCGCTATGTTCTCCTCCAAACATATGGCGTTTAGTATGTTTTCCAGTTATTTTTAGCTCATTCATGCACCAAAGCCAATTTTCAACTTAAGAGCCGCACAATCAAACTGGATTTTTTAATGAGTTTTGAAAATATTCTCCACTTTTTTATGGGCGGGGTTCACTATCCAAATGAGCACCTAAATAACACATGTGAACTCAAAAAGGAACGTCACAGAATTGATTTTATGATTCTCATGAACACAAAACCACATGTGGAAAAGTACACTTAAGTGGTGTGCCTAATACTGAAGGAGCACTCCAGTCTTCAGAAGACAATATTGAGTTAACAACCACAGCAGCAAACATTAGCATGCAACGTACTAACCAGAAATAATGATGTATTTCACATGTTTGTAACTGCAGTTTGAGAGGTAAAATTCCATGTTTCCTGTTTTTTTTTACTCCAGTTTTGGAATGTGTCTTCCCAATTTACTGCTTTCACACAGCATAGTCTTTGAGCTTCTAATGAAATCTGTGAAGTAATTTGCCTAGTTGGCAAGAGGTGTACACCATACAAAGGCAAATCGGGGCAGGGCCAAATAGTAAAAAAAAAAAAAGGTATCATGGAAATGCTAGCACTCAGATCATGTTGTAATAAGGGAAAACAATTAAATAGAGTGAATGCTTGTATCAGAAACATAACTGTCAACTCACCTACCACCACACAGCTACATTTAGGTTAATCTGTGGTAAGTGGCAAAGTATTCAACGTTCACTAAAAGCCACAATTAAGTAAGAGACAGTTTAAAAAAACAAACAGAGAAAAATCAAAATTCTGAGCTTATTCTATTTAATATTCAAGTGTATCTTAAATGAAATTACAAAACAAACGTTTGCACGGTAAGTGCACATAGTGTTCCAGAAAAGAAATAACACCAAGAGTTCAAATATCTTGGTAGGTTTCTCAAACATTGACCCAACTCCAGTGTTTGGCTCAAAGAAAAACCGTTGTGTATAGGGAAATTTATTGAAGGAAGAAACGCAACGCAATAAGCTTAATTTGACTCACACATGACTTAACCAACAAAGGTAGGTATGCAAAAAGCCACTTGATTTACATTTCTACATTTCAATTCACACAATCTAGATTAATGGAAATATTGGTTACCCAGAAATCAGAAAACCAAACCTTTAGGATCAGGGGAAGGATGTTACAGGGGCAAAAGAAATCATCAAAAAATGCACTGAAGAACAACAATCCGATATGTTTGTTAGGATTCACTGAAATCTACAGAAAGTTTTCTATCCAAGAAAGTCCCACCAAACTATATCAGTAAAAGGTTGCAATACATCCCTTTCCAGTATAGGAAAGGAACAACTTCTGTGGTGCAACACTGCTCAAAACAGTAGTGTTCAGCACGTAATGATATCCATCATGGAAATGTCAATCAAGCCACCAGACATTCTGAAATTTGGTAAGTTCAGTACCTTTCAAATTGATTAACTGAAACAGTTATTTACAACAGTTCGAAATGGCAGACATGTATGAAGCACTATATTTGAAAATCAATTTACCATTATATCTCCCTTGCAGGTATAGTGGTAAATCCACATGTAAATTATTTTGCCTGTGAAGAAAAAAGTAACAAAACAAAAATCTTCAAGTACACATTTCCAACACACGTAACATTGTGCATTAGCCTTCAGAAGGACACTTTCCAAGACTAAGCAGGGATAAAAAGGGATATGCATCTAAATCTATGACTTGCATAGATTTTCATGCATACCCAATGGAGGTTTGGAAATCTCAGAAAATCCTGAAATTAAGAAACTCACCGATGTACAAGTAAACTGTATATATTTCGGGAATTTCAATGAATATTTAAACAGCTGTCACACAGTGAACAATTTCACAAAGTGCATCACTGAACTGAGGGGAATTGAAAAGACTCAGGATTACGACACTACAAAACAGTAGGTTTAAACCTCATATGCACTACACATCCCAATCACTCATGCTATGACGCCAATGCTTTCAATTCATAACCTACTCGTACAGAGAGAGTATTGTCAGCTGTAAGTATCCTGCAAAATACATTATTTATTGAAACATATTTGTTTATTGTTGAAAGCTGTGATTTATATGGCTAAAATAGGTTTCGCAAGGCAGGAGGATAGTGGGAAATATAAACAGCATAGACTGCTTAGCATAAAACAAGGAGTTAGTACACCACATATTTGAGACATTATGAAAGATTGCACACACATTGCAGTCAAGACGGCAAGCATGACATCGGTGTTTACCTAAAAGTACATTGCACAATAGTTTGTAAAGTGAACAGCTGACATTTCACATTTTCACTGTCATGAGTTTGAAAGCTAGTACATGTTGTCATAGGCAATTGAGCTTATAAGAAGTAGATACTGCTTCTTCATCGTAAATTGTGATAGTATAGGTGTGAGGTCTTGGAAAATTACCACTTACAGTGTAAACTTCCAAAAGATCCTTTACTGTTTCTGAGGGTTCACGGCAATTGAAAGATCAACTTTATTACTTTCAATAGACGTTTATCTACTGCAATTGCAATAAAAAGCTTCAGGATAGTCAAGAAGTGTACATACAGACAGGGAGACCAACAGACTGACTGGTTTTATATCTAATGACTACAGTTTCAGTGTTTAACAGGCCGAGGTTGCCTTTCCTTTTTATGGTGGTTACATGCAGTACATTTCATCTGTAAAGCGGAAGCATGCACGTTTAGTCTTGAGTTTTTATAAGGAAAATACATTACAGCCATTCCTCATCCATGCAATCCCGTTCAATTGCAAGCTAATCAGTATGAGAAGATGATTTGGTTTGTTTTCATTAAAAGAAATAAAACAATCTTGGAACTATTGGATAACTGCAGAACACCGCAGACGGTGTTCAAATAAAAAGAAATCTATCCCCGTGCTTTATGGTGCTGCCGAAGTCTTCTGGATATGAGACAATTGCATATAACATTTTTATTTTATCGTCTTGGAATTTGCAATTGTTCTGCTGCCAAGATGCCTTGTTTGAATTCTAGTGACCCTCAACTGCTATGCAGTTTGTGATCAATGGCTAATCAGTACATAAATTCCTTTAAGACCGAGGTTGCTTGACTGATGCTTTGCCATACAGCATGTGTTATAGACTGTTTTATTTTCTCTTTTAAGCGTTAAACATTTGCCACATGACCAACATGTTTTATTATTTGTAACTAGACTGAGTACTGTTGAATGTTTATCTTCTATAGCACGGACTGTGGTTGGGAAATCTGAAAAATTAGACATGTATGTATTTCTTCTTTTCTTGTTTTTAGTAACTATTCAAATATATGATTTCACTCCTTCCCCTCCCAAATAATAAAAAATGAAATCTATTGCATCCTACCACTCACCCGTACACCCTTTCATTTTCAACTGTTTTTTGTGTTCAGCCACCCTCTGCTTCCTCTGTGCCTTCTCTTCCTCAACTCAACTTGCGCAATGCTTAAGAGAGTCTTATAGGACACTTCTGCTCTGCCAGAGCTTCCTCATGATAAAACCAGCAAACTATTTGGATATGTCTACTACAGAGTCAGCTTAACTTATTATTCAAATTTAATTTAATTGATTAATAGATGTAGACCTCTACGGAGATCAACAATACAGAATAAAAAATATTTATATAAAACAATATAAATAACTGTATAATATATTGTTAATCTTATAACACAATTAAAAATACAATAACAGACATGCTCATTTGGAAGAATGAGCATTATGTTAACAAACTCCCTAAAATAAGTTATACTATAGGTTAGAAAAAATGCTATATGTAAATGATGCACAGTGTATGTAATGCTGGGAAAAGAAATCACATGATGCAAATCATGTATATTTTCTAAACAAAGGGCACAGATACAATGGTCATTTGGTAGACCCATCCATTTTACAATTAGTAATATGAAGGGGATAATTCATGACGTTATCAATCTTCTAGAGCTGTGGTCTAAACATTATGCAAGATAGCACTGAAGTTGTTCCAATAACAGACTTTCCAAAACATTTACAAGGTTGAACCAAGGTCCCTATTGCATTGTACACTTAGAAGAAGATGGTTTTCAAGGTAAGTCTTAATTGACCAGGAAAACATGTCTGTAATAATTTAGCAGACATTTAAAATAATTCCATTGCATGGGAGAAATTTACTTTGAAAATACATTGTATTTTTCTATACTGCTAAAAGCTTCTTGCTTCAAAAATTGATTCACACATACAACAAGCAACTGATTAAATACAATACAATGTATTTGTAGAACGCACAGCTAACTCAGAGGAGGCGTCCCGGTGCTAGCAGCAAGATCACCCACAGGGAGCCTAGCAGCAGAGAGTCTAAATGACGTCTAGGCAGGAGTCCAAGCTTAATATTTTTAAGCTCTTTTTCAACATGGTTTTGGATGGGCTATTTCTCAGGTCAAGAGGAAGACCGTTCCAGAGCTCTTAGGCCAGAAAAATAAATGATGTACCTTTTATTTCAGTCTTGTGAATGCGGAGTGAGTTTGAAAAATTTGAATTTGTTGGATATAAGTGAACTCTCCTGGGCATGGGGCTTAAAGCAGCACCTGCGATAGAGAGGACCTTTGTGGTAGTAGGCCCTGAGAGCAAAGATGAGTGCCTTGTAACGGATCCTGTTTTTTACAGGAAGCAAGTGTAGATGCCGTAAATGGCCAGACACCGCAGCCCCAGGGATCTTATGAATTAGCCGGCAACAGCATTCTGAATAATTTGAAGACTCTTTACTAGGAAATCATGCAGGCCCAAAAACAAGCTGTTGGCATAATCCAACCTGGAGGTGATCAAGGCATGGACAATTGTCTTGCGAAACTCCACTGGCATAAGATGTAGCATCCTTCTCAGAGATTTAAGAGTAAAGAAGCAGGAGGCAGATAGTGCCTTGACCTGGGGCTCAAAGGTAATCTACTGGTCAAACTTCATACAGAGATTTCTCACTGCTGGTGTTGGGGGGGCATTTCCAAAAGCCACCAAAAGCTGGAATCTGGAAATATCTTAGTGCAAATAGTAGCCTAATCGGATAACTGCTGTTATAGCCAATATAGCCAATATATAGCATTTATTGTACCAAATTCAATTCGCTCCACTTATGCATCACTTTTAACATGGGAAAAGTGATGCCAAAGTGGCGCAAGGAGCTTATAAATCTGGCCCTGAGTGCACAAGAAGAAGCACTCACCTCCGGACTCTGGGAATCAATGGGATGCAACAGTCTGGGTATGCAGTAATGAGAACTCACCGCTATGCAGTTGGAGTGCATAGGGTATAGTACTTTGGAAGAAAAACATCGGACAAACACCTCCTTGCTGTGGAAGTTGATGAAATACAATATCCTGAGTGTACAAAGACATAAAGCAAAAATATACTTGTGCAGTTGTATGTACTATGCTATTACTAACTCTATACTATCTTCCAGATCACTAAACTGGAGGGTGCACTATGAACCAGCACGTGCTTGAACACACAACGGAGGCAAAACGGTGAGCTACAAAGATTTTCTCCAGTATTAACTTCTCCATCTATTACTTTCTCTCTCTCACACTTTTAATGTAGTTTTTAGGTCTCGACCTAAAGCATTGCTTTAGCAATGCTTGTTTCTCGAGATTTCTAGTAAGCGGTTCAAAAAGTCTGCCAAAACGGCGGATTAGCCACAGTTCATGTGATCTATGCGCGTGCACAAACCAGCCACATCAAAAACCACCATTTGTCTGTGCCTCGCATCAGACTTCAAAGGCTGCCGCTCCCCCCATCAGATGTTCTTACGTGCTACATCCCTTTCCTTCATACTTTGTCACATACTTAGCTGAGCTTCACCTCACCCCTTCCTCTGCCCTGCCCCACCCACCTCCTCTGCCCACCCTGCCCACTTCCCTCCCTAAAATGTCTTCCTAGCTCCCCGTTTCCTCTCTATCTTCCTTGTTTAATATTGCCCTCCCACACAATAACAACATTTCCCTGGTTGCTTTCCACCGTCGCTGCGTCCGCCCGGCCACCACCCTCCTACATAAACACAGCGTTTCACTTATTAGATAGGCCCCGACACAAATGCTATGTTGTGACACGCTGAACTCTCAGCACTCACGGAGTGAGCCTGTTTGTCAACAGTCCTGCTGTGAACCTTGCCTCAGTTTCTGTCCACTTCCTTTCTTCCGTTTTCTGCTTACTGCCTCCGAGCTCCAAAACTGTAGTATGGCGTCCTCATACTAGTTCCGAGCTGCCTCTCTGCAAGCCTGCAGATGCTTTTTGTTGGGGGAGTCCTACCATGCCCAGAACAGTAGCCAGGTAAGTAAAACTTCTAAAAAGGCCAAGTTAAGCAGGTCCGATACTCAAGTACAGAAAGTCAGTGTTCAATTCATTTCACACAAAAATGCAAGTTTTGTGCAGTGCGTTCCTTAACCCAGCTGACATTCTCAAATCACAGCCCCCTCTCTCACGATGGCGCTCGGGGGGCAGCTAAGTAAGTCTTCTTTAATAGAAGCATACTGCCCCACTGCAACTAAATACTCCACAGAAGCAGACAAATGTCACATGCGCACAGCCTGGTAGTTGCATTTTGATGGAAACACGCAGACGTCACCATAATGAAAATTAGTTAAGTAAAGCAAATTCAGTGGGTCTGCAAACATCCACATTCACTTTTTGAGGCAAGCAGCTAGCCCGCTACAGATTACTTCCTTATTTCACTGTTGACTCTTTTCTTTCACTCTTCAGTGTCACACAGGGGCTGCACTGCACTAGCCGTACTGCACCATGTCTGAGCTCGGTTCAGCTGCAGCAGAATCATTGTAGTGCCAACTCCACCCTCCATCACTCAGGGACACCACCACATCACTCAGGGACACCACCACATCACTCAGGGACACCACCACATCACTCGGGGGCACCACCACATCACTCGGGGGCACCACCACATCACTCGGGGGCACCACCACATCACTCGGGGGCACCACCACATCACTCGGGGGCACCACCACATCACTCGGGGGCACCACCACATCACTCGGGGGCACCACCACATCACTCGGGGGCACCACCACATCACTCGGGGGCACCACCACATCACTCGGGGACACCACCACATCACTCGGGGACACCACCACCGCATCACTCGGGGACACCACCGCATCACTCGGGGACACCACCGCATCACTCGGGGACACCACCGCATCACTCGGGGACACCACCGCATCACTCGGGGACACCACCGCATCACTCGGGGACACCACCGCATCACTCGGGGACACCACCGCATCACTCGGGGACACCACCGCATCACTCGGGGACACCACCGCATCACTCAGGAGCACCACTCAGGGACACCACCACATCACTCGGGGACACCACCACATCACTCGGGGACACCACCGCATCACTCGGGGACACCACCGTATCACTCAGGGGCACCACCACATCACTCGGGGACACCACCACATCACTCGGGGACACGACCACATTACTCGGGGACACCACCACATCACTCGGGGACACCACCACATCACTCGGGGACACCACCACATCACTCTAATACACCACCACATCACTCTAATACACCACCACATCACTCAGCCCAACCGCATCATCACTCAGCACCACAACAGCACTGTCCTTGCTTGTTTCTCTTTTTTCTCTCACTCACATGGTTTCTCTTTCTCTTTTAAAGTTATGGACGCTGCTGTCCACTTTACCGATAAAAAAAGCAAGGCTGAATTTAATACAGTCTGCAGTGTAGAACCAAAGCTGAGTTGAAGTTGTGAACTCTGTTCGCCACAGTGTTTACACAAGGTAAGCAGAGCGGCCTAGATACACAATGCCTCCGATTAAATGAGTTCCAAATAAAGAATATTGACATGTATAATGACGTGATCTCTCACCTAATTCTTTCTCATCTCTGAATGGTTTTAAAGACCTCTTGGTCCATACTGTAAATCTGACACAGTAGGCACTTCCGTACAGACATCTCTTCAATGCGGGCTATAAGAGAGGTGGAATGTATCAGGCACACTACAGACGTGCAAATTAACAAATATTGCCAAGTGTTACCTTAATTTGTGATCGTTGACCTCCTTCAGTCACATCGATCTAAATTTAAACACTTATTTTCATTTTTGTTTTGCAGATTACCTACCCTTCTGGCATTGGAGTCCATCGAACATTTTGTTTATTATATTGTTATGTTAAAGTTATGTTTCTAGTTATTTATTATATTTTTATTTCAAAGTTACGTTTCTAGTTATTTATTGTTGTTTCAATAAAAGTTAATAAAAAAAAGGATAGAAGTCTTCTTTTTCTGACATTTCACTATTTAGTGTGATAATCATATGCTTACAAAACATATAACAATTAAAATAGAAATTATGTTTATAACTAGAAGTATAATACTAAGGCTTACTCTTTACCAGCTCTTTACCAAAGTCTGTACCTGGGATTCACGGTTCCTATGGAAAATTTTAAAAACTTCAGCACATTAACTGTTTGGATTAGCAACATTGTGTGGTGAACTTGTAACCTGTGTGCTCACTTAAGTATTCCATGAACTGTTTGTTTATTTATTTATTTTATTCGACTTATATAGCGCATTATAACCCAGGGGTCTCTAAGCGCTTGGCAGGTAAGCACAGCAGAGTTCCTAAGAAGCCGTACTAGGAGTTATAGCCCATCCCAGGCCTTCTGGAAGAGAACAGTTTTTAACTTCTTCCGAAAAGTCATCAAATTGGATTCCTTCAGCAGATCCACCGGTAGATTATTCCAAACTGCTGGGAGGGTATTGGAGATGGCGCGGCCACCCACTGTGGCCAATCTGAAACGTGGTTGGGTAAGGAGGGTTGCTTCAGCAGATCTTAGCGACCTACCCGGTTTGTATGGAATCAGGCGGGTCTTAATATAACTTGGCGCCTTTCCATAGAGCGATTTGTGAGCAATACAAAGCCCTTTGAAGAGCACCCTCTGCCTTACTGGCAGCCAATGTAACGCGCGCATAAGTGGGGACGCATGCGAACTCCTTGGCTTCTTAAAAATGAGCCTGGCAGCATCATTCATCACTACTTGAAGTTTGTCCAAAAGTTTTTGGGGCAATCCTAAATAAAGCGAATTGCCATAGTCCAACCTTGATAATATCATTGCGGACACAGCCCGCCTCAAGGTGGAAAAGGACAATAGTGGCGCGATTTTCCTGAGTTGTCGAAGAAGACCGACACATGTTCCTACCACCATGGTGACTTGCTTCCGCATGGATAGTTTATCATCCACATGAATTCCTAGGCTTTTTATGACCGCTGCAGGTTCTGGGGGCGGCCCAAGTTCTCTTGGCCAGAACCCGTCGTGCCAAGGATTACCAGCAATGGTGATTGGTAGGACCTCCGTCTTATCGGGGTTGATTTTTAAGGAGTTCAGAGACATCCAATTAGCTGTATGCTTGAGAATATTTTGCAGCCTTGCTAAGACCCAGGAGCATCATCCATTTGGATAATAATTTGGGTGTCGTCAGCGTAATTATACACCTGACAATCCAGTTGATTGAGGAGTGCAATCAGCGGTTGAAGGTATATATTGAATAGAAGGGGCAACAGGGCAGACCCCTGCGGCACTCCACAAGAAATTGGTGTTACGGTAGAGAGCAGCTCTCCCAGCTGTACTCTTTGCGTTCTCCCTTGTAGGAAAGAGGCAAACCAGGCATGGGCTGTGCCCTGAATGCCGAAATCCCTCAACCGCGACAGGAGTTGTTTATGACACACGGTGTCAAACGCCGCGGAGAGGTCTAACAACACCAGGGCACCAGGTATCTTCCTATCTGCCCTATTCCTAAGCTCCTCCAAGATAGACAGCATGACCAGCTCCGTGCCGTGATTCACACGGAAGCCCGATTGGTTTGGTTCCAACAAACCATTCCTTTCCAGATGATCAGAAAGATCGGACAAAACATGCTGTTCAAGCACTTTGGCGAGGAAAGGAATCTGGGAGATAGGCCTGAAATTTTTCAGGCATTTCACGTCTGCCCCTGTTTTTTTTAACAGAGGAATCAGTCGTGCTTCCTTAAAAGCCAACGGAACCTTGCCTAATGCTAGGGATGAATTCAGGAGGACCAAAAACTCATCTTCTATTCCTGGCATAGGCAGTTTAAATATTTCAGGAGGGCAGGGATCAGCCTGCGAGCCAGACTTAACTCGCCCTAAAAGCAATGCCAGTCCATCCTTCGCAATCAAGGGTAGAGTATCCAAATGACTGTCCACCTGCTTCCTGGCCGAGGTGGTCTGTAGGGAGCAGGCATGCATGGGAGTGCGAGCAATTTCAGAGATGATGTCAGTAATTTTGTTGGTAAAAAAGTCCTGAAATCTCTGACAGTCCTAAAGAGTGAATTCCGGCCTCTGTTCTTTTATCTTCCTGAGTTCATTTAGAACTCTAAAAATTTCTTTTTGTGGATCTTTGGCTGTAGTGATCCTTTCCTCATAGAACTCGGCCTTCCTAGCTATTATTGCCCGTTTATAAGTCGCTAATTCTAGCAAATACAGACTTCGCGCATTAGAGTCATAGGCTCTGCGCCAAGCTCTCTCCGCCTTACGTAGAATCCTCTTCTTCTCCCTGAGAGAGTCGTTATACCAAGGGGATCCAGCACCGCTATTTACTAGGTTGACCCTTCGTGCTGGCGCCACGTGATCGACCGCCCTTCGAAGTCTATCATCCAAATTACTACAAAGAGCATCCGGATTAATCGTCAGAGAATGCTGGGGTGGATTCGCTAGGAGCTGTGCTACCATTTTGTCTCCATTGATGTTCTTCCATTTCCTCACCACCCTCTGCCCTTCCACCGGTTTCGTTTTTTGTAGGTTCATCCGGAGATCCCCCTTCACCAGATAGTGATCCGACCAGACACAAGGCAACGTAATCGTCAAACCCTGTACCGGAAGTGACGTCCACACCAGATCCAGGGTGTGCCCTTTCACATGTGTCGGCCCCTTCACTTGTTGGGCTAGCCCCAGTGATGATAGAACCTCATCAATCTGGCTGGCCTGCCCTTCTTTCGGGGTAATTTCCCAGTGGTAGTTAAAGTCTCCCAGTATAGCCATATTATCATACCTCGAGCGCAAATCCTGCACTAATTTCAAAAACAGGTCTGAAAACTCCGGCAAGGCCCATGGAGGACGATACACCACCAGGACTAACAGGCAGTCTATCCCCATCCTCAGTTTAACACCCAACACCTCTGCTCCTCCCAAATTTTCTGCCAAAATTGTTTCTCCTCGCATACGGTCAGCAAAAAAGAGTGCCACCCCTCCACCTCTCTTCTCCCCTACTCTATTACAATATAGAGCCGAGAAATTTGCCGGTAAAGCAGCCACACGATCCAGCAGCGAGGAATCCTCCAGCCACGTCTCCGCAACTCCTAACACGTCAAATTCCCCATCCTCCAGTAATGAAAACACCCCTCCATAGTGTTTCTGGAGGGAGCGGGTATTTAGCAACCCGTAGTGCAAGACCGCGGCTTTAGGAGCATGGGGCCTTCCAGACCCTTTCTCCGAAACTCTCCACAACCCATCCTGTCGAAGTAGGGCCGTTACTGTTATTATGGTAACGGGCAGCAAGCAGTTTGGGGGTAGGGTTGAAAGGGACTGGCTGTACAGAAACCGTTCTATTTACCCAGGATCCGCTACATAACAGAAAAGAAAGCAAACTAAGACAGAACACTGTGTAGCAGATTTACAAGCCCCTTGCACCACTTTCACGTCACTTTTCCCATGTTAAAAGTGATGCAATAGTGAGGCAAGGTACTTGTAAATCTGACACATCGCATATTAAACATGCTCAAGTCTACTTCAGAACAGATGTTAAGATCCAACATAAACCGCAATTACCGAGAGTTTTCCTATCGGTCCTCAAATCTAGGGCCGCCTTGTAAATACAACGCTATTATCATACCTCCCTCTTCCTATTTATATTTATATTCTCATAGAAATACCTACCTTCCCACTGACAACACCTACATTGCAACTCATTGGAGATACGAGGGGAGCCCTTAGCAAACCGGCAGCAAACATGCATTAATGCATCTTAGCGTCGCCTAGTAAATAGGGCAATATCATTTTCACTGCATTTTTGTTTTTTTATTGCGGCTAAAGGGCACTTGTTAATATGCCCTCAAGTTTCCTATCACAGAGCGGGAACCTCAACTCCCGCCCTGCCATAGCAAACAGCAGTGTGCCGGGGGTAGACACACCGTGACACAGCAGGCGCCGCTCCTGGGGGGTGGTGTTCCCCAAGGCTTCGACTGCTCCAGAATACAGACCACACCGCCTCCCTCTCAAAATATAAAAAAACGGAAGTTGGTAATCCCCAAGACAGACCTTTGAGATCCCTCACCCAAGTATTTTGTAGCACCGAGGAATGGCGGTCCCCGGGCTACAGGGCCCCTCTGGACCCCCATCAAATGTAATATTTTAGACCCTGGGATTTGGCCCTCCCAGGTAGTTAATTTTTAAAGAAGCACAGGAGCCCACGCTTCATTTTTATTTTTATTACGGCGGATCCATGAACCTAATGCACATTTCTCTGTTTTTTTCCAACAACAAAAAAACACTTTTTGGGGGCCCTACGGATCCCTGTGGGACCCCCTGAGCAGGTCTAGAGGGTCAAATTATTTCTTACCTGCCCCCTTTATACATTTTGAACACTTGTTTCACTAATTTCTAGACCCTCGCTTCTATCAAGGCACAAAATGGCTGCTAACACTTCCTGGTTTCGAATGTTGACAACCACTTGACAACCAATTAGCATTCAGCGCATGATCGGGTCGGTGCGCTTAGTGTGCGCGCAAGATACGCGCATCCAACGAGGCCATAAATATATATGTACTTTTACTTGTAATTTTCTCAGAAACTACTGAACGTATTTACACTATTTAAGCAAAAGGCATGAGTCTGAACCGAGGACTACCTCTTTGCCAAATTTGGTATAATTTCATTCAACCGTTCGGGCTGTAGGCGCAATGAACAGTTCCTATGCAAAATTGCATGGGGAAAACACGTTTTGGGACCCCCTTTTTTCTCTACCCCCGCATCAAATGCAATATTTTAGACCACGGGATTGGCCCTTCCCAGGTAGCTAATTTTTAAACAAGCACAGGAGCCCACGTTTTTTTTTTTTTTTTTTTTAACGGAGGATCCATGCACCCAGCGCACATTTCTGCGTTAAAAAAAACAAAAACATTTTTGGGCCCTAGGGGTCCTTGTGGGATCCCCTGAGCAGGCCTAGGGGGTAAAAATATTTCTTACCTGCCCCCTTTATACGTTTTAAACACTTGTTCCACTAATGTCTAGATCCTCGCTTCTACGGAAGCACAAAATGGCTGGCAACACTTATTGGTTTCGAATGTTGACAACCACTTGACAGCAAATCAGCATTCTGCGCGTGATCGGTACGGTGCGCTTATAATCCGCGCATCTACCGTGGCCATAGATATATATGTACTTTTAATTGTAATGTTCTCAGGAACTGATATATATATATATATCGCTGAAAATCTTCTGGAACAAGTCTGGAACCGGTACAACTGAACTGAGCTCAGTGGAGAATCCCTCACAAGATGTGCGGCAGAAATACTGTGGGACTAAAGCTTTTCACGGGCGTGTTCCAGAGGGTGGCCCAACCGGATTGGTTGAAACTTAAGTGTGGTCTCTTTTAAACAAAAAATTACAATGATAGATTAGTAAACTGAGGGGCCTAGGGGGCCTTTCTAGTCTCTACCCATCATTGCATTGCTTTTCTGTTTAGGGTGGCCCGAGAAGGCAGACCAAACAATCATTGCGCACAGGAGTGTTCTACCACTTCTCTCTCCCCTGCAGTTCCGCACCACCCACTCATGCACTGCTGCAGCAGGGGGGCATCTCTACCCATCATTGCATTGCTTTTCTAAGGTACCATGGGAGCACACCAGAATAGTGCATGCGAAGAAAGTCACAATGAAAACTTGAAAACATTTGTGTTGTTTTGTCTTTTCTCTTACAGGAACCCAAGAAAGAGGAATCTGATCAAATACAAGAGTACTATTGTTCTTAATGCATGTCAGATTTAGGTTGCATATTGCCATGACTAAACAAGTTAGGTTTGACTGAAAAACCAAAGAATACATACCAGGACTGTTTGGGCTCTTTGACAAATGACTGACACATGTTGATACTGTAATGCAGCCTGCATGGAGAAGGGGGAAAGCATGCAAGACTCTTTGGGGTGACCAGAGAAGGCCGACCAAACAGTAATTGCGCACAGGAGTGTTCTACCAATCCTCCCCATCCTCCCCTGCAGTTCCGGCCCACCCACTCATGCATTGCTGCAGCAGGGGGACAACATAAAATGATAATAACATTCCGTTATTATCATTTAATTTTTTCCTTTCTTTTGCTGCTTCCTGGCAGTGGGGCAACTTCGCGGAGGAGCCGCCACTGTGGTAGTGGTGAGTGACCGCTTCGTGGTTTTTTTTTTAACTGTGTTTTACAGGTAATCTCTGTAAAATAGCAATGGAATTATTCAATCGACTGCACAGTAAAATGAGATGCCTTACATGGCTTAAATGAACTCATTCACAGCTGACTTCTGCGTTCCATTGGGATGCCTTCAGCAATGACAGGTTTCAGATTTTATAGCCAGGTTGTAAGGAAGTCCAGTAAAACTTTGGCAAGGAACCTGCATACAATAGTATTGAAAACAGTCACTGTTGCTCCCTTGTGAGGCAATAACAGTAAAATGTACTTTTAAACTTTATATTACCTCATTGCTGTTCTTACGCAAAAATGAACTTCAGTTAGAGATTTCCTTCTGCATCCTAGATCGTTCATTTCAGCCCTGCTTTGTTGGCACATATAATCGCATGCGGTACAAAGGCTTTATTTAATACAACAAGGTCCAACCTGGTGCATGAGAGCAGAACCATAATAGGTTTTCAGCAACCCTACATGAGGCACTTGTAGGTAGAGTTGCAAGAATCATTTGCATTGTCATTGGCTATCTTGAAAATCATGGGTAGCTCAGGCCTCAGCGGACCAAGATTAAACACACATGTTTTAACATGAAACATTTGCAAAGCGTCCTGAATTCTCACTTTACTGCTGTACCTTAGCAAGTAGATTCAAGGCACCTGCTTCCAGATGAGCCCCCCTACCCTCCTGTAGTGTTTAGGGCCATAGGTCCTCATGCAGGACGAATGAACACACAGGCCCATGGTTACTGGAACTGGCCCTGGGCACGTGTGCCAGACACTTATTAGCAGGGTCACCTGACCGGAGACACCTGTGATGAATGGGTGTAGGGTGAGTATGGAAGCTCGCCCTCAAGGAGTGGCTGGTGTAAGCACCATATTTACAAACATTAGAAAGTGTCCCTTAGGACACTATCCGCCGCTCTTGAAGTTTCTGTTTTCAGTGCTTTTAAGGTAAAAACATTTTGTTTACCTGAAGCATATGAAATGCTTACTTTAACTTGGCTAGCTGTTTACAGTCCTCCCTCCAATTTCTGAACAAGTCAACTGTTAAAGCCAAATTCCTGATCCTGATGCATTTCACACATGATCATTGAAATCCAGAGAATTTTATAATAAAGTTACAACAAAACAAAAAGCAAGACACCAAAAGAAATCCAGTTATGTTAACACAAAAAAACGAATAGGTCTTCTTGAATGAAGCATACAAACGGATGTTGTTCAAGCGGCTATCCAACTCGGGCCAATACAATCACTAACGAACAGGCAGCCGACATATCCGGATTTATGATCCATCCTAAAGTAGAGAAAAGGCACTAATTGGAAGGCTTACACATCCACCCCTCCAGACTGCCATAAAGGTTGCTGGAAATAAACACTAATCATACAGAAACTCACGCACTAATATAATAAGCTCTTTACCTTGCTGGATAATTTGCAACAATGACAACTATGATTAAAGCTGTCAATTAAAAGTTGCGAAGACAAAAAGGTAATTAAATAAAATGATAGCAGCAAGTCATGCCCTAGGCTAAAAAGTCTTCAATATTTATTTTTTTATTTCTACATGCTAGCGGATAATTCTCAGGTTAACGAAGGGTGCTGTTCAAGGAAATAACTGCATAAACAAATGTTTTGATAATTTTGAGATTTTACATTTCTGTACAAATAATGTATACTTAACTGCAGACTGGAGGGCCCTCTCCCCTTTGCAGTGAAAGGACAGGTCATTTAAATTAGGTAGCAAAGAGTGGAATTATATAGATCTCCCGTACTATTGTGAGATATATGGATTTCAGTCAAGGCATCAACTGTCCCCTAGCTGAGACGTTAGTGTAGCCATGTATCCAAGATATATTTCTGTGAGCCGCGATGGCCGTCCAGTGTAGCCTTACTTGGTTGGAATGGGGTACAGCATTGTGGAAGGTCTATGGACAGATGTATGAAACACAACGAGGATAAGGAAAGTAAAGGCAGAAGGAGAAACCGAACCAGAAAAAATCATTTTCAACTAGAACTTCTTATTGATGCAGTGTGAGGAAAATTGAATTTTGCCCTGTCATGTGTCCCTACGTGTTCCCCATTATATGTTATATGTGCATGATCGATATGCATATTTACCCCCTTGACCGAATAAAGACGCAATTATAGTTGTGTCCAACGTTAGTATGCCAGTTATCCAGTCCCCCTGAAAGCAACAAGTATTAGGCCTATGTTGCCAACATTTTACATTGTGCACGTTAATTCATCGAGTTGTCCCCGTTTCTAGGCCTCACAGGGCCCGGACACCAGATTCAAGTCTCAAGTCTCCTGAAACCACTCTGAGGAGCGATGCAGCCCCTCCCGCATCCCTGACCCTTCACTTACTTTCTGCCAAGCAGCGCGGTGCCCGGCCTGGCCTGCCTGCCTGTCTGCCAAGAATATGTTATGCCTCTAGTTATCAGTTCAGCTCCCCGGCTTCACATTCCTAGCTAACGAACTGCATAAACATCTTCATCTATAGTCTAGTCTTTCTGTCTCCATGCAAGAGAATTACTGAATTAATTTTCATAGAAGATTCATAGCACACGCAAATACATAAAGAAATATATGCCTGCACCAGCCTTAGTGACAAGTAGCCTTTGCCCTGATGACTTTTAGATTCAAGCAGCATGTTCTCCAAACACGAGATATCAGATATGCTATAGGTACATGTCGTCCTGACATCCCAGACTTTAGTCTCCTCTTCTAGTACCAGAAGTCAGAGCCCCCAGCTCTCCCCAGTTACACGTCATGGCCCGTTTTGCGCGCACCAGTAGGTTAAAGGTTCCAGCTGCCCAGGTAGCCCCCTCCATGTATCCACCCACTTATGACACTTCTGTGACGTTTACATCACATGTCTCCGTGCACGCCCTGTGCACGCCTTCTTTTTACGCCCATATGTTCTTATCTTTCGTTTGTCACTTGTTACGCCTACTGTATTCAATGCAATTGCACTGTTTTACTATATATACTGTATGATGTTAATAAGATGCTGCAGCTGCCATTCCCCCTTTCCTTGTGTCTGTCCCTTCCTGAACCTTTGCAGGTGATGGAACCCGATGGTCCATTGGCTCGAGCCATCTAATTAAAGCCAATATGACTCAGATACCCCGGATCCTGCCTCTTTTTAGTTAATGCATAGAAAAATAGTACCGGTAATTATTTATTTATTTACCACAGAAATGGCGCCCGAACAGGGACGAGCCCCTTCCCCACGCGCCGGGGATGTAACGCAGGCCCTCTGACCCTTCTACAGCCGTGACGGACCCCTACTGTGCACGTGCAGATATTTCTGCTTCAAGTCTCCCTCAGGCCCACGGAGGAGACGGAGACTGCGGTCCGGCATCCAGACGAGGCGGTGAGGAAGGCGGTTCGTCCCGACCAGAGCCCAAGCCGAGAGAGCAAGGTCCGAGGTATCCGGAGGCCCACCTGTTTCCGAAGTCCGAAGCCCGAGGCGCATGCGTAGTGCGTAGCAGTAACCAGATGTCGTAGCAGTCCAGTCCAGTCCGAGGCCTTCAGTTTTGCTTCCCGGTGAGTACCGTTGCTGGGAACGTATCTAGACGGGTTCATTAATTTGTGCCCGGTCCGACGGGTTTGGGTACACAGATCCGGTCCGACGTGTTCACTTAGGTGGATACGGTATGACATGTCTCTTTAGGAGACCGGTATGTTCTGTACTGTTTTAGCAGTGCATCCAGTAATTCTAGTAAGTCTGTTCTCGAGAAGTTCAAGTATTATGTTTTCAATGTATTAGGTACTATCTGTTCGAACTGTTATTAATGTGTTTTTGATGTCGTGGTATGAGTGATTGTTTGCTATTCATTACTGTGTTCATTGTGTATTGTGTTCAAGTTCAAATATGCCGCTGTTTTCTAAGTTACGTCAGATAAAAACCAGAAAAGGGTTACTCGAAGAATCAGTTCCTGTCCCTCCTAGGGACAGTCCTGGACATTTCATGTATCATAAGCATGGCATAGATGCCATACTGTATCTAGATTTATGGGTGGACTACACCAAAGAGCTCGAAGAGAAATATAGATGGCCTGTTTCAGGAACATGGGATGCCGAGTGCATCATGAGAGTAGAAGAAGCATTATGGAAAAAGAAAGCCAGACAATCCCAGAAAGATGCCATAGAATTATGGCGTAAAGAATCCCATAAAAGAACAGAGAAAGAATTCAGAAAAGCAGAATTAAGTAGAGAATCCTCAGGAAAAGCCCAAGAAAGGGAATTACTAGAAGAAGGTGAACGAGTTAGAGCAGAACAGTCAGACAGACAACGAAATGCCCTCATAAAAGTTATGTATCCCCTTCTCGCCGAGGGTTTGCCTAAAGCGACCCCGGAAACACCCTGTAATTTACCGCCACCATTGGTCCCGACTAAGCTACGTCATAAACCGACCGCAGCTGAAATCTTTCTTTCTTCCTATTTAGATGACACTGTCCCAGAATATGCTAATACGAATCCTACTCCGCCAGTTCAAGTTCAACCTCCTGTTAATAACGTAATTACTGTGCCTCCAGTCGTTGGTCCCGGGAATCCTGTTAATGTGCCAGTACCCCAGGACCAACCCACATTACGTACACCTACTTTACCAGTCACGTTACCAGCAGCCGCACATTCAGTATTAATTGATGATTCTAGTTCAGGAGGAGCAGGGGGAGGTACTCCTATCACCTCGCCTCAAACAAAGCGCCTGACGCTGAGAGACGCAGCATTACAGCGTACGCCAAAAGTGGCTACGTACGAAGCCCTCAAAAAGTACCTTACCGATTGTAGATATGATCCAGTGCCAGGTGAAGATCACATATTGCATTCCGTACGTTTACGACGAGTTGTAGACTTTTTTAATACCATATCAGATATGAAAGAACATTTAGACAGAATATATCACTTCATCCGAACAGGGGAGAAACCAGAAAGTATTCACGAAGCCATGGCACATAGGAAAGTCGAGACTCAAGGCATGATTTTGCAATTTTTAATAAATTGTTTAATAAGAGAACAGGATCGTCCTGATAAAGACAAAGAAGAGATGAAAGTCCTGATAAGCTGGAGTGACAATATAGCAGACGGAAAACACAAGACACAAAATAGTATAGAAACTATGTACAGAAAGATTCGTAATGAAATTATAGGCATACACGAGAGGGAGAAAGCAAGAATAATAGCAGAGAAAGAGAATGACTCTTCAGACGAAGATGTAGACAACGAGAATCCCACCAGAATAGCGTATGTAGGTAGGACGAGACCTTCTGATAGACACACACGCCTAGACTATAAGAAAGCTTTTCCTCCTCCCGTACCAGAACAGTGTTCTCTTGAACAATTATTCCAGGCTACAGATAAAGTTCTGAAATTACCAATAGGTTACAGTGAGCTTAGTACCATGCATGAACAAGAACTAGCCCGATCAGCAGTTCGATGGACTAGTGATTCTAGCACGTTTTCAGACGAAGTAGTGGCTCAAAGGTTTCTGAAGCTGCCCCCAGCCGAACAGCGACTGGTGGGTATGTACATGATCCAGCACCTCATTACACTGTATGAGGATCAGCATTCTGATCCAGGTCCGTTATATAATGTACTGCACGAGTTACTCCTAAACCGATGGAAAGGTCTAGGTACCGATTTAATTAGCGTCATTTTAGAACAGCGCCACAAATACAGAACGTTCCTGACTCCGCATTTTGTTCCTGTTTCACCCCCATTCTACATAGATAGACAGAATCCGTTGCGAGAAGTGCATCCTGTTAAGGGAACGGGGGGTGAGCTCGAACGAGTATTTGTTTACACCCCTATAACGAAAATAGAAATACTCGAAATGAAAAAGTTAGTGCCCTGTCACGATAAAGATCCAGCAGGGTTCCACCGTGAATTAAAAGACATGCTCCGTATGGGAGAATACACGTATCCTGATATCATCAAAATGTTAAAGGTCCTGTTGCCTGCGGGCATATATGAAAAACTGAAAGAAAAAGAATGGGAGGTGGGAGAGAAAAAGATTGATTGGACAGCATTAGAGAACGAAGATAATACACGAGTCCCAGGTACTGGTCTTGGGGATAAAGCCAAAGAATTGCCCGAACTGTTAATACAAGTCTTGCCAAGATTACTAGCCACGAAAAAGGAAGACTGGGATGCCATCTCAGCCTGTAAACAGAAACAAGACGAAGACACTAGTGATTTTTATTCCAGATTTGAGAAATGTTTCATTATTAGTAGCGGTTTGAAAACAAGTAGTGAGTCGTATCCACATCTTTTTGTTACCAAACTAGTTGAGAATTCTTTACCGCAAGTTAAAAATAGAGTATTAAAGGTCGAGAGTACATGGCAAGCTAATACCCCGTCCCAAATGCTCCAGATGTTACAGTATCACCAGAACAGAATCAGGGAAGAGCAAGAACACGAAAGAAGACGTATGAAAGACACGAAAATGAAAGTTCTAGTTGCACAGTCTGTTCCACCAGATAGTCAGAAGAGGGGTACGAATCAAACTAGTCATTCTACAGCTCCCGTTAAAGGGACATGCAATTACTGTAAACAGCCAGGTCATTATATAAACGAATGTGCAGTTCTGAAACACAACATAGCTACAGGTAAGACGAAAGAGAGACCGCGTCCTCCTAGACAGGAACATGTTCCGCAGAATTCGCAACCACCGCAGAACGGACAACAGACAGTTACAGTACAAAGGCCTATAGCTGCCACACAACACGTCACACAACAGATGTACCAGTACGCACAGTCAGATTATCCAGAATATCAGCAGTATTCATGAAACAGCCTAGAGAGGGAGGTTGGCTTGCCTCTCATCGAGGTTCCTGTAGATCAAGAGGGTCCCTATGTACACAGTCAAGTATTAGGGAAAGACAGAAAGTTTCTGATTGATACAGGGGCAAGTAGGACTACCATCAGTCATGACGAGGTTCCAGGGGCTCCGCTCTCAGGCTCAAGAAATGTTTCCCTGGGTTTTTCAGGAAAGCCTATTGTTAATGAAATATCGAAACCAGTTACCCTAGAAGTTGGTCCTTTGTCCCGAACTACAGACTTGTTACTTACGAAATCCTGTCCTGAAAATTTACTTGGTATTAAAACATTGAAAGAATTAGGTGCCGTGATATGCTGTTCTCCAGAAGGAGTGAGATTGTTTTTACGTGATTTTAAAGGTCATTATGTGTTACGTGATTTTGATCCAAGATTACTGAATGTACCACAGCATTTATGGGCGCAAGGTCCAACTGATGTAGGTTGTATGCACATTACACCATATCGTGTTACTCTGAAACAAGGTGTTGTATTACCACGAATCCGACAGTATAAATTGCCACCTGAGGCTGTAGCAGCCTTATCGAAAATCATTGACGAGCTCATTGCTCAAGGAGTAGTTGTAGAAACTGACTCCAATGTATGTAATTCTCCTATCATTCCGATTCTTAAACGTACTGACCCAAATGCACCTCCAGTTTATCGATTAGTGATTGACCTTCGAGAACTTAATAAATGTATCATACCCCAGTACCCAGTGGTTCCAGATATCTCTTCCCTATTGACTGCCATTGATTCTGAAGCTACGTTCTTTACTGTTATTGATCTCAAGAACGCATTCTTTAGTGTCCCCATTCATCCAGACAGCCAGTTTCTTTTCGGATTCTGTTTAAATGGAAGAAGCTATAAATTTACACGTGCTCCTCAAGGTTTCACAGAAAGTCCTAGTATTTACAGTCAAGCACTTAAAAGACAACTAGACAGTATTCACATGCCAACTGACACTGCCCTGCTCCAGTATGTCGATCTATTGATCACAGCCCGTACAGAACGTGACTGCGAGCGTGCGTCACTGACAGTCTTGTATTTTCTGGCAGAGATGGGGCACAAGGTGTCCCCTTCGAAACTGCAATTCTGTGTCCAGCAAGTAGTATACCTTGGACACTTGCTGTCCAAGAGGGGTAGACAGTTGACACCAGACCGTATCCAGTTAATAGCACATCTTCCACAGCCCCAGACACAGAAGGAGGTACAAGCTTTTATCGGCCTCACTTCTTACTGCAGACAATGGATTCCTCAGTATGCATATCTAGCCAAGCCACTGATACAGTTGACAACACAGGAGGCAGCCACATTGACGGTCCTCCCTTGGACCCAGGAACATACACTTGTTTTCAATGAGTTAAAGAAAGCTTTATGTAATGCACCTGTGTTAGCGACACCGAACTACAGTAAGCCTTTTACACTTTTTGTTACTGAACGTGATGGTACAGCATTATCTGTTCTCACGCAAGATCAAGCAGGACAACACAAGCCTTGTGCTTATTTTTCTAGCACATTAGATCCAGTAGCCCAGGCTCTGCCTGCGTGCCTCAAGTCAGTTGCCGCCACAGCTCTAGCTATCAGACAAAGTGATTCCATAGTGTTAGGACACTCCCTGACAGTACAAGTTCCACACTCCGTGGAAGTTCTTTTAAACCGAACACAGACTCAGCACTTGACAATTGCACGTTTAACAGGATATGAACTGACACTGTTTCAGCCACACATAGAAATCAGACGCTGCAACGTATTAAATCCTGCTACACTGTTACCCTCGATTTCATCAAGCCCCGCCACACATGACTGTGTGGAAGTTATTAACACCATGACAAAGCCAAGACAAGACTTGACGGATATTGCATTACCTGACCCAGACCTGACACTTTATGTGGATGGTTCATGTATGAGAACAAGTACAGGAGAGTTAGTAGCCGCGTATGCAGTGACTACTGAAACTGAAGTTATAGAAACACATCGTATTGACACCCTGTCTGCTCAAGCAGCAGAGCTCATCGCTCTGACCCAAGCCTGCATACGAGCTAAGTACCTGAAAGTAAACATATACACAGATTCACGATATGCATTCGGAGTCGTTCACGACTTTGGAGTCCTTTGGCAAGAAAGAGGTTTCATGACCTCTCATGGAGCCAAGATTCAGCATGGCCCCCTCATTCAAGCTCTGTTAGAAGCAATACATTTGCCGACAGCCATTGCCATTATGAAGTGCAAAGCACATACGAAAGTCACTGACACCATTTCCCAAGGTAACGATCTAGCAGATCGAACAGCCAAGCTTACAGCTCAGACTCCAGACATTCCAGCTAACACGACAAAGACAGATGTTCCAGTCCAGACGACTTGTATGACAGTTAAGGACCCTACACAAGACGTACTAGACATACAGTCACATGCTACCCCAGACGAAATCAAGAAATGGTCTGAACAAGGAGGGGTCCAGACAGATCAGGGATGGTTGACGAAGGGAAAAGCCACATGGTTTCTCCCCGACTCTATGGTTCAAGTCATTATTAGTACAGCACATAGTCCAGCACATTTAGGAGAAAAAGCCATGTTAGACAGCATCCAGAATATTTGGTTTAACAAGCATTTACGAGCAGCAGCCAAACAGAAAGTACGTACCTGCATGATATGTTGTCAATTCAATCCAGGTAAAGGTGTTCCGGTGGAACAAGGTGGATTCCATCCTCCTGACCACCCTTTTGAAGTCCTCCAGATGGATTATATTCAGATGGATCGATGTCGAGGTTTCAAGTATGTCCTCGTAGTTGTATGCGCTTTGTCCAGATGGACAGAAGCATATCCAGTCCCAGATTACACTGCCGCGACCACTGCCAGGCAGTTGGTTCGTGAGTTTTTCCCCCGCTATGGTTTGCCCAGGGTCGTGTATTCAGACAACGGCCAGCCATTCTCATCCGAACTCATGAAACAAGTATCACTTCTGTTAGGGTACCAGTGGAAGTTCCACTGTGTACGACACCCCGAGGCAGCTGGCCTCGTCGAGAGACACAATCAAACTCTGAAAATCCGTATTGCAAAGGTCTGTGCCGAGAAAGGCGTAGATTGGATGGTAGCACTGCCAGTCGCCCTTTTTTATATGAGAATGGTCGCTCACTCCCGTTCAGGTCTGTCACCTTTCGAGGTTGTATTCGGCCGTCCCCCAAACATGTGGGGTACACCTATGCCACGTAAAATTACCGATGTTGACAGTAATATGCTGACAGATTACCTAGCTTCCTTGATGTCTGCACTACTCTCTTGTCGTTCACAGGTCGCGGCTGCCTTTCCAGACAACACCCAGGTGAAACCGCACGAGGTCATTCCAGGCGACCTCGTCCTCGTTAGGAATTTTGATCGTTCAAGCCCTCTGGAGCCCCGCTGGAAGGAGCCGAAACTTGTTCTGATGACCACAAGGACCGCTGTGAAACTGGAGGGCCGGAAGGGTTGGCTTCACTCCAGCCACATCAAGCGTTTTCATGGACTCCATCCAAAGACTTTTTTCAAGGACTGCCCCGATACTGACTCTAAACTTCCCCTGTTAGAGAAAACTCTGCAGCAGGAGTATAAACTAAAATTAAGGTCTAGCAAGTCAGACAGTTTAATTGTTTAAGTCCCTCTCGGGTGAAGCGGTTAGACAGGTTCCTGACATGTATGAGATAGACCCCCATAGTGAGAGAGTTAGACGAAACTCCAAGAAAATACGTTATTGTAAGAATCTGCGCAGCAGATGTATTATTACGTTATTGTTTATGTTATTTCTGAGTCTTACGATCACATGCATAAGTTATGTTTTACATGTATTTTTTCCTCCTCTTGGTTCGCATGTACATTTTTCCTCCAATAATACAGTAGAGCACACATTTAGTGAACTACCTCCTCACGAGTTATCCTACCGACTTGCAATGCGCAACAATACTTTTATCCGTATGTTACACTATTCACACCAGACCAGCAATGCCACTAATTGTTGGGTGTGTGGTCGACTCCCCCCTTTCCACACACCGAAGGGAGTTTTGCCACTTTTTCCCTATCCGTTTTCACACAATGGTTCGTGTGGAGCATGGTTTACGTTAACATCATCCTTAGACGATAAGTCCCTTTTGAATAGAACATGTTTCCCAGACAAGGAAGGTCTTTCCCATAGGACAGGGTTAGATCTAGAAAATGAAGTATACGATCTAGGTAATTTCTCCTCCAATTTCATGGTTTTGAATGTTCAGTCCGAGACTACTCCAGATTTGCCTGCTATAACAGTCCTACCAGTGAAAGGCGAATTATGTGTTAGAAAGAATGGTTCAGTACACCTAGGACACAGTGATTGTAATACTGTGGTCGAGTATAGTGACAGTGGGAAATCTAATTTCAAAGCCTCACGTCATTCATATTTTGTATGTGGTCAGACCGCATATGTACGTTTGCCCCTAGATTGGGATGGAACATGTTACATTGCCTTCCTACTGCCACCAGTTTTCCTAGCCCCATCCGATTATCACAGAAATACACATCTAGTACACATCAGACATAGAAGGGAGATCGAGTCCCCAATTGTCGATCAGACTGAAACTGCATTAGAACAGTATACAGACTTCAATAAAGGTTTCTTTTTCTTTATAGGACCTGTCCAGAATAGTAAGCTAATACGTAGGTTAACCAGAACCCGTGAAGCAGTAGTGAATGAGACTACTTCTGCCCTAGGTAACTTAACAGAAGAGCAATCTGCTATGAGATTTGTCGTTCTTCAGAACCGCCTTGTTCTGGACGTCATACTGGCCGATAGGGGCGGAGCTTGTAGAGTCATCGGATCTAGTTGCTGCATTTTCATTCCTAATAACGCACCGTCTGTTTATTCAGCAATAACTAGACTTCATAAAATTGCCCATCAGTTACACCAGAATCCAGGCACCTGGACATGGTCCGGTTGGCTCTGGAATATAATATCTGCCTGGGGATGGAAAGTACTGTCATTTCTGGGTATAGTAGTAATGATCATATTCAGTTGTTGTCTCTGTTTACAATGTGGCCCTGCGATTTGCGGCTTGTGCGCTACCTCTTGTATTCCAAGTCCAAAGTCCTATTCCCAGAAGATAAGAGACGAGCAAATGATGCTGTATGAACAGATAGATGGTATCATGAATATTGATGTCTCCTGAAGGAAACGTAGGGAACAAGGAGGGAATGAGGAAAATTGAATTTTGCCCTGTCATGTGTCCCTACGTGTTCCCCATTATATGTTATATGTGCATGATCGATATGCATATTTACCCCTTGACCGAATAAAGACGCAATTATAGTTGTGTCCAACGTTAGTATGCCAGTTATCCAGTCCCCCTGAAAGCAACAAGTATTAGGCCTATGTTGCCAACATTTTACATTGTGCACGTTAATTCATCGAGTTGTCCCCGTTTCTAGGCCTCACAGGGCCCGGACACCAGACTCAAGTCTCAAGTCTCCTGAAACCACTCTGAGGAGCGATGCAGCCCCTCCCACATCCCTGACCCTTCACTTACTTTCTGCCAAGCAGCGCGGTGCCCGGCCTGGCCTGCCTGCCTGTCTGCCAAGAATATGTTATGCCTCTAGTTATCAGTTCAGCTCCCCGGCTTCACATTCCTAGCTAACGAACTGCATAAACATCTTCATCTATAGTCTAGTCTTTCTGTCTCCATGCAAGAGAATTACTGAATTAATTTTCATAGAAGATTCATAGCACACGCAAATACATAAAGAAATATATGCCTGCACCAGCCTTAGTGACAAGTAGCCTTTGCCCTGATGACTTTTAGATTCAAGCAACATGTTCTCCAAACACGAGATATCAGATATGCTATAGGTACATGTCGTCCTGACATCCCAGACTTTAGTCTCCTCTTCTAGTACCAGAAGTCAGAGCCCCCAGCTCTCCCCAGTTACACGTCATGGCCCGTTTTGCGCGCACCAGTAGGTTAAAGGTTCCAGCTGCCCAGGTAGCCCCCTCCATGTATCCACCCACTTATGACACTTCTGTGACGTTTACATCACGTCTCCGTGCACGCCCTGTGCACGCCTTCTTTTTACGCCCATATGTTCTTATCTTTCGTTTGTCACTTGTTACGCCTACTGTATTCAATGCAATTGCACTGTTTTACTATATATACTGTATGATGTTAATAAGATGCTGCAGCTGCCATTCCCCCTTTCCTTGTGTCTGTCCCTTCCTGAACCTTTGCAGGTGATGGAACCCGATGGTCCATTGGCTCGAGCCATCTAATTAAAGCCAATATAACTCAGATACCCCGGATCCTGCCTCTTATTTATTGAGCTATCCTTTTTAGTTAATGCATAGAAAAATCGTACCGGTAATTATTTATTTATTTACCACAAGTGGAATGACTTAGTATTGTGTAGACTGACAGATGAGTGGATCTGTGCCTTAAAGGCAGTGGTCTACAGACTTCAGGTGGACAACAGGCAACACATTTTTCCACCTTTCCCTCTTAGCCTTTGCATTTGTCTTTAATTAACCCATGACCAAGGCCCCTTCTCTAGCTGCTACCAACTACCTTCCTTTCACAGTGCTTGCACCACAATCATTTCACTTGCTCACTGGGAAATGGCAGGCCTTGGGTGATTGGTCCCACAATGCATCATTGCACTGCACCTCCACAGCACTTGAGCTACTCTCATCTCCCATTAGCTGCCTTGGGCATTCACACCACCACAATACTGGAACAATAAGATGGACTGCTATCATCAGTGAGGTTACTGACCATGTCATGAGTAATGTTATTTGTGAGGTCATAAACAGTGCATTGCGGGGCATAAGTTATAGTTAGATCAGGTAATTAAAACTGCTGAATTTCTCTTGTTTTGTAAGAGTGAAATCTGAGCCTAACTATAACATCTCTATAACCTTTGTTTTTTTAGTGAATTTAATATTTTTTTAATTCTATTTCCCAACTATAACATCCCTGTAAACTTACTTTTTTCCAGTGAATTTCTCTGGTTTATTAATATTTCCTAACCGTAACCTGTAACATTTGTCAGTGGGTGCGTGAGTGACAGAGTGTGTCAGTTGGTTTCTGAGTGAGTGCATGAGTGTCTCACTGGGTGTGTGTGGGTGGATGAGTGAGTGTCTCAGTGGGCATATGATTGTGAGTTGTTCTGTAATTGGGTGCATGAGTGGGTTCTGCTTATTTTTTTGCCTTTTTCTGTTCACTTGATGGAGCAAGGATTCGCACGTAAAGCGACTTGCTTGTATTCATGAACCTCAAATAACCCTAATTTATTAATCAACCTGTTTGTCTTATTAATTTATCCTTTATTCTGACATTATGGGTGTCCGAGAGACGCTTGCCTATGTGTTCTCTAATCCTAATACGCTTGTCACTTAAAATGGCCGCTGCTACGTGGGAATTTCTTCTGCGCATGCGTTGGTCATACCCATGTGACGTGACGTACTCGCAGTTCTGGTGGGAAACTCTTTGCACTTGCGCAGTAGAACTAAGATGGCTGCTTTATGTTCTCACATGCCTGAAGCTTGCATTGCTGCTTTTTGCTATTTGCTATGCTGTCCGTTCTGCTTAATCACTAAAGCTATAGTTATTATAAATCAATGGGAATAGTGTAGAGGTTCATGGTATACAGTGCATTTATTTTTTCTGTGTTCTAAAACTGTTTCTTTTCTATTTCATGGTACTTTACGAAATCTGGCCTGCTACCCTTTGCCACTCTCCATTTTGTGTGAAACTGAGTCTGCGCGAGATCTGCGAGTCTCCAGAGCAGATGACCTTCGAAATACTGCCAAGGAGCTGACTGAGAAGATGCTCATGAGAACTTCACCCTTCGAACCCTAGACGAATACATTGTATTTGTAAATAGGACATGTATTGTTGTACATCATGAGAACCTGAAGTTCGATGGGCGGTCTCGAAAAATGCAAATGTTGAGCTTGAGAAAGTCAAATCCTAGGTGGTGTGATAACCTGTCCTTTCTTTTGTCCAATCGAAATTGGGGATTCTTACACTTGCAACATTTGGGGGGGTGGTACACTGACCCGAAAACAGTATAACTAGCCTAGGTTTAGCTAAAGAAATTGTCCGACTTGTCCTAATAGCTGACCTGTCACTGACCCAACGCACTCAATGGCTGATCGAGAACAGAGGTGCTGCGGAGCACTCTGTCCAAATTTTCCACAAGCCCAATCGGGGTTTTGGGAACCTTAAGTGCTGGCTGAGCATTTTGCTGGGGAACTCGATAACCCAATCGGGGTTCTGACTGATAGATGCAGAGAGGGTGTAGCGCAGGCGTTGCAACTGAACTGCGGGTGCTGGTCTCAATTTTGGTGGTCCGGTTCTGATCCAAATCTGGGTTTCCTGTCCTGGTTTCCATACTGCACCTGCTGGCCTACTGGCAACTGCTTTCCTTAGGGTTTCTCCTGTCCTTAACTGACCCGTGGCCAGGGTTGGTTTTCACACCGTTTTAGGTAAATATAAATTTGAGAGGGAAACACCCTTGCGTCCTTTTTCTTACCCTTTAACTGAAGTCTTGCTAAAGCTATAATTGCATATGTTCCTTTTCTTTACCCGTCCCTTGTGACAAAGTGCTAAAGTCATAAAGAGCCTTTATAAGTATGTTCCATTTTTTCCCTACCTTATTAGTTGAATATTAAAGTACTGTTTCTGAATAAATAGATGTTCCTTCACTTTACCCTCCCTTTACTGAACTAAAGAAGTCATTCTGAATTAGTAGCGTGTTCCATTTTTTCCCCTTCCTTTACTACATGATAAACATAGTTTCGTCATTATAGTTTCATGTTACCTCTTCTTACCCCATCCCTTAGGAATCGATAAACTGTGACCTTATAGCATGCTCCTTATCTTCCCGTCCTTTAGTAAATACCCCTTTCCAGTATGATTTCTGATTATTCAGTATGCTCCTTGTTCTTACCTTCCCTTTAGACTTCTAAATGGTCGGCATAATCTATCTTTTACATGGTTATTCGCTTTTCTTGATTCTGATTATTGATAGCTTACTTGCTGTGAACTTACTGCTTTCTAATATTGATGAAGAATAGATAAATATTTTCAAAACTTCCTGAGTCTGTGGTTATTACATGAGTGCAAATTTTATAAATGTTATGGTATTTTTGACTGCTTATCTTTGCAGCTAGCTCCCTGATCCGTTGTGGTCATAGGTACCAGTGACAAGGATTGGTAAGACACGGGTATAGGAAACAGTTAGGAATTTATTAATTGCTGGTAGTAGAGTGTAGGTTACCCGATTAAAGAAGTATGGTGAATTGAAATTTATGGGCCCAAGTGTGCATATGGTAAAATTATTAGTCGGGTGACCTGCGCGCTCTATCAGTAATTTTCTGGTAGCAGATTGATGGTTAGGGACTAGTTAAGATAGGTACGGAGGTTTTTTGCTGCTAACTGTGAAACTTTTATTGCTGCTAAAAGTATTGATCGATCAAATGTAAAAAAAATTGTTTTGAAATGTTATGAAATGTTTTGAATTTTTTTTCTGATATGCTGCTATATTGATTTATGTATTAACAAAACTCGTTTGCGATTGTTATATGTTTGTCTGGAATCCCCGGGGGCAGAAAAGCGAGTGGTAGAATAGAAGCCATATCGCAGTGAGGTCAGTGGCTTGAGGAAAAGTTAGTGCATGGTTGGGCAGAACTGGAAGCACTAATTAGGCTTTTTGGTATGAATGTATGAATAAATGATAGCAAAGAGTTCGCTGGCAAAACTTCTATTGTGATATAACCTAGTAAGGGTCACACGGAAGGAGTAGCAGGTTCATCTGAGCTTGATTGATAGCAAAGTGGTTCGCTGGTGAAACTTTGACTTAGTATATATACCCGAGTGGATGAGTCTCAAGGAGTAGCAGGTTCTCTAATGCTTGTGTGAAGGGTAGGCAGAAGGGATCTATCCGCAGTATATGAAAAGTAAACAGAAGGGATTTACTTGCAGTGAAACAAAACTTTTCTTTCTAGACACTTGAGTACAGTGGCGAATGTTTTGCGTTGTAAATTAAACCAAGCACTTGCACTTTAAAAGGTAGAAATTGAGATTTTCATTACCTTGTGAAGGAGGGAGTCAGTTGCAGAGCTGCGCTGACGTCACTGAGTGCCGCGCTGGTATTGGTCGAGACAGCGGGCGTGTAGCTGAGACAGCATTGTAAAGGAGGGGTGAGCACAGGAGCGTGGGAACTCGTCTTACGAGAAAAGCCGCGCACCCATTGGTTGAAATTTTTGAAATCGCATTGTTGGTTGGTTGCAGAAAAATAAAAGACGCATTTGTATTGGAAGTGATTTTGTAAACAAAGTAATTTGCAAAAAGTATTGTATTGTAGTTCCTATTATCCCAATAGGCTCTGCGCATTGGAATAATACCTTCAATAGTATAGGCCTAGACCAGACGTTAACTAGGTCTACTACTGTCGATATTAGACTTAAAGTTTTGGGTTTGCCAGCTAGCTCAGAGTTCACTAGAAACTTTCTCGAATAGACAAGGAGGAGTTGAACCTCCCTGGATAGACAAGAAGGGATATAGTTTCTGACAACCATAGAACATGACAACTTTGCTCTCCCCTAATCAAGAGTGTATCTCTAGAGTCGTGTGAAAACAAAAGACGACTTATTTTACTCAGTCAGTACGTGCATTCTTAGTCTCACCAGAATGTAGAGAAAAGGAAGAGACGGGCGTGTTCAATAAAAGATGGTATTTATTGATCAGTCTCTTTTCTCATACAAGAGAAATGGATCGATATTATTGCAATACTTATGGTTAAGTAAAGTGCATACATTAAAAGCAGAAGTATAAAATAATACTGTAAAAACATTGATATGGTTTCTAAGCCATATGAAGGTTTAAAATGAATAAAATAGATACATACACATATACATTTGACTAATCGTACTCAACTGGTGTTTCTAACTACGCCTACCCCGTGTACCTGACCTAAGCCTAATACGTGGGCGGGGATAGAAAGTTACAGTTTAAATTAAGTTTGTTTTGCCAAGTGACTGACTAAAGAATTCTCTGCGAGGGGTTATTCAGTTCTGTACCTGGAATCTAGGATGAATGAGGGATGGTGTCTCTCGTCTCTGGTCTCGATATTCCAGGCTGCCTGTGAGGGCTACCCGGAAGCGCCGGAGCTGGATTTCTCGGCAGGAGAATGCAGCGTCTCGTTCTCAGCGCGTCAGGAAGGCGTGGCTGCGCCAGCGGGGTCTGCTCTGCTCTGGGCTTCGGCAAGTCTGGCTGCTCCGATCTCGTCACCACCGCGTGTCTTTGCATAGGGCAATATCGGTAATATTTATACCTTTAAGGTGCCGAGATTGACGTAAGGATGGACATAGATACGTCAATAAGGATGTCATACGACTTGGTCGTTAGCACATTCTTTTGCTGAAGTTCTCGATGAAATCAAAACAATGGCCGCAGGGTTTTTCCCAGGTTGTCATAGGTTTGATTTGTTTTGAGAACTCCGTATGCCTTATCAGGGGCTGGAGGAATATCGCTTGTCTAATTAGATTGCAAGCGTTATGACCTAATCAGATAACACGTTCCTGTGCCGTAGTGTGGCTTAATCAGATAACGGTTTCTGCATCATGGGGGTTTTCAGCATCATGGGCTGACTGCTAGTTAACTTGTTAACCAGAATAGGGTCAGGAATAGGGGGATCGATACAGAACCTGTAGGAATACATCACACCCACTCCACGCTAACTATGGACATATTTACTAATCTATGCATAGTAAAACATACTGTAGAGTATAGTGTATACCTTACCACCCCAAAATACATAAATGCATTTTGAAATTATCAAATATACGGGAAAAATGCAGTCATAAGTAATATATGCACTCAAGCTGTAGAGTAATGCTAAAGTAATCACGCATATCTATACATTATCACTAATTTGTATATGAGAATTTACACATGAAATGGCTCTTAATACAGAAAAAAGGTTCGAGACCATTTCATCACAGAATAAGAATAATTATGAACATACCAGCGGGCAGCTAATGTCTATAAAGTATCTAAAATAGAAATTTTAGTTTCTCTAAGAATAGTTCTTACTTTAAGCAGAAGATAAGTGTCCCGAAAAATATGCAAAAAAAATATTTTGGGGCTGCTGAAAAAGATTGCTGTCCGTGAACTGGAGGGAAAATTGTTCATGTGACTCTATTATTAAAGTTGAAGGCCAAATTCAGGGAACGCCGTGTGCGAGCTTGCTCAAAAGTCTCTATTTCTGCTCTGGTGAGAACATCATATCATTTAGACTGTCGAAAAAGCTGTCAACAGCTTCCTGGGAGAGTTCCACTAACTCGGAAAAAGGTGTAACCATGCATTCGTGCGCATGATTGTCTCCATTGACGTTCTGATTTGGATTGCTGACAGAAGGTCGTACCTGATCGATGCTGCTTTCATCTTGAACTTCACTACCCCTTAATCGTAGTGGTGAAGCTTCCACGAATGCCGTCATCAGGATTGGTAGCCGTTGAGGGCAGCACAAAGCATGAGCCTTTATTGGACTCAACAATGTTTCTGCATCCATTGGCGCATCCGATTGTAGCGTCAGACAGGTGTCTAACACGCATTCTTCTCCGCATAGCAGGCACCTTAATACAGGTAAAACACATCGTTGCCACATCGGTCGAAATGATAGAAACCAAGTCATGTTCAGGTCTCTAAGCCGGGATAGTCCCAGGATTTTTGATATCCGGTCCCGGTATCCAATGGCTCGGATTGTTTCTTCCCTTGTCGCAGGTGTTTTGTCTGTGACATGGTTTGCCATAACGAAATATAAGGACTAAGAATAGGATTCCTGCAATTAGTCCCAAAATGAGGGGAAGTCCGCCAAAAATCGAATGGACGAAATCTGGAAAAATACCCAGTATGGCTTTGAATGGTGTTAATGCCATCGAGAATACTGTCTTAAATACCTTTGAGACTCCACTGGTATCAGAAATATTTAAGATTTCATTCAGGATTTCTGCAAAATGTATGGGGGAATTAGTTGATAATAAGGAGTGAATCTCTGCAGTCGTCCTTGCGACTAGGAGATCATACGTTTCTTTTGATGACGTGAGCCTGGTCGGCGTCTGAAGAAGCACCGTTTTCATTCTGCTTAAAGTATCTACTCGAATAGAAGTAATTTTCAAGTTGGGCCATGCCCTTGCTTCCCTGTCTGGAAAGGAGCTGGGGAACAATGAGTGTCCACAGCACTTGACCTTCGCAGTCGTAGTTACGAGATAAGGAGTCCCGGGCATAAGACTACAACATCTGCGATCTACAATTAGAATGTAACTCCCATTATAGAGTCTTTGAAAGAATGGTTCTATCTCTGTTGCAGGTGCGCCTTGCTGGTGACATGAAAGGTTATTTGAATTCCCTTCACAGGCTCCATGCAAACTAATTCCATTACACAGAAGTGTACCGCTTAGTGACATCGCACAATTATTGCCACTAAGAAATACTTTCTGTCCTTTATTACTGACACATGCATGTGAATAGGGCAAGTTCCATGTTGTTTTAATGTACCCTTTTCCCAATTTTTCGTACATGCCAGCCTGTATATATTTTTGGCAGTATTGAAACCTGAAGGTTGATATTGGAATATTAATCATCCCATGTATTATCCATTCACTGACAGGTCGTTCTGACATTGTCACTGGTAATCTTTCGAGTTTCTCAATGCTCAGGATTGTATAATCAGCACCCTTCTGTGCCATACTGATTTGTTTATCAGTAAGGTTAAAGATATTGAATAGTGACGTTGTGTTGATTAAACGCCAAGGCATATAGCCTGAACGCAGATTTTGTAACGTCCAGCCAAGTTGTACAATAGAACGCAATTGAGACTGACCGTGTTGTAACAACAGTAAGTCTTGCGATAATATGTTGATTGCTGAAGACACAATGCTGTCCAGAGAAAAAATTCTGGAGGACAGAGTCATTAACCCATTGTCCACTACAGAAAGTGATTCTTCCAAATTAATACGGTCAATTTCCCGTATTCTTTCTGCTGTCTCAATTTGAGTTACCTTCCAGGCCTCGTTGTATGCTGCATATACAGAGGCTGCTATGAAACGCTTTTGACGCTGTTTGCGTGGTCCCATAATGAAATCACGCAAGTCAGCACCATCAGTAAGTAAAGTTAGGTGTTGCTTAATTTCTGCCAGTGTGGAAGTTTGTAGCCATTGAAGGCATAATTTGCCCACACTGTAGGTGGTTACTATCCCTGGGTGATGTCTTTGGGGATATCTAGGGTCTGGCCTGGTCATTTTGAACCCCTGTGTTTTGTTCAGGAATCTGTCTTGACAGTTATTAGTATCTGTGGGCCAGATCAACCACTGTTTCCAATCAGGATGTGTTCTGTTTTGGTTTAATACATAGTTTACGTCTATCTCCTCATCTGTAGAGCTATTGCTGTTCATTGTTGGCTTTGTAATAGACGGTTTATTTAAGTCTTTGATTTTGGCTAGGCCAAGACAGGTAGTTTGTTGAACAGTGTCATTTAAAAATATAATTTGTTCTGGGATCATGCAGGCTCTAAACAAAGATTCTATACCTTGTACTTGCCATTCTTTTGTACCCCAAACACTTTTTACTTCAACATTTTTGTCCCAATAATCAAAACCAAAAGTATTCATTTGTTCAAAAAATGAGTCTGAATATATCAATTTCGTGTTTGTTATCATGGTCTTTGTCCCTGTCTTATTTGACAATTTGAAATAAAATGTTTCAGCATTACTTGTGTTAAAACCTGAAAAGTATGAATATTTGTCATAAAAGGTTCTTGAGCTTCCTTTTGGAGGGGTTGCACAATGTTCCCATTGATTATAATTTAAAACATTTCTAGGTTGTGCAGATCTATGTAGAAAATGGTTACCATAGTGGTTGTAGCAGTACATACTATCATAATTTGTGGAACCCTGCAAATAATCATGTTTGGTAAATTTAGCAGACATCACTAAGTCAGACATCATATTATTTATACTGTCAAAGTCCCAATCATCAGCAAATGAGCTTGGTTTTACAAAGTCACTCAATGAGATCTTAATTTGGTGTGGATATTTCAGGATTTCAACCGGACCATAGATTTCGTAGTCAGTGTTGTCCCATGCTACCCCACCCGGTATAGGATCGGCTGTGAAGTTGACTGAAGAAAGTTCTCTTTTCTCGACGTGTGAAGATGTGTGTGGTTTGAGGATCAAGTTGATTTTCTGACTTGCTGTGTCCATTTTAGCATATTTTCCCTCAATGAAGCGTCCCAAAGTTAGTACCATGATGAGCCAAAGTATGAGGATAAATGCACCAAAACCCACCCAAAATTCGATCCATGGAGAAATTAGATATGTTTCTTTCAGTTGTTTCAAAAGTTCTTTAACTTTATCTTTAAAGGTTTTTGTTGATGGCTGTGTTTTTGATTCACTGAAACCTTCAGAGGAATCATCGAAGTTTATGAAGTAGCCGGATGCAGTTCTGTCAATTGTTCCAATTGTTTCTGGATTTCTGTTTCTTGCATAGTCGCTTGTTACTTCATTGTAGGTTGGTGTGCCTCTGCTAAATGTTTTTATTTGGGTTTTCAGAGGTCTAAGTTCCATTGCATTGTTGCATAGTCCTTGTTGTTCTTCTGTAGGCGTTTCGAATGTGATTAGCCTCTTAGTTAGGACCTCTGTATTGGTAGCAAACCTTGGTGTTCTGCTACTTATCGGGAGTCCACTTGGCCTACTATTTGTTATCGGCCACATGATTGTGGTTTTACCAGGTCGATGGATACAACTCGGTTCTCCTTTTTACCAGCAAGCGGCGGTAGTACAACTGATCTTGTCCCGTTGGTAGACAAGACAGGAACTGCTTTTCTGTAAGAAGGCCCAAATTCCTTCTTTACCGCGATCTTTTCTCTGACTAGATCCCCGACTTTTGGAATCCAGACAGGTCTTGCTGGGACAGGTGGTGGTTCTTCAGTGGTTGTTGGCTGTTGTTTCAACTTTATGTTGCTCAGGTCTTTTCTTGTTTCGTTTAAGTCCTGTAAAATAGCCAAACGGTCTTTGATATCAAAGCTTTTTTCCTTCACCACTGAAGTCTGACTGTCGAGGTCAGAGATTAACATCCTAGTTCCAAATAATAATTTGTACGGACTGAATCCCTTCAGAGAATTTCTTGGCAGGTTATTTAGACTACGTTGGACACTTATTAGATGTTTGACCCACCCAGCTCCCGAACCTAATATCCTTTCCGTTATAGATTGCTTTCTGCCTTGGTTTTTTCTTTACACCATCCCGTATCCCTCAGGAAGGAAGTGAGAAGAATCCCGCTGTGCTATGCTCATTTGGCCATGTTTCCCCACAGGCTCGAGGGCTAATGTGGAAACATTGGTCAAACGTAGCATGTTCCTAGCATATATGCCATTTAGACTCGCTAATATTGTATAACAGTCCAGACGTCAGCCGAGTGCTGAGGATCTACATTATAAGTGGAAACTAGCCTGTATATGTTAATCGGACGCTTTGCTTTTTACTGTTGATTTTTTCTGGAGTGAAACGCAATGGTAGTATATCGTTTCTCTCGCCACTGCGATCTCTGTTGCAGTTTGGGCATTTTTTTACAAAAAGGTGATGCTGCAGGCTCATGCCTGGCCACCAGAACCTTGATTGTAATTCTTCCAGAGAATCTTTTAGTTTGAGGTGTCCGAGACCCTCACCCATATGTGCGTCTGCAATTAACAAGTTTCTCCTGTCCATGTTTGGAATTACTCTTTCCCCCACTCCAGGGATTCGAGCAAAAGGGACGGAGTTTGCATCGATTATGTATGTATAATTGAGTGGATAGTTGATCGGTAGCGCTGAGCAGTCGCCTTTTGATGACGTTTTCACCGCCAGCACTGTTTCACCGTCAATGTATTTTAATGTACGCTTTTTTCTAGCTACGGAAGCCGATTAAGTTGCTACCGCTGTGGCTGTCTCAGCCAATGAATTCCCTGCAACGTGAACGCCATCACGCTGATGACTCAGTGAGTGTGTCACGTGAGTCTTTGGTAGTTCTTTTTGTAACAGAACTATTTGTTCCCAAAGCAGTTTTTGCTTTATTGTTGCACCTGTGTCATCTTTGTAACCGTTTTGAATCCATGTCTGCAAATCCTTGTTATATGATTTGACGCAGTAATATGAATCGGACACTATAAGTGTCGGGAATTCGCGATCCGCATTATCTAGCGCCATTTTCAATGCTAATATTTCAGTTTGTTGTTCTGAATTAGTTTCTACTGAGTGTGTTTTTGTTAATAGAGGTCTTAGTTTACCTCCGCGCCACACTTCTTTTGTAATCTCACATGTGGGGTTGTATGCTTGTTCTCCCCAAACGGAGGGTTGAGCATGTCCGTCTGTATAGATTACACAAGCGTAGTGTCGTAAGGGCAGAATGTCGATTGGCAGAGGGAATGTTCTTTCATATTCTAGATTTTTTAGTTCCTCTAGTTCTGGATCAAAGTAGTAGTATACTTTGTCCGTTGTAATTGAATTCACCCATTGTATCCATTCCGGATTCAATGTTGTAGTTGGTAAATTACACGGTGTTGTTAGTGCCTCAAAGGCTGATTCTGCTGTTCAGACTGTGATATGTCTACCGTCAGCTTTATCTTTTTCTCTAGCTATTGCGGTTTGAACTGCATGAACAATGTTTTCTTTAATACTGAACTTCTTTTCAGCTTCTGTGTACAAGTGTGATTTGAATGCAATTGGTACCTTTTCTCCCTCATTAGAGGTCAGGTATGTGAATCCGCATCTTCCTGGGATGACTCGAATCACAAGATTGCACGTGTTATCACGTGTTTCTAATTTTGTTTTAATTAACATGTCTGTTTGTAAGGATCTCAGAATTTCTGTGTGTATTTGAGTCCAATTGGTTCTTTTAAAATCTGGTTTTATTAGATCATAAAGGGGTTTGACCCTTTCTGCGTAATTTGCAATGTATGTTTTTCCGAAATTTAGCAAGCCTAGAATTGACTGTAGGTTTTTTAGTGTTCTAGGTGCTTGGATTACGGCACATTTCTCTAGGAAATTGTCAGCCAGGCTTTTGCCTTCACTTGATAATTCATATCCTAAGAACAGGACTGTCAGATGGGCAATTCTGGATTTTTTAAAGTTGAATTTGTAACCCTCTGCTGCGAACCCAAGTATTATGGTGTTCACTCTCTTCAAGTGAGTATCCAAGTCATCATCTGTTAAGTATATGTCGTCGACATAAGATAATGCTTCGTCATCATATGTTTGTAATAATTCTGTTACTCTCGCTGAGAATACTCCCGGGCTGTTCTTGTACCCCTGGGCTAACCGACAGAATTGTTTTTGAGTGCCATTTATTGAGAACGCAGACAAATATCTGCTCTCTGGTGCTATGTTTTGACAAAAGAATCCATTAGAGATGTCTAATGTTGTTTTGTATTTTTTGCGCACTATGTTATTCATTAGTGCAGCACTATGCGAGTTTTGCACTGCAAAAGTTTTGCAACATGAGTTAAGGTGTCGGTAATCCAAAACTAGACGGTATGAATTGTCTGGTTTGGAGACCGGAAACAAAGGGTTGTTCATTTGTGAGGTGCAAGTTTCAATCACCCCCTGGTATTCTAGTTGATCTAGTATTTCTTTTACCTGTTTTTTAGCTTCTTGCTTAATTGGGTACTGTCTTTGTGCAGTAGGTTGTGATTTTAACTGGATTTTGTGAGGAGGAGAGTCCTCATCCCATCCTACATGATTTTTATATAAAGCAGGAGCTTGAGCTACTGCCCACTTTCTGGCAAGTGTGTATTTTTTATGAATTGGGATATGATTTGAGAAGGCAGGCATAATTATTTCTTCGCCATGAGGGCAATCCCTGACAAACTCTGGTGGCCAGTCTTTTTCAGCTAGAAGGATGTCATAGCCCTTGGAGAGATTATCCCAAAATAGTCCCCTTATTTTTCTAGTCTTATCCCCTTCTATACGTAAAGTTATTTCATATATTTTATGAGGTTTGCTAACTCTGGTGTCTGCAGTTTCCACTTGAAGATATTCATTCGTGTCCACTGTCTCCAGATGATTCATAAGGACTCTGCGAGCTATGCTCACTTCTGCTGCGCTGTCTAGCATTGTCTGAGCCCATTCTCCGTTTTTCAGTTGTGTCCTCAGAATTCTCGGCATTGTTAACTATTTTAATGCTGGCTACCTTCTTTTTTGGAAATTGTAATTTCTTTTTTAGATGAGCAGGTTCCTTGTCTTTGGACTTGGCGTGCTCTTCTCTTTGTTCTGATCGTCCTCTTCTTTCCGATTTCTGCGAGGAAGTCTGAAAAGATTGAGAGGGACGTGTATCAATGTCTTGATATCTATCAGGCTTCTTTATATTATCCCTATTTCTAAGGTATCGTGTATCAATGTCTTGATATCTATCAGGCTTCTTTATATTATCCCTATTTCTAAGGTATATCTTTTCTCAGAGGGGTCACTTTGGGGTGACCTGTGTCTTTGGTTCGGAGATTTTTCTCTTCGCCGAGGAGACCTTCCTCTGGACTGGAATTTCTTTTCTTTAGGATTGGATTGTTTGTTTCCATCCCAGCTCTTTTTTTGTGATGTTGATTTATTATTAAAAAATATTTTTTCAGGACTTTCAATCAGTTGTGGTTTTACTGGTATTCCACCTAAACTATCTCTACCTAGTTCCTCATAGGATTTTTCTATGATTCTGGCAATTTCAGCTGGTTGGTCAGCTATATCTGTCTCTTTTAACCTCTGGCGGATCGCCACGTTTGCTGCTTCTCCCTTTATGTTGGCTAATAATATAGCCGAGACCTGCTTGAAGTCTTTTAGTAATTTCATACCAAGAGTTAAGGCGGGTTCTGGACCATATTCGTCTTGAATTTGTTTTAGCACATCTGGTATTACCGAGATGGATGGAACACCATGTGTTTTTGTATAGATGGAAGCAAAGACTGTACCCCAAGTGTCACAGTCCTCCACGTGTGGTGCGATTCCCATTGGAAGACAGATAGTCAGAATCCTGTGTTTTTCTAACGGGGTGGTGTCTGGAAACACCGCCTCTATTTGGGTGATTTTTTGTGCTAACCAGAATGGTATTTGTTCCCGTTTAGCTGGTACTTTACCTAGGCAGGACTGTATGTTCTGTGGTGTAATTTTATTTGTGTTCCCCTGATGAGGGGTCAGCTGTGGAATTTTAATTGCTGGTTGGATTGTTGAAGTCCGCATCACATATTGGACTAATTGTCTATGTATTTTTATTAATTGTTTTAGTTGTACTAAAAGATCTGCTGCAGACATTCTTTCGAAGTCTGGATGTGGTGTGTATCCGGCTAGGACCGGCCACGTTGCTCCTGGTCTACCTAAAGGACCGAGCCTGGTGATGTGATTATTATGTTTTAGGGCGCCATTAAATAAGAGCAGGTGCTCTTGAAATTTAAGTGGTACTTCCACCTCCTCGAAAGGAGTGTACTCATTAGGAGGTTCCTCTATTTTGTAATAGTGGAAGTACTTTGTTACAGCATTTGCTGCTGGAAAGTTTATCCATGTGTAGAATACCTCTGTCTGCCGATATTCGTGTGCCTCAATTACGAATATGACTGTGCCACCTCTAGGTGTCAGTCCATTTTCTATAAGTTTTAAGGTTATAGATTTCCTTTTGATGACCGGGATGAGTATTATACCCGGGTCTGCTTCCTGCATAGCAGTATCAGCTTCTGCGAGTTCAGTTGCTATTCTAACTGTCTCTCTTTCATCATCACTGTCTACCATTTTATCGACAGGAAGGTTATTTCTTTTGTTTGCAGATCAGGTTTCTTATGGAAACAAAGATTAGATGCACAATATTTTGGAACAGTGTATCCTTCAACGTTGACTAAACCAAGAACCATACATAGGAGTTTCCTCCTGCGAGGTCTGGCGGATATTACCTTTCACCCACTCCAGACGTCTTTGGAGTATTATGGGAAAAAGGGGTCTGAGTGAGAAAGCACGACTGAGTTACTCTAAATGTCTTACGTTAGTTTTATCGCCTATCCAAACGAGTTGGGCGCCATGTAGTGTAGTTCCTATTATCCCAATAGGCTCTGCGCATTGGAATAATACCTTCAATAGTATAGGCCTAGACCAGACGTTAACTAGGTCTACTACTGTCGATATTACACTTAAAGTTTTGGGTTTGCCAGCTAGCTCAGAGTTCACTAGAAACTTTCTCGAATAGACAAGGAGGAGTTGAACCTCCCTGGATAGACAAGAAGGGATTTAGTTTCTGACAACCATAGAACATGACAACTTTGCTCTCCCCTAATCAAGAGTGTATCTCTAGAGTCGTGTGAAAACAAAAGACGACTTATTTTACTCAGTCAGTACGTGCATTCTTAGTCTCACCAGAATGTAGAGAAAAGGAAGAGACGGGCGTGTTCAATAAAAGATGGTATTTATTGATCAGTCTCTTTTCTCATACAAGAGAAATGAATCGATATTATTGCAATACTTATGGTTAAGTAAAGTGCATACATTAAAAGCAGAAGTATAAAATAATACTGTAAAAACATTGATATGGTTTCTAAGCCATATGAAGGTTTAAAATGAATAAAATAGATACATACACATATACATTTGACTAATCGTACTCAACTGGTGTTTCTAACTACGCCTACCCCGTGTACCTGACCTAAGCCTAATACGTGGGCGGGGATAGAAAGTTACAGTTTAAATTAAGTTTGTTTTGCCAAGTGACTGACTAAAGAATTCTCTGCGAGGGGTTATTCAGTTCTGTACCTGGAATCTAGGATGAATGAGGGATGGTGTCTCTCGTCTCTGGTCTCGATATTCCAGGCTGCCTGCGAGGGCTACCCGGAAGCGCCGGAGCTGGATTTCTCGGCAGGAGAATGCAGCGTCTCGTTCTCAGCGCGTCAGGAAGGCGGGGCTGCGCCAGCGGGGTCTGCTCTGCTCTGGGCTTCGGCAAGTCTGGCTGCTCCGATCTCGTCACCACCGCGTGTCTTTGCATAGGGCAATATCGGTAATATTTATACCTTTAAGGTGCCGAGATTGACGTAAGGATGGACATAGATACGTCAATAAGGATGTCATACGACTTGGTCGTTAGCACATTCTTTTGCTGAAGTTCTCGATGAAATCAAAACAATGGCCGCAGGGTTTTTCCCAGGTTGTCATAGGTTTGATTTGTTTTGAGAACTCCGTATGCCTTATCAGGGGCTGGAGGAATATCGCTTGTCTAATTAGATTGCAAGCGTTATGACCTAATCAGATAACACGTTCCTGTGCCGTAGTGTGGCTTAATCAGATAACGGTTTCTGCATCATGGGGGTTTTCAGCATCATGGGCTGACTGCTAGTTAACTTGTTAACCAGAATAGGGTCAGGAATAGGGGGATCGATACAGAACCTATAGGAATACATCACAGTATATGTGGTATCCAAATCATCCAGAGATTCGACCTGATCCAAGATATCAAGGTTTTGTGAGGGATCAGTGGAGGACAGCTAGAAATCGCATTATGTACGGAGGCAAGAGAAAAATGACATTTGTAGACAGAGTAAAGAACTACTTCAAGAAAGACAAGCCCATCAGAACTAAAGAAGGAGTTATCATTCCACCACCAAACACTCCCGCATCATTTATGATGTTTAATAGAGGTTACCACTCTTGTGTATGGTTAGAAAATTGGGTGGAATATACTAAAGATGACGGAATTTTAGCATTTCCCTTAGAAGGTACATTTAATGGCAGAATTCTGTTCAATCTGAGAACCCGAATGAATGATTTACATCCCAGACCCAGACTAACGCAATATGAGGCATTAGAGGAATGGGAAATAGAGGCTTTTGAGCAAGACAGACCCAGAATTGACAAAGGGTTAGCAAAATTTTATCCGAAGGTTCAGAGAGACCCAATAATGAAAGAATGGAGACAGAACATGATGGTAGAAGGACTGTACCCTGTATTAACGGTAGAAGAGCCCTTGGGAGGGAAAAGAACAGAGAAAACAAAACATTTAATGACCAGTAGTGATTCAGACGATTATCTGGAGGATTTATTATTGAAAAATCCACCACCTTATAATGAGGAACCCAGATCCCTAAGTACGAGAAACCCATTCCTGAAACCTAATTATGGTGAAGGACCGAGAATGGCAAATCCAAGTGCCCCAAGTTATAATCCTCCTTTAATTCCACAAATAGTACATGAAACCACGATGAAAAAGGTATTACATGATAGAGAGCGAGAGGCTTTAGTTAAACAAAGAACAGAATTAATTCAGAAAATTTCCCAACTAAATACAAGTCCTGAAGCTCTGACAATTCCTGTAACTATTGCCCCAGTTCTTCCTTTGTACGGGGATAAGCAGGGGAGTCCAAAAGTTCCAGTTATAACTACATCTGTAGTGCAGCCGAGAAAAGAGCCCTTGATAGTAGACGACCAGGCAAGTGAATGTGAGTCCGTGATTTCCTTGATGGATTTACCAATATGGGAACCAGAAGGGAGTTCACAGAGAAAGAACACTCCTTTTAGTTCAAGAGAAGTTCAGATTGAGTCATCTTCTGGTACTAGAAGTGCCACGGTAGTAACTCCTGAAGAAATAGACAGATGGACCCGAGAACTAGAAAAACAAAATCCTCATCCAAAACCATTAGATATTTACAAGCTAAGAATAGAATTAGAGGAACTGATGGCTGGGAATGTGGGTTTGGACAGACTGAATACCCTTAGTGAAGATGAATTATTATTAATTTGCAAAAGCATTACTCGAAATACCAGAGTGTTCCATGAAAAATTAATGGATACCGCAGCTAGCATGGGAATCGACTTTGGCAGATCTAAAGTATTGCAAAAGCCCTACAGAGCGGAATTCTCAGACAAAGATTTAGAAAATATGAACGCATCAGGGAAAAAGGTACAGATAAGAGAATTACTAAACCGGTTACAAAAATGGGGAGAATTAGAGAAATGGAAAGCCAGGTGGGCAAAGAAAAAGGAAGAGATTAGATCCAAACAAATGACTTCTGAATATGTTTTAAAAGAAGCCGAAAAGGTGGAAAAATTGTATCCTATGCGAGAATTGCCAGGTGGAGGATATGTACATGTTCCATGGTCCCGACAGGATATTGTGTCCTTTACAAATGACTTCCCAAAATTACGAGAAAAACCTGTGGAATGGTACAGACAGGTCGAGAGATTTGTGAAAGTTCAGAAATATCTCCTGAAGGATCAGGATGGTTTTTTGACATTGTAGTTCCTGTAGATTTATGGACAGAATATAAAATTGCTGTTGATTGGCCTAGTGAAGAATACGCCAGAGAACCAAAGACAGGGGCTCCTTCAGGAGATGTTATGAGGAAGTACAATCAGGTGATGTTGTACCTGAAAGGAAAGGTGCCTGCAAAAGAGACTGATTGGACCCGAATAGATAGAACTACCCAGAATCGAGATGAAACTGTGCATTCATACTATGAACGACTGTTACAGGTGTTCAAGACATATAGTGGCCGGACAATATTGAAATGAAGGATATGACCCACTTTATTTATCGATTTGTGTTAGGGTTAAGGCCTGAGATTTCACAGTGGATCAAAGACAATAAAATCTGCTGGCAGGCTAAAACAATTGATGAAGTCCTGAAGTATGCTAAATATTGCGAAGATGAGCTGGAAAATAAACGAAAACAGTTAAAGGAAAAGGTCATGTGGGCACAGGTAAAATTAGTAGAGCACCAAGAACAGCAGCTGAGCAAAATGACTAATAATCAGGGGGTGGGGGAAAGCCGAGAGTAAAAATGAGTCGAGAAGAGGCAAGGAAAAAGATCCCCTGCCACGGGTGCGGAAAGATAGGACACTGGAGAGACAAGTGTAAGGCTGTGCAGAATGGTAATGTGCAAATTAATGATTTGAATCCACAGACGCAGAATGAGACACCACGGAAGACCCAGCAGCAGGTAAAACAGAATCAGTTGCCGCGAGCACTTGGGCCAAATTATAGATGCAAAGCACAACAGGGCGAAGACACAGAAGTTTGGGAAGGAAGGGAGGATAGAAATACAGCAACTTCACAATTTTTGTTAAATGACACATTCCTCTGTGACGATACTTACTGACGGTGCCTGAGGGGGGAGGACGAGGAGTGCGTGCTTGGCGCATCCTTGCCGGTGGACCAGTCAGGGCCATACATTGAAGGAAAGGTTGAAGGAAATGATGTCACCTTTCTGTTGGACACTGGTGCTACCCGTTCCACTGTGAGAACAGCGGACGTTCCAAACCTACCCCTCTCGGGAGAAGAGATCCAAGTAGTGGGCGTTTCTAATCAGCTAATTAGTAGTCCAGTTACAGAACCTATGGAGATTAAAATTGGGAATTTTAAAGAGATGCATGGATTTGTTGTTTGTGATTCCAGTCCTGTGAACCTACTAGGACGAGATTTGCTGTGCAAAATGAACTGCACTATCTTTTGCACTCCAAATGGCGTCTAAATTCAGACCCCAGATGAAGATGGAATCTACAAATTAATGTTAGCAAGACCTGACTCAGAAATTAAAAGACTGACAATACAAGACTTACCTGAAGAACTCCAACAGACAGTGAAACCGGAAGTATGGGATTTTACTGGAAAAGAGGTAGGATTGATGGCAAATGTTGACCCAATTAAAATAAGCATAAAAGCAGATGCAGTCTACCCAAATACTCGACAATATAAAATGAGTGCAGAAGTAAAGGCAGGAGTTGCTATTGAAATCAAACGATTGCTAGAAGCAGGCATATTGCAAGAAGTGTTGAGCAGTCCTTGTAACTCACCGATAATTGGCATAAAGAAACCAAGTGGTAAGTACAGGGTCGTAGAGGACCTGCGAAAGTTAATAAAATTGTTGTTCCTTGCTGTCCTGTTGTGCGAAACCCTGCAGTGATTCTATACCAAATTCCTTGGAATGCTGGATGGTTTACCGTCATTGACCTATGTCATGCATTCTTTTCGATTCCATTGCATCCATATAGCATATTTCTTTTCTCATTTGAATTCGACAGTCATGTATACGTCTGGAATCGTGTTCCTCAGGGGTACATGTAGAGTCCTTCGATTTTTAATCAAATTCTGAAAAAATGCCTTGAATCTCTGATATTGCCCAGAAAATCAGTCCTGGTGCAATATATTGACGACCTCTAGGTGGCGTCTAAAAGCAGAAAAGACTGTATTGTCGACACCATTGCCTTACTGAACCATTTAGGTGAAGGTGGACATAAAGTGTCGCCAGAAAAACTACAGTTCTGTACCTCATCAGTTAAATATCTGGGGCACCAGATAGAGAAAGGTATCAGGAAAGTTACCACAGAAAGAATTAGAATAATTCGAAACATGGAGCTGCCCAATACTCAGAATGTTCTTGGAGTTGTAGGATACTGCAGGCAGTGGATTGTGGGATTTGCAGTCCTAGCAAGACCATTGATAAAAATGAAAAGAAAGGAGCAAACGATCCAGTGGAGTGGGATCACGAAAGCATGACAGCTTTTGTGAAATTGCGAGAATGCCTGTGTACCGCTCCTGCACAGGGAATGCCGGACTACTCAAAAGACTTTGCACGGTTTTGTGACACAAGAGACAATTGTGCACTTTCAGTCCTGACCCAAATTCACGGTTTAAACAGACGTCCAGTGGCATACTTTTCTTCCACATTGGACCCAGTAGCAGCTGGATTGCCCGGATGCCTGAAAGCAGTAGCTGCAAAATGCATCAGTCTTGAATAGAGTGACTCCATCATTATGGGACACCCTGCAGTTGTAATCTTGCTGACAAGAACGAAAACCCAGTATCTCGCACCTAGTCGGCTGACTAAGTATGAGAGAATCCTTGTAGGTGCAGGAAATGTGACCATTGCCCGATGTAATATTTTGAATCCAGCTACTTTACTACCAAATTCACTCACAGCAGAAGTGAAGGGAGAAGTTGAACATGACTGTGTTGATTTGACCGAGTTTAGTACAAAACCACGCCCAGACAAAGGAAGCGCCCTTAACTGATGAAGTTTTTGAGCTATTTGTAGATGGCTCGTGCCTGAGACATGAGGAAGGACGCCTGAGCGCTGCTTATTCAGTATGCACAATGGGAGGTCCAGTGGAAGCATCCTATTTACATGAAGTCAAGTCTGCACAAGTAGCTGAATTGGTTGCTTTGACAAGAGCTTGCAAATTTGGGAAGAACTCGAAAATAACCATATACACTGATAGCCAGTATGGTTATGGGGTTGTGCATGACTTTGGCCAATTATGGATGCAAAGGGAGTTCTTGACTTCTTCAGGCACCCCTATCAGAAATGGAAAATATGTACAGGATTTACTGGAATCAATCCAGTTACCAAAAGAATTGGCTGTGGTCAAGTGTGCTGCTCACAAATCTGGCAATGACAAAGTGACAGCAGGTAATCAATATGCTGACCAGTTAGCCCAACATTGTGCAAAGTACAAAATGGCTATTAATAAAAAGGTTGGGGGAAATGGAAACAGCTGCCAACTTATGATGCTAGAAGGAATAAATACATGGGAGGAAGTGAGAGATCTACAGGAAGCAGCAGAGGCTAATGAAAAGGAGGATTGGAGAAAATGTGGTTGTCAGAGAAGGGATGAAGATGGTGTCATTGTTTACCTTGATGGTATGCCTGTGTTGCCAGACTGTCTGCTTGCTCCTATGGCTAGGTTAATACATGGAGACACACATTTAGGAAGAGATGCCATGATTCACATCTTTAGGCAGACATGGTTCAACTCGAAATTCAGAAACATAGCAGAGGCACTCTGCCAAAGGTGTCTGATTTGTCAGGAAAGAAAACTGTAGTGTTACCAGGAAAGATTGGAAAGGCAGAGGGCCCTTTTATACGATTACAACTTGACTTTATTCAGTTACCCCCTTGTCGAGGAATGAAGTACATTCTTGTCATTGTCTGCCTGTTTTTAAAATGGGTGGGAGCCTACCCTGCACGTAGAAATGATAGCATCACGGTAGCCAAACTATTACTAAGGGAACTCATACCTAGGTACGGGTTTCCAGTCACAATTGAATCAGACAGAGGAGGGCATTTCCAAAATGAAATAATAAAACAGATTTGTGAAGCATTCAAAATCACGCAAAAACTGCACTGTGCGTATCGCCCAGAGGCTTCTGGAGTGGTAGAACAACTGAATGGCACAATCAAAGCAAGATTGGGAAAAATGTGTGAATACACTCAATTGGAATGGCCTGATGCTTTGCCACTTGTGTTGATGGGACTCAGAAGTATTCCAGACCGGAAAACAGGCTTGAGTCCCCATGAGATACTGATGGGAAGAGCAATGCGGCAAGCATGGGTACCAGGATACAAACTGATAAGCATATCTGATGATTTGGTACTAGAATACTGCAAAGAACTGGCTGACCAAGTGCTATCTCTCACCACGTTGGGAAAGACGCGGTCGTCAGACCAATGACTCCAGCACATGACCTGAATCCAGGTGATTGGGTCGTGATAAAGAAACATACTCGGAAAAATTGCCTTGCACTAAGGTGGGGAAAGCCACGACAAGTAATTCTGGTTACCACCACAGCTGTGAAATGTGCAGGAGTGCCACAGTGGATCCATGCAAGCCATACGAAGAAAGTGACTGAACCTGAAGAAACTGAGGCTGAAGGTTGTGCAGCTGAGGGGTCCCAAGATATCGGTCCTGAAGTAGCTGAAGAAGAACAACCAAACTCCAGTCGAGATGATTGGGTCCCAATAATCGACCTGACTATAGATCCTGTGAGAACCAGAAGACAAATCTATTTAGATAGAGAGTGGGATAGTGAGGACGAGACAGGTATAGAAGAAGATAATCAGATTATCGAACCCCAAATCACATCTGATTCTGAGGAGGATCAGATAGGGAGAGAACAGGTAATTGACACTCCTCCAAGAACTCCTGAGTCAGAAGAGGGACAGAAAGAAATTAGGGCGGAAGTTCAAGCGGAAGAAAATCAAAGGTTCGAAGTACTTGAACAGGACCAGATAGGACTAGACAATTGTGTTCAGGAAGAAGAAATCGAAACAAACCAAACCCAAAATCTGCATACACCTGAACAAGGCCAGCTTAGTGACCAGGCAGAAGAAATTTATGAAACACCTGGACCGACCTAGTCAGATAGGGAGAAATACAGAAGACTATTTTGAAACGAATGTGCCACAACCGAATGAAAATAAAAGAACCTTTGAAGAAAGTCAAGACACAGTGCCAGTTAAAAGACTCAGAAAAGGAGACGCGTATCTAGATTTGTCAAGAGACTGCGACTAAAGACAATTAACGAAGAACCTGAGAAAGTAAAAGAAGTCTCAAGTCAAGCTGGTCCGTCTGAGATACAAGCTAGGAGACGAAGTGCCCGATTAAAAAGACTGAATAACAAATATCAGAGTCATGAATGGACGTACTTTGTGTTGAAGGACTTAGAAAACTTGGATATAAGTGACGAAAGTGATGAAGAATTGATTACTGACCAGACTGACGAAGAAGCGAAACCTAACTGAAAGTTGCTCCGAGTAAGCAAGCTGTGCAAAGTTACAAAGAGGGGTTGAAGCTTCTTTCGAGTCAAAATGTCTGATTCCTCTGTGAATGGGAGACTGAGACGAGACTAGAAATACACCACAAAGAGTAGATGCACCAGATACACCAGAGAAAGCACTTAGTCTTAAGCAAACAAAAATAGATTTAGAAGCACCAGATGAGGAAGGATTACATTATAACAAAATCAAGAACAGAACCCTTTTAAATGTTTTCGTAAACCTGTTAGTGCATTATGTAGAAGCTATGGAAATAGATGACTTATGTTTGCATGTAGCTGCCTACCTCGGTAGCCGAGGGTGTTACATGCCACCACTTGCCCTTAACCTATGGAATTTCCTGTAGTATTTGGTCTAGTTTATTCTATAGAAGAGGACCTTTACAGTATTATTATTCAAACTTTGATGTGATATTTTCTGAACTTCCTGTGAAAAGAAACCTGAACCCTGTACATACAACTAGAGATGTAGCTAAATACATGAGTGAATATTTTCTAACAGTAGGTAAAATAAATATAGATGATGCACACAAAGATAACTTGACCTGTTCATTACATAAAAAAGAGAAAATGTTTCTGAATATGGTGGAGAAAAGAAGAGAAAGTTTGCAAAAGAAAGCTAAAGACAAAAATCAGAAAACCCCTAAATGGGTTGAAAGCATAGGGAGCACCTCAAATGGTGAGGCTAATGCTGCTATGTTGCTGGATTTCGAAAAGAAAGGGAAACTTTGTCTTCAAAGAGAAAGAACTAGTTATTATAACTATATATTCATTGGTTCCAGTGAATGCGAACACAATTACAAGGTAATTGGGGGTTGGGGTTTCAAAGATGGGTCAGAACCTGTGTTTCCTGGAATATTTATATATGTGGAAACAAGGCTTATTTCAAATTGCCCGACCATTGGTACGGGAGCTGTTACTTTGGTATTGTCTTCCCAAAGATATACTATGTGGGGAAAATCACTGGAAGCACTGAAAGAACTAATGAATTAGTATGTAATAAAAGAGAAAGTGTTGGTGAAATAGTAGGTGATATTTTTAGTGCATTGATACCTACAGTGGGAGTGGCTCTAAATACACACAGAATTTGCAAATTGTCAACAGTAGTAGATCGGTTATCAACGGACCCTGCTGGAGGTTTCCTGATGGTCAATACCGAATTGGTTGCGATCAGATCAATGGTTTACAAAATCGACTTGCTCTTGATACATTATTTATCAAAAAGAGGACCCGGTCACTGTTTTTGGTTCTGCAACTTTATTTTTTAGAGCAGAATTACACCCTAAGGTATTTAATCCTCGGGCGCTTTACATATTTTTTCTAAAAAATTCTTTACACTGTTCAGGAAAAAAGTCCGAGGTTTACTCGTTGTCTTGCACAGTGGCTGTATATTTACAAGTGCTCAAAAACAATTATTGCAATACCAAATGCAATTATTGCAATACAAAACAAACATTGAATACTTATAACAGTTTTATCAAACATTCATCAAAGAAACGAATATGTCACTTTTCATGGTAGTACCCTACCAATCAATTCAGCTGGGCCACTATAATACAATTTATGTTACAAAAAATAAAGTTGCAGAACCAAAAACAGTGACCGGGTCCTCTTTTTGATAAATACTATATGTTGTCCAACCCGGCCACAGTGTAGGACACAACCCCACTAGTAGGAATCTTGATACATTATTGGCAAAAGAGGACGGAGTCTTCAGAATGTTGAAAGCGCAACATTGTTGCACTTACATACCTGACAAAAGTGTTGAAATCAAAGGGTATGTAAGAAACATTATGAATTTGGAAAAGAGCTTAAACCACTTGAGGTTGATAGTGCCTGGAAGAGACTTACTGATGGTCTCTCCGCCCCATGGGTAGTTGGTTTTCTAACCTAGGTAAAAGTCTTGTGAGCAAAATACTGATGCCAATAGCGGGAATAGGTTTAGTAGTGTTCATAATAATAATTTGCTGCAAATGTCGAAAGCACAAAAAGAAATATACTGTGAATAGCCGAGGAGTGAAAAGAAATGTTGATCAGCTCTAATTAGAAGAATTAAATAATCAAATTTACAAAAGAGTGAAAAATTCTCATCCTAATAGAGAACCTGAGAAAAAGCTAAATAGAAAGTTTGAAGAGATTTAAATGGGTGAAATGTGAAAGGATTCGCACATAAAGCGACTTGCTTGTATTCATGAACCTCAAATAACCCTAATTTATTAATCAACCTGTTTGTCTTATTAATTTACCCTTTATTCTGACATTATGGGTGTCCGAGAGACGCTTGCCTATGTGTTCTCTAATCCTAATACGCTTGTCACTTAAAATGGCTGCTGCTACGCGGGAATTTCTTCTGCGCATGCGTCTGTCATACCCATGTGACGTGACGTACTCGCAGTTCTGGTGGGAAACTCTTTGCACTTGCGCAGTAGAACTAAGATAGCTGCTTTATGTTCTCACATGCCTGAAGCTTGCATTGCTGCTTTTTGCTATGCTGTCCGTTCTGCTTAATCACTAAAGCTATAGTTATTATAAATCAATGGGAATAGTGTAGAGGTTCATGGTATACAGTGCATTTATTTTTTCTGTGTTCTAAAACTGTTTCTTTTCTATTTCATGGTACATTATGAAACCTGGCCTGCTACCATTTGCCGCTCTCCATTTTGTGTGAAACGGAGTCTGCGCGAGATCTGCGAGTCTCCAGAGCAGATGACCTTCGAAATACTGCCAAGGAACTGACTGAGAAGATGCTCATGAGAACTTCGCCCTTCGAACCCTAGACGAATACATTGTATTTGTAAATAGGACATGTATTGTTGTACATCATGAGAACCTGAAGTTCGATGGGCGGTCTCGAAAAATGCAAATGTTGAGCTTGAGAAAGTCAAATCCTAGGTGGTGTGATAACCTGTCCTTTCTTTTGTCCAATCGAAATTGGGGATTCTTACACTTACACATTTGGGAGGGTGGTACACTGACCCGAAAACAGTATAACTAGCCTAGGTTTAGCTAAAGAAATTGTCCGACTTGTACGAATAGCTGACCTGTCACTGACCCAACGCACTCAATAGCTGATCGAGAACAGAGGTGCTGCCGAGCCCTCTGTCCAAATTTTCCACAAGCCCAATCGGGGTTTTGGGAACCTTAAGTGCTGGCGGAGCATTTTGCTGGGGAATTCGATAACCCAATCGGGGTTCTGACTGATAGCTGCAGAGAGGGTGTAGCGCAGACGTTGCAACTGAACTGCGGGTGCTGGTCTCAACTTTGGTGGTCCGGTCTGATCCAAATCTGGGTTTCCTGTCCTGGTTTCCATACTGCACCTGCTGGCCTACTGGCAACCGCTTTCCTTGGGGTTTCTCCTGTCCTTAACTGACCCGTGGCCAGGGTTGGTTTTCACACCGTTCTAGGTAAATATAAATCTGAGAGGGAAAAACCCTTGCGTCTTTTTTCTTACCCTTTAACTGATATCTTGCTAAAGTTATAATTGCATATGTTCCTTTTCTTTACCCTTCCCTTGTGACAGCCCCTGGTATGATGGCAATCTGAGGGCCCTAAAAAGTGTTTGCAGACGTGCAGAGAGAGACTGGAGGAAGAGGTATGACAGCAGCAAAAAAAACGTGTATACGGCTGCTGTCAAGTCTTACCACCGTGCGGTTTGTAGAGCTCGGGCAGCATACTACGCTCTGGAGTTTCGAAGTAGCGGGAATCCTGTCAAAACCATCTTTAAGGCTCTTAAGGACCTTGTGGCAAGGAAGCCTGCCGGTAATTCCATCGGCTCCAATACTCATTGTGAAGCGCTGGCGGCTTTCTTCCTGGAGAAGGTCCAGATCATCTACAGGGCCTTTCCCACTACTGTACATACCAGCACGGGGCCACCCATCCTGCCGGATCAGGTGGTGTTAGACTCTCTCCCCTGTCTCTCTTTGGAGTCTTACACGGCCTTGGCTCTTCGAGTCGAGTCTGGGTCGCCGACGGACCCGCTCAAGCCACTTATGTTCAGAGACCAGACTTTTGCTCGCCCGGTCTGCGACTTAATCAACCTGTCGCTATCATCTGGCCAGGTGCCTTTGAAATGGAAGCATGCGGTAGTAATGCCCATTTTGAAAAAACCATCTCTCGACCCCACAAAATCGAAAAACTACCGCCCGATTTCGCTTCTCCCGTGGCCAGCCAAACTCGCGGAGGTGCATGTTAACACCGCCCTCACTGATCATCTATCGCGTGCCAACATTCTGGACGATACCCAGAATGGTTTTCGGGCTGGCCACAGTACGGAGACAGCATTGTTATCTATGGTCGAGCACCTGCGGGCAGTTCTGGATGCAGGTCAAACGGCGGCGCTTGTTTTGTTAGATCTAAGCGCCGCCTTTGACACGGTCTCCCATGAAATTCTCCTGCAGCGTCTTGAGGAGATAGGGGTGACCGGAACTGCACACCAGTGGTTTCGTTCGTTTCTCAAGGATCGTTCCTTCTGTGTGGCGTCCCCGCCCTATCAGTCCAAGTGTCATGCTCTGTCTCTTGGGGTCCCGCAGGGTTCCTCGCTGAGTCCCACGTTGTTTAACATCTACGTGAGGCCGCTGGCTGAGGTTGTGAAGCTCTGTGGTATGACCATGGTGTCGTACGCAGACGATACCCAGCTAGCGGTCACGAGCAGCGGGGACTCCGAGGTGGATGCCCCAAGATTCAGAGAAGGACTTCGGGCGGTAGCGGGTTGGATGACATCCAACTGTCTCCAACTAAACGCCAAAAAAACGGAGGTGATGGTCTTTGGGAAGCGGACGGACCTATGGGGAGACACCTGGTGGCCTCCCGAGCTGGGTCCCACCCCCACTCCGGTTGCGGAGATAAAAAATCTGGGGGTTTGGCTGGACCCCTCCCTCAATTTTGTTGGCCACACCAAAAGGACGGCGGCGTGCTGCTTCGGCATCCTGCGCAACTTGAGACCTGCCCTTAAGTACTTCGATGCCGCAACTCGTCAACTTGTGGTACAAGCAACGGTTCTGGCTCGGCTGGACTATGCCAGCTCCCTTTTTATTGGGTTAAACCAGGCCGAGCTGACCCGACTTCAAAGAGTGCAGAACGCAGCGGCCAGAGCAATCGTAGGTCTTCCTAGGTTTTGCTCGGCCGGTCCAACTTTGCGAGCCCTGCACTGGTTACCCGTTAGGCAGCGGATCCACTTTAAAGTGCTGTGCTTATCTTTTAAGATTCTGAAGGGCCTATCGCCTCCCTTATTGCGCCAACTGTTGGGCCTTTATATCCCGGGCCGCACTCTGCGTTCGCTGGACCAAGAATTAGCGGTAGCCCCTCGGTTCAAACTCAGCCGGACGGGGGGTCGCTCTTTTAGGGTGCGGGCAGCCGCGCTCTGGAACGCTCTCCCCTTGAAACTCCGGACTCTGGGCGACTTGCTTTCTTTCCGTAAGGCCGCTAAAACTTTTCTCTTTTCCCAGTTATATTAAAATCTATTTCCCCCCATTTTTAATAATATTTTCTGTTTCCTGTTGTGTTGTGTTCGCCACCTTGTCAATGCGCCGGGACGCTCCTTCGCTGGAGCAGCCGTGCGCAATACAAATAGCACTAACATAACATAACATAACATAACAAAGTGCTAAAGTCATAAAGAGCCTTTATTAGCATGCTCCATTTTTTCCCTACCTTATTAGTTGAATATTAAAGTACTGTTTCTGAATAAATAAATGTTCCTTCTCTTTACCCTCCCTTTACTGAACTAAAGAAGTCATTGTGAATTAGTAGCGTGTTCCATTTTTTCCCCTTCCTTTACTACATGATAAACATAGTTTTGTCATTATAGTTTCATGTTCCTTCTTCTTACCCCATCCCTTAGGAATCGATAAACTGTGAAATTATAGCATGTTCCTTATCTTCCCGTCCTTTAGTAAATAACCCTTTCCAGTATGATTTCTGATTATTCAGTATTTTCCTTGTTCTTACCTTCCCTTTAGACTTCTAAATGGTCGGCATAATCTATCTTTTACATGGTTATACGCTTTTCTTGATTCTGATTATTGATAGCTTACTTGCTGTGAACTTACTGCTTTCTAATATTGATTAAGAATAGATAAAGGTTTTCATAACTTCCCGAGTCTGTGGTTATTACATGAGTGCAAATGTTATAAATGTTATGGTATTTTTGACTGCTCATCTTTGCAGCTAGCTCCCTGATCCGTTGTGGTCATAGGTACCAGTGACAAGGATTGGTAAGACACGGGTATAGGAAACAGTTAGGAATTTATTAATTGCTGGTAGTAGAGTGTAGGTTACCCGATTAAAGAAGTATGGTGAATTGAAATTTATGGGCCCAAGTGTGCATATGGTAAAATTACTAGTCGGGTGACCTGCGTGCTCTATCGCACTTACAAACTGTATTTTGCCTCTTTAAGCTCGCTGCTGACCCTTATTTTTCCTCGTTCTGTCAGGCCTGGGCAGAGCCCATGTAGTTACTGAAAAACTCCACAAAATTGCATTGAGCTCCGTGAGTGGGCGGAGTATTGCTCCGCGACCCCCAAGTCCCCTAGGATGCTGGGAGTAGTTAAGGCCAAGAACCCATTCTGTTACCACCAGGAAGTCCGCCACAGCACAACCTACTAAGACCTCGTTGGAGGCCCACCCCCTTTCTCACCCACTCTGTGAATGAGCCTGCTGGCCCACTTCTGTTTGGGGGATGACGTTCCCTTGGCTGCTGAGGGCCCTAGGGGCCAAGGACCCCTAGTATTGCCACCAGTAAGTCCCCTACAGCAGAATTGCTAAAACCTCATTGGAGGATCAGCCGCCTTTCTCAGCCACTCTGCAAACGTACCTGCCTGTTGAACTAGTGGTTAGGGGATTTAGTCCCCTTGGCTACTGAGGGTCCTTGGGGGCCAAGATCCCTACTGTTGTCACCCCTAAGTCCCCCACAGCAGGATTGCGGAGGCCCTGCCTCCTTTCTCAACCAATCTGCAAACACGCCTCCTGGCATACTGCTATTGCTCGTTTCTGACCTTTATTTTGCCTCTTTCTGCTTGGTGCTGATGGTTATTTTGCCTCTTTCTGATTAATTACGACCTTCATTCTGCCTTCTTCTGCTCATTTCTCACCATCATCTTCCCGCTTTCTGCTCTTTGCGGACTTTTATTCTGCATATTTCTACTTGTTTCTGACCTTTTTTGTCTCTTTATCCCCTTTTTTCAACCAGAAATGCGGGGGGAGCCTCAAGGCCCCCTCTGTCCGAGCCGTCTCCCTGCCTTCTGCAGGAGCCGTCATTGCTCTCAGACAGGGAGCTGCTAAACATGCAGCTCCCTCTATGTGAGAACAATCCTTTCATCTGTGTCCCTGCCAGCTTGACAGCGGGCAGTGAATTGACCATAATCTCCGCTTCCAGCAACCGAGAGCATTGTTCAGCTCTCACTTGCTGGAAGTGGACTGATTGCTGTGACTTGGAAGGAGCTGTCAAAGCTCCCACCAGGCCACAGGAATCCGCTATGAACTGGGACTGGCCACCCCAAGATATGGCACAAGCTGACCCTAGGGGAAGTGGCTGTCCCCAGGGCCATATAAGTCTCCATTAGAGGGGCAGCGCACCCCCTTTGATCTAGAAGGGTCTGTCACGGGTTGGTGATGGGTCACAGGGCCAGGGGGGGCCCGGGGAGGTGGTGACCAGTGTGGACCCACTCTTGAATATGGATTTATGCCCCGGGGAGGTGCCAGTCTATAGAGCCGGAAGTGGGTCTGCGTGCCCACCCCATTTATTTTTTGTTCATGGCCCGGCCCTACAGTGATACACTGTGCTCAATCGCCGGTTGACAGCGATTTCAATAGGCGATTGAGCACAGTACCACTCGACAAAGGAGTACTGCTGGAACGTGTCGTTTGTGTGTTGCCCTAAAACGTATAGTTTTTTGAGTGAATTTTAAAGGTTTTTAAATGCTAATTCCTAACTATATAAGGCCTGAAACCTATGGTTTTTTCAGTGAATTTCAAAGGTTTTTTAAATTCTAATTCCTAACCATATAAGGCCTGAAACCTATGTTTTTTCAGTGAATTTCAAAGTTTTTTTAATGCTAATTCCTAACTATATAAGACCTGAAAGCCCACCAGGAATCCCCAGTATGCGCCAGGGGACTGCGTTGCAGAGAGGTGTAGTGAAGCAAGGCCCCTTTTTACACCTCTCTGCAACGCAGCCCCGTGCATCTTTGAAGAGGGGGAACTAATTCCCCTTGCATACTGGGGGCCCCTGGGGGCCAACTAGCCCACCTGGAACCTCCAGTATGCGCCAGGGGGCTGCATTGCAGAGGTGAAATGAGGCTATGCCCCTTGTTACACCCATCTGCAAAGAAGCCCCCTGGCGCGTTTGCAGAGGGGGAACTAATTCCCCTTGGATACTGGGGGTCCCTGGGGGCCAACTAGCCCACCAGGAGCCTCCAGTATGCGCCAGGGGGCTGCATTGCAAAGAGGTGTAATGAGGCCACACCCTTTTTTACACCTCTCTGCAACGCAGCCCCCGTGCATGTTTGAAGAGGGGGATTTAATTCCCCTTGCCTACTGGGGGTCCCTGGGGGCCAACTAGCCCACCTGGAACCTCCAGTATGCGCCAGGAGGCTGCATTGCACAGAGGTGTAATGAGGCTATGCCCCTTTTTACACCTCTCTGCAACGCAGGCCACTAGCGTGTTTGCAGAGGGGGGACTAATTCCCCTTGCATACTGGGGGTCCCTGGGTCATATCTGCCCAAACGCCGATATTCCGAACGATTGAAAATGACTTTTCTTTAGAAACATTTGGATTTTGATTATCATGTCCTATACTTTGGAATTTTTGAAAGACTTACTTTGAGGATGCTATAAATTACTCAAGTCTGCCCGAAATCTCTACCACTCACTCTCTACCACTCACTCTCTACCACTCACACTCTACCACTCACACTCTACCACTCACACTCTCCCACTCACACTCTCCCACTCACACTCTCCCACTCACACTCTCCCACTCACACTCTCCCACTCACACTCTCCCACTCACACTCTCCCACTCACACTCACACTCTCCCACTCACACTCTCCCACTCACACTCACACTCTCCCACTCACACTCTCCCACTCACACTCTCCCACTCACACTCTCCCACTCACACTCTCCCACTCACACTCTCCCACTCACACTCTCCCACTCACACTCTCCCACTCACACTCTCCCACTCACACTCTCCCACTCACACTCTCCCACTCACACTCTCCCACTCACACTCTCCCACTCACACTCTCCCACTCACACTCTCCCACTCACACTCTCCCACTCACACTCTCCCACTCACACTCTCCCACTCACACTCTCCCACTCACACTCTCCCACTCACACTCTCCCACTCACACTCTCCCACTCACACTCTCCCACTCACACTCTCCTACTCACACTCTCCTACTCACACTCTCCTACTCACACTCTCCTACTCACACTCTCCTACTCACACTCTCCTACTCACACTCTCCTACTCACACTCTGCTACTCACACTCTGCTACTCACACTCTGCTACTCACACTCTGCTACTCACACTCTGCTACTCACACTCTGCTACTCACACTCTGCTACTCACACTCTGCTACTCTCACTCTGCTACTCTCACTCTGCTACTCTCACTCTGCTACTCTCACTCTGCTACTCTCACTCTGCTGCTACTCACTCTGCTGCTACTCACTCTGCTACTCACTCTGCTACTCACTCTGCTACTCACTCTCTACTACTCACTCTCTACTACTCACTCTCTACTACTCACTCTCTACTACTCACTCTCTACTACTCACTCTCTACTACTCACTCTCTACTACTCACTCTCTACTACTCTACTACTCACTCTCTACTACTCACTCTACTGCTCTCTACTACTCACTCTACTACTTACTCTCTACTACACTCTACTACTCACTCTACTACTCACTCTCTACTACTCTCTACTACTCACTCTCTGCTACTCTACTGCTCTCTACTACTCTCTACTACTCACTCTCTACCTCTCTACTAGTCTCTACTTCTCTCTACTAGTCTCTACCTCTACACCTCTACCTCTCTCTACTAGTCTCTCCACCTCTACACCTCTACCTCTATCTACACGCACACATATATGCATATGCCTTTATATATATATATATATATATATATATATATATATATATATGAAAGCTCACTCCCTCCCAGTCCTGGGGGAAATAAAGACAGCACACACGGGAATCTCTGTAATGGCAACTTTACTCGCGAGTAAAGTTGCCATTACAGAGATTCCCGTGTGTGCTGTCTTTATTTCCCCCAGGACTGGGAGGGAGTGAGCTTTCATATAGAAGCGCGATGCTCTGACGCGCTGAGACGAGCACCCGCTGCAAGTGTGCACCGGACTTTGGAGCAGTGAGCTTGGAGATATATATATATATATATATATATATATATATATATATATATATATATATATATATATATATATATATATATGAGCAAGACGCCTTCGCGCTTCGGAAAGGCTCACCACGACACACCCCGCCCTCCGGGTCGATGCAGCTCCCGAGCAAATCCACAGCCACTTCCCAATAAAATGGCTAGAGTCCGACGCGTTTCGGTGCCAGAACGCCCCTTCCTCATGGACAGCCACACAAACAGGCTAAAGAACACCTTCTGAATTCAAACGTAATTTATTTGAACTGTTGACACCCTGAGTGGGTGTGGTTTAACATAGGTGAGCTCACTGGGAACTCTGGTCCTTGTAGTCTTTGAAGGTGAGCTGGAATTTAAAACCTTGAGTAGGCAGCATGATTTGTGACATTGTTGAAGTCCAAATTACACCCTTGAGTAGGGATGGAAATTGGCTGCAGGAATTGCAATCTTGCTTGGGGGTGTCACGCTGATCAGGCACGAGAGGGTAAACGCACCACAGCCTTCGCGGGTCGAGACATCCTGTAAACCGCCAAGTGGAGCCCTTTCCGCGGCCTGGACAGACCGCTGAGTTAATTGTAGGAGCAAGACGCCTTCGCGCTTCGGAAAGGCTCACCACGACACACCCCCAAGCAAGGGGTGTAATTTGGACTTCAACAATGCCCCGAAACGCGTCGGACTCTAGCCATTTTATTGGGAAGTGGCTGTGGATTTGCTCGGGAGCTGCATCGATCCGGAGGGCGGGGTGTGTCGTGGTGAGCCTTTCCGAAGCGCGAAGGCGTCTTGCTCCTACAATATATATATATACATACATATATAAACATATATAATCTGCATATCTATATAAATACAAATATGAATGCATGCATACATATACATATATGCATACATATGCATGTTATTTACATGAAAGTTTTAAAAACACTAATAAAAGCAAAGTTAAAAAGCCACCGCATTACAAACAGAATGGCTTTAACTTAAACGAGGGCGAGATCTATTGCATTTTCAATGCTTGTTTACTTTGGTTCCATCAAGAAGGCATTCAGATGTGTCACACATTTGCCATCAATTCTGAATGTTAGCACTCTAGTTGCTCATTAGATCACTGTAGTAATCACCAGGGAAGTCTGCTGCTGGTGTTCAAAGTGCATGTTTCAGTCTGCATGTCAGAATTTTTTTAATGAAATAGAAGAGGATTTGAGAAGTCACTCAAAATGTGCCCTAATTTTTCTTTCTGCAGCACTAATAATACTTTCTATGGCAAAATTAACCCCCTCATTTTGTTCCTTTTTAAATTAAATGTTTTCAGACTTACCACTTCATTCCAATCAAGATGGCTTCTGGTGTGCCATACTTTTGTCATAAGTAAGACTGTTAGCGCTCTAGTTGTTCTTTAGAGCACTCTGGGACATTCTGTCATTGGGCTATACTTGGGCTACATCTGGGTGATATTTGGGCTACATTTGGGCTCTTTTGTCTCTGGTGGCCATCTTGGGAGACTGCATGTCAGAATTTTTTTATGAAATAGAAGAGGATTTGAGAAGTCACTCAAAATGTGCCCTAATTTTTCTTTCTGCAGCACTAATCATACTTTCTATGGCAAAATATACCCCCTCATTTTGTTCCTTTTTAAATTAAATGTTTTAAGAGTTACCACTTTATTCCAATCAAGATGGCTTCAGGTGTGCCATACATAAGTTTGTAATGAGTAGGACTGTTAGCGCTCTAGTTGTTCTGACCACCTGGACCTGCTCCAGTACGGCCGCTCCTCCACGCTCCTCCCGTGCCTCAGCTGCGACGATCCCTGGTATCGTAGCAGCGCGCTGAACAGTGAACTGCTGCTATATTTGCATATTAGCGCCTCGCACGCGTAGCGCTTCTGTTGATTGCCTGACTCTTTCAGCGCTTTTGTGATCATTGTTGCTGTGATTGTATTTGGACGCCTCACACGCGTAGCGCCTCTGCTGTCTATCTGCCTCCGTCAGCGCTATTGGGATCATTGTTGTTGTATTTGTGCCATTGACGCTGTATTTGTGTAGCGCTTCAGTTTTGATTGTGCTTGCTGCACACTCGCTATATCCTTGTTACTGTTACCCCTGTCTGCCTCCCCTCGGACCCTCCATTTTGTTATTGTTGATCTCCCCAGGCCCGCCCCTCAGCCTCACTACCGCCTCCCTGCTGCCCCTCCCACCCACGTTCATCGAGCCTTCCCCTCTCCCAGCCTAACTGTGACCACCTGGACCTGCTCCAGTACGGCCGCTCCTCAACGCTCCTCCCGTGCCTCAGCTGCGACGATCCCTGGTATCGTAGCAGCGCGCTGAACAGTGAACTGCTGCTATATTTGCATATTAGCGCCTCGCACGCGTAGCGCTTCTGTTGATTGCCTGACTCTTTCAGCGCTTTTGGGATCATTGTTGCTGTGATTGTATTTGGACGCCTCACACGCGTAGCGCCTCTGCTGTCTATCTGCCTCCGTCAGCGCTATTGGGATCATTGTTGTTGTATTTGTGCCATTGACGCTGTATTTGTGTAGCGCTTCAGTTTTGATTGTGCTTGCTGCACACTCGCTATATCCTTGTTACTGTTACCCCTGTCTGCCTCCCCTCGGACCCTCCATTTTGTTATTGTTGATCTCCCCAGGCCCGCCCCTCAGCCTCACTACCGCCTCCCTGCTGCCCCTCCCACGCTCCGCCCCCTCCACTGCCCATTTATGTCTGATGGTCCCACGCGCAGCGTCCACGCGCTACGGCCACGCCGAAGGTGCGCCAAAGGTAAGCCCGTCCGCGCCTGGACCGCGCCCAGCGCCAGACCCCCTGCCCCTCGCGCTGCCCAGCCCTCCCGCATCACCTACGATGCCGCCACCCTCCTAGCCCTTAACCCCGGCCGCGCCCCCAACTGCGTCCAAGCCGCTCCTGGACACACCCATGGTCCTTTCTCTTGCTACTCCTGCAAATTCATCGGCACCGACAACATCTCCGCTACAACCACACCACAGATTCCCGACCCCAACCACCTACAATGCATGCTGCTCAACACCCGCTCGGTCCATAGGCATGCCATTGACCTCTGGAATCTACTAGACACCATCTCTCCAGACATCGCCTTCCTTACAGAAACATGGATGAACGCTTCCTCCGCCCCAGACATCACCATTGCCATCCCTGAAGACTATAAGATCACACACAAGGACCGTACCACCCACACAGGAGGAGGAATCGCTATCGTCCATAAAAAATCAATCCACATCTCAACCAGCTCTGACGTCAACCTCGCCAACTCTGAACACCTTCACTTCCAGATCCACATCGACCCCAAGACCACACTCAGAGGCACCCTCCTTTACAGACCACCAGGACCCCGCGCAAAGTTCAGTGAAGACATCACGGACTTCATCACTCCACACGCGCTCCCCTCCAAAGATTACATCCTTCTGGGAGACCTCAACTTTCACCTTGAAAATAACAACGACCGCAACACCACCACCCTCTTGGACAACCTCGCCAACCTCGGACTTAAACAACTGGTCACTTCCCCCACCCACATAGCAGGTCACACACTCGACCCCATCTTCACCTCCAGCAATCATGTCTCCTTCAGCCACACCACGGATCTCCTCTGGACTGACCACAGCTGCGTTCACTTCACCTACAACAAGCCGAAACCCACCAACCACCTCCAACCAACTCTGCAAACTGGAACAAAATCACCATCGACCAGATCTCCTCATCACTCCTTCTAAACACCCCAGCCCACTCTTCTAACCCAGACCAAGCCGCCGCCAACTTCACCCTATGGTTATTCAACACCGCCGACATCCTAGCACCACTGAAAAAACGTCAACGCAAACCTGGCAGCAAGAAGGCCTCATGGTTCAACGATGATCTTAAGAAGTCCAAGAAACTCTGCCGCTCCCTTGAAAAGGCCTGGAAAAAAGACCCAACCACTAGCACCAAGGACGCCTTCAAAAACGCCACCCGCACACACCACCAACTAATCCGAAAGGCCAAGAAAACAGCATTCAAGGATCGACTAGACAACAACGCCCACAACAGCAAGGAACTTTTCAACATCGTCAAGGAATTCACCAACCCCTCGGCCAACTCCAACGACATCACCCCGTCTCAAGCCCTCTGCGACTCCCTAGCTCTATTCTTCCACAACAAAATTGCGGACATCCACAACAGCTTCGACAACCAACCCGGAGACCAACCCACCCAACCTCATGCTGAACATTCCCCCCCCTCGAACACTCTTAACGACTGGAACCCAATCTCCACTGAGGACACCATCCGCCTGATGAACTCTATCCACTCAGGATCCCCCACAGACCCATGTACGCACCACATCTTCAACAAAGCAGATTCCGTCATAGCACCGCACCTCCGAGACGTCATCAACTGCTCCTTCAACTCCGCCACCTTCCCGGAAAGCTGGAAACACGCTGAACTCACCGCCCTTCTGAAAAAACCCACAGCGGACCCCACCGAACTCAAAAACTACCGCCCCATATCGCTCCTTCCTTTCCCAGCCAAAGTCATCGAGAAAGCTGTCAACAACCAACTCGCCGCTTTCCTCGAAGCCAACAAATCCCTCGACTCCTCACAATCTGGCTTCCGAGCAAAACACAGCACTGAGACCGCCCTCATCGCAGCAACAGACGACATTCGAACCCTACTGGACAATGGAGACACAGTCGCCCTCATCCTCCTCGACCTCTCTGCAGCCTTCGACACAGTCTGCCACAGCACCCTTTTACAACGCCTCAGAAACATCGGAATACAAGGAAAAGCACTCGAATGGATCACCTCGTTCCTCACCGGAAGAACCCAGAGAGTCCGCCTTCCACCATTCAAGTCCGAAGCCACTGAAGTCATCTGTGGCGTACCACAAGGATCCTCACTCAGTCCCACCCTCTTCAACGTATACATGAGCCCCCTCGCGGCCATCGCTCGCCAACACAACCTCAACATCATCTCCTACGCGGATGACACTCAACTGATCCTTTCTCTCACCAATGACCCCAGCACCGCCAAAACAAACCTACACGAAGGAATGAAAGAAGTTGCCGAATGGATGAAACAAAGCCGTCTGAAACTGAACTCAGATAAAACAGAAGTCCTCATCTTAGGTACATCCCCCTCTGCATGGGACGACTCTTGGTGGCCGGAAGCCCTTGGAAAAGCACCCACCCCAACAGACCACGCACGGAACCTAGGCGTTATCCTGGACTCTTCTCTCTCAATGAACAGACAAGTCAACGCCGTATCCTCATCCTGCTTCAACATTCTTCGCATGCTCAAAAAAACATTTCGCTGGATCCCCACCGAAACCAGAAAAACAGTCACCCATGCTCTGGTCACGAGCCGACTGGACTACGGAAACACCCTCTACGCAGGTACTACCGCTAAACTCCAGAAGAAACTCCAACGAATCCAAAACGCCTCAGCCAGGATCATATTAGACATCCCGCGTAACGAACACATCTCTGGCCACCTGAAAGACCTCCACTGGCTACCCGTCAATAAGAGGATCACTTTCCGACTGTTAACCCACGCACACAAATCACTCTACGACATCGGACCAGAATGCCTCAACTCACGACTGTCCTTCTACACCCCCTCCCGCCAACTACGTTCTTCCAGCCAAGCCCTCGCCACTGTACCCCGCATCAACAAGACCACCATGGGAGGCAGATCCTTCTCATACCTGGCAGCTAAAACATGGAACTCACTCCCCACCTACCTTCGCCTTACCCAGAACCACCTAGCATTTAGAAAGCAACTTAAAACGTGGATATTTGACAAGTAATCCTCCTCCCCTCCCTAAGCGCCTTGAGACCCCCTGGGTATGTAGTGCGCTATATAAATTCTCTGACTTGACTTGACTTGACTTCTTTAGAACACTCTAGGAGGCTGCAGTAGAACACAAAGGAATCAACTCACAGTCTCTGTCCTTGTTATATGTACATGTTTTACTGAGAAGGTCAGACTTCATTCTCACATGACTGAGAAAGATAATGTGAATTTACAGAAAATATGCTTTCAGTTTAGCTTATAGATCCCCTTCCAAACCACTGTGGGAAAAGCATGAGATAATAGTTTTCTTTCAAACATGATTCATGATATCCCAGCAGAAGGCTTGTTCACATGGTAAAATCACCTCAGAACACACCACAATTCCTAAAATGAGTATGGTACCATCAACAAATGATTTATAATGTAACTATTAACTACAATGCTTTTTAATGAAGTGCTATCATGTATATTGATCCCAAGATGGCTGCCAACACTTCTTGGATGAAGTGCTGACAAGCCAATCAGATCTCACGATCAGATGTGTGGTTAGGCTCCGCCCAGATATATATGTGTTTTTGAAGTTAATTTTCATAAAAACCACTGGAGCGATTTTCACCAAATATAGAAAAGGCACTTCTGCGTACCAGTCCCTACAATTTTGCAAAGTTTGGTGTAATTCCATTCAGTGGTTCGGGCTGTAGCCTTGTCTATTCGTCCTATGGAAATTAACATGGGTAAAACACGTTTTGGGACCCCCTTTTTTCTGGGCCCCCGCATGACGAATCCCCCCGAAACTTCCAGGGAAGAAGCGGAGAAGAGCTGGCCTAGATTTTCGAAAATTACACGCAAATTCCTCAACCGGCGCCAAAGTTATTCCCAATAGAATGTTGCGGATTTCCTATGGTAGCTAGGTCCTAACTTTATATACCTACTGGCTATCGCCAGTAGGTAATATATATATATATATCCACACAATCATTTGAACGGCTTTGAAAAAACCAAGAACGAAGTCTGAGCCACAGATCCTTATCCATTCTAGCTCCGATATATTATGTGGGGAGTCTGTTTTCACTTGTTGTACTCACTGAGGTGTCACATGATTATGTATAAACATGGAAGATGCACATGCACTTTTACTTGTGATCAAGGAGGTTCACCTCCGAAACGCGTAGAGTGACCAGGTCGTAATTAAAGACTCGCTGTAAAGGATCTGTGGCTCAGACTTCCTTCTTGGTTTTTTCAAAGCCGTTCAAACGATTGTGTGGAGATTTAGGGGTTCGCGACCCCGTCTGAGCCCGCCACACGCAAGTGGCAGGGGAATCTTCGCGAAAAACTGTGTTGGAGATATATATACATATATATATATATATATTCACTGAAAACAACATAGGTTTCAGGCCTTATATAGTTAGGAATTAGCATTTAATAAATCTTTAAAATTTACTCAAAAAACTATAAGTTTTAGGGGTGTTATAGTTAGCTGGACATTTCACTCATACAAAGCCATTGAAATTGCTCCTATATAGTTAGTTGTACTAACTATATTTCGCGCACCCGCAATCCACTGCTGATGATGTCACATATTACATCATTCATGACATGGTCAGTGACATCACTGATGACATCTCAAATGACCTCACTGATGACATCATCCAGTGAATGTGGTTTGTTTCGTTATTTAAATATGCATTATATTATATTATATATATATATAGCAATTTGCATTGAAGAATGAGTTGATATATAAAAATAAATATTTGGATGTAGGATTTAGTAGCAGTGTAATTGACTGTTTACTTCAATCAATCAATCAATGACACTTATAGAGCGCGCTACCTACCCGAAGGGTCTCAAGGCGCTGGGGGGGGGGGGGTGCCGCTACTGCTCGAATAGCCAGGTCTTCAGCTTCTTCCTGAAGGAGAGGTGGTCTTGGGTCAGGCGCAGGTCGGTCGGGAGGGAGTTCCAGGTCTTGGCGGCCAGGAAGGAGAAGGACCTTCCTCCTGATGTCGCTCTTCGGATGCGGGGGACAGCGGCGAGGGCGAGGTTGGCTGATCGGAGGTGGCGTTTGGGAGCGTGGAAGTTGATTCGGCTGTTGAGGTAGCTCGGGCCTTGGTTGTGTAGGGCTTTGTGTGCGTGGGTGAGGAGGCGGAACGTGATTCTTTTGTTGACGGGGAGCCAGTGAAGGTCTCTCAGATGTCCGGAGATGTGGCTGGTTCGTGGGAGGTCGAGGATGAGTCTGGCTGAGGCGTTCTGGATCCGCTGGAGTCTCTTCTGGAGTTTGGCGGTGGTCCCGGCGTAGAGGGCGTTGCCGTAGTCCAGCCGGCTGGTGACGAGGGCCTGGGTGACGGTCTTCCTGGTCTCGGTGGGGATCCACCAGAAGATCTTCCGTAGCATGCGCAGGATGTTGAAGCACGCCGAGGAGACGTTGACTTGCCTGGTCATGGAGAGGGAGGAGTCCAGGATGAAGCCCAGGTTGCGTGCGTGGTCGGTCGGTTTGGGTGCGGTACCCAGGGCGGGGGGCCACCAGGAGTCGTCCCAGGCGGAGGGCGAGGAGCCCAGGATGAGGACCTCCGTCTTGTCCGAGTTTAGTTTCAGGCGGCTGGTCGTCATCCACTCGGCTACCTCTTTCATCCCTTCGTGCAGGTTGGCTCTGGCGGCGGCGGGGTTGTTGGTCAGGGAGAGGATCAGCTGGGTGTCGTCGGCGTAGGAGATAATGCTGAGGTTGTGTTTGCGTACGATGGCCGCGAGGGGGCTCATGTAGACGTTGAAGAGGGTTGGGCTCAGAGAGGATCCTTGGGGGACGCCGCAGATGACTTCGGTGGCCTCTGACTTGTACGGTGGTAGGCGGACTCTCTGTGTTTTTCCGTCGAGGAAGGAGATGATCCATTCCAGTGCCTTCCCCTGGACTCCGGCGTTGTCGAGGCGCTGCACTAGGGTGCGGTGGCAGACCGTGTCGAAGGCCGCGGAGAGGTCAAGGAGGATGAGGGCCGCTGTTTCTCCATTGTCCATCAGGGCTCGGATGTCATCGGTGGCGGCGATGAGGGCGGTCTCGGTGCTGTGATTGGCTCGGAAGCCGGACTGTGAGGGGTCGAGGGATCCTTTCGTCTCGAGGAAGGCGGCCATCTGCTTGTTGACGTTCTTCTCAATGACTTTGGCTGGAAACGGGAGGAGCGAGATGGGGCGGTAGTTCTTGAGGTCGGTGGGGTCCGCTGTTGGTTTCTTGAGTAGAGCGCTGAGTTCGGCGTGCTTTCAGCTCTCCGGGAAGGTGGCGGTGTCGAAGGATGTGTTGATGATGTCTCGCAGGTGGCACTTGACCAACGTATAGTGTCTCACTAAATATAGTTGATGGTAGCCACCCCAGGACGTACCTGCCTCTCCTGCAAGTTCAATTGCTCCAGGACCATCACCAAACCCTCCTCCGCCACACACCGCCCCGACGCTAACAACCTGAAGTGCATCCTAATCAACACCCGGTCGGTCCACAGACACGCTACGGAACTCTGGGACCTACTCGACACTGTTTCACCTGACATCGCCTTCCTTACAGAAACATGGATGAACACAACATCAGCACCCGACATCGCCATAGCCATACCGGACGGCTACAAGATTACCCGTAAAGATCGCATCAACCAAACAGGAGGAGGCATCGCCATCGTCCATAAGAACACCATCAAAGTCACGACCAGCACCGATGATAATCTTACATCCGCAGAACATCTCCACTTTCAAATCCACACAGACCCTAGGACCACACTTAGAGGCACCCTCATCTACAGGCCCCCAGGCTCCCGCACCCAATTCAACGATAACATCACGGACTTCGTCAGCCCACATGCCCTCGCCTCCGATAACTACATTCTTTTAGGCGACTTCAACTACCACCTTGAAAACAAACACGACAGCAACACCACCTCCCTTCTGGACAACTTGGCCAATCTCGGACTCAAACAACTCGTTGAAGCCCCCACCCACGCAGCCGGACACACGCTCGACCCTATCTTCACCTCCAGCAAGCACACCTCCTTCAATTACACTACAGCCCTCCACTGGACTGACCACAGCTGTGTTAACTTCAGCTACAAATCCACCCTAAACCACAACCGCCCACAACCCATTCCTCGGAGAAACTGGAATAAAATTACCTCCGACCAACTCCTCTCATCACTCAATCAAAACCCTCCCACCCTCTCATTGGACCCAAACCAAGCAGCCACCAATCTCAAGCAATGGATCACCCACAGTGCTGACGAATTAGCACCCCTGAAAAAACACCTGATCTAATCAACCAACAAAAAGGCTCCCTGGTTCAACTATGACCTTAAAAAATCCAAGAAGCTATGCCGCACCTTGGAGAAAACATGGAGAAAAATCCCGACCATAGACAACATGGCCACACTTAAGGCGGCCACCCGAACACACCACCAACTGATCCGATCCGCCAAGAAATCAGCATTCAAGGATCGCCTCGACAACAACTCCCACAACAGCAAGGAACTCTTCAACATCGTTAAAGAATTCACCAACCCCACCGCAGCATCCAACGACATCACTCCTTCCCAAAACCTCTGCAACGCGTTATCCTCCTTCTTCTACAACAAAATTGCCGACATCCACAACAGCTTTAAGAACACTCACAGCGTTCATCCCTCCCCACCCCCCTCAGATCCAACCCCACCAACTAACACCCTTAGCGCCTGGAACCCAATCACAACTGAAGAAACCATCCGCCTAATGAACTCAATCCACTCTGGCTCCCCAACTGATCCCTGCCCCCACCACATCTTCAACAAAGCAGACTCCATCATCGCACCCCATCTCCGTGATGTCATCAACTGCTCATTCAACTCTGCCACCTTTCCAGAAAGCTGGAAACACGCCGAACTCAGCGCCCTCCTGAAGAAACCCACTGCAGACCCCTCTGAACTTAAAAATTACCGGCCCATCTTCCTCCTCCCATTCCCGGCCAAAGTCACCGAGAACGCCGTCAACAGCCAGCTCGCCGCCTTCCTTGAATCCAACAACTCCCTAGACCCTTCCCAATCCGGATTTCGAGCCAAACACAGCACCGAAACTGCCCTAATTGCAGCTACTGACGACATCCGAACTCTACTGGACAACGGTGAAACAGTGGCCCTCATTCTACTCGACCTCTCCGCCGCTTTCGACACAGTCTGCCACAGTACCCTTATACAACGCCTCAGCAACATTGGAATACAAGGAAAAGCCTTGAACTGGATCACCTCATTCCTCGCTGGGAGAACCCAAAGAGTCCGACTTCCCCCTTTCAACTCTGAAGCCACCTAAGTCATCTGTGGCGTACCACAAGGATCTTCTCTCAGTCCCACCCTCTTCAACGTTTACATGAGTCCACTCGCTTCTATCGCACGCCAACACAACCTTAACATCATCTCTTACGCCGACGACACCCAGCTTATCCTTTCCCTCACCAAAGACTCCAACACCGCCAAAACCAATCTTCACGAAGGCATGAAAGATGTAGCCGAATGGATGAATCATAGCCGCCTAAAGCTCAACTCAGACAAAACGGAGGTGCTCATCCTAGGATCTTCCCCCACTGCCTGGGACGACTCTTGGTGGCCTCCCGCTCTGGGCACAGCACCCACACCCACAGACCATGCACGTAACCTTGGCTTCATCCTAGACTCCTCTCTCTCGATGTTCAGACAAGTCAACGCAGTCTCATCCTCCTGCTTCAACGTACTTCGCATTCTCAAAAAGATCTTCCGCTGGATCCCCCTCGAGACAAGAAAGACTGTCACCCACGCACTGGTCACGAGTCGACTGAATTACGGAAACACCCTCTACGCCGGAATCACAGCAAAATTACAGAAAAAACTCCAACGCATCCAAAACGCATCAGCGAGACTCATATTAGACGTCGCTCGCCAAGATCACATCTCCGGACACTTAAAAGACCTTCACTGGCTTCCCGTCAACAAAATAATTACTTTCCGCCTTCTCACCCACGCACACAAAGCCCTCTACAATCTAGGACCTGAATGCCTCAACACTCGACTGCCATTCTACAAACCCACCCGCCAACTAAGATCGTCCAATCAAGCCCTCGCCGCTATCCCGCGCATCCGAAGATCCACCATGGGGGGCAGATCATTCTCATTCCTTGCTGCCAAGACCTGGAACTCACTCCCCACTCACCTCCCCCTTACTCAAAACCACATCGCCTTCAGAAAAGAACTTAAAACATGGCTATTCGACAAATAACAACCCCCTCCCCAAGCGCCTTGAGACCCTCTGGGTGAGTAGTGCACTATACAAATACTTGAACTTGAACTTGATGGTGACTAAACTGTTTGAATATCTGTATCACTTTGTCAGTTGTTGTGTAAACTGGTTCTCCAGTTGGTTACTAGCTATGTGAAAGTCTATATTAGTTATTGATTAGTTAACTGAGTATTTGTATGGGAGAGTGAATGTGTGTGTGGTTCGGTGGGGGGGTGTGACTGCCCAAAGATGTGTGAATAGTTGATTCACTAGATATATGAAGTTAAAACTACATGTTCTAACAGTTGTTTGGGTGAGTGAATATCTTTACTGTTGTGGTGATGAGCAAAAATATTTCTCAATGGTACATGTCCAACAAACTAGAAAAATAAAAGGCAGTGTATGTGTCAGTTGTTGTATATAAATAAGTATACATAAGACTCAATGATTGTGTGAGTGACTGTATGGATAGCTTTATACTTGTAATAATGATTTTATAATTCACTAAGTATGACTTACTATCTAAATGAATAGATGAAGTTGTGTTTTTATAAGTGTGTAGCTAAGTAAATATGTAAGTATGATCCATTGTTTGCATAAGTGAGTAGTGCTGGTGTGTAATGATGATTTAGGTGTATAAGTATTTTTGATAGTGTTCTATTGTTCATTGACAGCATGTATGAGTGAATCTACAGGTAGGTGATTAGATGTGTGTATACATCTATAAATCACTGAGTGGGTTTTTAGATACTTGTTTTGCTGTAACAATGGATTCAAATATGATACTCTGTATTTTACAAAGAGTGATGAAAGATTTTACTAGTGTATGAAAAGGTGTATGTGATTGTCACGTGGATGATGTCATCAGTGATGTCATCAGTGATGTCATTTTAGATGTCATCAGTGATGTCACTGACCATGTCATGAATGATGTAATATGTGACATCAGCAGTGGATTGCGGGTGCGCGAAATATAGTTAGTACAACTAACTATATAGGAGCAATTTCAATGGTTTTGTATGAGTGAAATGTCCAACTAACTATAACACCCCTAAAACTTATAGTGTTTTGAGGGAATTTTAAAGGTTTTTTAAATGCTAATTCCTAACTATATAAGGCCTGAAACCTATGGTTTTTTCAGTGAATTTCAAAGGTTTTTTAAATGCTAATTCCTAACTATATAAGGCCTGAAACCTATGGTTTTTCAGTGAATTTGCAAGGTTTTTAAATGCTAATTCCTAACTATATAAGGCCTGAAACCTATGTTTTTTTCAGTGAATTTCAAAGGTTTTTTAATGCTAATTCCTAACTATATAAGACCTGAAAGCCCACCAGGAATCTCCAGTATGCGCCAGGGGACTGCATTGCAGAGAGGTGTAATGAAGCCACGCCCCTTTTTACACCTCTCTGCAACGCAGCCCCCGTGCATGTTTGAAGAGGGGGAACTAATTCCCCTTGCATACTGGGGGCCCCTGGGGGCCAACTAGCCCACCTGGAACCTCCAGTATGCGCCAGGGGGCTGCATTGCAGAGGTGTAATGAGGCTATTCCCCTTGTTACACCTCTCTGCAACGCAGCCCCCTGGCGCGTTTGCAGAGGGGGAACTGATTCCCCTTGCATACTGGGGGTCCCTGGGGGCCAACTAGCCCACCAGGAGCCTCCAGTATGCACCAGGGGGCTGCATTGCAGAGAGGTGTAATGAGGCCACACCCTTTTTTACACCTCTCTGCAACGCAGGCCACTGGCACGTTTGCAGAGGGGGGACTAATTCCCCTTGCATACTGGGGGTCCCTGGGTCATATCTGCCCAAACGCCGATATTCCGAACGATTGAAAATTACTTTTCTTAAGAAACATTTGGATTTGGATTATCATGTCCTATACTTTGGAATTTTTGAAAGACTGACTTTGAGGGTGCTATAAATTACTCCAGTCTGCCCTAATTTTGTGGGTAAAATTGATACCTAGTCACTTTGAATAAGAATGTACTTACGTCTCGTCTAACATTTGGAAGAAATATCTAGTTATATGACAACAGGATACCGACATAACTTGAAGAAAATAAGAACGCCCTGAAGAAGTTCTGTTGTACAGAACGATACGCGACCGCTGGCTGTGGTACAAAAACTTAAGGAAAATAAAAGCATTTGAATATACACCAAGATTCCGTGCTTCAATAAGGACTCTAAGTGATATGATTTGATTGGACTTATTGTGCAAGTGGTGCTGTGCCAAACTTTGGAATATTCTCCACTACTCTCTAATACGCACTCTCTACTACTCCACTACTCTCTAATACTCCACTACTCTCTAATACTCCACTACTCTCTAATACTCCACTACTCTCTAATACTCCACTACTCTCTAATACTCACTCTCCTACTCTGCACTCTCCTACTCTGCACTCTCCTACTCTGCACTCTCCTACTCTGCACTCTCCTACTCTGCACTCTCCTACTCTGCACTCTCCTACTCTGCACTCTCCTACTCTGCACTCTCCTACTCTGCACTCTCCTACTCTGCACTCTCCTACTCTGCACTCTCTACCACTCTCTACTACGCACTCTCTACCACTCTCTACTACGCACTCTCTACCACTCTCTACTACGCACTCTCTACTCACTACTACTTACTCTCTACTACTCACTACTACTTACTCTCTACTACTCACTACTACTTACTCTCTACTACTCACTACTACTCACTCTACTCTACTCTCTACCTCTCTCTACTCTACCTCTCTCTACTCTACCTCTCTCTACTCTACCTCTCTCTACTCTACCTCTCTCTACTCTACCTCTCTCTACTCTACCTCTCTCTACTCTACCTCTCTCTACTCTACCTCTCTACTCTACCTCTCTACTCTACCTCTACACCTCTCTACTCTACCTCTCTCTACTAACCTCTACCTCTACACCTCTACCTCCCTCTACACCTCTACCTCTACACCTCTACCTCTACACCTCTACCTCTACACCTCTCCCTCTACCTCTACACCTCTCCCTCTACCTCTACACCTCTCCCTCTACCTCTACACCTCTCCCTCTACCTCTACACCTCTACCTCTACACCTCTACCTCTACACCTCTACCTCTACACCTCTACCTCTACACCTCTACCTCTACACCTCTACCTCTACACCTCTACCTCTACACCTCTACCTCTACACCTCTACCTCTACACCTCTACCTCTACACCTCTACCTCTACACCTCTACCTCTACACCTCTACCTCTACACCTCTACCTCTACACCTCTACCTCTACACCTCTACCTCTACACCTCTACCTCTACACCTCTACCTCTACACCTCTACCTCTACACCTCTACCTCTACACCTCTACCTCTACACCTCTACCTCTACACCTCTACCTCTACACCTCTACCTCTCCACCTCTACCTCTCCACCTCTACCTCTCCACCTCTACCTCTCCACCTCTACCTCTCCACCTCTACCTCTCCACCTCTACCTCTACACCTCTACCTCTCCACCTCTACCTCTACACCTCTACCTCTACACCTCTACCTCTACACCTCTACCTCTACACCTCTACACCTCTACCTCTACACCTCTACCTCTACACCTCTACCTCTACACCTCTACCTCTACACCTCTACCTCTACACCTCTACCTCTACACCTCTACCTCTACACCTCTACCTCTACACCTCTACCTCTACACCTCTACCTCTACACCTCTACCTCTACACCTCTACCTCTACACCTCTACCTCTACACCTCTACCTCTACACCTCTACCTCTACACCTCTACCTCTCTCTACGCGCACACATATACACATATATATATATGCATATATATATATATATGTATGTGTATATATATATATATACACATACATATATAAACATATATAATCTGCATATCTATATAAAAACAAATATAAATGCATGCATACATATACATATATGCATACATATACATATATGCATACATATGCATGTTATTTACATGAAAATTTAAAAACACTAATAAAAGCAAAGCTAAAAAGCCACCTCATTACAAACAGAATGGCTTTAACTTAAACGAGGGCGAGATCTATTGCATTTTCAATGCTTGTTTACTTCGGTTCCATCAAGAAGGCATTCAGATATGTCACACATTTGCCATTAATTCTGAATGTTAGCACTCTAGTTACTCATTAGATCACTGTAGTAAAGCTACTGCTCACCAGGGAAGTCTGCTGCTGGTGTTCAAAGTGCATGTTTCAGTCTGCATGTCAGAATTTTTTTAATGAAATAGAAGAGGATTTGAGAAGTCACTCAAAATGTGCTCTAATTTTTCTTTCTGAACCACTAATCATACTTTCTATGGCAAAATTAACCCCCTCATGTTGTTCCTTTTTAAATTAAATGTTTTCAGACTTACCACTTCATTCCAATCAAGATGGCTTCTGGTGTGCCATACTTTTGTCATAAGTAAGACTGTTAGCGCTCTAGTTGTTCTTTAGAACACTCTGGGACATTCTGTCATTGGGCTATACTTGGGCTACATCTGGGTGATATTTGAAATAGAAGAGGATTTGAGAAGTCACTCAAAATGTGCCCTAATTTTTTTTTCTGCAGCACTAATCATACTTTCTATGGCAAAATATATCCCCTCATTTTGTTCCTTTTTAAATTAAATGTTTTAATAGTTACCACTTTATACCAATCAAGATGGCTTCAGGTGTGCCATACCTCTGTAATAAGTAGGACTGTTACCGCTCTAGTTGTTCTTTAGAACACTCTAGGAGGCTGCAGTAGAACACAAAGGAATCAACTGACAGTCTCTGTCCTTGTTGTATGTACATGTTTTACTGAGAATGTCAGACTTCATTCTCACATGACTGAGAAAGATAATGTGATTTACAGAAAATATGCTTTCAGTTTAGCTTATAGATCCCCTTCCAAACCACTGTGGAAAAAGCATGAGATAATAGTTTTCTTTCAAACATGATTCATGATATCCCAGCAGAAGGCTTTTTCACATGGTAAAATCACCTTAGAACACACCACAATTCCTAAAATGAGTATGGTACCATCAACAAATGATTTGTAATGTAACTATTAACTACAATGCTTTTTAATGAGGTGCTATCATGTATATTGGTCCCAAGATGGCTGCCAAGACTTCTTGGATGAAGTGCTGACAAGCCAATCAGATCTCACGATGAGATGTGTGGTTAGGCTCCGCCCAGATATATATGTGTTTTTGAAGTTAATTTTCATAAAAGCCACTGGAGCAATTTTCACCAAATATAGAAAAGGCACTTCTGCGTACCAGTCCCTACAATTTTGCAAAGTTTGGTGTAATTCCATTCAGCGGTTCGGGCTGTAGCCTTGTCTATTCGTCCTATGGAAATTAACATGGGGAAAACACATTTTGGGACCACCCTTTTTTCTCGGCCCCCGCATGACGAATCCCCCCGAAACTTCCAGGGAAGAAGCGGAGCGGAGCTGGCCTACATTTTGGAAAATTACACCCAAATTCCTCAACCGGCGCCAACGTTATTCCCAATAGAATGTTGAGGATTTCCTATGGTAGCTAGGTCCTAACTATATATACCTACTGGCTATCGCCAGTAGGTAAAATATATATATATATATATATATATATATATATATATATATATATATATATATATATATATATATATATATATATATATATATATATATATATATATCTACTGTGGCCTCTGCCTTTCTTTGTGGAGGGTGTTTGAATATATATATATATATATATATATATATATATATATATATATATATACACTCCACCTTTGCCAGTTAAGAGCGATGACGCTGTCGTGAGCGGTCCAGGTAAGGTTACCGGCAAGCCTTCAAATTGTTTCCAACACCTCTCGAGTCAAGAAGTAGACCTGGACACCCAGCGCCTGTAGTAAATCCTTTATTCTTTTTAGACAGGAAAAAAATCGACGCGTTTCACCTTTACGGCTTGATCACGCTCCTACACACTCCACCTTTGCCAGTTAAGAGCGATGCCGCTGTCGTGAGCGGTCCAGGTAAGGTTACCGGCAAGCCTTCAAATTGTTTCCAACACCTCTCGAGTCAAGAAGTAGACCTGGACACCCAGCGCCTGTAGTAAATCCTTTATTCTTTTTTAGACTTTGGAGCGTGATCAAGCCGTAAAGGTGAAACGCGTCGATTTTTTCCTGTCTAAAAAGAATAAAGGATTTACTACAGGCGCTGGGTGTCCAGGTCTACTTCTTGACTCGAGAGGTGTTGGAAACAATATATATATATATATATATATATATATTCAATGAAAAAACCATAGGTTATAGACCATATATAGTTAGGAATTAGCATTTAAAAAACCTTATTTTACTCACACAAAACCATTGAAATTCCATATATAGTTAGTTGTACTAACTATATATCGCGCACCCGCAATCCACTGCTGATCATGTCACATATTACATCATTCATGACATGGTCAGTGACATCACTGATGACATCACTGATGACATCTCAAATGACATCACTGATGACATCTCAAATGACATCACTGATGACATCACTGATGACAACATCCAGTGACTGTATTTTTCTGTAAAGTTAAAATATGTCTTGAGTGGAAGTATAAGTGTCTGGATGAAGGATTTAGTAGGTGCATGACTGACTGTATGAGTGAGTGATTAAATGTGTCTCACTGAGTGCATGGGTTAGTGACTAAACTGTCTTAATTTGTGCATCATTACGTCTGTTGTTCTGTAAACTGCTGCATGTGTTGATCAGTAGCTATATGAGTAACTATATGGGTTATTGATTGGTTGCCCAAGTATTTGTATGGGCGACTGAGTGTGTGTGTGGGTGGCTGGGAGGTGTATGACTCTGTGCATAGATGTGTGAGCAGTTGATTCACTAGATGTATGGGTTCAAAAGTGCATGTGGAAACAGCTGTATGGGCGGTTGACTGTGTGCATGAGTGTATTGGTGAGTGAATGGATATCTCAGTGCTACATGTCAAAGTAAGTACATATGTAAAACACAGTACATGTGAGAGTTGACATATATAAATAACTGTGCATAAGAGCCAGTGAATGTGTGAGTGGCTGTATGGATCATTGTGAACTTGTATCAGGGATTGTATAAGAGAGTAAATATGTTTTAGTATATGTTTGAATAAGTAAGGTGTGTATAACTGTATAGTTGAGAAAATGGAGGTATGATTGATTTTTGCATGACTGACTAGGTGTGTGAGTAACTCCATGGATGAGTGACAGTCTGTGAGTGTCTGTTTACACTGAGTGTATCTAAGGTTATATTAGAGTCTGTAGAGGTTAATTGTATTATCACATGAATGATGTCATCAGTGATGTGATCAGTAATGTCAAATGAGATGTCATCAGTGATGTCATTTGAGATGTTATCAGTGATGTCATTTGATGTCATCAGTGATGTCATCAGTGATGTCATTTGAGATGTCATCAGTGATGTCATCAGTGATGTCATTTGAGATGTCATCAGTGATGTCATCAGTGATGTCACTGACCATGTCATGAATGATGTAATATGTGACATGATCAGCAGTGGATTGCGGGTGCGCAATATATAGTTAGTACAACTAACTATATATGGAATTTCAATGGTTTTGTGTGAGTAAAATAAGCTTTTTTAAATGCTAATTCCTAACTATATATGGTCTATAACCTATGGTTTTTTCATTGAATTTTCAAGGTTTTGTAAATGCAAATTCCTAACTATATATGGTCTATAACCTATGGTTTTTTCAGTGAATTTCATTGGTTTTTTAAAAGCTAATATCTGTAGCTGTAAAATGTATTCTTCTTTAAATCCAAAAATATATTTTGTTTATTAATAATTTCTTTTTTTTAATATTTTTTTTTCTTCGCTCCTGGTTCGCGAACCGGGAAGCTTCCCGTTAGCTCACCTTGATGCCGCGACCCAGTCCGCGAACCGGTAAACGTTCCGTTTGCGGAACTGCTGCGTTAGAAATGAACATCGTGACGCGTCGCGGAAGCGCGACATATCACGTTGTCGCGTAATGCGTCCTATGACGCGCCGCGTTAGCGCACCCGGAAGTGCTCCAGTACGCGAACTGAGACGCGAAGCGCAGCTCCCCGGAAGCGATCCGGGCCGCGTCGCGAAAGCGCGACATATCACGTTGCCGCGTAATGCGTCTTATGACGCGCCGCGTTAGCGCACCCGGAAGTGCTCCGGAGCGCGAACCGAGGCGCGAAGCGCAGCGACCCGGAAGCGATCCGGGGCGCGTTCCGCAGCGCGTAACATAAGCGTAACAGGTCATGTGACTTGTTAATAAAACTTTTTATTGGTTCATTTCACTTTTGGTTTCATAATGATGTAAGGCTAGGTCAGGTGACCTAAAAATAACGCTTTTCATTGGTTTAGAACTATTGTTTTTCCCAAATGATGAAAACCCCTCCTTCTTTCCTCACTCTGACTTTCATCTTTGTGAGAGGAAGACCTTATTTCATACTTGAGCAATGGCTTCAGTAGTTGCTTCAGCTGGTGCACCCCCACCACCACCTCCACCTCCTCATGGGAAGAAAGGACCACCTCCCCAGGTCATCACCAACACAGAGGAGGAAGAGGAAGAACTAGAGGAAGAGGAGAGAGAAGGACCACAGTTCTTGGAAGAGGTGCCCCGGGTTTCCCATAGGAAAGCCAGTTTCATTTGGCAGTTTTTTTCACTCCCTCCAGGGCAGAAGAAAGTAAATGCGAGGTATGTCACCTGCCTCATTTGCAAAGAGAAGTTATCAAGAGGGACTGATAAAAAGTATAGCTATGGGAACTATACCATGCATCGGCACATGAACAGGTGGCATCCATTGAATTACAGCCGGGCAGAGATACGTGACCAGCAGGAGAACCCAACAACAACTCCTGTGGCCAGGTCAACTTCTCAAGTATCGTTGTCAGGAGCAGAGGCACGGGAAACCGTGCCAAACATTCAAGAGAACTTTGCACACTTCAAGCTCACCTGTTTGTATTGTGGAGCATTGATTTCCTGTGGAAACATGAGCATAACATTAATAAATGTAGCTTATGAAAATCATAATTGCCCTAAACGCCCCAAAAAATAATTTTCTTTTTGCTCCTGTTGAGCCCTTTTCAATGCCTGTTTTTTGTTGTTTCCCCCCCAAAAAAAACAAAAAAAATATACAATTGTTCAAAAAATACAAAAAAAACAAAAAATGTTCACAAAAAAAATAAATAAATATAAAACAACAAAAACATTAAAAAAAAAAGTTCTTTTCAGAACTACCTCCCCTTTCAAAAAAAATTGCTAGAATGTTTAGCACTCTGGCAAGCTCTATTTCTTTTAGTTCGCTTCCCAGTTCGCTTCCCGGTTCGCGAACCGGGAGCGAACCAAAAAATTTAAAAAAAAAAAAAAAAAGAAGAGTAAGTATAAGGAAAGTAAACAGAGAGTGATGTTAAAAGAAAGACAGCTATAGGGAGTAAACCAGAGATACTGTTTAATAGATCTATTTACCGAAGAAAAGATTTAAGAGGGTATAATTGTATCTTAAGTCGACCGAAACACAAAATGGTGGACTCCCGTAACGCTTAAGGTTCGCGTACCGGGGCGCTCGCCAGTTCGCGTACCGGGTCGCTCCCTGGGAAGCACACCATCAAAAAAGGTGGGAAAGTAGTTTACAGAAAAGCGACTGGAGACACTTTCACCAAATATAGATTAGCTCATAGTACATACCAATCCCTACCATTTTCACAAATTTGATTGAAATTCCATTTAACCATTTAGCCTGTAGACCTCTCTAAATACCCTGAGGTAAATTACTTCACAAAACACATCTGAAGTGTTGGAATTGACAACCAATTAAAATGTTACTTTCATTTTCTACTTTTTTTACCTGACATTTGATTGGTTATGTACCTGAATATATATAAAGGAAGAGAGAGAAACACAGCCATTTTGACTACTACTTCCTGAACTACATTGCAAGATCATTTTCACTCACAACTTAAACTTGTTTTTAGAAGGTGAGATATTATTTTATAAATTTGAAAACATTTTCAGATAGTTATATACTATCCCTCTGTAAGAGTTAGACATTGAGAAAGGCTTCTTTATTATAATTATGGATTGATTTAGGTTTCTGTGGTATAATTATGAATTTACTTAGGCTTCTTCACAGGCACTTTTTAATAGTACTACTTCACGCCTGAAACCATACAGTGCCCATAGATTACTTCTCTGTTATAAACTCAGAAGTACCTGTCTGAACTTAAACCCAACAGTGCCCTATCTCTACTGATATAATTATTTTTTATGCAAATTACAGCAATAAAATGGAAGGTGAGCAGAATATTTCCTTCGAAATTGTTCTGGAGAACAACACAGAAAAAGATATTGAGGATAATGATGACTCAGATTTCATGGATGAATCACGGGACCATGAATTAGTTCAATGTGTAGAATCTGTGGATCATTTACTTCATTATGATGACGGTCAAATGTGGGAAGTTATGTTCACTCAACAAGAGGACATATCTGACAGTCAAATGTTAGACATTCTATTAAATTTTGAAAAACAATCCGAAAAATAAAATTATATGTAATATTAAAAAAAAAATTGAGTCTTTAATCATTTTTATATGTAATTCATAAACTAGTGAAATGTTAGAAATGTTATTAAATTTTGAAACAATTACAATAATAAATAATTGCTTAAAAAATAAAAAAATTAAAAAATAATCAACAAAACCAACAATCAATTAACATACAGTATTTGAAAAGTCTATCATTCTTTTTTCCTTATAGTACGCTGCCCAGAACGCTTCCCGGTTCGCGAACCGGGCGCTACCCACGCAAAAAAACAAAAAAAACAAATTTTCTTCTTTTTTTGCCCCACGGGGCCCTTTTAAAGCCTCCACATTAAACCTAGGGGGTCAGGGAGAATCTACTATGCCCCCTTATGGTCATTTCCCCCTTTGTTTTGGCCTCCTCTTGTCTCTAAATCCTACCGAGAGACAAGATGGCGGCCGCTCCGGACTGTTTAGAATGTTGACAGACACCGGAGAGCCAATCAGCTTCGCTACGCGAAGTTCCGTTACGCGTAAAGTCCGCGAACCGGAGCGCTGCCCGGTCCGCTGTTACAGATATATATCTTTTTTTGAACGTTAATTTCTCAAAATCCACTGAAGCACATATATTAAGACCTAGCAAAGGCACATCGGGCTACCAGTCCCTACAATTTTGCCAAGTTTCGTGGAAATCCATTCAGCCGTTCGGGCTAAAAGTGAGGCCAACCGCCCTATGGAAAACTCAATGTTAAAAACACGTTTTGGGACCCCCCTTTTTTCTCGGCCCCCCCTTGACAAACCCCCCCCAAATTTCCAGGGGCTGCTCAGAAACAAAATGTTCCATTTTCCAGAAAATTTCAGCCAATTCCGTCCACAAACGCCAAAGTTATTAGACATAGAATTTTCAAAAATCCCATAGGGAAAAAATCCTAACTATATATACCTACTGGCGACCGCCAGTAGGTAATATATATATATATATATATATATATATATTCATTGATTTTGCAGGACTCTCCCGGGAGCTATGGGGTCATGCTGATTCCTGTGGGACTCTGGTGGGAGGTCAGGGGCCACTTCTGGCTCCCGCAAGAGCCCAGCAGGAACGTAGTGCCCCCAAAAACAACCTTTTTCATTTGACCACCTGGAGGTCCCTCTGTGTCACCCCCCAACAAGGTCCAGGGAGTGAGGGTGCCCCTACCTTAACCCTATATACAATATATTATTTTCAGGATACGGGAACAGAGTCCCGGAGTCCTGTACTGGTGGGAACAACAATTTTGTTGTGGTTTTGGCCAGCCCACAAGAGTGCAAACTCCCACAGGACTCTCTGGAGCCTCTCACTCCTGAGGAGGTGAGGAGGTCAACGGGAGAAAAATCCATCTCATTCAAGGGGATCGCTCCATTTTTTTTATTATGTTGCATGCACCCTGGATTCCTGTGAATCCAATTGTCCAGATCTTTATAAATTTGGAATGCAATTTTCTTAAAACAACTATACAGATTTACACCAAATCACAAATCTTTGTTTGAATTGCTCTCAATTACAAAAACGCATGATGAGTTTCTCTTTTTGGAGCCCCTTTTAGAAATGCAATTCACATTCATTCTCTAAAATACAAACTCCATATACAACATATATACCGTGTCAGAATCATACACCTATTGCACTATTCCTCACATTCATCCATACATTCTCACAACCTACAAACAAACCATGCCCACCCTGGGATGGCTTAACAAAGCCCTATTTCTGGTGTAGCACTCTCAATTCAATATTGTATATACAAAAACTAGTCAGCTTGGAATACAAGGCTATCTACCCAGTAAAACATAATTCAAACTTTAGTTACAAAATCAATCAATACAGATTAGCCTAAGCAACAAAGTGGTCTACGTGTTTCGAATCCCCCACACTAGGGGGATTCTCCTCAGGACCAAACATTTTTCTAAAAAACAAAACACAAAAACTGTCTTACTTCATGTAATCTGTAATACACCTCCATCATCTATTCCACTCTCTCAGCATTCGCATCTTACCTTATTGTCTAGAAAAGGAAGAACCGTGTCAAAATCTGTTAACATAGAAACTCTGGTCAAGACTGCTCTTAATATTGGCCTTCCATTGTGAAAGCAGAAAATGTAGTGAATCTTTTACTTGGTTAGAATCAATGCAGGGCACTGTTTCGATGAGCTTTTCAAATATGTCCTTGTTCAATGTCTATATTACAATAAAATATGTCAAATATCCACTTTGAATTGAAGATCTGGCACAAAAGATCGCTTATTTAAAAGAAAGAGGATATACCATTTTAAACGGAGAAATACCGTTCCAAGTCGTATAGTATTTTTTGCTCAGGTCAAATGAAGCCAATCCAGACCTGCAACGGAACACGTGGGTTGAATGGATTAGCTATGTGTGTAACGTTGCAAGAACAAATGTGTGTTATCGGATTGTCCTAGGCCATAATTGAACATCTTTCCGAAATGTGCGCCTTTTAAACATGGAATCAACCGTAAATCGTTTGCTCCTCTATTTCTATTTCTAAATCTTATCTGAGAGGGTAACCGGTGGTATAGCTCATCGGGGGGGGGGGTTTCAAAAGCTTCATGAGACGTTCTACTATACTTAAATCGGACTCATAGCTCTACTAAAAATTCCTACCTGGCTCGTTATCAGAAGGCTCCAAACTCTTGCACCGCGGACGAACAATCTCCGCTCGTAACGCTGGCTAGTCGTGTACTAGCACGGTTTATGCAATGCAATGTTTTAAGCGTCAGCTCAGTAAGGAATGTTGGGAATTGTAGTGGATGGAACTCAAACTCACTCAACGATTTATCATCTTTGCTTCTTTCTACAAAGCGATAAAAGAAAATAGCTCCTCGCGTCTACATTTAAAAACAATTACAATTGCTTCACCATAAACGATGGCTCATACAAAAACCAATTTCGGTACATTTTTGATTTTCACAGGTTAACCCTGCCTTCAGGCTCTCAACCCTTCTTCGAATGTATTGTTGTTGAGAGATCATCGTGCAGAATAATGATCAAAAGTCGATGGCGGTAGACAATATTTTGCAACCTACGACTTGAATATTTTCATATCAAATTCTCGGAATGGTTCTTTACACAATTCGTTTGGCCAAGTTGTCAAATGGCTATGTTCCTTTTGATGTCAGGAAACTGGATCTAAACATTTTGTGAACAAGATTCATCAGGTGTTTGGGAGCTCTCTACTTAAAAACTGGTGACCCTGATATTGTACGTCTGCTCCTTCACTGGGAGCTTTAGAAATGATCAAGAAGTGTATCATTAACCACAGTTCAAATGAGATTTACAGATTATGGAACATTGATGCACAGATGATACATTTCCGATAGCTCGTTTAAGCCATCAACTGCTGTATTAAACTTTATGATTAGTGTGGCTTCTCTCTTGGTAGTTTGATCTCCAGATCACCTCCTCTTGCATCTTGTTCTACTTTCGAGATTATAGTCCATCTCAAGTCTTTATCAGTGTGGGCATAAGTATGCCAATGGTGCACTAAAGGGGCTGTCTGTATGTTCTTTTTTATCCTGGACTTATGTGGTTTATGGGATATTTTACCCGTGCAAAAAACTATATATTGGGAAAACCAATCATGAAATCCAACACCGGATAACACAACAGAAGTCCAGGATAAAAAAGAACATACAGACGGCCCCTTTAGTGCACCATTGGCATACTTATGCCCACACTGACTTGATGGACTATAATCTCGAAAGTAGAACAAGATGCAAGAGGAGGTGATCTGGAGATCAAACTGACCAAGAGAGAAGCCACACTAATCATAAAGTTTAATACAGCAGTTGATGGCTTAAACGAGCTATCAGAAATGTATCATCTGTGCATCAATGTTCCATAATCTGTAAATCTCATTTGAACTGTGGTTAATGATACACTTCTTGATCATTTCTAAAGCTCCCAGTGAAGGAGCAGACGTACAATATCAGGGTCACCAGTTTTTAAGTAGAGAGCTCCCAAACACCTGATGAATCTTGTTCACAAAATATGTTTAGATCCAGTTTCCGGACATCAAAAGGAACATAGCCATTTGACAACTTGGCCAAACGAATTGTGTAAAGAACCATTCCGAGAATTTGATATGAAAATATTCATGTCGTAGGTTGCAAAATATTGTCTACCGCCATCGACTTTTGATCATTAATCTGCACGATGATCTCTCAACAACAATACTTTCGAAGATGGGTTGAGAGCCTGAAGGCAGGGTTAACCTGTGAAAATCAAAAATGTACCGAAATAGTTTTTTGTACGAGCCACCGTTTATGGTGAAGCAATTGTAATTGTTTTTAAATGGAGACACGAGGAGCTATTTTCTTTTTATCACTTTGTAGAAAGAAGCAAAGATAATATATCGTTGAGGGAGTTTGAGTTCCATCGACTACAATTCCTAGCATTCCTTACTGAGTACGCGACTAGCCAGCGTTACGAGCGGAGATTGTTCGTCCGCGGTGCAAGAGTTTGGAGCCTTCTGATAAAGAGCCAGGTAGGAACTTTTAGTAGAGCTATGAGTCCGATTTAAGTATAGTAGAAAGTCTCATGAAGCTTCTGAACCCCCTGATGAGCTATAGCATCGATTACCCGCTCAGATAAGATTTAGAAATAGAAATAGAGGAGGCACTGATTTACATGTTTAAAAGGCGCACATTTCGGAAAGATATTCAATTATTGCCTAGGACAATCCGATAACACACATTTTTTCTTGCGACGTTACACACATAGCTGATCCATTCAACTCTCGTGTTCCATTGCAGGTCTGGATTGGCTTCATTCAACATGAGCAAAAAATACTATACGACTTGGAACGGCATTTCTACGTTTAAAAAGGTATATCCTCTTTCTTTTAAATTAGTGATCTTTTCTGCCAGATCTTCAATTCAAAGTGGATATTTGACATTTTATTGTCCTATAGACATTGAACAAGGACATATTTGAGAAGCTCATCGAAACAGTGCCCTGCATTGATTCTAACCAAGTAAGAGATTCACTACATTTTTTGCTTTCACATTAGAAGGCCAACATTAAGAGCAGTCTTGACCAGAGTTTCTAGGTTTACAGATTTTGACACGGTTCTTCCTTTTCCAGACAATAAGGTAAGATGTGAATGCTGAGAGAGTGGAATAGATGATGGAGGTGTATTACAGATTACATGGAGTAAGACAGTTTTTGTGTTTTGTCTTTCAGAAAATGTATTGGTCCCGAGGAGAATCCCCGTAGTGTGGGGGATTCGAAACGCGTAGACCACTGTTGTTTAGGCCAATCTGTATTGATTGATTTTGTTACTAAAGTGTGAATTATGTTTTACTGGGAAGATGGCCTTTTATTCCAAGCTTACTAGTTTTTGTATATACAATATTGAATTGAGAGTGCTACACCAGAAATAGGGCTTTGTGAAGCTATCGCAGGGTGGGCATTGTTTGTTTGTAGGTTGTGAGGATGGATGTGAGGAATAGTGCAATAGGTGTATAATTCTGACACAGTATATATGTTGTATATAGAGTTTGTATTTTAGAGAATGAATGTGAATTACAATTCTAAAAGGGCCTCCAAAAAGAGAAACTGATCATGTGTTTTTGAAATTGAGAGCAATTCCAACAAAGATTGTAGAAATATAAAAATAAATGGTATCAGGCAGATATAAAGTTTTTTTGATCAAATTCAAACTGAAAGAGTGGTTTTGCAAGGGCAATTGTTTTATTCATTGTTCCTTGAATTTATGGCAAAATAACAGTGCAGTAGTGACATCATTGATAACATCACAGAACAGATTAAATGAATTCATTGAAAGCAACACTGTGCATGGCAGGGGAAACGAGTTAGTTACTTTAGGGACCAAGTTATAGGTACTTGAGATAACTATAACTGGTGAATGTCAGTGGTTTTGTTTAAACCAGTATGTTTCATCTTACATTTTCACCTAATTTAAACATCCCTTTAAACCCTTGTTTTTTTCAGAAAATTTCTAAGATTTTTTTAATGTAAATTAGGATATTATTACAATTCCTAACTAGAACGTTGCTTTAACCTTTGTTTCTTCAGTTTATAAATCACAAAACTGGCAGTAGTATAACAAAACTGGTGCTAGTGTTTTATTTGCCTCTAGTTCCCATGCTAAGAAATTAAAACCTAGAATTCCTAATGGAGAACTCATTCGCATCAATAGAAACTGCAGTAATGGCACAGATTATGCAAGGGATAAAACTATATAGAATGACTATTGTAAAATGAGGGCCTATGATGAAAAAGTCCTCAAAGTAGCAGCAATCAGAGCAGACAATATACACAGGCAAGAATTATTGAATACAAAAAGAGCAGACACAGAACCTCGAGAAAGTCTGCTTAAATAATGAATACAACCAGAGCAGTTGTGAATATAATACAAAAATCACTGAAATATATTAATGACGAAAATGTGTGGGGTAATAAGACCAAATATTGCATTTAAAATTAACACGATGTTCTAAAAAACTGTTTGATGAGAATTCAATTGAACATTGAAAAGGACTCCTATTGGGCAAGCAGCATTAATGTTTGTTTTCTGTGCAAAAGCTGCGAGTCCTGTAAAAACGGTTTGGCACTCAAAGAAAATTATGTTCCTTATTAAAAACTAAAAATGGAAATCAAAATGCTTATCACTTGCAAAACCCTAACATACTGTAAATCATTGTTATGTCCAACAATCTCAGATATATTGGCAGTACTACACTGCATGTAAAAGATATACTTTGTACAGAATACAATGAAATTGAATGAAAGAGGTGGAGATAACATTAACCGCCTGAGACAAATGAAATCCACATATAATATCTCAAATCTGGGACAATTAATCAGTAGAGAGGAATTCAGTAGTCATTTTAAGGAATAGTGATTGAACACATGAACATCATATGGATGACAACATACATAGCTCATATGAAGGTTTAGGTATTTGATCAGGATAGATTTTAGGATGGCAGTAGTTCTAAAGAATGTACATTTTGTGTCACCTCACCTTACCCCTTTTTGTTAAATATAACATTGAAATATTTTATTTAAAACATTTATATAATTACATGCAGAGTAAACTACCATGTGGTAAGGGTGCAGGGTGAAGGTAAAAACCCATTAGCATCACATATCTGGGTGGTACAGCTGTGTAGTAGAGACTGAAGGGGTAAATGTAATGTAATGTAATGTATGTATACTTGTAAAGCGCACTGTTACCTCGTTACGTGGTGTCCTGGTGCTGTATACCGCTGGGGAACCCGTCCTGGCTTTCCCTGTGAGAGGGCACCCCAAGGTGAAGCCAGGCATCCCCGGCGTTGCTGGGGCCGTTGTGGAGATTAAGCAAGCTATTGCCCAGAGTTGCAGAGTGGGACCCATGGTTAGCGTAGGCACCTAAGCAAGAATTATCGAGTCCGCGGACATTGACCCAAGACCCTGCCGCGTCGTGAATTGAACCCTGGTCCCGGGCAGACCTCTGCTTCAGGGTCTGCCGCTTCTAACCAGTGAGCCACACTTCTCCAAAGATTACATACCATCTATCTATCTGGAAGAATGAAATAACAGACACTTGGAGTTTGATCTCTAACCATCACAGGATTGAAACAGACTTGGTTATCACTTCTTGTTGTGGTGTGGACCATCTTGGCCAATGTGGGGACACAGCAGATGTGATCTAGCTGCTGTGTGACACAGACCAGGTTATTCTTTTTACCAGACTCCAAGTATTTGGTGTCCCAGGCAAAATGGAAGTCTCATTTAAATCCTTTCAAATTGACAACTCTCAGTCTCTTACACTTTGCCCTTTCTAGTCTATCAGCTTTCATTTTCATTGTGAGATTCCACAGGCCTCATCACTTTTTCCATCCTAGTTAACATATATGAAAGACCTCTGGCACAGTTCGTAAGATCATTTGACTGTAAAGCATTGACCTACGAAGACTACACACAACTGATTCTGTGCTTAGACCATCTTGCACCTGGTTCCATGTCAAGCCACAGTTACTTCTTTATAGGCATTTAACAGTGGATGATTGCCAACTTTTTAAAACTCAATGCAAACAAAACCGAGTTCTTGCTTGTTGGTAACCAGAAACATCTCTCTTGCCACTGGGACAACCAGTTACTAATGTGAAGTCTTTAGGAGCACGTTTGGATGTGAAGGTTCCTTTTAAAGCTCAAATAATTAATATCTTGTGTTCCTTTCGGGCTTCTCTCAACCTTCTGGGCAGTGTTCTTTCATTTTTAAGATCTGCTCTCTACACCAAAGTTGTGGAGACTCTTGCCTTCATGCTTCAACCACAGCAACAGTCTTTATTTGAGATTTATGAATGCAGCACTTAAAAAGTTGCATTGGGTCAAAAATGCAAAGGCTACAAGCCACATGGATAAAAACATTTGATTCTATCACATCTGCATCCAAAGCACTTCAAACATGTCCAAAGTTTCTCAGCATCAATTTTAAGGTGCACTATCAAGGCACATGCATCAAGCATTTAAGAAATCTCAAAATTTGCTAAATCGCAAAAAAATTGCATTTGCGATCGCAAATTACAGTGTAGCAATGCATCAACGTTATTTTTGCGAAAAATTATTTTTTCTCAAAACTAAAGAATCGCAAAATTATTCTGAGAAAACATTTGAGACTTTATTTGCGAATCTCAAATAGAGAATCCCAAATAAAGAATCGCAAATAGCGATTTTCTTGGAAATTGCAAAATTGCAATCGCAAAATAAGAAGGAACACAACCAGGTGGTAATCATGAGTGCAAATTTCACACAGCTGCAAATCAACTGAAACTGATTTAAACACACCCACAATGAGCTACCAGAAGTCACAATGGCAGGGCTGTACCTGATGGCGAGGAGGATGAGGCTGCAGGCTGCGCGACAGAGACGGAGGCGAATCAATGAGCGCATCTTCAGAGTCCGCATAACTTTGCTAGGACAGCATGAGGACGAGATATACGATAAGTATAGGCTTAATGCAGCAATGATCCATGATCTCAATGAACTGGACCCCATCCTGCAACGACAGACTCGTAGGACCAATGCCATCCCAACGCATGTACAGGTTTTATGTTGCCTACATCTACTGGCGTCCGGCAGTTTTCAGGGTGTAATCGCAGTAGCAGGAGGTGTGTCGCGAAGCGCAATGTCAAGAATATTTAAAGCATTCCTTGATGCCATGATACTCCGGATAGGCTCACATATCAATTTCCCTACCACAGCCCATGACATTGCCAAGACTAAGCAGGAGTTTTACCAGATTGCAGGCTTCCCACAAGTTTTGGGTTGTATTGATTGCACCCATGTGACAATATGTCCCCCTGCAGCACAGGAATATTTGTATAGGAAATGTTATCATTCCCTCAATATTCAGGTTGTGTGTAATGCCAAAAACATCATAAAGGACATTGTGGCGCAATTTCCCGGCAGTGCATATGATTCATATATATTCAGGCAAAGTGGCATTCACACCCGTCTTGCAAGGGGAGAATTTAGAGAGGGGCATCTGCTAGGTAAATAGGTGCAATAGATCAACACATTCATTGTACGTATGTCAATGTCAAACAACCACTGACACCCTTTGCTTCCTCACATGTAGGTGACAGCGCATACGCCTTGCGGAATTACCTCATGACACCTTACCTCAATCCTACAACTGCCGCCCAACAAATATACAATGCAGCACATATCATCCAGGAACGTCATAGAGCGCACATTTGGGCTGCTGAAAAGACGATTCAGACGCCTTCATAAGACCACTGAAGCACTGAAATATAACCCTGAACAATGCTGCAAGATAGTGGCAGCATGTGCCATGCTTCACAACATTGCGACAAAGGGAGGTTTGGAAATGGAGCTGTCTGACAGCGACTCGGAGGATGGGAACCAGCAAGTGCAACACCACCGTGCCCTACAAGGATCAGGCGCTGCAGAAGGGCGCAGGAGAAGATTGGAGATCACACCAAATTACTTCTAAGGTGAGTAATGATGACACAAAAACAGTATTTTGCAAGAAAAGTAAGCTTTATGCAAGGAAATAATGACCAGCACACTTTCAATGTGACTAGTGGTACAAGAGTCTTGGTAATAAACATGCATAGATGAAAAGGAACGAATACTTGAAAATCAGTAATAAGGTCAAATTGTAACAATGGTTACGTCACCATCTTTGAAAATCATTGTACATGGGAGCCTAGCGCTTTCTCCTACGAACACCCAGACGCCCGTCAGTGGCAGCATCTTCATGCCTCATGTTGGGAGTGGAGGGGGTCCCGCTGGTGTGTTGCGTCGCAATGCAGTGGCACTGGCATTATTGTACTGCCCGTGCTTGAGGCACACCCACTACTCTCTTCCTGCGCAGACATGTTGCCTGCACTAGTGGATGCATTCATCATCTCAACAGCATTGGTCACTAATCGTGTGTTCTTGCTCTGCAGGCGATGTGTACGAAGCATCTGTCCCTCCAGCCCACCCCAGACCTCATTTGTCTGCTCTGTCTGCTGTGTTCTGCGTGCTCTACGTCTTCTCCGTCGCACTCTGAGATTGCCTCTGTCGATCTGTGTTGGTGGAGTTGTGATGGTGGTACTTTGGCGAAGGCTGCCCTCAGGTGTTGCATTGGCCTCATCATCTGACGCCATGGGAACCAGTGTTGGGACAGGTGCCCTACGGGAATTTGGTACACATGACTGTTTAGTTGGCAGAGCTGGTGTGTCCTCATGTTCAGATTCGCTGGAGTGCTGCAGTTCCTGGACCTCACTATCCCCAGCCTTAACGAGTTCTGCATCTGTGAGGTTAAACAGTGCAAAACAGCATTAATTCATGCTTGTGAGGTCATGTCACAGTTGACAATTATTCAATTTGTCATTAATTTGAACAACAGCTACACTATTTGTATTCTTTTTTTGCATATGTGTGTGGTTGTCATTGTAACTGCTTGCCCTGCCCACATCTCCCATAATGCACTTCTCTTTTTGATAACAAATGTAGTTAATGCTTTACGGTGTGCACTTATGCTGTGCAGAGCTCAGGTTGTGACTTAAGTAATTGGTACAATGGCAACATGCATTCCTCTTACCTTCAGATGTGTGTGCAGTTTCTGAGGTGTCCAGCTGAGTCACACCAACAACAGCTTCAGGCTGGATTGTGGATTCCACCAAGTCCTCCAGGGGAGTGTTTCCAGTGTCTGTTGGTGTTCCCCCTCCTGTTTTATTTGCCTCCTTCAGCCGGTCTGCAATGCGCACCTTAGCCCGACTGCGCAGATCGTACCATCGCTTTTTTAGCTCTTCATTGGTGCGGTGTGTCACCCCAATTGCATTTACTCTGTTCTGGATCCGGATCCATATTTTCCGTTTCTCCTGCTCTGGTACTTTCAATGAAGCTTTGCCAAACAGCTTATCATGGCTGTGGACTACACCCTCAATGAGTGTTTCAATTTCTTTCTCTGAAAATTGTACTTTTCTTTTCCTGCCTGATTGGCTGTCCTCTGCTGTTTGTGCAGCTTCCATTTTCAGTTGGTTGTCAGGTGTTTGCAATCTCCCTCTACCACTCCTGTTCTGCTCCCAGAGCAAGCTCCCTCCTCTCCCTGAGCATCTGCACTGAAAATGAGGCTTGGAGTGCTCACTTCCTGGTTCTGATGTCATCAAGATGCATCAATGTGCGATTCCGGAAATTGCGATTTTGCTAACTGCGAAATCGCTTATTGCGAAATCGCAAATAATTCTGCGATTTTTAGCGATTCTTTAATTTTTCGCTATTTTTATGATGCATCGCGTTTTGCGATTCCTTAAAAATCGCAAATAAGGAATCGCAAATTCATAGAATGATGCATGTGCCTGAAAGTTTCTTTTTTACTGTATTTGACCATTCTTGGTTATTATATCATTGCTGTATCTGTATGCTTGTTAAATCCATGTGCTCGGAATCCATTTCGTTAGTGCAAGGCCCAAGGAATAAAGATCGCAGTACGGGAGGCTGATCTCTATAGGACATCTTTGGACCAGGTTTGGAATGAGCTAAATTCATAGTGTCCCCTTTTATAACCATTTAACCTTTAGAAAAACACTGTAGACCTTCCAGTTTTGTTGATTTGTGGGAGTTATTTTTTCTGCCACACACCGTAGAAACCGCTTATCTTCAAACTAAAATATATTTACTAGCTATCACCCTCATTTACCTCTAGGATTTGAGCCCTTCAGCCTTCACAGCCCCCCCCCGCCCCAACTGACCTAACTCAAAAATTACCTTTGGTAAATCAGCTCACTTTAGGCATTTAAAGTGTTGAAGAAAATCACTAAAATCAGCAAAATTACCTCCTCTAACTGGAGCATCATAAGCAGTAATTAAGCAATCCCATCTCCCTAATCCTCCCATTATATAAACACTTCCACCACAAACACCCAAAATACTTATGGTTGGATTACATGGCTTTACTCAAATATGATCAGCGTTATGTAAGTCACCACTGTAATTATGAATAGGGTTTCTATTATAAATTCTACTACAGTTCTTAATCAATAAACCCTGTGCCCTTATCACTACTTGTGAAATCTATGTTAGCCCCAGTGTGATAAATGTACATACCACCATAATGCTTAGAAGGAAGGTTAAATGTAAAGAAATCTATGTATGTGAAAACAGATATAATCTTGCATCAGTGAAACTACCATAAGTTTGAAATGTGTTATCAGTAACCACCAGGACAGCAAGATAAAGTGCTCACTTAAAAATAAAAAAATGCAATGGTTTGTTTTTGTGGGGTTAACAAGGTGACCACTAGATGCTAACCGACATATTTCTCCAAAAGACACTGATAGACAAAAGTTTAACCTAAAAATGACTGTGACAATAGCCTATGAGAACTAGCTAGGCAACAACTTCTATATATTATTCAAGTGTTTAAAAAAAATTAACAAATTGGTTAAAATGTTGACTAACACCACTACATACTATTTAGTACAGCAAATGATTTCAATGTGTGTACAAATAAACTGGCAAAATTAGAGTGTAAATTTACTCCAAAAGTGTAACTTGCAAATCTCCACTAAATTGGAGGGCTTGAGGGCTATACACTGTTGAGGAATCTACACTTTTGAGTACATGTACTACTTTTTGGCTATTCACATAATCAGAGTGTAAATTACACTTTTGGATTAAATTACACTTTAGGAGTAAAATTACACTCTGACATTGTGAATAGCCAAAAAGTAGTAAACCTACTCAGAAGAGTAAACTACTCAAAAGCATAAGTTACCTTTGTGAATCAGGCCCAGTATGAACTAGTTTTGCTTTAGTTTGCATAAAGTGATTACTAATTAAACAATAGGCAATACAGAAGCTGTGCAGAGCCTGCCATTATGATAAAGATTCAGAGAAATTAAGGAAATATTTCACAGGATGTGCAATATGGCTTTTTGTAACACTGCATTTTATATAATGAAATAAGAAATATATATTATCATATGAAATCTTTTTAAAATATAATGTGTGACTGTGTAATATTGTTGAATTCTGTCAAACTGGTTCAGCTGACATCATAAGACACAAGGCAGAAGGCACCATAGCTTGTAAATGTCGCCAGAACCCCAATAAAGCAACTAAGGACCATACTTTACAGCAATGTTTTTTTATGTTATTTTTGGGTAGTGAGCTTGAGTTATTTATTTAAACGGAAATGTTTATTCAAACCACCGCCCTTTTCCCACTGCTGCTGCCACAACAGCCCCTCACTCCGTTTCGCTCCTGCCTCCCAGCTCTACTTCCCGTCCCCGCCCCCCTTATTAATGGCGGCCGCTGCAGGAGTCACAATGCGAGAGAAAGGGAAAGCAGAGGGTGCGTCCGTATCCCCAATGTAACATATGTTAAACAACGATGGACGAACCAATTATGTGTATGGTACAATCACAATGTGGGCAGTGTTTTGGATACACCTAGTTGGTGTCATGCTTCATCATTGGGGTCCCAACCGGTTGGCGGAATGCCCCCCGGTTGTGCTACGAAGCCCGATTACAGCGTAGCTGGTGTGGTGAAGGTGTTTGATGTGATATGAATTAAAAATACCACTAAGAATCCTTGCCTATGAACTTTTATTAGCGGCGGCTCAGGATATGGTTAAAAATTATGTGTGGTGCAACTAAAAAATTATTTATTATCTATTAGTGGTCTATGTGATAGGTCTACAAGTTTCAGCCCGCAGGAAAAAGTTAAAGGGGCTTTCTTCAGGACAGTGAAAGTGGCAAAGTGTGTACTGCTACGTGGAAAGTGAAATAAAGTACCTACACACGCGCTAAGGTGTGTGGATTGAGTGTCAACGTACTTACGGACACTTTAAAAGGACCTGTGGGAAAGGAAACAGCACAGAGCATATATATATTTATATACACATAGCAAATTAGCAGCATATTTACTGTGTTATTAAGCAACATAAAATGCAATCTTAAGTGCTTTGGTCGTGCAAACTGACCAACCTGGTGATTTGTACACTGAATCTTACAAGGTGGGCATGCTGCATGCGGAAGTGTACAACAAGTAGTATTATTACACCCAGTCTTAGCATTGCTATGAAGCTGTGAGGCTTCTCGTGGTGAGGAGACTAGGTGATTGGCAACCTTCGGTTGTCACAATATTGGCTGTTGCCACCGTGATGTACAGTGCTGGAGCGCGCTAATGTGGAGGATGTCCACAGTGGTGACTGTGCCATGAGTGGGCGTTAAGACAGTGAACGCACACGTGAAAAAACTGGCACTAGATCATGCGGAGTTTGCAAGTTAAATAATGAGCGCTATTAAAAAGGAAGCGGCAATCGTTTCCATTGGCAACGCTGTTAGAGTTATAATTACACTATGGTCGAGTTTAGTCAGCCTATCGGGGCTCGGGAGGAGTTTGCTCCTATGTCAGACTCTGGAGAAAGAAATATCGGAGTGAGGGGCATGTGAGCAGGGGGATCGTAAATGCTCGCGTGTCTCTCCAAGTGGTATCAGCAGCGCAACCTTACTTGATCTCAGAGCGTAACCCGCCTTCAAACCTGATGCGGTCTCCCGTTGTCCCGGCTGGTAATGGGCCTGGAGGACACTCGGTTTAAGTATCGGTGAGATTGAGAGATTACGTGCGGGTATGGACGTTGAAGGGCAGGGATCAGTGCATCTGCATTATTGTGGAATGCTAGGTCATAACGCACATGCGCGGATGTTTCCATTATGTTGATGCTCGGTCATCGGGCGCGCGTGAGCGGATGTGTCCTTCGCACGATGTGATTAAATCGGCCATATAGGGATGGCGCTATTTGAGGTGCTCGTGCTATGGGAAGGATGCTAGGTGCAAAGTAGATGGCAAATCAACTCTGCTAAATGGTGGAGCATACAGATATTGTCGATGTAGCAAAAAGTAAAGTGAAATTTGCTACATGAGTATGACAATGAGTGTTGCGGCTCATTGTAAGGTATGAAGGGTGGTAGCTCCAATGACTGAGAGGCCAAACATGTGGCGCCTGCTAAGGCAAGGTACACGGTCATGATGAAGATATTGGCCTCACAGAATGGCAATATTGACATAGTTTATAAAGAGGCCAATAAGAAGGGTGTGTGGTGGCCGCAGGTTAGCTCTGATGCGCAAGTCTGTGAAGCGTAAGTCTGTGCAGGAGTGCCTGAGCAGGACCTCTGACTCAAGGCCAGAGTCCCTGCTCTCTGCCCCTGCTGCTCCACTGTCGTGCTGTTTCGGCCTAACTCCACGCTGGTAGGGGTTCGAGCCTGGTATTGGTATTATTTTCTGTGATTGTCTATTATTTGTGACATATATGGTTCCTTTTGTTTTTGAGCCTGTGCCCTTCGTTCTGCTCCTCCGTGCCTGTTTTCACCTCTCTTTTACTGCTGCTGCTGCCCACTCAGCTCCTCCCCCCTGTTGTTCCCACTCCCGGCTCCGCTTGCCTCCCCTCCCCTATTTAATGGCACCCGTGAGCAGCTGGAACGCCGCTGGCACGCCTAAGGCACTCTGAAAACGCCTATAAGAAGGACAGTTGAAAGAAGCAGAGCAGGTTGTGTTTTGTGCGTAGCATGGATAGGGTGATACGACTACTAATTTTGCCAAACGGACGTAGAAAAAACAGCACCATCAAACATTACAGATCTTGTTAATGAACTCAAGTAATTTAACAATTACAGGAGACATTAAATTGCAAATTAATTTAGGTTCATACTTTTTATCTGGGTGTAGGGGACTCTTGCAAAATCACAGCTCCGCCACTTCTGTTTGGTCAGGACCAGCGAATCCTAGTTTGAGCGTCTACTTCAACAATTTAGCTTTGACCAACTGTAGGCATTAAAGAATTTAATTGATCAGAGTCGATAAATGACCCAGGCAGCCCCACCCCTGAAAAAATGACTCACGTTTATTCTACTGATGTATCTCCCCTACTGTAAGTCCTGCCCCTGCTGAAGGTGTGAACATTAGTATATATATATATGAGTTTAGATCTCGCAGATAAATCATAGCAAACACAGGTTATGGAATATAACCTCCCATATTTGTGAATGATATTAAATGGAAATACTTGTTTCCTTTGTGCTGAACATCAGGTTGAAATATGAGCTCAAAACTCGCAAAACGGCAAAGGCATCATATGAATAGCAAAAGACATTATTTCTTCACTACTCAACACAGTACCAAGTATCCGTGTGATTTGCGGAAACAGCACAATATTTCATTTGTAGCTAAAATGGCAGGCATGGCGGACAATGGTGCAGCTATACACACATTTACATGAGTACACCACGGAGACAATACTGCACCAGCATGTTGAATATATTGTGGGGAAAGGTTGGTACAGTGAGAAGCATCTGATAAATGAATCGTGTTCGACTTGTTGCAAATCCTTACTTGTTTTCGTTGCTGGCATCATATCGAGGCATGGGGTCAAAGTCATTTCCATTGACATCAATGCTGGCCTGTGCATCCTGTAGACAAAATGACAACGTTAACCATAGAAGGATAAGTAAATGAGAATTTGCTCCTTACTTTGTTAATTCCATTTCTGACAAAAGTTTACAATTTCGCTAATCCTTGTCCTACTATGTGGTACAGTTAGCGCAAGGGACATAAAATATATTAAAGAAATATCAGAACAGAGAATAACCCTGGGTAATAACAGGCTATTGAGAAACAAAACAGAAAAATTTAATATTTATTCAGAAACCTATGATGACTCACAAACTAAAGAGATCAGTGAAGAAAACCGGGCTGGCAAATTTCTTGGGATTGCTGTCCTTGTCGCCAGGCTTCAGGCAACTATAAACTAATTCATACAGCTTTTTGGATTCCCAAATTGAACATAGGTGTGCAAAAAAACAACGTTGGAAATGTAAAATTGAAATTCTTTATTTCCAAATCGGAATTGGTGAAATTCTGTGTACAAAAAAATGTTACAAATACTGACAATCTATCACAATTGTGGAATGACAAGATTCCTAAGTTTAAGATCGATATTGTGGGCAAATCTGGGTGGTCAGCCCTACTAGCACCTACATTTTTACGAGTTTCACCTGAACTTTTTTTTTTATTTCCTGAACTTTATTGGTTTTTATGACAAAAGAAAAACTGAAAGGATGCATTTTACAGTAGAACAGGATGCATGTAGGACAGGCGGGTAAAGTGTACCATACATTTGTAGTTTATGATTCTAAAAATATGCTCAAACTGCTTTGATCAAAGGCTTAGTAGGCGTCAATGCAATGTGGGAATGGGGACCAAAACACCTACGTATAATGTAGATGTCTTTAAAGGGTTTACTTTATCAGGAAAAAGCATTCAGTCTGGAGAAGAAAAAATTACTTTACGTGTGTCACCTTTACACTTGGGTAGTTATAAACATACAAGAAGACCCCAAGAATTACTAGGGACCTGGGTATATTTAAAGAGCAGTGGTCCCTAAGAAAATTATCCAAGCAAACCATTATTTAGCCACATGGCAATTTAATGTACAAAAGGAATACCAGAAAGCCATAAACCATGAAGAGGGTGCCAGTAACAAACCTGCTTGGTGCTCTTTAAAGTGTTATAAACATGTGTGATAAAACTGACCATAGTGTGTATCAAGCGACAAATTATAACAAATCTTGATAAATATAATATTCAATGGATCTGTGTGCAAGTTGACGACGTTTCCTTCCTTTGGAGAATGTAGGCTCCTCATCAGGACTCTATCATATATTGTGCCAGAGATAAAGTTCCTGGGATCACAAAATGCACAAAAAGTGTTTCAGGAGTTCCATACTGATGAAGTGTGTCACAAGACATGGACTGGTACAACACTGCGCAGTAGTACGTGAAGGAGCATCACAACTTCCTTAGTGTAATATGGATGCAATGCAGTGTGAGTGTAAAGGTCAGGGGTCAGAGATTATCAAGATGGAGTAGCAGACCCAGGGACCTCAGACAAGGATCACTCGCAAGTGTTGCATTCAAAGACTTCTTTGGCTACTCGCTCTATTCTTCCCGTTACATGCATGGGTGCATTTTGTTTTTCAAAACTGCCCATTTTGAAAGTACAACCTTATCACGGTTGTTGCGGCATTTCTCCCGCATCCTGTTTCAGGGATAGAGCTTTCTTATTTCCTTATACATTTTTATCTGGTTTAAAATCTGAAAGTAGATAGTACACAATGAAGAGCTGAGGTAATCTACTACCTTCGCAGAGTTTCAGAAGAATTTCGAAGATATTTTTTCAGCCCAAAAAACAATGGCAATTTGATCCATATATAGCAAGATCCCTGTAAGCTAATAGTTCAGATAAGTTATACACTTATTAATAAGAATCCATATTCATTTTAATGAAGTACATTTGCATAATTGTATGCAGCTTACCCCATAAATGGTATTGGGTACCACATGGAGAGTTTGGTAAATATATTAAAGTTTTGTTTTGAGGTTTAAGGATACGTTTCTTCAGTTAGAGGGATTACTTTGTTGATTTATTCTTATTCTATGAAGGCGCAGTACAGTATAGAGTTTTATGAAGTAATCTGCAAACAGTTCAGCAATGATTCCATGTAACATTTTGAAGCTTTCTGGTATATAAAGAATCACGTGTCTATTTAATTAAAAGGAAAATTTGATTCTAATTACAGAACTACAGAAATGCACTCTATGCCGGAATCACCACCAAACACCTCAAGAGACCCCAAACTATACAGAACTATACAGAACTCCGCTGCCAGACTCATCCTCAATCTTCTCAAACGTACCCATATCATCCCCGCCTTAAGAACCTCCACCGTCCAGAAGAGATGCCAGTTCAGGATGCTGGCACATGCTTACTACACAAAAATAACAATTGATGGACAGAATGCAGAACAATGGCATACATTCACCCCAGTACAGAGATCTGGGCCTAAATCCATCATTTTTGTGCTCACCATGCCATTCCAGTTTGGAACCAGCCATATGAAAATCAATCTTGATCCTTCACCCAATGGGAACAGTCCTGCCCGAACTGCCAGGACAGGTCCTCCCTAGACTGGAAACAAGCATCTTAGGACCGGTTTCGGGGTTTCACCCCTCTTCAGCCAGGATAGCTTGACTCCAGTGGCATGGAGAGCATGGGGCCCACATCTGGGCATACCCATCCCACTGAGGGTGACAAATGCAAAAAGAACAATTGATGGACAGAATGCAGTACAAGGTCATGCATTCACCCCAATACAGAGATCTGGGCCTAAATCCATCAAAGCAAACAGGTCCCAGGATGCTTGTTTCAGGTCCAGGGAAGACATAGCTTGGCAGTTAGGGCTGGACTGTTCCCATGAGGCACAGGAAAACACACAAGATGATGGACAGAATGTTGCACAATGGCAAAACATTCACCCCCAGTCACAGATCTGGGTTTAATCCATCGTTATTTTGCTCACCAAGCCATCCCGTTCAGACATGCCATATGCAAATAAGTCTTGACCCTGTGTCTCATGGGAACAGTCCAGCCCGAACTGCCAAGCCATGTCTTTCCTGGACCGGAATCAAGCATCCTAGGACCGGTTTCTGGCTATCAGCCGTCTTCAGCCAGGATAGCTTGACTCCAGTGGCTTAGTGAGCCCCGCCTTGCTGTACTGGGGTGAATGTATGACATTGTTCTACATTCTGTCCATCAACTGTTGTTTTCCCATGAGGCACAGGGTCAGACTGATTTGCATATGGCCATGTCTGAACTGGGGTGGCGGAGTGAGCTAAAGAATGATGATGGATAAAACCCAGATCAGTTGACAGGGGGTGAGTGCTTGCAATGTTTAACACTCCGGCCATCATCCCCTTTGGTTTTGCTTTGTTCGCCCCAAGTTGCCAGGGTATGCCCAGACTAGGGTCCCTGGCTCCCTTTGCCACTGGATTCAAGATAGCCTGGCTGATGAGGGTTATGAACCCGAAACCGGTCCTAGGATGCTTGTTTCCGGTCCAGGCAAGACATGGCTTGGCAGTTTGGGCTAAACTCTTCCCATGAGGCACAGGGTCAGACTGATTTGCATATGGCCATGTCTAAACTGGGGTGGCGGAGTGAGCTAAAGAATGATGACGGATTAAACCCAGATCAGTTGACTGGGGGAGAGTGCTTGCAATGCTCAACACTCCGTCCATCATCCCCTTTGGTGACACATGCCTACTAGGCCCATAATGACCAAGGATCAGCATATATCATCCACCACCTGAACATCCATCAACCCACCAGACACGTGCTAGAAAACAGCCTCTGGCTGAAGGGGGGTAAGAAAGGAAGGGTCGATTTAGGTACTGGGCAAGCCTAGAAGCGCCCTTCTAGTTTCTCGTTATTCCCTCATGCACTGCTTTCCCTGTCATTTTCAAAGCTGGACTGGTATGCTTATCAGCTACCTTGGCCCCGCTACTCCTTTTACCCTGGCTATATTCTTTAAACGCACAGAATCTAACATTTGGGAACGGAGATCTAAAACTATAGGAAATCGTGGAGAATGTTTCAAGGGACAGAAAGCTAAAATAAAGCTGTTGTTGGCTTTAGAAAATAAGGGGCCTACCACCTCAATAAGGAGTGCTGCCGAATACGCATTTATGATGAATGCCTTACTTTAAAATACCTTTTTCCCTCAACACATTTGAAGTCTTATTAGTTTCACGATTAATACATCTGTGGTGGGATGAGATTGCAGCCGCAGTTTGGACCGAGGGAGTCACAGCGCAAAGGACTCCACTTACCAGCCTACCTTGCCCCAAGGAGGGGCTAGGCCACCATCTTTCCTCACCTTGCCGCCTCCAGTACTCTAAAGCGCTTTCATTCATCCTGCAGCATGAGATGTGAGTGGGCTGCATCCGGGCAAAGCCCAGGCCGGGCAAACCTGCGCCAGTCCACAACCAGACAAGGCTGGGCCACCACTCTTTCGTCTGGCCCAGCATGAGGACCATCGATAGACCAGGTGCCATGCTGCTCACCACAAGCAGACTAATTCCATCACTGCCTGGGGAGCGCCTCTGCAGGTTCGCCACTGTCGCTGGAGACTGCGACTCCCACAAACGCCTGGGTGCCATACATCGGGGTTCAATCAAATGGTATAAGTAAATCAGGGTCAAAATTGTATGAAGCTGGAGCCCAAACCTGTAGTGCTACAGTGAAACATCTGAAATTCATTTTCCATTGCGATACTAAAATGGTTAAAAGGAAAGCGGGGGGACCTCCTTACCCTCAAAAGCAAAAAAGAAGCACCATCATCGGACACTTGGAATTGTGTATTGGACGAAATTGACAATCGAATTACTGAATGTGTGGCCATTGCAAATCCAACCTCCCCACAAAGCAGCCATGACATTGAATCTACCCCAGTTGTGGCTACTAAGCTTATACCACATATGTTCCAAAAAGCTAAGAGGGGTAAAGGGGTGCTGGCCGAGGGAAACTATTCTGTGATGTGTGAGCCTGAAAACCTATTGGCATTTCATAATGAAGTTCAAATTGAGTGCCAGAATCGGTTCTCGATTCTTTGTCCTGATGCGGATGTAAACGAAGGGTCCTGTACCGATGCCCCCAGAGCCCACACCCAGGTATAGTACTCAATGCTTTGATGCCTGATGGGAGTTATAGGGGAGCTAAGAGACCAGATAGTGACCCTGACGAGAGTGGTAGAGAGTTTTAAAGGAAAGGAAAAAAGGAAGTATAGCCTCCATGCCGTTGGTGAGAGGGCTACTGAAAGGTTGGATACAAATGTGACTATCAGCTGAGGGGATGTCACTATAGTTTATACACCAAGCAGTTGCCCGTGGAAATCACCGCCTCACTTCACCCATATTGTTCCATACCCCCCCTCCCCAATCCCTGGCACTAGTCATTGTTGTGGGGTTCTTCAGCAAGGTAGTACAAGGTTGGAATCCCATGGAGGGAGCTGGGAGCCATCCGTTGGTGGGGAGAAAGGGCCATGAGGCCTGCTTTTACATAACCCAAAATGTTCTGTTCCGGGGGAGGTGAAAAATGGACGCTATATACCGAGGCAGTTGGGGAATCTGCCGGCACAAAATTACCTTACATCAGTCCCTAGGCTGCTTGATGGTGGCAGAAAAGACCAAGATTCACTCATTAACAAGGTTGCGCATTGGTTTCGGGAAGTTCGCTATCGCCATTCCATTATAAGAAGTGACATAGTGGGCGCCGAAAGACTGTCCAGCTCTGAGGAAGATCTTGATAAAGTGAAGGTCCACTTTTCTCATAGCTATATAGTTAATGGCTTGATGACAGTGAATGCTAGAAACCATCTCCCAGACCAACACCAGCATTGTGATAAAGTATCAGATCTATCTTCCGTCCTGAGCATTCTAGGAGAAAGGTATTGAGGGTGAGCCAAACCCAACTCTTTGCACAGGTTAGGGATTGGTTACGTAAAAAATCAACAGGGGGGGTAGAGGAGGCTGAAGACAAATCCTTGGTTTAATAGCAATTGTAGGTCAGCAAAGAGTACCTATTGGCAGTCAAATCCAACAAATGCCCCAATATTATTAACTGTAGGGCTAGGTATAGACCGGCTATGTCCAGGGCCAAGCTGGAGTGGGAAGATACATTGTGGTCGACTGTTCATGAAGCCTTTCTCTCTAAAGACAGCCATACTTTTTTGTGTATGGCATCAACATGTATAAACGGTCCCCAAGCAGTGAGGGACTTTTGCATACAACCTGACGACTGGGTAATCCACTTCAGCAAGTTATACACAAATTTGCGTGCTTTAGAGGAGGATGATAAAATGATTCAATGTGCTGCTTCCCAAGGGAACGGAAATACTCTTGCCTTTATCCTTATTGAGACCATGACTACCATAAATTCTTGTATTCGAGCTTGCACCCCGGGACCGGACAGGATCCCAAATGACCTGTATAAAGCAAGCACGGAGGTGTGGAGACCATATATAAACATCCTATCGAATGCCATCTTGCTGGGTCTTGAGATCCCATCCTCGTGGAATTTAGCTGAGATCCTGCCAATATACAAGATGGCAGACCGGGCAAATCTGGGAAACTATCACCCCATTAGTCTAACTGACTCTATACAAAAACATTTTTCTAAACAAGTGCTACCTCTCCTGCAGAATGGGATTATAGAGGAGGGTATTTTATCAGACCAGCAGGCGCAGCGGGGGGGGTTTAGAACAAATGTCAGAACATTAGATCAGGTCTTTCCGTTTTCTTGTATATACTGGCTCGAGGTGCTATTCAATGGGGAGGAAGTTGTATGCTTCTTTCTTTGACTTGCGTACAGAATTTGATCTTGTCGCACAAGAGAAATTGTGGAAAGTTTTGGTAAATAGAGACATCCCCTTGTCTCTTTTGAGCATCTTGGTGAGTTTTCATGTGGGAAACCAGGCAGAGGTCAGATGGGGAGTGAATAGGCAGCCAACTTATCCATTTAGGGTGGTCCAAGGAGTTAGACAGGGTTGCGTTACAGCCCCCACCTGTTCTCCTTGTATATCTATGGGGTGATCGAGTACCTTAGTAATGAAGGTTGTGATGCATCAAAACCCAAGTGGGAGGAGGGTCCCGGCCTCAGGGGCTGCATTCCTTCTTAGATCTCTTTTCTTTTTGCGCTGAGCAGGGCCTAGAGCTTAATGGTTTTTCTAAAAACAGGTTGTTTTGCTGTAAAAGGCAGATACTGGTGGGCAATACATGTATAGATCGGGTGTCTGCTTTTGACTTCCAGTTGTGGACCACTGCTGAACTTGAATCTTATTGGGAAGGTACAAGCACCATTAATTTACTACTGAGCCTTGACACCTACTGGTCCTCTCCTGAGCTATTGTGTACGCTGTCTCGAGACAATATTAAAAACATGTACTGGGAGGCTGAGCTGTGGGCACAGTCACCAAGAGTAAAGAGATCTTCACAATGTCCTTTATTGATTTTATACCATGCATGCATTACAAGGCAACTATTGATGAAAGTGTACCTTCTCTGGCGTGCAAACTATATCCGCAGTTCAGATATGGCATCCTACCGGTTAAAACCTTTACTAAATGGCTTGTTGAGAGGGAGGGGGCAACCAGTGCCCGGCATATGGATGAGTAAAGAAATACCTGAAAATATATTGTTTTTCCGCCCCCAGCACAGTAGGATCCAGGCTAAGTGAATTGTTTCCCTCTGTAAGCATTTAGGTACCAGGAGCCATCAGATTGTCTTTAGAATTTTGAGAACCAGTACAAACAGGCTGCATGTATGTAGCGTGGCAAAATGTCTTATGGCTTTATGGATAAGACATACTAAGGTACCAACAAATGATGCGGATTCGATGTGACTCTTCCTAGCAAGTAATGTGTAATAGCGGATAGTGGTTCTGTATTTGCAATTCTGACCATAAATTGGACTTTCCTTCATTTTATTTGTAATGTGAGTCTGCATCTGTAAGACTGCAATTTTTATATCATTGTTTTTAGCCAGCAAAATGTGTCTTTTATATATATATATTGGTCTGTTTCAATATTAGTATCTTCCCTTTTAGTAACAGCTGGTCTGTTTTTATGTATTCCGCATCATGTTTATACTTTCTGTGCTTTGATCTGTGTGAGTAAAATAAAGTATTTGATGATATCTGTAGTGGAAGTTAGCATTGTATTACATTTATACAGTGCCTAATCTTCTTGACAATGGCCTGTGTAGGAAGGGTTTCACTACGCACATGACCAGGGCTGTTCTCATACAAGCTGTACACAGACACAAGAAGAGTGGGGAGAAAGATAGGCTGCTTAAGTTTAGAAGGCACTACTGTATTCATGGAGAGGGTTGACTGCGGTGTGTTCTAAGTGGGAAGGGTTTATGCGTAGTGCTTATATGGCACAGGCTTCTTATAATATGCTGCACCAAATGTGTAGTGGGTGCATGTGTGTGAAAAACTTTTAGTTTTTTTTATGTAGGTTAAGATGTTTTTTCTAAACCAAACTATAACAGTGTGTCATCAATGATGTCATTTGATATGTCATGAGAGATGTAGTATGTGTGGTCAAAACCAGTGCACGTCGAGAGGCATAAGGTATAGTTAACTCACTGAATTTTAACAGGTGCACTTCTGTTTTTTGTTTTGGTTTAGGTTACACTGTGCGTGACATTGGCATCTATCAATAAGGTCACTTTAAGCTTTGGTTTTTACAGCAAGTTTCGGAGATTTCCTCGTTGTAGGTTAGGTGTTTTTGTAATACCCAACTGTAATGTCACTTGAAACCTTTAGTATTTTCAGTGGAAAAAATGTATATATATTTTTTTTCCAAAATATTAATATTTTAAAATAAGGTAGTGACTGAGAAAATAGGTATGCTGAGTTAACAGATGTGGAAAGGGGATGCCATACTTATTCCGACATCACTAACTATTTTTAACTCTTCTAAAAATACATTATGCCCGAACTACTAAAAACCCACACCTTTCTTCACATTTTTAACCTTCTGGACTCATACCTGCATTAACATCTCACTTCTAGCTTACTTCAGCCTAGGCTTTAAATTCAACAGCTCGTTTTCCAACAACATGACATTCAACAGTCTTGAATACAAAATGTTGTTCATTATAAGATGCTGCAGTTGATTACAACGGAGGTAAATAACAGACTGCTGCTGGTGTTCAGTATACACTTGACTCGTCATGTCAGGATGTTTTACTGAAATGGACGAGGACGATATTTGAGAACTAGAAAATATGACCTCGTTTTAGCTTTCTAGAGCACTAACTAGAAAGCCCATAACAAATAACAAAACCCCTTATGTTTGAATTTACTGCAGTACCTTCTGTTAGAATTGCTTTTAGTTTCACAGCTTTGAAATTTTCCGGATGGCGGTCAGATGTGCAGCACGTTTATCAAATTCAAAATGTTAACACCCTAATTGTTCCTTAGAACTTTGCAATTTAATGCCTGCATTATCACCTCAATGTCAATTTATATGAGCATGCTTTTCAGTAACGGTTTTAAACTCAGCAGCCTCTGTGCCAACAAAATGGCATTCAGGAGTGCCTCACTTCTGTCTTGAATACAAGACATTTCTGCTCTAGTTTTAAAAGATTTTTTTTCAGTTTCATTAAAAAATATAGTGTAATAATTACAGGAATATAATACAGACCATAAATTATGTAAATTATGTGTACTAAATATACAATAGTTTGCTTTAAAAAAGGATATGCGCACAGATAGTTATAATAAATAGATTCAAAGATTGAAAAGGAGAAATACTTTGATAACTATAATTAATAGATTAAAAGTGATAACATATCTCATATGACATACATCCACAAGCATTCAAACATATTTCAACTACTGTAAATTTCATACATAACTTAGGTCCACTAAAACTACTACAATTAAACTAGAACATCAATCCCCCTCACCCACAGTTACCCCATATCAAGTAAAGGAGTTCTAAATAAAGTGCCAAAATATTCACCATGAACAAGTACATCACAGTAGTAACAATTATCACCCAGTATATCTGAATTAAACTAGATTTCTCTTTTACTCAAAAGGACTTGGGAAGCTAATCGACAAATCTGTATCTGCTTCTGGGGCCAACAAACTATCCACCAGATGTTCCCATGCTTTAACCTTCAATTTTTCCTCACCCTCTCTTTATCGAATGAAAGAGCACAGCACTCTCAAAACGTGCCCATTTAAACACTTTCTTACACCATCTAGTAAATTTAGGACCATTAGGAAATGCGCCGATTTCCAGTTTATAGTAAATTCTCAATTGCCAGAATCAAACCTAAGTCAGTAAATGTAGTAGTAGTTTAGTTATTTTGGAGACAAGGGAATCCCCCTAGGGGGCAGACCAAGGGTGTACAAGGGATATCCCGTAAGGTTATTCCATTAATATATTCTATTACTTCCTTCCAGAACCCCACTAGTGCAGGGCAGGACCCAATTACCCACATCTAGGGCATTTTGTAACAGCAGTCACAAAGAACCTGTTAATCCTGCAAAGTGTTAGATATGCTATGTGCAGGATATAGACATGTATTATTTGATTCTAGCATGTCAAGAGACAGCCAGTATTTGTGCTACAATCCTATCACAGTCCACATCATTAATTTGGAGTTCTAAGTTTCTCTCCCATTCTATATTCAACTCAGAAAGAGGAGAAAGAATATTTGCTTGAATTGCATGATATAGATATGCAACTGCTCTTGCACACCGTATTGTTATACAGAGCTGTTAACACACCTGATGTGTGGCAATTTCAGCATCTCCATTTCTCCAATAATTCCTTATTGTTGCAAACAATTCCCTGTGTACTAAAAATTGGGCATCTCGAATTCTTCAGTCTGGTCTTCAAACCTAATCAATGCTCACTCCAGATATAAATCCCCAAGACTTATCCCCAAAGGTAGTCCACCTTTCAAACCCTGCTAATGCTCCTAACTGGGTCACTATTTTCATCTATTTTAATGGCATATCAGGCGAATAGGGTACCTGGGCCTGAGTTTGCTGCAGGCAACGTCGCCAGCACTGCTGTATCACTAGGAGCTCTTGGGAAATCGCAGGCAGTCTCTGCAGATGGAAGCAAGAAGACTTTAATAAGTCCTGCAAATCAGGCAGTGAGAAAATAACACTCTCCTCAGGGTTAATTTGATAGCAAACCCACTTGTTTAACCATTGTAGTTAAGCCACCAGATAATAAAATTCAAGATCAGGAGCCAACCCTCCCTCTGTTACAGGGTGTTGTAGTGTTCTTAGTGCTACTCTATGCCTGCTTGTCCCCCAAAACAATTCCAGAAGTAGCGATTCCAGTTCTCTAAACAATTGGCGAAGCATCACCAGCGGCAACTCGCTAAAGAAATAGAGCAATCTTGGTAGCATCACCATCTTAGGTACTGCTATTCTTTCAGTCACAGCAAAAGATAAGCTCGTCCAAAAATGAATACTATTTCTAAGTCCTCTAACAGCTGCTCTATTATTTCCAACTAATAAATCTTGCTGGTTATGGTATATTTTAGCACCAAAATATGTAATGCAGGTAGGGCTGCAATTGATTCCATATAAATTCAGGGGCGGTGCGAGATCCCAAGTGAGATTTTGCCAATTAAAATATAGCCCAGATACTATACCAAAAACATCTAATACGTCTATAGAACTGGGCAAATCCACCACAACATCAGGGTGAAGGAGCAGCATATCATCAGCACATAATGCTGCAAAATTGGTTTGGCCACAGACCTCCAACCTATGATTAAAAAATCCTGGTTGGGGGCACAACTGGCCAGAGGCTCCAATGCAATAGCAAATAATGAGGGGGACATTGGACACCCCTGTCTAGTCCTGCATGCCACATCATAGGGTTCAGATATCATCATCGTTATTTTGGTTTGAAGAACCATAAAAGCAGATAAGAACAGATACAATAATTACAGAAGCGCACAATTTAATTACAAAACACAATTTGCTACAATACAGTTAAGTAGACTGGCATAAGTTCCAAACCACATTACAACCTTCATCACAAATGGTTGATTATTCTAACAGAGTACCCTCCAATAATATATCTGCTTAATAAAGCAGGGTGTCCGTAATCAACAACCTCAAGGAAATCCTTGACTAGCTCCGGATGGATTCGTATGCCATCCAGCTAACTGAAAAAAAAACAATAGGAGGGGACGCAAAAACATTAATTATCACTAAAGAATTAAAGTGCATAGTGCAACTTTGTCAAGCAACAGTTTATAAATGAGATTTAAAAAATCATTATTTAATTACCAAACTAAAAGTTGTGTTTAAGAAGGCTAAAAACAATAGGATATGAAAAAGTACCTAAAACACAATTTATAAAAAAGAACAGGATAATCTGTTATTCAATCTCCTGGTCTGAGGCAGGTCATGCCATACCCAGTTGGAGACCTACTGCCCCCGTAATGCTTCTCAGGTGGCATGAATGCACTTAGGCCACCATATCCAGGCTGCTTGGAGGTATATCGCAAACACCACCAGCCTAGAGGTACCAGATCTTAGGAGCCTGGTGGCAACCAAGTAACTCCTAACACCCAAGGATCTACACAAGGGTAATACCCATTTTCTCCTCTGGTAATCATACGCTGGACAGAAGAATAGAATGTGGGATAGTCTTCTCCATACTTCTTACACAAGGGCATCCTAGATCGAATGTGCCCACTTAGCACAAGAAGCCTTAATGGGAATAGACTGGTATCAAAATTGCAATAAAAAATTCCTGGCCAGATTCGGAGTGATCTCATCTTCATAACTAGGTGACAACTTAAACTCCAGAAAATCCAGAGTGTAAGTGCCTCTACTGCTACCTATGACCTCTTGATGTACCATCTGCCAAAATAGGTGGATTTAATTAACATTTTTAAGCCAGCAGTGAGGGCCTCTGGTGCTTCCCAGAAACTTCCCAGACCCAACTTCCAAAACAAGGATTTAATGTGCAAGAGCCACAGTGTCTGCTGGATGCCGGGAAGAACCGATAGATCTTTCAGGGTGTCTCTATAAGCATCAAAGGCAGGTGAGGGTCAAATCCTATGCCAATACAATAATGAACAATCAACTTAATGAACCTGCATGGACCAATTTTGGTTTGGTGTTAGCCTTAGCCATAAAGAATAAATGATTGATGCCTGCTTTATTGTGGTTGTGTCAACAGAGAGTGCAGCTATAAGTTTTAGTTCTGGTGGGATTAAAAACCCTACATTTAGTTTTCACACATTAAAAAAATATATATATATTTATTTTACCCATTTCAATAATACATTCCAGACAAAGTCATAAAATTATAAAGATAGAAAAAATAAGATCAATCTCCATTCAATAAAATGGCAATAAAAAAAGAGAAAGAATCATCGTAAATATTCCTACCGACCTAACTTCAAATAATACTCTACCAAAACGACGTTTCAGAGTAAACAATCAAATCATACAATACTTAACTTTACAGTAGGTGTAATTTCCGTAGAACAACAAGGTCATCCTTCCAGGATCACCGCTGTTTTAGCAAATGCATCACTCTTTGTAGCCTATTTATACAAGTACCAGGTGAGGCATTTATGTCCATCGTGACAGTGGATTCCCCTCCACCAGTGGGGGTGTTGCTGATTATACAGAAGTTATAGTCTCAATGTAAGTGGCATACAGGGTCCAAAAGTTCTTCGGGCAGTTTCTAGGGGGGAGGAGCTCACTGTATATTCCTGTTTGCTTGTTGCAATACAACATATCTCTGGACCATTGTTTCAATGTGGGGCGGGGGGCCTCTGGACCAATGTATTGACAAGACTCGCTTGGCGACCAATAGTGCCATGTCTACCAAGCGCCAAATGGGTTTCTGTATTATTATTTTTATATCCCAGAAGTGCCAGTAGAGGGTCTGGGCTAAGGTCTTTTTGTGCTATAATCTGGAGGTCTGCAAATATCTGTATCCAGTAGTTTTCTATAGGTGGGCAGAGCCATGCTAGGTGCAAAAATACAGCCTTAGGGGCCCTACAGCAGTCATGGTTAGGTGCACATTGGAGCCCATATTTGTGAAGGTGTATTGACATATGGTAGCTGCAGTTTAAAAATTTAAACTGTATTACCATATGACGGCCATTGAGCGAGATAAGTTTAGTTGCCTTGCAGCAGTACCTACACATGTTGTCATCTATGGCCAATTCCAAGTCCGCCTGCCATTCTAGCCTGGCCTTATTGTGTCGGTCCCCATTTAGCTCCTGTGTCTGGGCGTATAGCCTTGCCACTATGCGTTTAGGGGATGCTGCCTGAATCAACGCAGAGAATGAATGCACCTCCGGAGGCTCCAACATTTCGTCTCTTAGCATCTGTCTCAGCGCACTTCGGGCTCTAAAATAATGAAACATAGCCAGAGGTGAGGGCTGCAGATCTCTCTCTAGAAGGTCGGTCCATTTTCTTGCCCCTTCCTTCACAGAAGAAGTCTCCCATCGTGTCCAGTCCTAAGGTGTGCAATGCCGCTAGCATTTCTGGGGAAGTTAGAGTCGGCAACCATTCGCACCAGGCTATAGGGGTATTAGGCGAGTATAATATAGTTGCTGCTTGCTTATTTAAAAGGTTGTGCCATGCATGTACAGTGGCGTTAATCGAATTTAGAATAATAGCATTTCTACTTCGTGGGTGGTGCAGAACGTTGCCAAATGTGTGATGTGTTCTATGTGTAGATGTGGTGGGGAGTAAAGCTTGTAAGGTATGTGAAGCTTGAGCTGCCCGATAATAAAGATCAAGATCCCGCGCAACCAACTTGACCATCGAATAAGGCAGCACCAAGAGTTTCCAGCTCGCACGGGCTGCTTGTTAGCCCAGGCCAATTTAATTAAAAATGAACGAAGATGGTTGAAGAATTGAGCCGGTAGGACCTTCGGTATATTAATAAAAACGAATAGAAAGCATGGTACGACAACCATTTTCATTAATGATATTCTACCCAATAGGGAGAGGGGGGGGGGGGGGGGCGAGTCCAAAGCGCAATGTTGTCTTCTAATTTAGAAACAGCGCAACCATAGTTTTCACGGAAAACAAGGTCTGTATCTGTGTGTATTTGGATCCCCAAATAGCGTACCGAGTCCGTAGTCCATTGTAACGGAAAGTCTAATTCCTGAGGAGAAGTCGCTGGAGTGAGGGGGAATATCACAGACTTCGTCCAATTTATTTTTAGACCCGATAGCTTGTCAAATCGTACTATTTTATGCAACACAGGAATCACATTATTGGCCCGATCCCTGATATGTAGGAGAATATCATCTACGTATGTAGACACGGTGAGGTTATAGCCCGGAAATCGTATCCCCTTTTGCTATGGTACTCTCTCAGTGCACATGCTAGTGGCTCACCACTAGGGTATTCAGCAGTGGTGACAGGGGGCAGCCCTGTCTGGAGCCTCTGGATATTCCCAGTGGGAGCAGTGGCCACATCGCCCTCTCTCACTCTAGCAATTGGATTCGTATAGTGTGCGCTAATTAGGCTTAAATAGACACTTCCCATCCCCATGCGCTCCAAAGTCTGCATCATACACTTCCATTCCACCGAATCAAATGCTTTTTCATCATCTAAAAAGATTGCTGTCACTTTAGTAGCAGGGGCAGTATGTTGTATAGCACCGAAGACAGTGCGCAGATTATATGTGAGAGTGTGCCCTGGTATAAAACCAGCCTGTTCTACTCCCACTGTATTTGCTAGCACTTTGGCAAAAAACTTTGTGTCAACATTCAATAAGGAAAGCGGGCGATAGGAGGAGCAACTATTTGGGCGTCTGCCAGGTTTCAGTATAACCAACAGAAGTGCCTCTCTCATTGTGGGCGGCATTGTGCCCTCTTCAGCCATTTCTTCAAATAGAGTCAGCAAATGCGGTACCAGCAATTCCCGGAAGTCTTTGTAGAACCCCACTGTGAGTCCATCTTGTCCTGTTGCACTACCAGAGCGCATTGCAGAAATAGCAGCTTTTATTTGCCACACCTACAGTGGGCACATCAAATATTCCCTATGGTAATCTAGTAGCCAGGGTAGTTTAATATACTCCAGATATTCCAATATATCAGTTTGTGTGGTATTGGACCTAGATTGGTAAAGATACGCATAATATTTCCGAGAACATTCCGTCACCGCATCGCTATCTGCCAGCACCTCTCCATTATCAATCGTCAACTCTATAGGGTGTGAGGCCGCTCTATGGCCTATCATTAGGTTGGCGAGGGCAGCACCTGGGCGTTCTCCCTCTTCATATACCCTTGCCACTGCATATTTATCCAGAAGCTTTACCTCCCTATCCGCCTCAGTGTGGTATTCTTCCAGTGTGGCTTTTAGCGTGGCTTGTAAAGTGGGATCATCATTAGTCAGTGTCACTCTTTCCAGCCCCACTAGTGTTTGTTCTAATCGCTTCAACTGGTCCCTAATCGATTTGAGCACTCCAGAGTGCTTAGATATTTCTACGCTCCGTACGTATACCTCAAAAGTCTCCCAGACCGTAGTGAAGTAAGTAACAGAGCCTATATTTGTCTCAAATAAGGTTTCCATTGCCTCGAACATCTCAGCCCTAAACAGCTCATCCAGTAGTGCATAGGGAGGAAATCGCCAAGTAAACGGGGGGAGTCATTTGGCTGGGGTGGTCAAAGCCAGGAGTACCGGGGAATGATCAGAGTAGCTTCAGGGGAACACCTCACACTCTTTAATAGAGCTGTGTAGCGACCTAGTAAGGAACCAGTAATCAATTCTGGTGTGGCGGTTATGGGGTGCAGAGTAATACGTGAAGCCCCCAGCCAGGGGAGAATTGAAAAGCCAGGCATCAAACATGTTTAATGCGTAAAAGCATCTAAAATTACCTCTGCAGTCTGTGTGCGGCGTCATGGTGGGCCTTCAGAGCGGTCGAGGTCAGGGTGCAATGTGCAGTTCAAATCTCCCCCCCTTTCCCCCAAGTATGTAGTGTGTCAGGCAAGTGTCTAGCTATTGTCAGGATATTACTTTTTGCAGCGTCTTTGGATCTATGAAGACACGTGTGGAGCCATTCATGTTGACCTTCAGCTTGGCTAGATAGAGCATGGTGTACGCGATGTTGTAGTCCCGGAGTTGTAGTTTGAGGGGGTTAAATTGGCGACATGCCTCTTGTACGCGTACTGTGAAATCTGATAGAGGGAGATGGCAGATCCCTCGTACCTAAGTTCGCAGAGTTCTCTGGCATGCCTCAAGGCCGAGTCACGGTCCCGGTAATTCAGGAGTTTAGCTATCACTGGGCGCAGTGTGGCACCCGGGGCAGGTCTCGGCCCCAGTGAGTGGTGAGCTCTCAACTACGAACATGCCAGAGAATGTCTTGCGGCCTAACAGAGATCAGAAGCTTTTCGGTGATTTGTTCTACATTCCCCATCGGGATAGTTTCCGGAAGGCCCTTATGCATAAATTACTGCGGCGTGAGCTGGCCTCTAAATCCTCTGTCTTTTCTTGTAGGTCTGTGATGGTTTTGGCCATTTGTCTCTGTATTTGGTCCGTTTCGGTTTGGGCCTCTTCAACCTCCGTGATCCGTCTCTCCGCCATGTCAGTCCGTTCCGCTTGTTTGTCGAGCCTCTCCGTCATCCAGTCCATGCATTAGACCAGGGAGTCTATTTTCCCCATCTATTGTCATCAGGCTTTTTTGGATAGTGGCAAACATTTGTTTCATGTCGCCAGCCTCTTCCGATGAATCAGTCCTGGTGTCAGCAGAACGTGCCCGATCCGTCTCTTTATGTCTGGTGGCTTTGGCGTCAAACAGTAGTTTAGTTTGTGTTTCGTCTACTCTGCATATGGCTCCAGCTATTGGTCCTGCAATATGGCAATGTGTGTTTCAAGGCTTAGAGAAATTAGCAGTTGTACTGTGGCGAAATCCCAGGTAAGTTCCACCAGTAAGCGAATTGACCTGGGATGATGCTACTTTCACGTGGTGAGTAAGGTGTGCCGTCAAGGCTACCCTTCAGCAGGTTCCTGAGCCAGCAATATCAGCAGTCAGACTAGAGGTCAAGGGCCTGGTCATTTTTCCATGGGAGCTCCCAGATAGGAAACCAGTCCCCAAGGCCCTCACCCCTGCATGGGCAGTATTGTGAGAATGTTCAGAATTGTGCCCATCTGTTGGTGGTGTTCAGTGGTGGGGCCTTCGTTCTGTTCCAGTGCCTCGACGTCGGATGAGTAGGCTCTGCACTCCAGTTGGGTGTCCCTCCTCACGCTGCTTATCAGTCGTGCCACTGGTAGGAGTCTGCGTGGGCCCACCGAGGCAGCGGCAAGCTCCACCTCCACCCGCGGGCACCACGCATCTGGCAGAAGGTCCAGCAGCCAGGTGGTGTACACTCGCACCAACTCCAGGCCAGTTTCGTATGCCGCAGCCAGGGAGCACGGAACACAGCGCACCACAGAGCAATGGTGTCTCGCCCCTGGAGTTACCCTCTGATCCGCAGTCCAGGGTGGGGCCCTGGTCCGGTAGTGGCTTGCGGTCCCCAGGCAGCAGAATCCATGGCAGCAGAATCCATGCCCGCAGAGCAAGGGCGATTCAGAAAAGGGGGTGGTGATGAACAGAGTGTCTGAATTAAGCAGACCACTCTTACCCAGTCGAAAGATCAGGGCTTGATCCATCACCGTTATTTATCTCACTGCCCCATCCCAGCTCAGAACCTGGCTATATGCAAATTAGTCTGTCCCTGGCCCAGTGCATCATGGGAACAGGGCAGACCAAACTACCAAGCCAATTCTTCACCAGAAAGGAGACAAGCTACCGGGGACCGGTTTCTGGCATTTCAGCCTCTTCGGCCCGGCTTGCTTGAATCCTGATGGAGCAGTGAGAAAGGGACTCATGTCTGAGTATACCCTGCCACACCTATAGTGGCCAAAAACGATTCAGAAAAGGGGGTGGTGATGAACAAGGGCAGCACTCTGTATTCAGGAGGGGGTGGGGGGTCAGTCCATCCGCTTCACCCTCTGCCGCGCCACCGCAGGACGTGGAGGCTAGGCTCCACAAGCGGCCCAGTCGCAGCGGCACCGTAGCTTTGCCGCACCCACCTTTCAGCAGACTTCAGGAGTGCTCTGGTGCTCCAATCACACCCCGATCCAGGCCAGGTGCCGCTCCTCTATTGTCCCGGCAGGCGAAGCCCCAACTCCAGCACCTAGGCAGGTCTTCAACGAAGGGCCGCAAGGCGTCCAACCACGCCGCTCCTCAACTTAGCGGTCAGGTCTCACTTCACACTGTTCCTTTTGCGGTCATTCTATCAGGCCCAGAGCACATCGATCTGCAGCGCTGCTACCAGGGAGCATTTCACCACTATTTTCATTACCGGATGCAGGTTAGGTGACAGGATAGTCTTGATGTGGCGCCGATGGCTCGCGGAGCTCTCTTTCTACGTGGCCATCTTACTTTGTGGCAAGCCCGCACCCTCCTAGTTTTCACACTGTTAAGTTCTAATCCCTGCTCTAGACAGAAAACGTTAAAGTTATCCAGCAACTGTTGCAGACCTCGTAGTGATTTGGAAATCAGGAGAGTGTAATCTGAAAAGAGCAGAGCAGGTACTCTCCTGGCCTCCAGCCTGTGAGCATCACATCTATCCCTGTCCAACCTGCTCACAACATCATTAAATACCACTCTGCCAGTACGCACCAGTGCCTTAGGACCTGAAGAGAGAAGTTTGATCCATCCAATAAATCTTGCACCCAAAACCATCAGAGCCGTTACAGAATATGAGAACTCTCAGTTTATACTGTAAAAACCTTCTCAATGTCTATTGCCATGATAGCTGCCCTCTACTTATCCACCAAATCTTCATTCAAGAGAGATGAGCATACGAATATCGTATGCCATATTACCCCCTTGAATAAAGTCTGCTTGATTAGTAGGAATTAAAAAGGGCATATATGGTAAAAGTGTGCTCACCAGATTATGACTTTATCTACACTGAACATAAACAATGGCCTACAGGATCTAACATCAACTGAAGAGCAACAAGGTTTCAAAAGAGGAATGACCAGCACCTCAAATGTAGACACCGGCAGGTGCCTTGTCTTCCAAGATGCAGACTGAATTTCCACCAATCTAGGAGCAAATGTTTTCTTGTATGCAGCAAACAAGTCTACACGCAAACCAATCTGCTACAGGAAACTTATCACATGCCATGTTTTTATGGCAGCTCCAATTTCTTCTGCATCCTAACACGAGGGGACCCACAGTTGGATTATCAATTATCCTTAATATCCCACGGTGGTGCTCTAGGCGATGCAGCATAGGGGAAAGTGTAATATTCGAGCATTAATAGCAGCTTAGTTATATAATGCTTCACCTGCAGCAGAGTCCAGCTCCAGAATCAAAGATTCCCATATTTTTGGAATAGCAAGCCATTTCAAAAGGGATCCTGCTTATCAATCTCAGCATGAGTCAAACATTCCTTATAATGAAAACAACTTCATTTTACAACTTGGGCTGCCAGTAATTCCTTTGTCTCAAGCAGGAAATATTTAAGAGCAGGATTACTTGGCCTATGCTGCTCAAGGCTTCTAAGTAAATTTTCCTGGATTTCCACCTCACCAACCACTTATGCAATGCATCTACCCTTGATCACTGCCTTAACTGCATCCCATTCAATCAAAGAGGATGTAGCTGTTCCAGCATTTTCATTAATGTAAGCATTTTTAGCCTCTCCAATATTTTTAAAAACAATCTCATCTAGGTCTTCTACCTTTAAATGCCAAATTGGAATGCAAGGACGCTAACGCCCCCAATTCAGAAAGATTAACACAGGGTTATGATTTGAAATAGTTTGGCACAGATATTCAATACTGTAAACCGCACCATGGACGGTAGGAAAGCTTTGAAAGGTATCCAGCCACACATGAAGTCTGTGTAAGCCTGAATAAAATAAGTAGTCACGTGCCACAGGGTGCATTCGCCTCCAAGAGTCAACAAGTCGTCACTGCTGCTGCCGCCAGGCCCTAAAATTACGAGCTGTCCAGGTCACATGAGAATTCCCTAATGGTGGGTGTGAATGATCACGTGCTCGATCTGCAACACAGTTGAAATCTCCACCTAATAAAATGGGCTGAGCCAAGTAATGTGCCAAAGCTCTAGACAGGTCTGCAAGAAACCCACTCTGGTCTGTATTAGGAGCATACATTCTGACAACAGTAAGGTCACGTCCTGCCAACTTTCCAAAGCCAACCACAAATCTACCCTCAGATCGACAAGTTCATTAGTTTTTTGGCAGGGTACCCCAGGTCCCACCCAAATCAATACTCCTCTAGCAAATATTGAATAAGTGGTGGCACACAATTGGCCAACCGTCTCTTGTGAATAGCCAAGCCTTCCGATCTATTAAGATAGGTTTCTTGCAGGAGGGCTAAGTGAATTACCCGGCACTTAAGATAAGAATACACTCTGTACCTTTCAGACATACTATGTAGACCCCAGACAATCCATGATACAAAGTTCTATTTCACAGAGGTCTCCATGTAGAATAGCCAGAGATGGTGATCAATGTAGTCCACATGACAGTAGCACTTACTTGTTCTAATACTACCCTAAAGCAGTGGACAGGGGTAACTGTACCTAAACCCCAAAACCTAATAAAAACTAACCCAACTCCCTATTACCAGAACCAGACGTAGACAAATCCTTATTCAAACCAGTTGGACATCATCCAACTCACGTGCATGCGTAATAAGCACAACAACAAAATTGGGAAGCGCCATCTTCACAGCACACCATCTGAAAATGAAACAGAATATTCACCTTGTGTTAAAGCCCTACTACAAAACCCCACATTACAGCATTCACTTGCTTTTAGATTATCTAATGTGTCTGGAGTTATTTTTGCCAACAAAATTGCAGAATCCTGATACGAGACAGATCTTTGATCAGAGTCTCTGAGTCACGTTGATCAGTTTATCTATTGACAGCTGGTAAAGCAGCCTCCCCACTACACAAGGCAGCTATCACCTCACCTCTACAACCTGCCTATTCTCATAGTGTACCTTTAACTGTGATGGAGCAGGTCCTTGGACACCCCTGGCACTCTTTAGGTGCTCTCCGGCTACGCTGGCTTTTTTCAGTTTGATTTCATCTTTTCACTGAGAAAGATAATCAATTCAATCCCAATGTGACTGTGAAGTAGTGAAAAATGTCACCTCTTCACCAAAGGTCACCCTCAGTTTGGCTGGGAACAACATAGCATACGATATGCCAAGTAGGTGAAGACTTTTCTGGCATCTGTGACCTAAGCCCTCTGTGTTTGCGCTCTAGTTGCTCATTAGAACTATGTGGTAAATCTGCAGCTGATCACTGTGGAGTTCACGGACAGGCTGCTGCTAGTGTTGAAAGTATGTTTCACTCTGCATGTCACAACGTTTTACTGACATGAAGTAAAAAGATATTAGAGAACACACAGAAATGTGTACTCATTTTTGCTTTTTAGATAACAAACCATAATTTTCATGACAAAAAGAACACCCCTCGTTTTGTTAATTAAAAAAGAAAAATGCTGTATGTTTTACACCTTTGATTACATCAAGGTGGCTTCAAATATGCCACAGTTTTGTCAGATGTGCAGAATGTTAGCACTCTAAAGTTGTTCATTATAGCACTGTGGAAGGCTACAGTAGAATACTGGGGAAGCAACAGAGGCGGTTACAGTGCAAAATGCAGATTTTACTCAGAATATCAGACATTCTCACACGATTGTGGGAGACTGTGTGAACTTTTGGAAAATGTGCTTTCATTTTAGCTTCTAGACCACGTCCCATAACTTCTAGAAGACAATCAAGATTGAAACAGTTTTCTCTCAAACATGTTTAACCGCTACCGCGCTAGCGGGTTTTCCCGCTGTGCGCTGATAATTAGAAAATCCCGCGTTACGTGACAAAGCCAGCTCATCATGCACGTAGCGCAGGTAACGCCCATGACGAGCTGGCTTTGTCATCCGTATCGAAGGGGTTAATGAAATCCTAGCACAGTGCCAGCATTTTTAACAAAGTAAAAAAAAATCCCCTACGAACTCACCAGAATTTTCTAAAATGAGTATAATCACCACCAACAAAAGAATTATTTTGTGACTAAAATCTGCTATCACACTTTAAATATGGGCCTTTTCTATGACCCTTAAAACTTCACTACAATGTATTTCAATGGGGATCATGCCCCCAGAGTCCTGTAATGGCTGCAATAAAATGTCGATGTTGTGACCAGCCAATCAAGCAGGGATCCCTTTAGGACCCTCTCACATTGCTCAAGGGGGTCGGGGTGAGGTCACACTGAACACTTATACTTTAATACATTTTTGGGGGTTCAGGGGCCACGCCCGACGTACTGTAATGGTGGCCACAAAATATTGCTCAAGTCATGGACATCCAATTAGGATTGACTAGTCCCATTTAAAGTGATCACTTAGAGCCAACATTCCAGAAAGACTAACTTTTAACCCCTTCATGCCCAAATCGAGCCCCCTCTTTGAACTCAAAACTGTTGGACCTGACAGTCTTGGCGTGACTTTCCCCCAACGTTTTGCCTTCACCCTCCTGTTTTTGCTAGACTTAGGACTCTACACGCATTACCACTGCTAACCAGTGCAAAGGTTCCTGTGCTGTCCCCATTAAACATGGTAAAACTGGTTCACACCAAATTGGCATATTTAATTTACTGATTGGTTCCTAGTAAAGAGGTACTCCATGCACCCAGGGCCTGTAAATTAAATGCTACTAGTGGGCCTGCAGCCCTTGTTGTGCCACCCACCGAATTAGACCTTTAAAACCTGTCTCAGGCCTGCCTTTGCAGCCTGTATATGCAGTTGTAAACTGCCATTTTGACCTGGCAAGATAGCCTCTTGCCAGACCCATACCTCCTTTTCCAATACATGCGAGCCACCCGTAGGGTAGGCCATAAGCAGCCCAGAGGGCAGAATGCAGTCTATTTAAAAAGTTGAACATGTACGTTTAAGTTTTACATTTCCTGGTAGTGAAAACTCCATAATTCATTTTCACTGCTGTGAGTTCTAATTCTCCCACAGGGTAACATTTGATTCATGCATTACATCTTATAAATAATACCTTTCAATTGGGAGCAGGTGAAAATCTCAAGTTTGGTGTCTAAGAAATTGTAAGTTAAAACCCTCTTTAATTGTAAAGTCAGATTTTATGTCACAATTCTGAAAATGCCACTTTTAGAAAGTTGCCACTTTGCCTTAAACCATTTTGTGACTGTTGCTTGTATCTTGGGTCCCATGACTAGGTGCAGCTTACAGTTGGTCTTTCAGCTTTGCTCCCAGACATTGAGACAAAAGCAAAGGAAGATGTTGGCAGGATGTGTCATCTCCAACTTGATGAGTGGGGAGGAGCTGTCACCTACCACACTTGCACATCACAAAGGCTCTGTCAGGGCACACTTTCGACACCCTCTCCCCCTCAGTACTTACATCGCGGCTGAGGGAGGTGGGGGTGAAGAACGCAGCTCTGGATCTCTTGACCTCCTTCCTCACGAGGAGGGAACAAAGAGTCAAGCTTGGGGAGTTTCTATCTCCATCCCGTCCTGTGCTATGTGGGGTACCTCAAGGGTCAGCACTTAGCCCGACCCTATTTAATATCTATGTTACCCCACTAGCCAAATTAATAAGATCATTCGGGATGGAGGTAGTCTCGTATGCAGACGACACTCAAATCCTCGTCTCTCTTCCCCATTCAGATGAACTAATCGCCTCCAAGTTTAGATCTTGTATGGAGGCGGTTGGTAACTGGATGATCCAGAACTCTCTGAAACTGAATGGGGAGAAGACGGAGGTGATGGTGTTTGGGGGGAAAGAAAACATCTGGTCAGCCAATTGGTGGCCTGACTCTCTTGGAACATGCCCTTCCCCCACAACTTCTGCAAAAAATCTCGGGGTGCTAATAGATCCTGCCCTTGACTTAGGCAACCAGGTGAGCAGAACCATTTCCACCTGTTGGGGCCTGATTCACACCCTACGAAGGGTCAGGAAATATCTTTCCCTCCAGGCAAGAAAACAAATAGCTGTTGCTCTTATTGGCTCACGTCTGGACTATTGTAACGCGCTGTATGCTGGACTTAATAAAGGACAGCTGCAGCGCTTACAGGTAGTACAAAACGCCATAGCCAGATTTGTCCTGGATATCCCTAGACGCTCTTCGGCCACTGCAGCCAGGAAAACGCTGCACTGGCTGCCGGTAGAATATCGTATCCGGTTTAAGGTCCTTTGTATGACCTATAGAGCCATCGCCAAAAAGAGCGACACTGGAATAGGATCCATCATCTCCCACTATGTCCCCCGAAGGAACCTGCGCTCCTCTGGAAAACTGCTTCTGGCAGCCCCCCGTGTACGAAGAGCCAAATGGGGTGGCAGAGCTTTTTCCACCCTTGCTCCTAAGTGGTGGAACGAACTTCCTCTGGATCTGAGATCTCTCCCGTCCCTACAGAACTTCCGTACTGCCTTAAAAACCCTTTTCTTCCGCCAAGCATATGTTTAGGTCCTTATGTTCTCTCCTGATTATTCTTTTATCTTTTGCTAGGCGCCTTGATACCTGCGGGTTATTGTTCTTGCGCATTATAAATTCTCTTTCAATTCAATTCAATTCACTCACAAAGGGTTTCACAGTAGTATTTTGTTACCCCAGAGAAGGTAACACCAGGGCATGGAGGAAGGAAAGACATCTGGGGGTGGAAATCTCCAGAATTACCTACTTCAACGGGCACTGGATATAAATAACTGACCCTCTGAACAATTCTTCAGTACCTCTGGGCCTGGGGAAGACTCGGAAGAACTGCTGTGCTACTCTACAAGGAGGAATGCTGACCTGCTTCATAAGTGATCAGGAGTGGACCTGCATCTTGAACCCATGACCACCAGTGTGACTCCCAGGGGTAGTTGACTGGCCTCCTGATCATTGCCTCAGGGACAGAAAAGACTCAATCACCCTGATCCCAGCACCTGGACTCTGTCTGCTGTGAGTCTGTTGTAACCTGATGTGTGATAATGCATTCTCCCTATAGTTTCTCAATTCTCTGCTGCTCAGCCAGTGTGTGTGATGTATGGAATGTTGATGAGTGCATGCAAGTGTCAGTTGGAGGCAGTGGGCTGAACTGTAAGTATGCTGCTCCAGGTGGGCCATTGACATATGAACTGTAGTTGTATGTTCATTTATTTTTCTGAGGGGGAGACGTGTTGTAATCGGATACTGAAATAATGCATCCTCTCCATAGGTTCTCAGTTCTCTGCTGCTCGGCCAGTGTGTGCGTTTGATGTAATGGAATGTTGATACGTGCCTGTGCCTGTAAGAGTGAAAATTGTAGAGAGTGGGCTGAGCAGTAAGGATGCTGCTCCTGGAGAGGATTTGATACATAACCTGCAACTTGTGACCTAAGAGATATCTTCTTCAATAAATCTATATTTTGTAACCTAAATGAACGGGTTACACCGTAATTACAACAGAGTCCTAACCCCCAAGTGGTGCCATCCCAGTCATGGACTTTTGGAAGTGGGCCTGAAGATGCTCTGCCAGCCCCGCTGTGGACCTGTGAGTATAACCAACACAGCACAATGCTTCTCCTCGCAGCCACATCAGAACCGCCGCAGTGAGATGCATCCCAGATGCTGAACATTGCATTGCAGCCAGCCGTCCTAGGTGTTAGATGCTCCGTAAACCAGTATTTAAGGCACTTTGTTCAGTGGTCCTAACTGGGTCCCTGTATTCAGGCCAAGCTCGATTGTGGACGGCCTAAACTTGTGACTTTGACCTGGTCCCGCATGACCAGATAACCACAGTTTACCCTTTATGCCTGTAATGACTGCTTTCACTTAAATCTTCGAAATTGAATATCACAGGTTCTACTGATTGGATTATTGTCGTTTTGATCGCAAATAATTTATTTGTTTTTACTCTATTTGTCTAAATTGGTATGGGATTTTTCTTGTGTTGCGTTTTTACTTTATTATGGTTTGAGGTGCTGCATAAATAAATACTTTAATTATAAACAAGGGGACCCGAATATTTGGCTTAGGACCACAGGTTACAATATTTTATCAGAACAAGGGTCCTCAGCAATTAGGGAGATCTGAGACAAGATAGCATATAGACCACAATAGGCTGCTATATGGTTCCAATGCCCAGCCGGACATGGATTTTATTTTATGAAAGTTTTAAGAAATAGAAAAATGAATATCAAGAACAACAACAGTTGTCGTAGGGCACAAGCCTGTACCTTACTAGGGGGAGGGGGTGACAAACAACAATTAGGGTTTTTTCAGGCAAAGACTGAGTGAAAAATGACTACTCGTTAATCAGTATTCCAGTAAGTATAGCCAAAAGTGGAATAACACAACTATTTATACACAATGGTTGGTTGTGAAACCACTAGAAAAGGTCGACGTTTCAATCCCTTGCTCAAAAGTATACGGGATCATCATCAAGACATAAATATAACATTTGCCTGGAGTTAACAATTACGGCCTGTTGGGGAAAAAACACAGGAAGGAAGGGAGAATGAGCATAAATAAGTACTTCACACATTGCCTCTAAGTTAAGCCTGGGTGTTTCATGCAAAGTACATGTTGATTTGGGGTTCGGTTGGGATTCACCCCGACCGTGGTTGCTGCTTGAGTAGGGTTTCACCACAACCCTCTCAACCAGTAAGCCAATTTCCAACACACACGTTCTGAGTACATTTCTAACATTACTCCAAATTTGGTGTAATTCCATATAGCCATTTTTGTTGCATTACTTACCAAAAATTCCTGAGAATTAAAATGGGAAATCAATGTTTTCGGAGCTAACTTTTCTATTAACAAGCCTACCATAGGAAAGTCTGAGGACACACATTTGCTCTGCAACAGGAGACCCTCGGGTCATACTGCACTTTAAAAATACACATAACATCCTTTTTCTTTACCCTACTTCACATATCACCCTGAAACATTCTAGGAAGTAGCTGAAGTGGATGATATTTTTTCCAAGTTTCATGCAGATTTGTCAAATGGCGCCAAAGTTATGTTTATTGATAAACTTTTTTTACATTTTGCAGATGAATAATGAAACCATAAGTCGCACAGTAAGCACATATGAAATAGTTACATTGTAGTCGCCAAGGCCAATGGCATTCATTTGATACATTGGGATAATACAAAACACTAGCAACATCAGCAATTTTGGCTTCAGTCTAGACAATCATCTTCTTGGCTCAACCATTTCCCTGCACTCTACCATCTTTGAGGGAGCATCCTCTGGCCTTATAGACCGTTCTCACCTGCTGGTCACACCAGTCCACCCCCTAACAACAAAGTGACAGGGTGGAAGGAGGGGATTTCCAGTGTACAGCAATGTCATGCTTAAGGGCCGTCCCTAAGAAGGAGCAATCAGCTCTCATGCCTCCAGGACACCCAGCAAAATCACCAGAGGGGTGAGGGTAACCTACCATTCAAGCACCTCTGAGCTTCCCTACCACTGCACCCCAGAACTTTGAAACAAGGAACACAGCCAAATCATGTAATAGAAATTGGCAGCTTTGTCTCCACAGAGGGAACAGACAGGCTCAGAGAGAGTCCTGCTCAGTGGAGCAGAGTCAGGGAGAGATAGGCAGTGCAGAGATATGTTTGGATCAGTTAAAATTTGGAGGATATTCTAATAACCCTTGGTGCCATCAGCACATTGTGCCAATCATCCTCAAAGGGTCCAACCCAGCTCTCCCTATCTGGTCCTGATGTGAGCTCAAGTGATATGGGAGGCTAGGTGAATTACCTGGCTCTTAAGATAAGAATACATTTTGTACCTTTTAGACATACTATTTAGACACCAGATATTCCAGGATACAAAGTTATATTTCACGGAGGTCTCCATGTAGAATAGCTAGAGATGGTCAATGATAAATGTAGTCCACATGACAGTGGCACTTACTTGTTCTAATACTACCCTAAAGCTGCACACAGGGGCAACTGTACATAAAACCCAAAACATAATAGACTGATGCAGACATTCACACAATCAGTTTTATCAGTTGGTCTCTAAGTTACTGTATGGGTGTGTAAGAGGGTACTTGAGAGGCTGTATGGGTGAGTGATTGGTTGTCTGAATACCTGTATGGGTGTCTGAGTGTCTGTGTGGGTGAGTGTGGGAGTGTGTGACTGCCTGTATGGTTGAGTGAGTGGGTGAGTCGGTGGCTGTATGGGTCAGTGTGTATGTGTGTGAGGGGCTGTATGGGTGAGTGAGTGTGTATATGGCTGTGTTGGTGAGTGAGTGGATGGGTCAGTGGTATACAGGTGATGAACTGCATATGTAAAAGGCAGTATAGAGGAGTGACGGGGTATATGAGTGACTGTATGGGTGAGTGCGTGCTTGTCAGTGACTGTTTAGGTGAGTGAATAAGTGTTCGTATCTGTAGAAGTAAGCAGGTGTGTGTGTAAATCTATGGGTGAGTAAATGGCTGTGTGACTGACTGTATGGGTGAGTGAGTAGGCGTGTGAGTAGCTCTATGGGTGACTGTGTGAGTTGTTTAAGGGGAGTATAAGTGCATGTCAGTGGCTGCATTTGTGGGTGTATGAGAGGTTGAATGGTTGAGTGAGTGGATATGTGTGTAGTCCTAAGAATCAGTGAGTGAGTGTGTAAGTACTGGTATGGGTATATGAATGGGTTTGAGAATGGTGGTGTGGAAGTTGGCGTGAGTGTATGAAAGGTTATATGGGGTGAGTGGGTGCATTAGAGATTCTGTGGATGATGTCATCAGTGATATCATTTGAGATGTCATCAGTGATGTCACTGACTAGGTCATTTGATTTGATTTTTAAATTTATGAAGCGCAGCGAATGCCCGGGGCGTCTTGGCGCGGAGGACTCAGAGGAACGTGCATAAGAAGGATGTGCAGGATGCGTTTATAGGTCTGTTAAAAATAGTCATGTTTTTAGAGATTTCCTGAATAATTTGAGATTCGGGCTGTTTTTAATGGTTAATGGAAGGAGATTTCAGGTTTTTGCAGTTCCTAGCAGGAAGCTCCTACCTCCCCAGCGTACCTGTCTGTACCTGGGGACTTGCAGCAGTTTTAGCTGGGCGGATCTCAGGCTCCTCGAAGGCACATAGTATTTTATTTGAGAAGTCAGGTATAAAGGGCCCCTGCCTTGGAGCGCCTTAAACGTAATACACAGACTCGAAAATTATTCTTTTCCTTACAGGCAGCCAGTGCAGAACTCCTAGTTGTTGGGATACCGATTCATATTTGGGAATGTCTAGAATCAGTCTGGCTGCTACATTATGCAGACGTTTAAAATTTTTCAGGTGTTGTGTCTGAATCCCTCCATAAAGGGTGTTGCCATAATCTAGCCTAGAAATAGCGAGGGGAGTTAATAATGTTTTTAGAGCCTCTGGAGGGATAAAGGAACGGATCTTTCTGATAATTTTTAATATGCCCCAAAAACTGGCAGTGAGGCCGTTGATCTGGCTGTCCAAGGTCAGCCGACTGTCAAAGATCATCCCTAGATTTTTTGCCTTGGAGACTGGTGTTGGACACTCACCCAAATCCTTCGCCCACCATTTTGGAGACCAGACAGGATGGTTAGCACCCAGCAACAGTACTTCGGTCTTTCCACCATTTCGTTTTAAACAATTGGATTGCATCCAGATGTTGACATGGGACATACAATTGTTAAAACGGTCAGCGGTCTCATCCTCGTTATTAGTTATTTATACGACCACTTGCGTGTCGTCTGCATAAGATATTACAGAAAACCCGAACTGTCTGATCAGTGCGGCCAAGGGGGCCACATAGACATTAAAAAGCGCAGGGCTCAGGGACGAGCCCTGAGGCATGCCACACTGCAGATTGAAAGTTTGAGAGCTGGATCCGCCCATCTCGACTCGGAAAGATCTCCCCGTGAGATATGACATCAGTAGAGTGGTGGCGGATTCCTGTATGCCCAGCTCAGTCCGTCTGGCAATTAATATTTTATGGTTGACGCTATTAAAGGCCGCCAATAGATCTAACAATATCAAGGCGGCCTTCCCTCCTTCGTCCAATGATTTCCTGAGTTCCTCACTCGCAGCAGTTTCTCTAAGATGGCCCTCTCTGAACCCGTATTGCGAATGATCTAACAAATTATTTGAGGAGATAAAGGCGGTGAGCTGGATGTTAAGCAGCTTCTCCAGAACCTTTGAAAAGAAAGGAATTCTAGAGATCGTCCGGCAGTTGTTAGGATCATCAGGGTCCAAGTGTTTTTTTTTTTTAACAAAGGTAACACCGATGCTGACTTCCATGCCTCAGGGAACTGTCTCGAATCTATAATCTCAAAGAACAATTGGCTTAGTTGTTCGCTGAGTATTTCGGGACAAAGATTAAATATTTTAGGGGGGCAAGGATCGGTAGGGGCCCCAGATTTAGTTTCCTTCATGGTTTGGATAATCTGTTCCCTTACAGGGAAGGAGAAAGAGAAACTGGGTAGTGTCGGATAGTAATCTATCCCTAAACAAGTGGGTTCGTTGGGAGGAGGATTTCGGTTTGAAAAAGTTTTGTATACGGTTTCCACCTTATCAGCAAAATTCTGGCCCAACACATTACAGAAGTCTGGGCTGTTGTCCGTTTTGTTTTTAGTCGGAAGTTTAGCTAGTTTTTGAACGGTAGTGAAAAGTACTTTGCTAGAATTTTTTGCTGGTGAGATTTTGGCTGTATAATATTTACTCTTCTTCTCAGTAATTAGTTTTTTGTATGTGGCCAGTGACACAGCATACTTCTTTTTCAGATCCCTGTCATAGTTTGACCTCCACGGTTTTTCTATTCTTCTACATAACTTTTTGGCTTCTCAAGGTATCCGAGAACCAAGGTTCAGAAGGCTTTTTCCTTCGAGGAAGTGGTTTTTAAAGGTGCTGCTGAGTTTACAGCCTTAGTTATCCATGATGTGAGATTATGCACTGCCGTGTTTGTATCTGCAACCATGTTCGGATTGCCTTCAAGTAGTGATGTCTGAAGACAGTCAGTATCAATTTTTGCCCAGTCTTGATATGTATAACTCACGTGTGGACTGATCACTGCCGTTGGTTGGGACGATGCCTTAATCGTAAATATGACTGCTCTGTGATCCGACCAGGAAACTGGCAAAACCTCATGTATTTAGAGGAAAAAATGCCATCAAGAGTGTGTCCTGCGACGTGAGTGCCCTCTTTGACCAACTGCACCACACATAGCCAAGCGGACAGGACATCGATAAGTTTGATGTTCTTGTGATCCAAGATATTCTCTAGATGGTAATTAAAGTCGCCTAGAAGAGTATAATTTGTGTAATTAATATTGGCTTCCAGAAAGGGGCTTATTTTATCCAGCAAGGGGGTCTGGGCTTTAGGTCGTCGATATATTAATAAACCATTCAGGGAGTCATTCATATTGAATAATATCTGGAATGATAGCAGTTCGCAGTCTTGAGAGGTACCAGAAGGAGACGCTGTTAGGGATACTCCGTCTTTGGCAATAATAGCTAGCCCGCCACCCCACTTGTGAGTTCTATCTGTTCTAATGATGTTAAATCCAGTGGAGAGTGCTTGCATCAAATCTGGGTCAGATGTATCGTTGGCCCAGGTTTCAGTTACAAATACCAAATCAAGCCTATGACTCTTTATCATCTCTGCCATTTTGATGTTATGTTTAATTAACAAGCGTGCGTTAAGTAACATGGCTTTTTTATCATTGGTGGTATCCAGCTGTATTGGTTTAGTTAGAGGTGACCGCTGCTTAATTGTTTTGAAGCAAAGTTGCAACTTACAATTCACGCACTCTTTTGGTTTCATCAGAGGGTCAAGTATGGGGGGCATGAAGGTGAAGGTCATGAGTGATGTAATATATGAGGTCATAAGCAGTGCATTGTGGGGCAGCGAGTTATAGTTAGCTCACTAACTAGAACGGCTGAATTTCACTGGTTGTGTACGAATGAATCCTGAGCCTAACTATAAAATCCCTGTAACCTTTAGTTTTTTCAGTGAATTTCTATGTTTTTTTTTTAAGTAGTAGTCGCATTTGCAGAGTGATTGAGGGGGGCTGCCAACACGCTCTCAAGAATCCCACTGTGTAGGACTAACAGAAGGTACCAGGAAGGCTTCTAGGCCCCTAAGGTCCCTTAGGAGTAAAGTGGTTGTCATTCCCCAACACTTAGTGCACCTGGTGGTGCGTTGGCAAAGTAGTGGAAAAAGGGGGCGTGGCTGGTGAACACCTCTTAGCAATCCTACTGTTAGGGATTAACTGGAGGTAACAGTGTGGAAATGTACGTTTTTGGGGGTACACTGGTGCAGGGTCACCCTTTTGTCCACGGGTTCAAAGACCAAAAAAATAGAGATCAGCACTGGAGTTGGAATAAATAACAAGTTTATTAATCACTCATGAGTGGGACCACATCCACCCAGCACTCTCAAGTGCTGCATGATGTAGTATACTGGCTTCACAAACTGTTGTCCCTTTTATACTAGTTTTCTGCAATGTAAGCATGTGAACAGAAATAAGAAGAACAAGTTTTAGAAATAGTTATCAGCAAAAAAGGGCAGATGAATAACTACATGGTCAGCAAAGTGGGAGAGGGAGCAGAAATGCTTATGGCAGTAGTAAATGATTGACAGTTAAGAGGTGTACTGGCAGCTACAAACTCTCAGCACGTAGATTGCTTTTAGCTGAGTCAGGAAGTTAACTAAAATAGATAACACAAGCTCAGTAAAAAGACTAGCATCAGAGGACGGGAGAATTACGAAGAAAACTAAATGGACACCACAGCCAAAATGGCTGCAGCTTATGCCAAGTAAAATATTACACATTTTCCACAGCTAGAGTCCTGTAACAAATGATGCTGCGATTGGCAGGCAGTGACATGCACTGTAGGTGTATTTGTACTTCCAGTAGCTGATAACACCAGCACTTCTCACGAAGCCTACACAAGCTTGCTCGATCTTCGGAGGGATAGTACCAGCACACCCTCATGAAGCTTGATCCACGTTCTTGTAAGGCATCCTTCTGTTTAAGGACCCAGATAAGGCTTCTTATCATTACCTTGGATAGTTCCTGCACTCCCAGAAGTCCTGTTGTACATTTGATGAAACAGCATTCCTCAGGAGGGAAATCATACTTCAGAGAATAGTACTGTCACTTCACAGCAGGTTTGCTTTACTATTGATAAAGACCATAGCATCAGAGGGCCGAGGGAAATGCTAAATAAAGAGACTTTTGCACAAACTGAATAAACTATGAGCTGGTGATTGCAGAGGGCCTACAGTTTATCTATGTTAAATACACAGTATGACAACTGGCACAGTGATGCGTAAATGTGTGAACACCCTCCCTATATCCAACAAAAACAAAGTTGAATAAAAAAAATAATAATACTACAACTTTTTACTGTGTTTGCTCAATGTTTGATGGGATATTAGGAGTGTTTCAAAGCAAATTTGCGTGACCTTTAGTAGGGTGTTAATTTAGTACTGGCATTGTTAAACAGAGCCAATCTGCATTTAATGGGACAGTACCAGCACTTCTCAGTGTGCCTGCTGAATGTTCCTCTACAAAATGCTAACACTTATCACAAGACAGCTATACTCTAGCGGAGTACTTAGCACTTCTCAGTAGAGCGGTTACAATTTTAGTGGCTGAATATCATAGCACTAGCATTGCTCATGGGCCGTGGAAAGATTTTTCGTGGGTGAATTGGCTTTGTGCCAGATGGTACTTCTCTTATGGCACAAATGTCAACCTTTATCGATGGGTCGTTGGGTCGGCTGTGAGTTAAACCTGAAGTTCTGGGCATGATTCAGGGCACATTTTCTCAGAGTAGTTTTGTCCTTTTCTGCTTTCCTACTTGTTCTCAGGAGTAAGACTGCTTACTTGCAGAAAAAAGATTCGTAATTCACAAAGTTTTTTTTGTGAGTTGGTCCATTTACAACACTAAAGTGCTAAAAAAAATAATTTGTGTAGAAGTCCTGGATGATAGTCCGGTATAATTCAGATCAATAGCAGGAGTAAGACACCTATTTATATAAAAACATTAGTATATTATTCAAATGTATTTCATAATCACAGAGAAAAACAAGGTGCAGGAAAACGGTGTCATTCATGATCTGCTGGAACGGAATCCCATCCACGGGAACTGCTCCACTTGACACTTAATCAGGTCCCATGTATGTATTATTCATTAAAAGCGATTGACAACACACCTAGAGCAGTCTCTAAGGCAGACCTTAAAGGGTTAGGCCTAAGCATTAATTGTCCTATTTTTTAGATTTTAATAGTTTTGCTTGTGTTTTTTACTGCAAACTACACAGTAGGGAAATTACAATGTATGTAATTTACTGGGCTCCCCCTCCCCTCCACTATTTAACATTCAAATTCAGAAATAAGCATTTTGAGTATGAACAGTTAATCTTTGTGAATAGCGCTCAGGTGCGCAGAAACCAGAGTCGCCATATTTTATTTTTTTACTTTTGCGCCATTTGAGCAAAAATTGTTTTTTTAAATCTGCAGATTATGAAGCAGATGATGGACTGAGTGGCAAATCCAGATATATAAATTCAATGCAGTGCTATAATGTGGCGATTATCATATTTTCATTATACAGCACTGAAGCCGTTCGCCAGTGGCACGTGAAGTAACAGTAGATGTTGTATACCCAGGATAATGTGCTGCATGGCTAAATACTTATAAGGTCCCAAAAGCAAACCTATTGGTTATGCTAATGCTTGCTTTAAGAAGATGACAGCAAAAATAGTTACCTGCTGCATACTTGGGAATAAGTTGTCATCGAGAACTGTCAAAAAGTACTCAGATGTGGAAGCACATGTTAAAAATGCATCCCATACGGCTAGCAAGATCTGAGCAACAACATGATGCACAGGAGGCATCAACTTTCACTTCAGAGCCCTTAGTCGCAGATGGGGACAGTATTACAGTAGCAATCAGACACCATCATTGCATACCAGAGCATGCTTATTTACTGTAGTAAGATAGTGTTTGTCTCATAACAAAGTATATCAGCAAGGGATTAATTGATCATCGACCACCAGTTCGCCAAAACGAGTTTCAATCTCCAAGCTGTGATGCCTTTTTTCCAGATGTAAGTTGAATTCCCTTCACAATTTACAAAATAAATAAAAAAAACTTACAAAAACAAAAAAAGCTATTTTTAGAAAATTCATTTAAAGATAGAAACAATGAATACTGTTTGTCATTTGTGCTTCTTTGTGCAGTCTATCACGATAGTCTGCAATAGCAGCAGAGACACAATAATAGAAGGCAAGGTTATTGTTGTAAGTGTAAGTGAAAATGAAACACTTATAACAATAGATTCTCAACAGATTTACATAGGTTTTGTTTTTAGGTTTGTGTTACTTTGTACCACAGACCAGACACTATCCAGTGCAATGCAGTGCCTTTAGTTACTGTTGTCAAGGGGATATTCCTGTGCATTCACCCATGGATTATGACGAAACCCATACCACTTGTAGCCATGGATTTGTGCAGAAATCCTACATCTGCCAAAGCTCGCATAACGAAGAGAAATATTTGTATTTGTCCTTGTTTTTTTCTCATTCTATGAATGCTACATTCTGCAGCACACATACAAATTAGAAATTGCCTTACAACATAGTTTTTGTGCCTGAAGGAAACCATGCCGGCACAAAATCTATCATGAGAACAAAGCAGAAACTCTTGCACTATGATATGGCTTCAGGAAGTGGGACAGTACAGCTAGAGCAGAACTGTGGCACTTCTTTGTAAATATAGCACAGTTGTCCTCTCTCTCCAGTTTGTGCAACACAATTCAGCAACTTTCCTTGCTGCCTAAATAATAATATTAATAATTCATATCTGTAAAGTGCAAACATATCACCCCTTAAGGGTTTCAAGGCACTGGGGGGCCGTCGGGTATATTACGTGAGCTATTGCCCAGAGTCACATGATGCTGAGCTGCCTCCGGTGCCGGGGATTGAACAGTGAGCCCCTGGCTCCGGAGTCAGCAGCCCTGGCACCTGCGCCACACCTCTCCCTATGTTGCCTCAGAGCCACCCTGTGCCCCAGTTACAGAATTGAATTTTTTAAAAAGTTTTGTTTAACTGCAGTACTCCTGTGGTACCATACAGGTTAAATAACCCCTTTTTCACAGGTATTTAACCAGTATGGCAGGAGTACCGTGGGACTAATGTACATAAAAAAATATATACTAATCTACCCCAACCTCCCACTCAAAAGGACATGCACACAAGAGGTCACATACCCGCAAAGTTCCAAGTACAAGGAGACGGCTGCGCGTAGTACAGTGGCAAACCCACCCCATATTAAGACGGAAGAGCATACCCAGTGCCAGTGCAGCAAAAGTGAAAAATAAAACCGTAATATAAGGAATTACCAGTTTATTTTTCACTGCTGCCAGCACAAGCAGTGCTGACTGGCAGCAGGGGGGTGGTCCTCATGCCACCATTTTACACTGCGAAAGTCACTTTGGCCGGCCCTTTTGTGACAGCCAGCTTGACTTGCGCAGTGTAAACCTCTCCACCTAGCGTCGAGGCAGCCCGAGCCAGCCAATCCTGGTGCTGCTCTCATGCTGCTCATCTGCAGCATGAGAGCAGCGTCGGGATTTGAAGAAAGGGGTTACCTGAGGCTCCACGAGGTGCCGTCATGCTGATGGCAGAAAACAGAAGAATAGACGGAGGAGAGGAAACACGAGTAAATGAGGTTTTTTTAGGTTTCGACCTGGCGATCTGCGCAAGCAGTTCGCGCAGGTGAAATCTTTTGTTTACCATATTGGCTATCGGAATGTCCCCCACCTCCCATTAGCTAGCTCCATAAATGGAGGCTAGCCCTCTCCGCCTCTGCGATGTCGTCATCGCGGCGGTGGGCGGAGTTTCGTTTTTTTCTTCTTCTGTGTTTGTTTTGGTCATTCCATGCCTGCCGACCACGGCCGCCGGAGGAAGCCCAGGTGAGTGCTTGTTTTTCACGCACTCTGTTTCTTTCTGATCCCTGGAATTTTCGGTCACTGTTTTTAGTCTTTTGCTTCCCCCTTCGTTCACCCTTTTGCGTTTTCTGTCTCTTGTTCTACGTCAAAGTCTGATAAGGGAAAAATAAGAGAACAGGTCCCCAAATCTGAGCGCCAGGGGAACCTCACTGTTAAACACCGGCTCAAATTAGGTCCTGGTGACAAGGTACTACGATAAACTCACACAGCCTTCCACCTCAACCCCAGAGGTCTCTCTTTCGTGCCCCTCACGACCACCCACAACGGGATCTCACCCGGGTGACTGAGTTCAGAGCATTTACGAGAGTCATGCTACCTGAAAGAAGTGCAGAAAAAGCAGCTTGAAAAAAGTAAATATTCTTAGTAAATGCAAGATAAGATAAAACGTGAAATGCAGCAGGGATTGCATCAGACAGGATTATTTTTCTGCAATAAAGTTTACAACTAAAGACTCAGAGCCCGACTTGTAAATCGACTTTTAATCACGTGGTCGGAGACCCAGCGTCCCCCCTCCGTCCCCGCGTGAATCAGTGGAGGGGCAAGTGCTGCGAAAAGCGCAGACGCACAGTGTGCCCCTCCTCACATCAGCCCCGTCTGGAGCTGGTGCCCCTCCCTCCCTGGGCAGGTCCAACGCTTCCCTGGGCCCAGGTAACGGTGCTCCGCCCTTACAGACAGCTCTGAGGCCAGCCAATGAGCAGAGGGGCCCCCTCCCTCTCCCTCCCTGGTGCCTGTATGACCTGCCGAGCCCACTCCAAGCACTGGAGCTGAGCCTCGGACCCGCGCCCGCCGCCATGCGTGCTGCACTCACCTGTAAGTACCAGCCGCCCCTGAGGGGTTAATCCTATAGAATACTCTGGCTCCCACCATGTGTATGTGTAGGTATGTTTGCAAGCGGTATTCGCATCACTTTAGGATGGTTCGTGGTTTTAGCGACACCTGTCTGTGGACAAAAGAGTCAAAGATGTAATACTGGCAGCGGAATCCGCCGTTCATCCTTCCGAGGACGACACTAAGTACCGATAACTGGAATAACATTAATCCCCGTTCAATCAATAAAACAACGGATTGGTAAAGCGCTACTTATCTCCCGTGCGGGTAGCCAGGCGCTGTGTTATTGACAATGAAACAGAGTCCGCATCCCGCTGTGGGGTCCGAGTCAGAGGGGCAGGTCGCAAGCTTCGATGAAAGGAGTGCCGGGTGGTGACACGCATTTTTGCCGGCCGTGTCCAGCGAAGGCTGGGTGCTCTCCCCAACTCCTGGGGGCCCCTCTGCGGGAGGCTGGAGGTGGCACAGCTGCCCCATGGCACAGATCTCGCGGATGAGCAGCAGGGCTCACACAGCTCCTGGTGAAAGGAGGTGTGAAGCGCTGTTCACCACTGCAGCTCACAAGTGTTACCGGTTCGACCCCCCCCCAGGCTGCTGCCAGAGACGTAGCGTACACTGATTGCCCCCGCAGTAACAGAATATGCTCTCTGTCTCTCTCCCCGCTCACTTTCTTCGTCACCTCCTATTGTTCTTTCATTTTCTCTCCCTCTCAGCCTCTCCAATCTGATCTGGTTTTAGGGATTTGTGGGGGCACCGGCATGGCATATATCTGCTTTTTGTGTGAGCAAGTTTGGGTGAGTTTTACAAACTTTGTTTCACCTTTGTTGAGTTTATCAATATATATAAAGCAGACGGGAACAGATATCACACTGTCGTGTATGGATTACTTACCTGATACATATATTCCGTTCTTTTATTGTATCAACCAAAAACATGCTCTCTATGACTAATCGGATGAGTTCTACATACTTTGTTTATTTTTTTATATATAAGCTTTAATGACTGGTGTATAAAATATCATTGCTACCCAGCTTCAACTGTGTGCACGAGTCAGACATGACACCAAAGCAAGGGCTTTACATATGTATATTCCATGGTATCGCACTTTACATCTACGCAACCGGCTAGTCAAAGACAGCAACCCCCCCGCCCCCCCCCCCATTCTTGGTCTGTCGATATGCCCAGAGTGGCGTTCTTCAGATGTGACGCACTCGCTATATAATTGGGGTGATGGGGCCACACCCCAGCGTCTACTTCTAACGCGCCATAGTTCGGAACCATTAGCCGTATTTCCTTATAAATCCGGGTCTGGTGGCTTAGTGGACAATGTGTCTACAAATCCCGGCGGGCCTACTCAGCCTTTAATTCTTCGGAGGTCGATAACATGAGTACCATTTGGGTAATAATAAACACCTGTTATTCAATGCTAAAATACACCCAGCGGGAGCTTGACGAATACAGGTTATGTTGTTTCCTCGGTTACTCCCCATTTCCTCCATACTTTTATATTTTTCTGATTATTCTAGCTTCAATTAGTACACAATCAGACAATGTGTAATATAATTCAAAAGTATTTCAAACAGGGGCCCCGTACGTGTTGCCCAGGGCCCCGAAAATCCTTAACACAAAGTACAATCAATTTACCGGAACACAGCTCCAGCGATGCGAACCCCAAACCCCTGTAAACATCATTGTTAGTGATTTCCCCCAAAACCCGACCGGGGGCTGCGCTCGAAGAGACGGCGGCTGCGCTGCTGCTTTTATGAATGACTTGTGCGCGTGCGTGGGCATCTGTGCCAACAAATTAATATCCACTGGGCGGTCCTGCAACCGCCTTACCTAAGGATTAAAAACACACCTTAGAAAGAGGGGAGAGGATATATACGTGTCGAAGAAATTCATATTATGGCAACCGGAAGGAATTAAACATGCGAATGTTTTCACTTTGTATTCGTCAATGCATATTTCTGCTTGATTTAAATTATTTTAATTACTATGTGCTGATGCAGCCGTTGGTGCCTGGGCCCTCCTCCACTTTCTGAAATATTAACTCACGGTACATATTTGTGAATCAACGTGCACTTTCGGCAAAATCACCTCGAGTCGCTTCAAATTGACCCAAAATGTATTGTATCACTTTCAGCTTTGACCTGAAAACATCTTTATAAATAAAAGAGCATTATTGGCAAAATCAAGAGGTCTATCCTTGGCCAGTTGAGGCAGTGTTACTTGAAAAAAACAAAAAAACTTTTGGAGCAAACATGTGCCACAACAATAAAAAGAAGAAAAAATAAATAAAATAAAAAAGCTGAAAAAACATACTAACTCTACGGGTGGCCGTCCCACGTAATAACAATTGTAATTATTAAAGAATGGTATAGAATTTCAATAGAACAGCACGGGTAGCAGGTAGGTACTGAATAATCGTCAGGAGCAACTTGCCCTACTTGATTTGAATTAACCCTGGCGATAAGTATTCCAAGTGACACAGAGAGATAACCATGTAAAACATGAAATGGAGCACTGGTATTAATAAAAAAACATTCTTACCTTGATTCGTTCCTCAGCCTTGCGCTGCCGGCCGAAATTGTGCATGGTGGGTAAAAGCATCCCAGCCAATCGAAACACTTCTGTTATGCTGCTTGTCATACCAAACATAAGAGCAGTGCCAGGATTGGCTGGGTCAGGGAAACAACGCTCACTCACAGCTCTATGGGCTGTGGTGAAGCTACTCCACCTCCCAGGTAAGTTGATCATGGAAGCCTGACCTGCGCATGTTTGGTTGGCCACAGTGAAAACACTGGGCAATATGACGTGCCCAGTTCATTTTCACAGCCTCCTTCAATCCTTGTTTGAATTTCTCCGTAGCCCCGCCCTTACGCTACAGGAACCAAATCCCAAAAGATATGTAGCACTCACAGTAGGGGGTCAACGCCCCCACGCTCATAAGGGTGAGCGGCACCCTGCACACATATCTCTTCTCACTTCACTATTACAGCAAGTTTTGTCTGAAATTCTTGATGAATGATTTGAGTGTGGGTTACACGCAGAACTCCTTTGCAAGGTGAGCAGCCTACAGCTGCTTCCATCAAAGTTGACTTCTCTACCGAGAGCCAATGACCCTCTGCTCGCCACCCCAAAGACTAACTCATGTCACTCATTTCCCTTCTGCCCCGCCCAATTGCTCAGTTTCTATAGGGGCTTGTGGATTAACTCAAAGGAGACATATCGTATTCTATAACGCGGTAAATAAATACATCTTTTATCCGTCTTATTTAGAATAGCATTCTCCTACAGAGCAGGTTTAAAAGTATGCACAGTGTTCCTAGAGTAGACTACTTAGATCAACTCCAAAATGTCACACATACTTCAATGTGCATATGGTAAGCATTCATTCACTACCTTGTGCACTCATCCGCTTGTAGTAGATACTCAAAGTCTTCGTTGTGCTAACCTGTGCCTGGTTGGCTATACTTACATCTCAGTTACTTGACCTTGAGCCTGGGAAGCACAATCATGTTCCTACCAAGCAGGAACTGGTTCCTCGCTCACTACAGAGTGAAGGTCACATTTGCCTCCCTCACCCTCAGCTACAAAAAATGGCGTAAGGTTGTGCACACACCCTGCAAAGATGCGTGTTGCGCCTGAAGTCACAAGTTGAACCTGGTGTAGTTCGCTACAATAGACGATAGTTATCAGTGAGGTTTGTTCCACCATGAAACGAAAGTTGGCTGCCGAGAGTAACAAGGCAGTGCTGGGAGGGGGGCTGCGCACCAACTGAAGTGCTCTGGTTGCATGGCCTGCGGCCGTGTGAAGTGTTATCAGTGAGGTTTGTTCCACCATGAAACGAAAGTTGGCTGCCGAGAGTAACAAGGCAGTGCTGGGAGGGGGGCTGCGCACCAACTGAAGTGCTCTGGTTGCACGGCCTGAGGCCGTGTGAAGTGATAAGCCTTTGAACTATGGGAGTGTGGGAGGAGTGCTGCTACGGCCTGGGGGAAGCTGGCTGGGGAGGGGGAGGATAAATGAATGTAAGGCTGTGGGGAACAGAGTTTATGGCCCAAAAGCGTGTGCCTGTGGCCACGTGAACTTCATGAAAACGCCAGCAAAAAGCTAGTGGTTTCATGAGGATTAAGCTATTGGCAATGTAAATGACAATGCCATTTATTTATCTGTTTTCAAAACCAACACATAAATACAAATTTTGTCTTTTACAATGCCAATAGGTCTAACTTCTCCAAAGGCGAAACCATTGCATTGTAAATGCTTGTTCTTCTTATCTTTTTGGCCTCCACTGCGTTGTCTCTCGACCCCCTCAAAACCCCTCCAGTATTGAGGGTCACCGCCCGCCACTGGCGTAGTAGAGGATTGGCCACCTAATGTGAATTGGGTGTCAGCAGGAAGTGGGCTCTCCGTGAAGACTTTTGTACAAGGCGAAGGCTGTGCGTTGTAGTAGGTTTTAAATCCACAAAATGAAGACTATTTTTCCCTATAAACCAACGTTCGAGGAGGGGTCCTAGGGCTAGATTAACGACCCGGACCAACACGTGCCCTAATACTACTTATTTATAACAAAGAAATGTCTGTGGGTCAGTGAGAGGATAAGGGTTCCACTGTGTATATAGGAGTGTGACTAAAGAAGTAATTAGTGCAAAATGTGTAATAAACAGCACTCAATTCCTCAATTGGAAAAAAGTGCCCATCAGTTCCCATACGGTACCGCCCTATTCATCATCTGGGCTCTCCATACCCAGGAGAGAGTGTGGTCTGTCACTAGATATTGTTATGACAGACAAAACAACTCAAGATGAATGAAAGTTGTGTGGTGGGTGACCGAAAATGTTAGTGCATCTGGGTAACTGAATTGCAGTGCTTAGATGTGTGGTGAAAAGAAATGATATAGTGTTATAAAATTGGGTAGAAATTGAGTAGAGGTGAACAATTTTAATGATTTCTCTCAATTCTCCCAACATTGAAAATGTATAATAAACTGGCACATTTAACAAAATATCCGCATGCAAATAGGGTCAACATGTTTCAACATTTGTGACTATAGATATGCCACTGCTTTCTTCAGGACCTAGATTTAACAGCTACTGCAAAACAAGCATTTGCAATGCAATAGGTCTCGCATTGGGCAAAGTTTGAGCTTTTAGTATTGTAAATGGCATTGGCTATTTTTTTTTGCAGTAGTTACGTTTTGTTTTTATAAAAAGGGACATATAAAATATGTTGCATATTGACATATAATGATGCAGCCCACCTATGACTTATGCAGCAGCAAAATGGAGCAGCATTGAGATCAATTTGTACTGTAAGTGCAGCTCCTGACAGTCCTCTGACCGCAGGCCGGTCGCTGCCCTGCGTGTTTTCTGCTGGCAGCTGCACTCTGCAACCTTCCACTGTTCTAAAGGATTGTATCCCGAGACTGGGCATTATTGTATGTTAACTCCACATTCCGCAATACAAATAACTTGCACTTTCCTCTGCAAGGCCTATTTCTATTTATAGTGGCTTATCCTGTACTTTATTTAATTTCAACTTTTATTAAAAGAAAAAAAACTACTCACTTGGGTGTGTGGCTGTCTTATTTCCCCATTCATAAGTTGTAAAATGCATATTTAACCTGCAGAGTGAATTTTGTTCTGTTCATGTTATTAAAGTATACCACTAGCTGCTGAAAATGCCTTGCTGCGCTCTACCAGCTGTTGGTGATGTTGTATTAAATGTCCAATTTCAGTGACAGACCAAGCTCGAAGAAGCTCTCCTTGGAAGGATGCTCAGTGTGTACTTTTATTGAAGGGCACTGGCGCTCCTGCCTCTCCCATCCTTTGTACGTCAAACTCCCACACGTTCATCCTTCCAATGTATGTAAAAACATCTAACACCAGTGCTGCGTTTTTTAGGTCTGGCTACGAACAGCTTAAGTGTTTACACCGAAATCTGCAAACAATGGAAATTATGGAATACCCTCCCTCATTGGCTATGATGTGTGGAGTAGCCCCCCTGCACAAGCATAGGGTGATTTCACTGCACATTAGACATGCATCTGCTGAGAGCGAATAGACAGATTTCACTTAAAAACAGCCCTACTGACGGCCGCATACGAAGAAATAGCAGTGCCACTACAATGCAATAAGTCAATAAGGGAAGAAACCACTATATATAAAATTACATTTACACAGTTTTTCTAAATATTTTAAGAGACAGTAAATGAAGAGCCTTGGCTGAAACTGTTCCACGAACATGTATAAATAGTTGCACTATTTTTAGTATCACCTGTGCAAACTTGCGGTCACATTTCGTAGAAATGTGGTGTATGTGCCAGAAGCTTCTAGTGCCTGCATACTAGAAAGCGCTCCTTCAAGATGACCATCACCAACCTTTATAACATCCTCGTTACTCTGCCGGCCTGCGACCAGGAAGTCAGGCAGGCCGGCGCGACAACAGGAAACAGGAAGTAGGAGGGCGGGAGCCTACCCCGCCTCCCACGGAAGAGCCGCGATTGGTTGCAGCACCGGAGCAGGCAGGAGCCTACCCTGCGCCCCGGTGCCGAAGAATGGAGGAAGAGTCCTGCTGCCGGTGAGTGGGGCTTCGCTTTGTGGCTGGCCTGCGAGGGCGGGAGGGGGGCATGTGTGGGCGCGCGCGCGGCGGCCTGTGTATGTGTGCGTGTGTCTTGGAGTCTGTGGGTATGCGTGTGTGACTGTGGGGGAGGAGGAGGATGGGGTTGCGTGTCTGGGTGCCTGCGTGTCTGTGTAAGTGTAAGTGCGAGTGCGCGCGCGTGTGTGTGTGTGTGTGTGTGTCTGTGTCTGTCTGTGTGCATGCATGCATGCGTGGTAGGCTGGGAGTATGGGAGGGCGGCGCAGGACGGAACGTGCGCGTTCGCGCACACCAATCCAGCCTGGACTGCGCTCGTGCACCTTCTCGTCCGTCCTTCCCTCGAGACAGCTGACTATACGTCTCCAACCCTGGAAGCATCCTTTGGATGCTAATTCCAGGGCGAGACCTAAAAATAAGAAATATATCACCTGTATAATTTCAGGTCTTACTCAGTCTCCTCCAACGGGCTATTTGGTAGGAGAAAATTGCATCACCCCACTTGGCACCAGCTCAGGTGTGTGGAGCACCGCTCTTTCCGTCAGTACACCGGGCGTCCCTCTGAGCAATTTGGGGGGGGGGCTATTTTTCCCACCTTCACAAATTTACAATGTTAAAGATTTGGGTGGTGCATTATATGGTACAGAATTATGGGGATACATGCGGCTGAACAAGCCAACAACAGTAGTCCTTATCTACCTTGCCCCGGATTGCTCAGTCACTGCCTTTGTACATGGATTAGGGCAATTTCAGGTCATAATTGTATTGGCGATATCTTTGGTGAACAGAAGAGCTTTTACCATATTGTCTAGCACTCAAAGAGTTTATCTCCGTAGCCATCCTTCATAACATTGCATGGTTTAAAAACGTATGAACCCAGATTACTTCGCTGGGGATGGAAGAGTAATGAAATAATTGGGGGGGATGCCTAAATGGCAACTAAAGATCTGCTAAAAGAAAAATATTCAACGCATGCTACTAAAAGGGAATATGTGAATCCCAAGCAGGGGCCACTGATGGCTGCGTTTTGGGAATGTCAATCTAAGTTTGAATAATTTTAGGGCTATAGAATGCCTTTGGCTGCTGAAAAATTATATGTTTAAATGTGGGATTCTCGCCATAAATATGTTTTGCGCAAATGGTATAATGCTAGTGTCTGCTATGTCCATCCTGTAAAGAGAAAAGGGAACCTTTGGTCCAATTATTGTTTTTCTGTAATGCTTATCATTATCCTAGTAGGAAATGGATGGTTTGCATATGTCAGGGTAACAGAGCATGTAGTGGCGCTAAGGATGCTTAGTACTGATACCAGCGAAGTGATTGTTTATAGCATGAACAAGTTACATTTTGTCCTTAGACACCAGGCAGTAAAAAGTATCAACAAGGAAGATTACAAGGTTTAACAATTATGTAAAGTTATTTTAGGGTTGTTAAGTGCGTACAGTGTTTTTTATTTCTTTAATATATCACCTTAGAACTTTCTCCTCTACCATTGCTCCTGCCATCTCACCCTTTGCTCATGGTCCAAGAACCCGGTCGATGGAGAACTTGCACTTGCAGCTCCCATTGCTGCAGTCGGCCCTGCGATGTTTATAAAGCAATGTTTGAATTATTTTATAGGGTTTATTATGTGTGTTTAAAGGGGTTTCACTCAGAATAAACTTGACACTAGCTGTGACAACCACAGCTTTCTTGGGGACTGGGGTGGGAGCTCCAGGGTCGACACATCCCCTGCCAGCTTCCCAGCCAGCACCCAACGTTAGTGCTGGCCACTTTTTGTTTTTGTGTGTTGACACCGGGACACCTACATCTGTAAAATAAGTCGAGGGTCGATGTGGGAGCACCAAGGCCCCAGTGGCCCCTCATCCAGCACCCATTGTGGGTGCTGGTGAGAGCCAGCAACAACTATGCTCCCACCCTGCATGAGCAGATTTTAGCTCTGCTCGCAGCGGGAGAAAACATTCTCTCAAGGAACATAAGGACATTTTTGCTCCCGCCAGAAATGAAAGACATAGGTCGACGCCAAAGGATGTCTCTGGGGACATACTAAGGCTCAGGGAGGAGTGCCCCACATCCCCCTGTCCCCAAAAAAGGAATTGGCCCCCAGTGATAGGGTCCTCAGGGCCATACTACAGCTCAGGGAGCAGGTACACACGCCCCTCTACTCATAATATATGAGATCGTCCCTAGTGATGTGGTGCTCGGGGCTCCAGAAGGCTCAGGGAATGGGGCTCTACACATGCTCCCCTTCCCAAAAGCATTAATATAAAAAACACCAATGCCAGAGCACTAGCACACCTCAGGGCTTATAAAAGAAAAGGGAAGATGCCCTTTTTTTTTTTTTTTACAACACAGTGGTTCTAATAATCCAATTTTTGGCCCCAGAGGAAATACACAAACATGGGGGCTTAAGGGGGGAAGAATATCTTGCTCCTGGTCCACCCTCAAGATCTTTTTATGTCAAAGCCTACCAGACAGTGCAACTGCCTGGTTTGCTTATGATGTCTGGGCATTTGGGAAGCTTCCCTGTGAATGCATTTCACCCATTGCTTACTATTGGCTTTGTAATTCAAATGTGCTTGCTTTCTAGTTGTTGGCTTTATTTGTTTTAGGCTATCCAGCTTGAATTCGTCCCTCATATAAGCATCCCTTGTTTACTGTATCCTTCTGAATTTTCATTTTCTATAAACAGGCCTTTAACTCTTGTTCTTATCATGTCACATTTGCTGTGCAATTAAAGACAGAGATCAAATGTCGGGCTCTGTATTCCAAGGGACCTTGGTGTTTACTTTTCTAGAGCGGACTTCAAAGAGGGAAAATGTATTTGACAATACAACCTGCTGAGTACACATGTGACAGGACAGGCTGTAAGGTATTTTTTCTAGCACACAACAAAAAACGAACTGTGCTGATATTTCAGAATTAGGAAAGCAGAAATGGAGTACATTATTTTTTGTAATTCTGAAGTGTAGTGGAAACATATTTTAATACCATCAAAACACAAATACACTAAGCAACGGTGTTGCCACACATTATCGTTTGTGTGTTGTCTAGTTTTACCAGTAAACCTGTAGGACTGTGCAAATATAATGATCATTTCAATTGGAAATATGTTGTTTGTAATGGCATTGCGCCATCACACAATGCATACTCCAAACTACACCACTCCATACTACTCCGCTCTACATCACTCTACCCCAACCCATGCCCTTCTACTCTCCCCATGCCACTTTATTGTACGACACTCCATTTGAAGACACTCTAAGACATGTCAGCCCAGTCCTTGCTACGCTATGTCCCTCCACTCCCTCCACTCCAGTCCACCCCACTCACTTCCAATCGACCCAGTCTACCCAACTCACTTCCAATTGACCCCAGTCTACCCCACTCACTCCCAATCGACCCCAGTCTACTCCACACAAGTCTATACCACAAAAATCTACCCCACTCTAATCCACCCAATTTATCCCACTCTAATCCACCCTACTCTAATCCACCTGATCTATCTCACTCCACCCTACTCTAATCTATCCCACTCCACCCTACTCTACTCCAATCTACCCCACTCTCCTTCACTCTACCTCATTCCACTCCACCCCACTCCTCGCTGCCCAACTCCTCTCTACCCCACTCCTCTCTATTCCAATCTACCTCACTCCAAACGACCCCAATGTACAACACTCCACTCTACCCCACTACCCCAATCTACCCCACTCCACTCTATACCATCCTACTCCACTCTGCTCGAACCACTCCAATCTACCCCACTCCAATCTATACCATCCTACTCCACTCTGCTCGAACCAAATCTACCTCTCTTCACCCTAGTCTAATCTACCCTACTCCAATCTATACCACCCTACACCACTAACTCTTAGCCATGCTGAACAGCGGCCATACTGGTGTATAACTTGGTTAAAACACATTGCCAAAGTCAATAGCTCCCACATAGGTGAGGCCTACATACAAGTAAATTGCTCTTGGATTGATGCTGGTGCGGCGGTCTAGGTCAGTGGCTGTGATAGGGATAGGATACAGTCCTGTCTTTGGTACAGGCTTCCCAATACCATCAGACAGATATCAGGCAGGCAGCAATGAACAGAATCAGGAGTTTACATGATTTCCATTTGCAAAAAGAGCCGGACAGATTTGGTGCATTTCCCCTGGTGTTGCCCATCCAAGGTATCTCTTTCTGCAGCCAAAGACATGTCCTGTCTAGTTGAGCATGGTAACCAAGGGAGGCAGTTCACAGAGGTGGGCAGCAAGGACAAAACTACAATAAAACATATCTCCAAATGGTTAATGGGGCTGCCATGGAGATGGTGCAGTGCTTAATTTGAGCGGGTGGTTTCTGGTGCTTGACACCTGCACTAAATTGTCAACACCAGCACTTACTGGCGCAGTTTGTCTAATAAAGAAACAAGCATAACCGTTGTTTATTAATCCCATGTACATTAAAAATGACTAATACATGCCACCAAAACCATTCTTGTAGATTTGGAAATCTGGAATAATCAGATTTGTCACACTTGCATGAGTGCAAGGTTAGTAGTTGTGTTGTGACTAATTTGCAGGGCTGACTGCAGCAATGGGCGCTGCAAGTGCAAGTTCTCAGTGGACCGGGTTCTTAGAACATGAGCAAAGGGTGAGGTGGCAGGAGCAATGGTAGAGGAGAAAGTTCAAAGGGGATAAATTAAAGTTCTAAAACACAATATTACAAAGTTAGATTTTAGGTAGATATCCCATCTCGCGTATCGTGTTTTACTTTGTATTCACTTGCATAACAAGGTTCTTCACGCTCAAGACACACGTCTAGCAGTACAAAACATTGACGAGCCCCTCACCGTCGCCTACTTCTTCCTGAGAAACAGAAGAATGTTAACATAAACTACAATTTTGTATTTCTCTGAGAGCTATTTTTACTTTTACATAAAACATTCTCAAGGGGCTCATAAGTGAAAAGCGATGCTGATAAAAGGAAACAAACGCAGAGAGTTATTTTATACATTAGACATCAGCTTTGCTGATAATCACATGGGGGGTGGAAGTGTGAAGCACTGCTGCTTTTGTTACTGGGGGCCGAATTTGCAGCACCACTTTCAAAACCGGCCCCCACTGCTGCAAACCCAGCTCCCACCCTTCCAGACTCCCAGGGAAAACCCCAAATACTGGTCCAGCCTGTCAGTGACTGATTCAGGACTGTTGCAATCATTGGCTGCACCAGGGCCCAGGGTAGTGAGGGACCCACTATACTCTAATAAAGGCTGTGTGTCACTACACAAGCAGGAGAAAAGGGCCCAATTTCGTGGTTTGCATTAGGGCCCATGGCAGAAGGCTACGCCACCAGGCTAATTCACTCTCCTGGGTGTGAGAATTACAAGCAGATTGGTGTTTATCATATCTTTAACATATTGATGCAAATAAAATGTTGAGAAAAGTGATTTTTATGGCAACTATTTAGAAACAAAAAGGACAAAGAAGCCTACAACAATTTGAAACCCATGACAATATATTTTTCGCACAATAAGATGACCATCCAAAATGGTTCCTCTGCTCAGCTAGGAGTCTTGGCCCTTTCAAGTGGTGACGTAGGGATTTCGGTGTGCGTGACAGATTCCCAAATACTACAGGAAAAGAAACATTATTCAATTTGATTCCAGTAAGATGGAGTAATTGATAATTAAAAAACACTAAGTTTTTAAAATGGGGGGACTGTGTTTTACTAACATCAGATTTTGTGCATATACTTTCACAATAATAGTTACTGTACTTTTTTTTACTGAGTTGTGCTTAGTTGACATTTATTTCAATCTTCGTTCCCCCTTGTTTTGCTACTAATTTTCTTTAAAATGCACTCTCCAGAGACAGACTGTTGGTTACTTTTTGAATTAAACAGGATTGTAGACTGGAATGCCTAGCCAACAGTGAACTTAAGACAAGTAAGATACACTTAGGTACTTTGCTTTAGATAAAAGTGTACTACATAAGGAAGAACAAATCACATTTTCTTTAGTCCATGGGATCTTAATACAAGAGGTATGAACCAGATGGTGTCCCTATATTTCTCATTTCAACTTTCTATCATGTTTTTGAAATGGAATTTACTACTGCCCATGACATCCACACCTCCTTTGGAGTAAGTCCACTCCCCTTCCAACTCCTTTTAGTGCATCAGTCACAGGAAGTGCTAGGAGTCTGTCGGCCAAGGTGTAGTTCAAGGGGAAGGCAGCCGCCCAAGATGCCCCACACACAGCACTGCAACATCGGGCACTATACTCTTCTGCATCTCACATTTCCACCTCCTACAACCCCTGACACATACTTCCATTAAATTAGTCAACACATATTGCTGTAGCCTCCAGGCATTTACTACATCCTTGCCCTTCATTGAAATAGACTGTAGAGTCTCTCTATTCATTTCAACCACACAATCACAAAAGAGGATCTGTAAACAAAAACACAAATCTTTTACACTATCTGTTTAGTAAAATTATGATATGCGATACAACACATGTATGCTTATATAAGTGATCCACATCTGCAAAAATAAGTCAGATGTTTGCTTGCCGATGCGGCGGGATAGCATCAGCAAAAAAGTGCCCAGTATTGTCAATTGCCATGCGCATCAGCAAGCATGATATTACGCTGGCCACAGAATGACGACAATTGTGTGCATTGCATTTGTCGTCACTCATTTACTTCCATACATATTAGTGTTGTACCTAGTTTGATTGCGTTTTAATTTACCATTTTAAGATGGTGGATGCTCATCCTGGCAATGTATTTCTTTTGCTATCACACAAAAGGAGATCAGAGGGAAGAAAAGGACAGGGTTGCCCTCCACTCAAAAACTGTCAACAACAAAGAACCCTGTCCTTCAGACGTAAGTTATATCAGTAAATTGTATAACAGACGCGTCCTGTAATCCTGGTCACTGTTACTCTCCCCTATATACCGTATTTTCCTTCGGGGGTATTAACTGTAATACGTCCAATATTTGAAAAGTTAAAAAGAACACCTATTAGCCAACAGTTCTTGACAGTCGCATAATACAAACAAACAGCTGTCTGAGGCCTTGATCAATACCAAGTATCCACCACATATGATTGAAAACAGACAGAGTTCCACACAAAAATATGTGAAGAACCGAATGGCACCTCACGGGAACACCACCATCGGGGCAACTGGCATGTAATCTCCAGACTAGGCCCCTTTCTCATCACTGGTCGTCATTCGGTTAAAAAAAAGAGAGAATGTGTCCAAAGAAACAAACCAAAAAGTGCAAGTAAACGTGGATGCAGGTTCAGTCTGCAAATGACAAACAAAAGTGCTTAAAATCAGCAGGCATACCTCTCCGCAATTTTATTCATAGACACTGGGTGTGCACTGTTGAATTAAAAAGGCTGGTAGCTATTCTCGCATACCATTACCCATTGCCAAAATGTTTCTCTGCCTCAGTATCTTTAGCAGATTCGTCAGGGCTACACACCTTGTTGCCACACCACTGTTGGACACTCTGTTCTATGTCAACTGTCAAGAAAGAAGCACAATAGAAATATTAAAATATTGCAAACCCAGTCCACCACATTTTGGAGATATGTGTGTGATAATGTATTCTTAATATTTACCCTCAGGCAAGCCACTTCACTTGTACCAGCTGCCGAGGAGCAAGAGCACAAAAATGATACTCCAGGAGTGAGTTTCTGTAAACACACCGATTGTAGTCATCAGTCTTAAAACACACAAACACAACAGACCAAAGAAACACAAAAAAATGTCAGCAGTGTTCATTTCTTTAGGACTGAGATGTGTATCAATTGACAAACACCTCGTGTTGCCTAATTTAAAGGAAAAGGTCTATCAATTTGTACCACCTTTGAGTTGTAGCGCAAAGATGTGGTATTCTAAAAATTAGTCCAACAAGACTATCACATATCTAAAATGTATGGAGTCGAAGACCACGTTACTGAAATGGTTTCAACGATATTGAGAAACAGCTAAAGGAAGTCACTCAAGCTCTTAGTAAATCGTTTCTTATCAGATTACAAAAAATCGTCCCTGTAGGGCTAGTGTATTAAATAAGAGCCACGTCAGAACAGACAAAACCGGAGTGCAATCGCATCCCGCTTTCATTCAGACCAAGCAGCCCCTAAATGACAAGCTTCTACTGCCTCTACGAACGAATATATAGCCATCAATGCCCCGGTATTCTACATCTCACCGTGTGTATTCATGCCGAGCGCGTTGTCTCCTTCTCGTGTGTCCGCTCTGTTCTGCCTCAATAAACAGGGTTTCTACGCAGAGACGCTGCTACATGAAGAACACGTGATGCCGCATCTACTAGCATGGCGGCCATCTTGAAACGGTCCCGAAAATATTAATAAAACCCTCATCGTGGCGATGTTAATTCACATTCGCCAAGGGCAAGCAAAAGGGAATACCACGTGAAAAAATAATAAAATAAAGATCACGCTGTATCCCAAAAAACTGTTCAACCAATTAACAAAAAACATGTCATGCAGGTTTATAAGAAGTGTGCCCGGATTCAGTGTATAGAACTACTCTCTTTCTGGATCAGAACAACATGCATGTTGCCAAAAGCCTTACATGTAGGTGGCAAGGGATATTCTATTGCCTGAAAACAAATCGAATCAGTGGCTAAAGGATCATAATGTATAATATAATACAAAATGTTTGTAGTCACTAGTCCCTTTCAATGAATCAAAGAACTGCAGGGCCACAATAAATCCACCAGAGCCGTGGTGGATACCAAAGAGCAAAGACTCAAAAAAACACTCAGCTAGAGTTTTATCCTATTCCACTCTATAATCTCATTGAGCCCCGAATGATCTGTTTTCCCTCTGTAAATCCAGCGAGCTTCTTTGGACAGCAAGATGTTCTCGATATTTTGTGTGGTCCACTTCACCTTTTCTAGGACCGTCCAAGTGAAGGAATGTTTTTCACTAAAACAATGTTGCACTAATTTTGTCGTCAGTTTGCCTGCCTTTATAGTGCTTAGATGTTCTTGCAACCTGACCTTGATTTTACGTGACGTCAGCCCAATATATTGCAGGCCACATTGACAAAGAAGTCGATAAACCACATGAGTGGTGTTGCAGTTGCTAAATTGATTTAAAAACCATTCTCTTCCAGATGTTAACATGACACTAGTACTCTTTTTGGTGAGGTGGCACACCGAACAGGAGCCACATGGATAGTGTCCATTGGGAATGGTGCTAACACTCAATGCTCCATCCACGGGCTCGCGGGTATGCACAAATTTATCCTTAAGATTACCTGCTCGCCGGATTGCGAACCTGGGTGGTGGCATCTGGAGTGTCCAACAGTGGTGTGGCAACAAGGTATGTAGCCCTGACGAATCTGCCAAAGATACTGAGGCAGAGAAACATGTTGGCAATGGGTAATGGTATGCGAGAATAGCTACCAGCCTTTTTAATTCAACAGTGCACACCCAGTGTCTATGAATAAAATTGCTGAGAGGCGTGCCTGCTGATTTTAAGCACTTTTGTTTGTCACTTGCAGACTGAACCTGCATCCACGTTTACTTGCACTTTTTGGTTTGTTTCTTTGGACACATTCTCTCTTTTTTTTAACCAAATGACGACCAGTGATGAGAAAGGGGCCTAGTCTGGAGATTAGATGCCAGTTGCCCCGATGGTGGTGCTCCCGTGAGGTGTCATTCGGTTCTTCACATATTTTTGTGTGGAACTCTGTCTGTTTTCAATCCTATGTGGTGGATACTTGGCATTGATCAAGGCCTCTGACAGCGGTTTGTTTGTTTTATGCGACTGTCAAGAACTGTTGGCCAATAGGTGTTCTTTTTAAGTTTTCAAATATTGGACGTATTACAGTTAATATCCCCGAAGGAAAATACGGTATATAGGGGAGAGTAACAGTGACCAGGATTACAGGACAGGTCTGTTATACAATTTACTGATATAACTTAAGTCTGAAGGTCAGGGTTTTTTTAAGTGCACCAAAATGTGTGTTTTATTTCTAAGAAAGGAGCTGGCCGGTAGCCAATTGCAGCTTCAGGCAATCACATTGAGAGAAAGAGCATGAAAGGGGAGTCATGGTTAAGTTGAGGACATTAAAGGTCAATGAGTGTCCGGAGCAATGAAGGATGAAGGTAGAGGAAGTTTAAATAAAAAAAATACAACACAGCGGGACTGGAGGGGTGAGAAAAGCAACAGATGAGTTTTGGAGGAGGCAAGCCACACGCAGTGATGGTGAGGAAGTAGGAGGGAAGCAGCACACAGATGGAGAGCAAGGAAGCACTGACTCCCATGGAGTGCTGCAAGCAAACGAAAAAAGTAGTAACCTGATGCAGGGCATAGCCTTTTCATTAAAAAAAAGATGGTAAATACTGTGCTCCAGCGTAGGGTCAAACACAAGAGGAGGAAGGAAAGCCATCAAATAAGCTTTCTGTAGACCAGACCACTAAAAACTGCATAAACGTGAGCAAACAACTGGTTTGAGTGGATTACACACCATTCAGATGTCCTGGATTGCCCTGAATCTGGCCTTCGTTAATTGTTCCCCAAGGTGTGTAGGTCATACTAGTTGAACACCTCATAAGAATGAAGTTTGATCCAGAACATTCTGGTTAAATAAAACCAGCTCACCATGAAAATGCAAATGAATCCAGTACTTTTTCTAGATTTCACAGGTTATGTGCTGAACACACAAATAGAGAGTCTAAGGCAGCATTTAAGCTCTTTTTAGAATCAGTAGCTTCCCCTTTTGAAATAAGTATATAGTGTAAACAGATGTCGGCATGTGAGGCTTTGCATTACCGCCTTGGCAGTATGCAACGCTTTTAACATTGCTTGTAGATTTTAATATATTTTGTAACCACAGGCACCACGGCGGTCATGTTTATTGCAATAGCGGCTAAACAGTGGTTATGGAGCAAAATCAGCTGTCCTCCTGGAATAACTTGAGGAAACAAAGGCATGCACATTAGTCATAAACAGAACAAAATGGGTCTGTGGGGCAGGAAGATGAACGTGTAAGGCAGGGCATCTGCTGTAGAGTTTCAAGCTTGTTTTGAAAGGAGTATGAACTCACACCAAAACGTTAACCTAAAAAGATAAAACACACCGCCACCATAAGCTGGAAAATAAATGTCAATCACATGCCAAAACTCACACAATATGTAGCTCTAGCTGGGTCAGAGAGACATATTTAAGTCCATATCAGACGCCCTTAAACTAGGCTCTACAATGCACTGGAAAAAAATCAAGTTGTCTCCTGTTGAAAACAAGGTCCACCATTCATTAAAAAAAACTCTAGTGCATATCAGCTCCCATCAATTCAGGAGGAAACTTCAGTGGTGCTCATGTTGCTATGAGTCCACCGCAATTCCTACAGTATGTCTGCAGCGATTTAGTCCATAAGCCTAGCTTGATCTTGGACACAATGAAATTACATCTGTTGTACATATAATTGCTGTGAAGTAGCACTTATTGTTAATGGAGACAGCAAGTTTGCAGACATGTTTGCTGTGGTGCTCTCAGTGGAGTCTCCAACCTAATTTAAATTTAATTGGATAATAGTAGGATTTCTGAAAGACCAAGGGCAGTGCACTTGATTTAAAGGCATAAGTACTGTAAATTGGGCGACACACCATCTAGAATTGGCAACTTTATTTCTGAGATAGGCAAAAGGAAACGCATGGATAAAAGATACAGAAGCAAGTGGCTGTTCCCTACAAAACACACCACCCTCTTAAATGGAGATTGCTGACCCCTGTCCATTTGATATCTTTCCTGAAAGGGTTTGATACTACTGGTGCAGCACAAACGTTGCCCACCCTAAATAGGCCACAAATACTTAGCAGACGTGCACTTAACACGTTTCTTGCAGGGTGAATAAACTAAGGTAAGTGTTGTAAGGGACATATTAAAGAGTCCCTTCACTGTATGATAAGAGACTTTACTCATATTAATGTGTTTTACCATAACTAATTGTGATTTTTTATGAACAGAATATCCTAGCACTCCACTGTGATTAATCTAGGTCAGTTAAATGTTTGATTCAAAACAAGTAACAAAAATTAATAAATATGCAAAAATTCATGTACTACCAACAAGTTTCGTTCTCATAGGAATAGAGAATTTATTTTTAAATCCAATTTGAGTTGTATCATCAGAACAACATATGAATCATTTCATTAGTGACAAACAAGCAAAAAAAGAGAATTTTACCACAAAAAAAAGGAGAAATATTTTTTTGACACTCAGTTTGAAATATCATTAACGAAGAAGACGGTATACTCTACCTGTCTGTGACCAAGAGATACTGAGATTCCTTAAATCACAATGTCCTAAGTGACAATTTTGAAGATCGAGATACGCTGGTACTACTGCATGGAATACAATAGAAATAAAGACATCTAAGATTGGTGACATTTGGGAAAACAAAGAGCCTTGAGAAAGTCACATGACGTGATGAAACACGTGTCGGCTGTTGTCGTTTAAGAACCTGCGAGAGGAGAACACAAAACCATTGTTAATATATAACAAGGACCCTCTATCCATTAAGGATATTTCAAACTGAGTGTCAAAAAAATATTTCTCTCCTTTTTTTTTGTAAAAATCTCTTTTTTTGCTTGTTTGTCACTAATGAAATGATTCACATGTTGTTCTGATGATACAACTCAAATTGGATTTAAAAATAAATTCTATATTCCTATGAGAACGAAACTTGTTGGTAGTACATGAATTTTTGCATATTTATTAATTTTTGTTACTTGTTTTGAATCAAACATTTAACTGACCTAGATTAATCACAGTGGAGTGCTAGGATATTCTGGTCATAAAAAGTTTGACTACATTAGAAATGTCTTTGACATATCTTGTGTAATTGTGCACCTAGGTAGTAGGGTGCGTACATATCCCGAGAAGCACCAACCCCAATTGTTAACTTTTGAGGTATTACTATTAAACCCCGAATACCTGTCCCTATCTGAATACAAATGTATATGAAGTGTGCCTTCGTTACATTACTACCATAACTAATTGTGATAACTAAACTATCTTCATTTAGTAGATAATGTACTCACTATAAAGATGTAATGGGATTTCATAAGTGTGTGCTATAATTCATGATTTTTTTTTATTTGAAATCTAGCTAGAAACCATCCCCATATATGTAGAATTTGATTTTACTTAAATCGCCATGAAGATCATGTAATGTGTGCATTAATATTTCATATATTTGTAGTTCTTAACCATCTTTACAAACCATTAAAGACATTTCTGAATATTGCATGTAATGTGAACTTAATCTGTTATACAAACACACTCCCCCAGGTAGGGAACAAGAGACTCTGGGGTCTCAAAGGTGAGCTGCCCTCCCAACACAACATATTAACACATAATAAGCTCACCTAGAATTTTGCATTTTATAGAGATATGCGATGTATCCCTCCCAATGCTACTCAGTACAAGTGTTGGGCATACAATGAAATGAAACAGATTGTCTTCAAACACCACCAGGTGTCATTCTTCATCAGAGGACAGTCCTCGCTCTCCAGAACCTCCATTTGATGGAGAGCAGTCCTACACCAGGAGTCAGGGAAGCACTTCTAATTAAGAATGGATCCATTCAATAAGTGTCTTAAAAACCAACATGGCATCCTAAAACAGTTTATTCACTAGACATGACACTTTGTGATTAAAGGGGAATTAGTACCCCATTCCCACTGTTACTTTTCACATGTTTCTGCCTTCTGGCTCAATTGAGTCTGTGGCTTTCATCAGGAGGGGCATTCGGAATGCTAATGAGATAATGTGCTTTGCCTCTAAACCAGAATGACCTGTGTCTACCTCTATTAGACACAAATTCACTTGTGTATAAATGTGCACATCCATACTAAATGTAAGGGTGGGCATAGCAAGCATAGTGCCTTTACGTATATTTCCACAGAGTTTTAAAAAAACTCTGTGGAAATACGCTTCCGCCTCCCTCCCAAATTAATAAAAGGCACTCACCTGCATGGCTGCCTCCTCCTCTGCCTGGCTGCTCTCCTTCCTGGTCCTCGCCGTCCTTCTCCAATGAAAAAAACACTATGTTGTGCAAATTGCGCATGCGCAAGACACACAACTGTTTTTTTTCATAGGAGAATGAGGGCAGCAAGGAGGACGGCAAGGTTGGCGAGGAGCAGAAAGGAGAGCGGCCAGGCAAAGGAGGAAGCCACGCAGGTAAATGCCTTCTTTTTCGACTTATTTTTATTAATTTGGGAGGGTGGAGGGGCTGGCTAACTACCCTCCGCTACGGAGGGGAGTTTTTGCCTAAACTCAGCGTATGGAACGGAGCATGCAAAAAATTTGCAAACCCCGTTGACAGAGCGGAGTTACCCGCCCGGAGTTAATTAAATGTGCTCCACTGAGCTATTGTTTAAGATGTCCTATGTAGGCCTATATTTCACCGTGCTGCATAAAGTTGATTTCATTTTTCTGCTAACTCAAGATTTCTTGCAGGTATTCATATGCATGGCTAGTTGTAGAATAGATACGTTACTGTACTAGAGAAAGGTTTAAAGAGCCTGAGAAGAAGACTTAGATAAAGGAACATTGAGAACCAGAGCATCAATTAAAAGGCCCATTGAGTAAAGGTTGCCATCTGATGTATACGTGAGCAACTTCTGTCATTCCCCTGTCCAGTGTGGGATTACTTGCCGATGTTGCAGTCTGCAACATGAGAATTGGACAAAAACAATGGACCCCTGATGATGCGTACAAAGGGGGGTTTATCTAGTGGATTTTGTGTGTTATAATTTAGTGCTCACAATGCTGGAGATTTGGAGATGCTCCTTTTGCCCTAGACGGAAGCTTTCCAGAAAGATTCTCTCTGGGAGGCTTCCTAACCACTCTTTGCAGATCCTGAATGCTTAGAGCATTTTCCTCGACCCTGTGAGGTTTAAGCCTCAATGCCTACTTGATTCCTTATTAACTGTGGCTTACGCAAACACTTACATCTCACCCATAGAAGACTCTTGACCGAGCTTCTGCAGTGCTGACACCTAAACCTATCTTTCTTTGCTCGACTCCGATTTTGTTTTGTGCAATTCCCTGTTTTTTGGGACTCCTTAGGTTAACCAAACCATCCACTTTGTTTGGACTTTGCTTTCTGTGATTCTAGATTTACCTATGCTGAGACATCAAACCTAGAGACTTTTATCTGAGCATCAATTGCTTTTATTGCTATTCTGCACCGCAGAGACCTAATTTCTTGTTTAAGGAGGTTGGGTTTCCCAGTTGTTATTCTCCATCTTTATAGCATGGTGCTGTGAGTTGTGTATTTTAACTTAATTTGAATTTGCAATACATTTTGTTAACCCAAGCTACTGATTTCTGGTCGCTGTTAAATTAATTTTGGTTAATGTAAATGCTGCCTCCAATCACCTCATAGTCAGATAGAATGGTCTGTTGAATGACCAATGGTAAGCAAGTGGGCCCAGAAAACACAGTATCACTCCCCGAGGCCATAGGCTTCTCCATCAAAATTACATTTTAATTAGTTTTGAGCTTGCACTTTCACTTATTTTCACTACTGAGTTGTGTTTTTTTTTTAAATGGGGATCCCATTTCTAAGCGTACATTTCTTCTTTAGAGCTACCTTTCACACTGCTTAAAATGAGTTTAGGGCACTCAACACTTTACTTTTGATAAGTCCGATGGGATTTTTACTTTCCCAAGCCTTGTAAGGTAGTATGCAATTTGGCAGCCATCATGAGCAGTGATTGAGCACGGAAGGGGCCCCTCCATGTACCTTGCAGTGGGGACCCCCTCAAGTTTCGTTACGCCACTGATGCTTTCAGTCTTCACATGCATCAAGAGCTAAACATGCCTTCCTGGTAAGAATTACCAAATATATAAAAGAAAGATTTGGTGGCCATTCTCTGGCTGTGGTTACAGCCAACATTTGGAATTCGCTACCTCTATCCCAGCGTGCCCAATCCATTTTGAGTATCTTTAGGAAACAGCCCAAATCCTTTTTGTTTTCAAATACCATCTAGATTGCAGAGTCATTTTTGCACCAATGCTTTCCACTTTTCCCACACCTTATGAGCACCAGCACACTTTTTTTACTGAAGTAGCTGCTGCGCTTTACAAATTTTTCCAGTCAAACAAATGTAAAGATATGGCTGGATGTGTCCCATTTTAATTCCCAAATTGCATAGCATCTTTCTTACCTTCGTACCCAGGTTATTTTAGTTTGTTACCAAATTATTGTTTGTGTGTCTGTAAATTGTGGGTTGTAGTAGAGAGAGTCCAGGAAGAAGATTGGCATGCAGCAGCCTTCTCGCCTTCCTGTCATAATTCACTTGTCTCTTTCCACTTCTGTCATTCACAGTAGTGTTCCTCACAGGCTGTGAGATCTACCACTTCTGCCTGATCAGAGGTTTTGGCAAACAACACAGTTGATGGACAGAATGTAGAACAAGGTCATACATTCACCCCAGTACAAGGATCCGGGCCTAAATCCATCGTTTTTCTGCAATCCACACCACCCTGGGTTAGACACTGGCTATGTGCAAATCAGCTCTGACCCTGTGCCTCATGGGAACAGTCCAGTCTGAACTACCAAGCCATGTCTTTCCCAGACCGGAATCTAGCATCCAAGGACCGGTTTCTGGCTATCAGAGGTTTTGGCCACATCCTTTGATGATGGATCATGAAAAACCCAGTAGGAGGCTCAGGATATTGGACACCATGATTAGAATTTTGCTCAGCCTGGGTACATTTCTGCACAGATTTTTACAGGGAACTTATTGGGCATACTTTAAATTTGGGATCCCTTGTTGCTGTAAGAGAGAGAGTGATGAATGAGTGCTTTCTTGCAGAATGTACTATTGCCAGGTAGGGCTGAGATAATCTCTGAAGACATTATCGAATGCTGGGCTGGGACAGGCTGGAGCGATGAATGTGTGGGAGCAGGGAGTCAATAGTTGACAAACTAGGGCAGCGAGAGGCCACGATCTACATTTTCTGTTTTTCACACTACTTGCTCAAAGCAGTCCTTAATTTTGAAGCACTACCAGTTCTATCAGGCTGCATGTGAGAGAAGACCAAAGCTCTCAATACTTGAGCTGAGTTAGTAGTGCTGAATTGTTACCAGAGTGGATTGAGGGGTGGAAATGTGACTATTAGCATAAAAAAGAACTATAAACATCCCATATTAGAGCCATTGACAGAAGGGTGGTATCCACTGAGATGAGCTTGGGTAAAATTAAATAAGAAAGTGAATAACTAGGTTGCACTGATTGTCTATGAGGAGATCAGTTGTAAACTAAGTACCACTAGAAAGGCAGGATGGCAGTGATTGATCAAAGAAAATATTACAGGTAGTGTCATCAGATAAGTGTGTTAACAAGAGTTTTATTGAGATATGGTACATGATCGGGGAGTGTTCTTAACAGAGATTTGCCAAATCCAAATTATCTTCTAAATTAAACAGTTCTTCTGATAGGAAGTTGTAGATCTGAATGGGGTTTTACTCATCATTCCCTACATAAAAGACGGAATACTGCAGTTTTCTGAAGTAGAGTTTTACCTTGACTTGGTCTCATGGCAGCTGAATATGTCCTGTAAACATTTAGTTCAGTCTCTGAATAGTATGCTGACATGAAGACATGAATATGAATTCCATTTAAGTAATGCAATGAGATATACATTGCGAATGGAACAATGAATTGACTGAACTTTATTGGAAGGAGGTGAAAACTGGTAACAAGGCCTCCAAGAACATAGATTAGTCAAGGATGATGGTGATATCCTTGGCGATTATTACGTATGGCAAAAAAGGTTTCAAAACCCGTAGGTTGAAACACAACCTATGATATGAGCACTATGAGGTACAAATCGAAATCGGTTAACATTTTAAGGAAAATTTCAATTTAGCCATGCAGAACAGGGGTTCAGAGGTAGACTGTTCCTCACAATACAATGAGAGTAAGATCAATCAGTTATTGTATTCAAACATTGATTCTGTGTCTTGATGGGGCGGATGTGACTAGGTAATTAGTGGTGTGATTGAAGGCAATGCAACTCCCAGAATTAAACACTGTATGAAACATGGATTGGCTAATCCAATACATCTGGTGTTTGCGCAGTGTTTTGACTGTCAATTCTTGCTTTGTTTCCCGATGGTTTTTGCAAAACTTCATTTTTGAGGAATCTAAAAGAAACTGTCTAAAATGAAAAATAATTTGTCCAGAAAAAAAAACACATTACCCTAGTCATCCTTGGCATTTAAGTTAAGGGGACTACTTTGTGTGTGGATGTGCCCTTGTGGGGGAAAATGCAGTCAGTCACAGTGAAGCCAATCAGTGGCTTGAGTGGGCTGATGCACTGCCCCATGCTGCATGGAAGAATGAGCAGAAAAAGTGTGACTGACATAACAGACCAATGGATGACGAGGACTAGCTGAAAGCCTCTTCAAGCATGTGTATTCTACATAGAGTTTCAGTAAAATAAAAGGGTCTTGGCTAGCGCCAGACCTAAACAATGCACATGCATTAGATGTACCTTACATCCAAATCAGTATTTTTATTTGAGACATGTATGCAAGTTTCCGAAGTGAACAGATTCATCACTAACGTTTTTATTACCATGCCAAGCTTCCATTTTACTGTAACAAATTGTAAGGGTCCGGCGTACAATAGGTTTATAAAACATTAATTGTAACCCTTGATTAACAACTCTTACTTTCTGTTATCAGAAAATGTTTTTAGCTCATTCATTTTTCTGTTACGGTGATGGTTTTCATTAATTGACAATCACGTTATTACAGTAATCTCATGTAAAATATTCAGGCCATTCCTAGATACAACTTCAGCTGACAAATCAAGATCAAAGTGACACCAAAATCCTTAATCATTGAATGAGGGCTAGGCAGCATCAACAAAACAAGCATTTGCAATGCAATAGGTCTCGCAGCATTAAAGTTTGAGTTATTGGCATTGTATATGACAATGTGTTGCATTAAATATTTAGCAAAGTATGTATTGGTCTATAAAGATGATTTGCAAGATGATAGCGATGGAGTGGGGGATGGATGGATGGATGGAGGGATGGAGTGGAGGGGATGGATGGAGTGGGGGGATGGATGGATGGATGGAGGGATGGAGTGGAGGGGATGGATGGAGTGGGGGGATGGATGATGGGGGATGGTTGGAGTGAGGTGGATGGAGTGGGGGGATGGAATTGATGTGTGCATTAAAAAGAGGAATCTAAGGATAGAAATAAACGGGGCACCCTCCACTCGCATAGTGTATATAAATACTAGCCCCATTTATGCACCGCTCATTTCATTGTAGTGGGTGGTGCCCTACCTTCTGTACTCAAGCGAAAGGGGCAGCTTTATCCCATCTTAGGTAGTGAGATCCAGCAAACTGACTGATGCAACAGTTGACAAACTAGGAGACAGCAACTTACTCACACTCCTTCATGTACAACATTCCCTAACTAGCACATATCCTGCCCCTTTCGCCTGCTTACCCTCACACAGAGGAACACTCAGATGGCGAAAAGCGCAGGGAACTGTACGACGTGTTCATTGCACCCTTGAATTCGTGAGGTGTCTCCTTTTATGCACGGGTGAACAATTGTGGCTTATGTGGCACTTCTCAGACAGGGCACCAGCAGCTCCAGAACGAGTTTAAGCTATCGGCATTGTAAATGACAATGCCATTCATTTATACTTTAAAAACAAAAATAAAAGGCTTTGTTATGTGCAATGTCAATAGCTTAAACTCACGTAAATGTGGGACCTATTGCATTGCAAATGCTTGTTTACAATGTGCCCAAAAAGAAGGTTATCTCTCAGAATAAGGTAAACCAATGTCTTAAGTGGCCTGTTCTTGTGCCCCATTGTTGTGTCTGCAGTGGCCAAAACAAAAATGTGTATTAGAGAACAATGGATGGGCTGACTGACAGCCCCTATATTTATGTATAATATATGTAATATTACTAAAATCAACAAGCATTGGCAAAGCCAAAAGTCTGGAAAACAAAACCAGAACTATTAGGTTAGCCAATGCTTGTTTTGAATGTAGTAGATGTCAAAGAAGGCTGACTGAGCACACAGACAAGTATTTTTTGTGTACTACTTATGTTATATTTATACAGTGCACAAGTGCACAGCTTATTGGCACTAGCTAAAGTAACGTAACACATAAGAACAAAAAAAAGCATTAGCATAGCCAATAGGTCTCGCCTTTGGGATGGTGTAAGTTGTTGGTTAAAAAAAAAAGCTTCCCAAGGACCACACGCATAACGTGCTGAATTAACCGTTTGGAGTTGCTTGCACTTGAGCTGTAATAGGGGATGAGGCTACATTCAGAAGTGTCCTCATCACAAGCGAGCAAGAACCATTGCATGCACAAATTTGTCAACAAAAATACATATTATTAAAGCATGGGGGATGGGCCATGGTCGTACAATGTGCCCACATCTATGGAGCACCTTCAGCCCAGCTCTTAGAGTTCAAACCAACGTCGCAATCTTTAATAGAATACTGAACACCTTTACTTTATGGGAGCATTCAAATTAATGCTGGAAGCACGCTAATTCAGTAAAACATAAGCTGCGACATTCAATGAAAACAATGCACGCAATCCAGTTCCCATGCACTCACCTTGCATGCTTCTGTCTCTATCTTGCCACTATGAAATGGAACACATCGAACAACTCTACGTCTCCCATTGCTGGACAACGTACCACCCATATCCACGCTGCCCAGACTACATGCTGCTCTGTGCAATCACAACGAGAGCAATAAATTAACCAGAAGGCAACATATTTTACTCAATATCAAATTTAATGACAACAACAAATACAAAGGCTGCAGGTAGATCTCTGCAATGGACACACTAACAAATTGAGATACCCTTCCCGACTCATGGCTGTAACCTGTAAGCTGGCACAATAAGTGCACAGCTTTAGCAGCCACATGATCACCTGGGCTATCTTGCTATCGGTCAAAACGGTGACCTAAGGAATGCACACGGATCTCTCGTGCAGGTGCACAGCACACTCAGCTAGCTCACAAATATGTCATTAAAGGCAACAGGCATTCTAAAATATACATCTAAGCCGATGGCACACGAGTAGATGCAAACAAATATCAGCTAAACTGAATCAGAAGTAAAAACAATGTGTACATCGTAGCCCAAACAAACCGATAAACAAAATAAGTTGTAAACCATACGCAAGACAAACCAATGACAGGGAAAGAGTAAACATACGGAAAGAGTGAACTTTAAGAGAATGTATTCATAAATCACAGGCATTTTTCTGGTTTTAGAGGTAAGCATTAATCACAAAGGTTCACACAAAGGCACTGGATAAACAACTGCGATCAAACTCCAGGAAACAGAAGTAACTCGGTAATTAGACTGCTACCTGCCAAGCTGCCCTTTCTTTCCTTCACAGCACAAAAGCGGTCTCCAGTGATGAACTCATCACTGGCGATGTGTATTTCGTTTAATTAAACTTCTAAAATGCCACAGTATAAACGTGTATGCGTTAAACTGGCAGCGTTTGCACCCAGTGCTTTAAGTGGGATGAAACGGTGTGTGGGGGGTGGGGTGGGGGGGGGGGGGGGTATCTGTAAAATGGGTATGGCCCATATAGTTCTAGCCCGCGTGCTGTGGTCTAAAAACGTAAAGTACATTTCTGGGATTCTCACTGTATGGTACCCAAGCAGTATTTTGCTTTGTCTGCGCTTTCTGTTAATGCATACAGATATAATAACACGGAAACTGACATACAACAAAAAAACAGCCTGGGCTATTGACTTTGGCAGTGGTGTGCGCTCTGCAGAGAGGTCAAACATTGAATGACCATGTATTCTGAACACCTTTGAGCCACTGATAAGCCACTGCTTGAAAGTTTCACTGCCATGAGTCTGAACACCAACATCATCATTTTCTAACTTGGCCATTATAAACACCTGGAGGCGACTCAGCTGAAAGTATGCACTATACAAGAGCTGAATGAAAAAACATACAAAAACACCACGTCCTGGCAATAACGAACACTATTGGAGTGCAAAATTCAGTAAAACGGGAAATATAAATGAAAACGAAATCACTGACATAAATTACTTGAGCATGTTGATACAAGCAGAGTCAGCTAGATACCAAACACACCAAGAGCCGACAGGAGCACATGGGCAGAGAGAGCCCACCCACCAGATGAAAGGATGTGCATTTTATCTATCCGGCATTGAGATAGAGGACTAGGTGGTTCATACAGATATAACAACAAACTGTGGTCTAACAGGTGCCCTTCTCGTCCATATGGCCCGTCAAAAGTAATGTAAGAAGATTTGAGAAGGGAACTCAAGGAACAATGCCAGCGTACCTTTTACAGTCACCCCTTCACGTTTCCGTCCTCAAATTTAGGCTTCATGTGTTGCCTCAGTTCCTCTCTTTCAATTGCCTCTTTCAATCACAGCAATATCGAAAGCTACTTGTACTGCGCCCTCTCGCTCGAAAGGAGGACAGCTGGCAACAAGTTCTGGCGTCCCGCGAGTGCTGCTAAATAAAACAAGCAAACAAATCCCCCCCGGCCCTCACTTACCTACCTCCGGCCGCCGGAACACGCTGTGACGCACACCGCAAGTCGGCCTGGAGTGCGCCTCGGCAGAGACGCGGGAGGACAGGCGCGTGACGCGCGTGAACGTGCACGTTGACGTTCCCGCGCGTTCACGGACCTGAGTCGGCTCGTGCCCAGGTTTGGAGCTGCTCGTTCTCAGCTCACACTCCCTTGGCAGGGAGGATAGTGACTATAGAACTCGCTGGCGGGAGCGCTTCGCGCTCCAACGCCAGGCGAGCCCTAAATAAGGGGATATGTTTAATAGGCACTGCCTTCGGAGAAATTCATACAAACAACGACCTGGACTGGCAAGCAAATACATATATTTCAAGCGTCGAGGCCAAACCAATTTGCATAAGAGTGCAAAACATTCTGTGCTTTGAGTCAGATTAATGGCAGTCTGAACAGTATTTTTTATTTCCAGCTTCTGGTCATACCGAAACCCGATCGAATGGCATCGCAAAAAGAACTGAGTAGGACCTAGCCAGAGTGGAGCTCTTGTAGACAAGGAAAGCCAAATGTTGATGCGGTCGCCAAAACCCTAAATCGACCCTCAACCTTACAAGTATAGTCACTAAATCAAAACTCCTCCTAGCTACCTTAAGACTCGATCACTTGCATTGACCATTTGCTCACCTTACAACTCAATGGTGCAAAGTATCGGTCTTGCAGAAGCTAGCGTGAAGCAACCCTATCCAGCTAAAGTGGAACCAAAGGAAACTTATTAACAAGTTGGACTATTCAGGACACGAGTAGATAAGATGCAAACAATTCCTACTCCATTTTCTTTTTCTCCTTCCTAAACAGTAGGATCCACATCGGAGATTCTAATTTTTCCTGACGAGAAAATCCTTTACAATGCCCATAATATGCCTTATTTCAGCAGCACCGAGTATAGCCACAGTGTTACACATTAAACTATAATAGAAATTAAAATAACAGTTCTTTTATCTGTCTTGTGAAGATTGGCATCCCTGTATGACAGATCATTCCTCCACAGCTTTAAGCAGAAGCAACCAATAAATAGTCAAGAACGGGAGTCACCAGGGTAACAGTACGTCACTACCGGACATGGAAGCAGAGCACCAATTTAAAGCCATGTAATGGTCCAGTTACTATGTATGTATATTATTTATTTAAACTGTAAATGAAGCAGATACGAGATCCAATGAATACTAAAATTCGCCCTGCGAGTTATTGGAGTTAGTTCAAATTCTGCCATTACAATTAGCAACCACGGATCACATTAGCCACTACAAACTGAACCTATCCACTAGGTAATAGAACATACTCATAACTTCAGCCAATATAAAATGTAGGCTTTCATGAGTAAGGGCAAATAATTAAAGGTAGAGTAAAATCACAACAGGTGTTCGCTTGCTTGAGTTTCTGATCAAGTGAATCATGTTAAAAAAACGTGAACACGTTCCAATAGCTAACATATATCACAGTGGATGTGCTCGACTATGCAAGTACACATACCTCAAAATACAATGGAAAAACACACTTACATAGTTCTGCATCAAATCAGGATGGTTTCTCTCGATGCCGTCATCCAAGATGGTGACCACCACATTTTTCCCAGTGTAGCCTCTTTTCCAAGCTCCAAGAATGTTCATGTCCGACTGGCACTGATGGACATTATCACTGCAATGCTGGGAAACACAAGCAGTCATGCACATTTAGGGCCAATACAGACCAAGAGTAGCATCTTTTTTTTTTTAAGAGGAAAGTCATGTGAAAATTCATTGTATGCAAGTGATTTAGTCCTCAATTTCTTTCTCGTAAACATAAAAGTGCCTCAAGAAATAAAAGTTTTTGTACACCCAAACACCACTGACATGGACATAAAATAACCCAAAGTCACAGAATCGGGATTCTGGGCATAGTAATGGAGTGCTAGTCGCCCCTGACACAACTGGTAGACAAAGATTATGTGCATTTGTAACTCAGGGGCAATCACTCTATGGATGAGAAAACGTTCTGTAACAAATTATTTGCTAGGAAAGACTTCTGATTGACAGTAACTGATGGGCAGGGCTTCGGTAACATGGTAACCGGTGTTCATGTTCTCTGGCAAATTAAACAAGCATTTGCAATGCAATAGGTCTCGCATTAATTAAGTTTGAGCTATTGGCATTGCTAAATATTTCAACACCAATTGCAACAAAAGTCTATAAATTGTAGGCCAAAAAAGTGTAGTTTTATTTATTTTTTTGCAATGGTGGCATGCTGCGCTTTAGATGAATATGTTTAAAAGTAAAGTGCGCCATACTGCGATTGCTACAATAGTTATTTGTGGATGCGTTAACAATTGATGTGTGCACTGATCGCTGGTGGTGTGTGTGCCTGTAGAAATTGTGCACTGATGGCTGGTGGTGTGTGTGCCTGGTGAAAGTGTGCACTGCTGGCTGGTGGTGTGTGTGTGCCTGGTGGAAGCGTGCACTGACGTCTGGTGGTGTGTGCCTGGTGAAAGCATGCACTGAGGGCTGGTGGTGTGTGTGCCCGGTGGAAGTGTGCACTGATGGCTGGTGGTGTGTGTGCCTGGTGGAAGCATGTACTGATGGCTGGTGGTGTGTGTGCCTGGTGAAAGCATGCACTGACGGCTGGTGGTGTGTGTGCCTGGTGGAAGCGTGCACTGACGGCTGGTGGTGTGTGCCTGGTGAAAGCATGCACTGAGGGCTGGTGGTGTGTGTGCCTGGTGGAAGTGTGCACTGATGGCTGGTGGTGTGTGTGCCTGGTGGAAGCGTGTACTGATGGCTGGTAGTGTGTGTGCCTGGTGAAAGCATGCACTGACGGCTGGTGGTGTGTGTGCCTGGTGAAAGCGTGCATGAACGACTGGTGGTGTGTGCCTGGAGAAAGCATGCACTGACGTCTGGTGGTGTGTGCCTGGTGGAAGCGTGCACTGACGGCTGGTGGTGTGTGTGCCTGGTGGAAGCGTGTACTGATGGCTGGTGGTGTGTGTGCCTGGTGAAAGCATGCACGGACGGCTGGTGGTGTGTGTGCCTGGTGAAAGCATGCACTGACGGCTGGTGGTGTGTGTGCCTGGTGAAAGCGTGCACTGAGGGCTGGTGGTGTGTGCCTGGTGAAAGCATGCACTGAGGGCTGGTGGTGTGTGTGCCTGGTGGTGTGTGTGCCTGGTGGAAGCGTGTACTGATGGCTGGTGGTGTGTGTGCCTGGTGGAAGCGTGTACTGATGGCTGGTGGTGTGTGTGCCTGGTGGAAGCGTGTACTGATGGCTGGTGGTGTGTGTGCCTGGTGGAAGCGTGTACTGATGGCTGGTGGTGTGTGTGCCTGGTGGAAGCGTGTACGGATGGCTGGTGGTGTGTGTGCCTGGTGAAAGCATGCACTGACGGCTGGTGGTGTGTGCGCCTGGTGAAAGCGTGCATGGACGACTGGTGGTGTGTGCCTGGAGAAAGCATGCACTGACGTCTGGTGGTGTGTGCCTGGTGGAAGCGTGCACTGACGGCTGGTGGTGTGTGTGCCTGGTGGAAGCGTGTACTGATGGCTGGTGGTGTGTGTGCCTGGTGAAAGCATGCAATGACGGCTGGTGGTGTGTGTGCCTGGTGAAAGCGTGCATGGACGACTGGTGGTGTGTGCCTGGAGAAAGCATGCACTGACGTCTGGTGGTGTGTGCCTGGTGGAAGCGTGCACTGACGGCTGGTGGTGTGTGTGCCTGGTGGAAGCGTGTACTGATGGCTGGTGGTGTGTGTGCCTGGTGAAAGCATGCAATGACGGCTGGTGGTGTGTGTGCCTGGTGAAAGCGTGCATGGACGACTGGTGGTGTGTGCCTGGAGAAAGCATGCACTGACTTCTGGTGGTGTTTGTGCCCAGTGAAAGCGATACCAACTGTTACTTAACATTACTGTTAACTCATGTAAGTGATATTTGAAAAGGAGTGTTCCACGAAAGAAAGATATGCAGTATTACAGATCAAGGTGCAGTTATATTATTGCTTTTTTTTTTTTTTTAATATTTTTTTATTGAGTTTTTTTCCCCTTATTTTACATGGGCAGGGCACAATAATGCATAACTATAAATACACAAGCATGTTCAAACATAAACAAACCAATTATCCAAATATATGCTATATATACAGTTCATGTAGTAACTTAATGACATGATCGCTTAAACGACTAAACCATACTTCCATCGTATAAATGGTTCCCAGATTTGCGTACCCATCTTCTTCCCCTTTTTACCCCTCCTAGCATATATAGCGGTTTCCAGTTTTTGTGCTGACATTACTTTTCCTAGCCATTGATGATATGATGGTGAGTTAGGTTCCAGCCAGGCAGAAGCCAGTAATAACCTCAGTATCGCCATTGAAACGAAAATAAAACTTTTGCAGCTTGTTTGTTCTGAGTTGATCCCCAACAACATAGTGGCCGGTGTTAATTCTATTGTTATTAACATTGCCCTTTGAAAAAATTCCACAATGTCCTGTTTCAGTTTGTCTAGATGTGGACAAGTTGCGAAGATATGTATCAAATCTGCATTAGAGCTTCCGCATCTGAAGCAGGTAGTACCTGATGTACCGCCCCACTGAGCGATCTTCGCTGGTGTGTAATATAGATGGTATAGCGTTTTATAGTGTTGGGCCTGGAGGGATGATGAACATAACATTGTCTTCCCCATTTCTAACGACTCAATAAAAATATCCCCATTCAATTCCAGATCTAATGACCATCTATCTGTCCACTTCTCTAAGTCATCTTTTTTTAACATAGTCATTTCTAAATAATATCTTCTAATAGTACAATCAGAGCCATTCTCTACAAGATCTAACAGTGTACTTCTTCCAAAACCCAGTGTACCCCCCTGCTTTTTCGAAAGGTAACTTCTTACTTGAAGATATTTGTAGAAGTGTTTTGTATCTAATAAAAAACTAGTTTGTAAATCCACAAATTGTAGAATCCCTTGTGGACCCATCATATCACCAACTTTTCTTATCCCGTGACTATACCATTCGTTAAAGACAGCTCCTGAAAAGATCTCGCTAGGTAAGGAGGGGTTATCCTTCAATCTTGTATAGAAATTAAACTTCCCAATTCCCACCTTTTTTGAAAACCCTTTCCAAATATTATGCGCCGCTATTACTGTCTTAAAGCGTGTTCTTTTGAAGTAGCTACCTTCTGTAAATCTTAGAAACACATTCTCGGCATTGATACCTAGAGCCAGACCATATATTGCTAAAGACCCTGACTTGTCCCAACCCTCCACTTCAGCCCCTCCAATCAAACCTCCCATATATTGCAGTGCTGCAACCCAATAATATAACTTTAGATCTGGTAGTGACCAACCTCCTCTCTCCCGTGTGAGTGACATATATCTCAGCGCCCTCCGCGTCTTGCCTTTTGCCCAGATAAAACGATTAATCATTTGCTCACAAATTTTAAACCACTTATTCTCAATGGCTAGTGGAATTGTTCTAAATATGTACACAAATTTCGGCAATATCAACATTTTAATGATATTAACACGTCCTATTAAAGATAAATGTAAGTTCTCATACCGGTCAATATCTTTTTTGACCTTCTCTACTATTGGAGCTATATTTTTTTCCACTAGATTATTGAGGTCAGAAGTAATAATGATACCTAAATAAAGTCCCTGTTGGACCACCCGATTATCTCTACAAATTGTCTTAGAATTTTTAATAATCTGCGTATTTGTGGTATTCAGGGCGTAGCCCGATATATACCCAAATTTACGAGCTTCCACCTCTATCCTCTCGATTGCCTCCGTGGGGTTTGGGGTTACCACCGCCACGTCGTCGGCGTAAGCTAAAATCTTACAGGGGCCGAGTAATGTATCCTGTGAGGGAATATCTGGAGATAGCTCTATCCTACGAATTAGTGGATCCATATACATAGCGAATAGAATAGGGGAGCATGGACAGCCCTGTCGTGTGCCTCTTTTAATATGAAATTGATCCGTAGTCCCCCCATTAACTCTCAACGCTGCTACCGGATTCATGTATAATGTCTGTATGGCCTTCACGAAGCCCTCCTTTATACCTACTCTTATTAAGGTATGCCAAAGATAGTCCCAGGAGACCCGATCAAACGCTTTCTCTGCATCTAACAGCATTACAGCCATCGGGTCTCCTGTGACCTCAGCGACATCAAACAGGGTTATAACCTTTCTGGTGTGGTGAGTTGTACCTCTGCCAGGGATAAATCCGTGCTGGTTATCACTAACTAAATTACCAATTATCCCTGCAAATCTTGTTGCCAATACTTTCGAATATATTTTCGTGTCGTTATTCATCAAAGTTATAGGTCTGTAAGACCCTGGGTCAGTCGCCTTTTTTCCCTTTTTTAATATTAAAACAATATCTGCACCTCCCCAAGATTTAGGAATAGACTCGCCAGTTTGTGCTAATTGGAAGGTATTGATTAAATCTTGACCTAGACTCTCCCAAAATATTTTATAAAACTCCAAAGGGAGTTGATCCGGGCCAGCAGCCTTTCCAGATGGGAGATTGGCCATGGCTTCTTGTATTTCTATTTTATCCATCAGTCTCTCCAGACTTTCTGCATCTACAATATCCACCCCTTTAAACGGGATATGTCGAAGATAGTCGCTTATCTCTTCTAGATTACAGAGGTGTTGCTGATCGTATAGTTTCTGATAAAATTTCCTGAATACTTACTTGAATCGAGTCTGTGTGTGTCCTTCCATGCTCATCCCTAATCTCTCTGACGATGCCAGAGGCTACTGTCTGCCTAGTCCGCATAGCTAAAACGTGACCAACTTTTTCACTATATTCATAGCACCTTTCCCTCTTTATAGTGTAGTACAGAGCTGCCCTGTTCGCTAGCTCTTCCTCAGCTTCACTTTTTGCCTTCATCAGATCTATTCTTGATTTTTCAGACGGATTGCCCCTTATTACACAGTTATGGAATTGCTCCTCTGCCTCGAGTACAGCCCTCTCCAAATTATCCTCTCTAATACGCTCAGTTTTTCGTTTATACGCACTAAAACTGCATGTCTCTCCACGGACACCAGCCTTGAATGCATCCCAAACCACCCCTACAGGGGCGCTTCCTCTATTATTTTCAAAAAATTCGCTAATCCATTTAGTCATATGCTGTATATAATTGTTTTCTAAAAGAAGTGTTCTTTGGAAGGTCCAGGTCCTACTTAATCTAATTCCTCCTCCTGTCTTAACTGTTAAAAGTAAGGGGTTATGGTCACTAAAGATTCGTGATAACCTTTCGATTACTACTCTAGACAATAAATCATTAGAAACTAGAAAATAATCTAGTCGAACACAAATGCGATGTGGTGCAGAGTAATACGTATATCCTGCTTGATCTGGTCTGGTACTGCCCCATACGTCTCGCAGAGCATTATTCTCTAAAAGTTTAGTCAGTGCCTTATACACTCTTTTCTTTCTACCTTTATAGGACCATGGCTCCAGCCCGTCTGCCCCGTTAATGTTTAAATCACCTCCTATAACTACCTGTGTAGGCCATCCTGCTAATTCTGCATCTAAAAACTGCAAAATTTCTGGATCATCCTGGGTTGAACCGTATACTGACACTAGGGTTGTCCATACTCCATCTATTAATACCTCGACAATTGCCCATCTACCCCATTTATCCTCTAATTTTCTACCAATTACCACATTTTTGTTTCTTGATAGAATCGCAACTCCTCTATTTTTTGCCCCAAGCCTGGATCTTGCTATCAAATGAAATCCTAACTGATTGAGACAAAACTCCTGTGTACTCATTACATGAGTTTCCTGTAAAAGGATATAATCCACATTCATCTGGCGAAGTCGGGTGGCTATCTTTTGTCTTTTTTGAACATCGTTTAGACCACACACATTCCATGTTACGATTCTAAATGTCAAAGAAATTTTAAGAATATCCAAAAAAAAAGGAAGAGAAAAAAAAGGAACTCCCAGTAATAAATGCATTAGTAGCTACATTTTCTCTTACTTTAGTTTTCAATACTTTTTTAGCATTCTTAACATTCTTATACCTCATATTTGTCACTTCAAAACCAGAGGAATAACACAAGAAGTTTATGCCTATGTCTAATCTTCCTTTTTCAACTACAAATCTTATGTGCCCTGCCCCTTTCCCCTCCCTCCCCCTCCCCAGACTGCCCTCCCACAGGACCCCCCCCCCCTTCCCTTACTGGCAAATAGGTCAATCCTGACCTATGTGTGACAGCCGCACCCCCCCAGGGGAGTTTTCCCCAGCCACTCCCCCTTAGTACATATTTTTTAAAGATTTATTCATGATATTGAAGAAGAGGCTCGATTATTGCTTTGTTATAGAAGCTACTTGTTTTAAACTTTCAATACGATCGTCCTGTATATTGCGTTCTCTATGTGTTCTCTCTTCTCGAAGAAAAGCCAGATACTCTTGCGCAACTATTTCCGAGAAAAAGACTCTGAACTGGCCTTTAAAGCCTACCTTAAGGCGAGAAGGGAACAACAAATAAACTTCACATCCTATATTCTGGAATGGTATTATGAGTTGCCGCATACGCCATCTTCTTTCCACTGTTGTATGGCAGAAGTCTGGGCGAGCAAAAAAGGTTATGTCCTTATAGGTTCGTTGCTTCATGGGTTTAGCTTTCATAATTACTTCCTCTCTCAAAAGATAGTTTCCCACGTACACAAGGATTGCCCTTGCTCTTAAACCCGCACTGCCCTTTTTCTGTGTGAGAGGAAATCGATGCGCACGTTGCACCTCTTTATCCCAATCCCATGTGTCCATCTCTGGAAACGCGCCTTTCAACAAATCCACAACAAAGGCTCTTATATCTCCTCCTTCCTTGCCTTCCTCCACTCCAAGCAGTCTTATGTTGTTTCTCCTCTGCCGATTTTCAAAGTCTTCCAGTTTCCAGAGTATGTCGGACTCTGGCGCCGCGGCCAGGGCGACTGACGCTGGAATCTGGGGACCACGGTTCGATCCCCGGCTCCGGCGGCAGGTTAGCCCAGCACCATGTGACTCTGGGCAATAGCTCGCTTAATCTTCCCGACGGCCCCCAGCGCCTAGAGACCCTTACGGGTGATTGTGCGCTTTACAAATGTGGACTTTACTTTACTTTACTCTGTTTTCTCCTGCACCTGCCTAAATTCTTGCAGCTTTACCATCTCATCTTCCATTTTGCCGGTCCTCTGTTCAACCTCCGTCAGTCTACCTGTAGCTTCAGCACACATTTCGTGTACTTTGTGGAGAGATCTCTGTATTTTCTTATTAGCCCTCTTAGCTCTTTGACTCTCCAGCCGAGCTCTTTGACTCTCCAGCCGGGCTTCCCCTTGTATCTGTTGCATTGTAGAGAGTAATAGGTCAAATTTATCTTTTTGCGGGTCTTCATGCTTTTGGTGTTGATCCTTGATCTGCTCCTGCTCCTGTAGGCTACCGCCTCTAGCCCCATCTTGTGAGCTATACAATGTATCTACACCTATCTTATCCCGAACCAACTTTTTAGGTATTCCCTTTTGTGACATGTTTCCTAACTTGCTATTTCGTACGCGGGACCTCCCCCTAGTCTTGTAAGTTTTAGATTTAATTTTAGGTTTCGGATTTCTTTCTTCCACAGCACTGATCTGGTCCGTCTCTGATCGTAGGGAGCAAGTCTCTGATTCTTGAGATTCACTCAATGAAGAATGCTCTGACTCTGTAGACGAAGTAATCGATGATTCCGTCTCATCGCCCTCCTCTTCGTCCTCCTCCAACTCATTATCGTCACTATCGTCACTGCAGAGTAAGCTTTTAGGAGAAAATTGCCTTATAGTATTTGCGTTTTTTTCCTGTCTTACCTGTTTTGCCCGACAAGAATTTGGTGCTATGACAGGTCTACTTGATTTAGGAGATTTCATTTCGCCCTTCCCCCTGCCCTTCCCCCTACCCTTTTCCTTAGGAATTGCTCCCCTGTTTGACTCTACTACTATTTTGGCGCCTTTTACACCTTTTGCCGCAATTGCCGCAGTTGCTGTAGTTGTTGTAGCTGTAATTGGAGCTTTTTCAGTACTCCTAATGCTCAACACCTTTTCTTTTTTACTCGTGTTGGTCTCAATAAATACACCTTCATGCCCATGTGCAACTTCATACTCCGTTACAACCCCCCTTGCACTTTTATGTAAGCCTTCCGGTAGAGCTCCTACTAGAACAGAGGGGATTTCTGAGATTTCTTGTTGGATATTCTGGTGATCAGCTTGCCTTTCCATTTGCAGAGCGCGCTGCTGCGCAACCACATCCATATCCCCATCCGCTATTTCAGGCAATGTATCTATTAGGTATAGCTTTTTGCTCATGCAATCTGTTACTCCCTGTGAATCTTGAGAGTCTCTGTTACCCAGCTTACTAGTCTCAACATAATGCACTTCTGGATCCGGTCCGGCACAAGTGTTATATGCCTCCTCTCCCCCAGCTTTTTCCAATAGCTCCAATAGTTCTCCCCCTCCTCCCTTTCCATGACAAGTCTCCTCCTCCTCCGTAACATTGGCTCCGCCTCCCATGCAATCCCCGCCTACTAAAGAGACTGAGTTCACGCACTCTGTAATCTCGGCTGAGGCTGGAGGTGAGCATCTTATGCGCGCTGTTACCACTGCTCCCGGTACCGCTCCTGGCTCCTCAGCAGCCTTGGTGCTCCCAGCTCCTGCGGGCCCCGCCGCCGCCGAATGTCCCGGATACCCCGCTGCTTCTGGCGCCGTCACCGCAGCTGCAGATGCATCTTTCCTCCGTGAGCCCGCTCCCGCCTGCCCCAGCCCGGCGCCAGCGGACACACCATCCGAGCCATCCCGCAGCAAATCCAGCAAGTCCGTCTCCGCAGGCCCCGGCTCAATACAATCTCCCACCAAGGATGCAGGCACCGCATCCATCTCTTTGGTCGGTGAGCTCTTCACTGCTAACGACGGTGAAGGTGAAGGCGAAGCCCCACGCAACTGGAAGGACTCAAAAATCAGGGGCTGACGCAAAATCGCCTCTCTCAAAGAATCTGCAGCTGGATCCACTGCAGGTAATACTTTATGTCGCTCTTCTCTCCTCTTCTGAGCAAATAATCGCTCCTCTTCGCGCTTTTTCGATGCTTCCCTGCGAGCCTGTGCCCTCTGCCGCGCCTTAGCTCTTGAGTTTGCCGCAGGGATGTCAGGCTCATTGGATGTCTCCACTTCTTCGTGCCCCAGAGTAACCTTAGCAGTCCTCAGCACTTTTGGGGCCATGACACGCTTCCAAGTCTCCAAACAGAGAATAATCTTCTTTTTGACTGTAGATAGAGCCGTCACCCAGACGCTGCTCTGCTCTCTCGGGCTCCTGCTATGCAGTACCGATGTCTCCACCTCCACAGGCGACCAAGCAAAGGTAATCACCAACTTATAGATACCTTCCAGCATCTCATCATCGAGTGTGGCAAGTGCAACCAAGTACAACCAAAGACCAAACGTGAGCCAGACCAGCAGTAATTACTTCAAACAGTCAGCAGTCAGCATGGGTGAGTGGCTTGAGGGCTGCTACCCCCTACGGACTGTCGGCGGCCATCTTACCAATCCCTAGAGTAGCCACGTTCACAGTTATATTATTGCATGTCTAAAGTATGTGGACCAGGTGCATGCCTGAGCAGATATAACTGAGAACCGAATGCCAATCAGTTAAATACCCTCATTGTTTGATCAAAATGGGTGAGGAAGAGGAAAACGTAGGAAAAGGAATTGTGGCTTTCCTGAATTTGAGGGGGCGTGAAGGTGGGCTGCGCCAACCTTGAAGGCAGGAAGGAGAGCCGAGGACAACAAGGTCTTTAAGCTATGTGAAAAACACTTGTGAAAACAGAAAACGTGAGGCAGTCACAGTGGCAGCAGACTTCAGCTGTGGCATTGATTTGGACACACACACAGTGCTCATCCTGTGACCTGCGATGTCAAAAGGGTGTGTTGAGAGGGGGGCGTCTGATGCGCACTGAGGTATCTCAACACAGCCACCATAGTATAGCAGAGCTCTGCAGACACAGCAGTGCCGCACAGCTTTAGTTATCATCCGGTAGATGAATAATGCACAGCCTGTGGTTTGTAATAAAGAAGCACTATGCAAAAACAGCAAGAAATGAAAGGTTACGAAAATATAACAATAATCATAAAATGCAGTGGTAGAATAGAGTTTCTGCTCATTTCGACTTGCTATAGTCCAGACATTTCATTTAACAAGGTTATCTCATAAATGTGACATCAGAAACAAAATCTCCTCAAAATACATGAAAATAAAAAGCAAAAAGCACATGTGTAGCTCCAATTCGAGCTGCCACTCTTTATCTGCCGTCTGATTTTTCTGCTGCCTATTAGTCTGTTTGCAGCTCTGTGAAATGCACTGGCACCCTTGAGTAGGGTCAACATCATCCTGTACATACATTAAATGCATAACTGCAACTCCCTAAACAAGTATTTGCGAATCTTCCTCTGGCAACACATGTCCTCCGATGGTACCGCAGGATGTGTTGCTTTGGTCTCAGGTCTGCCACTCTACTTTCAGAACTTTCTGAAACACATGGAAGTGAGAGAGGAGGCTCTGGGTCCGAAGTTTGTGCTGGGGATCGTCAAAGACCTCGGCTTAGTTGTCCAGTTCCTTGGCATTAAGGAGAAGAGCTCAGGATCACACAATTTGCCTAAGGGGATATCAGGTCACAAAAACAGGTGTTGTTCTAGGTTCTGTAACTTCGCAACTTGACCACATCGACCTTAGAAAGATAATGGGCCCGAGTTAGTTGGCAAACGTGTGTCCTGTTGGCTGCACACTTCATCACAGTAGCGCAAGTGGACTAAGTGGCAAACCTACGGTATCACATACTCAGACCGAAGAGTCCACAAAAGATCAATACAGCTGAGGGATGCGCTCGTAGGTTGCTCACCCCGGCCGCAGAGAGAGGCGGCCGCAGAGAGAGGCCCCTGCAGAGATGCACCTTTCGCTGAAGCCCAGAGGCCACCGTGCCCGGGAACTGCTGCTGTACACGTCACCCACAAGTGACCCCATAGCAAAGCCTGCAGTTGTGCGCCGTCATTTGGCGCGCTGTCTGCCGCGCCTCTAGCAGTGTTATTATCTTGTAATTTGGGCGATGGGAGGCCGGCTTCCATGGCAACCGATCCAGGGGCTCGAGAGGCTCGCAGCCCCTTTTAGACGGAGCAGGGAGAGCTGGGGGCTGCGAGGATGGGGGCGCTGACGGAATGCGCCGCCTCACCAGACCTAATGTGAGAAACACACTGAGAATAGATGAAGACAGAGGCCATGGCTGGAGTTTATCCACCTCCCTTTTACGACACAGATTCCACATGCGTTCTCTGCGCATGGCTGCGCCTGTCAGAACTGCTCTGTAGTAGTGCTCGGCTCGGAAACACAGGCATCAAGCGGTCGTACACAGGGGCGTAGCTTCAGAGAGGGCAGTGAAATAAACGTATTTTCTAGCAAATAGTTGGGTACAGTTGGGTATTGGATTTCACAAGGAAGTTTACAAGGAAGTTTACATACACACAGACAAAAGCACACGTTGTATGCAGAATAATCGCTGGAAAATCTGAAACTCACACCCAGGGCTTTGAGCGGGCCGGCTCCCGCCGCGCGCTGGTATGCAGACTCCCCCTGCATTCCAGAGAGGCGCGCGACGCGATCCGGTCTGCCATGCCGTGGAGACAAGACCTGGCCGCGCGCACAACGTTATCCTATGGGGAAACGCTGCGCGCGGCCAGGTCTTGTCTCACTTCGTCGGTCTCAGACTGCTGAGACGACGACTATAGTTCTCGCTTGCTAGAACGCGCTTTTAGCGCGTTCGTCGTAGGCGAGACCTAAAAAGGCATGGTTAGACATTTTTACACAGAACAAGAATATCCAGTGTAGGGACGAGGTGGCCAGATCAATGCCAGGTTTTCAGAGTAACCACTGACTTTCTGAATGATATCAACTTAGATTCACAGTATGAAACCTAGCTTTCTGTGGATATAGTCAGTGCTTTAAAAGGGCCGGTACTGTCCGGTACGGAGTACCACCACTTTTTTATTTTGGGGTGGAGAGTACCGGCACCTCAAGAGAAATGCAATACTTTTAATTGTAGAGTACCAGCACTTCTCAGAAACAAGCAGGTACTCTTGTACAGAGTACCTGCACTTTTAATTTTCCATTTCAAGCACAGGATATATGGATGTCCTGAACCAGACTCTCCTTGACCTACATTGAGCACAATTGGAGAAAATATGCCTAACACAGTTTAAAGAGAACACCAGAATCCCAATTGATATTCTGTGACATCAACTATGATGGCCATATGTTCTGACATATGATGTGTAATAGGGTCTGCCAACAGTTTTGATATCATGCTGTGGTATAATCCTTTATATATTGTTGCATGCTGCTCCCCACTACTACTACCTCTTCAAACGATGCTCCCAGTGTGCTGTGCACGAACAGGCTTTGAGTAATGCAAAGGATGAAAAAGATTCAAATCCTGATTCATCCATGGCTCCAACACGAGGAAAGACAGTCCTCGGACAGCTCTTCCAGACGATGGATAAACTGCCTGCACGGTTGGGTGTATTTGACTGCAGGAAGCGTACGAGAACTCTTGCCTTCTCATAAATGTAGATAGTGTGCACTGCACCAAACTGGTATTTGTGGAGGGGAGCACATCAGTGGCATCTCTGACATAGTGAACATCCTAAGAGATTCTTCTGAAGGGCTGTCGAGGTCCTCCACAACTACTGTACCGTACCAAAGAAATCAGATGCTGTGCTCCCAAAGCAATTGTGTCATTCCACTTTGAATGTGCCAGTGTGCCACCTCATCACCTGCGCTGGACTGCCCACTAGGTGGACAGCCAGAGTTTTCGGTCATGCCAACGTTCGGTCAGCTTGTGGTAGAGTAGGCAGCTACATTTGAATGAGCATCACTGGTAACATGTAGAGAGGACTTTGCAGAGCCTTAAGCAGGCACGGTCAGTTTGAAACACATTGTCAGACAGGGCCCCATTATCTTCCAAATGGTACATGAAATGAGGGCATCCAAGACTCTACCAAGAAAAGAAAATGCCATGCTGTTGTAGATGCATAGCTGACTCTGGTTGAAATGGTTGTTTGGCTATTTGATAACGAAGGATCAAGAAGTTCACAATTGCATCACTAAGTCTTTGACCTAGTCCACCTTCCAGAAATTAGCATCAATCTCTACCATGTGTGTATCTTAGCTTTAACAGCCATTTACTCCGTGATCTTGAATTGCAGATCATGTAGCTGTATAATTCAGTTTATCCTTCATATTCCAAATTTAGGTTTATTTATTTGTATTTATTTATTTTAAGTTTTATAGAGCACAAACTTGAACCGTTAGGGTATCAGAGCACTTTACAGGAATCTGCAGCAGTTTACAAAAGATGTGGGGGGGGGAATCTGGAAAGAAAGGGATAAAAAGGGACAAAGTACAATTACATTTACAGTTCACGAGGAAACAAGGGTCCCAAAGTCAATGGTGGGCAGCCCAGAGGTGCCGGGAGGATAGCGCCTGTGTACTCCCGGGTAAAGCATAGAAAGGAAATGGGACAAGATCTCATCTCTGGGTGAAATAACAGGCATGGATTAGGCAAGGAATTTGCCCATTAGGAAGGTTTTGGCATCTTTTTTAGAAGCGAGCCAGCGACAGGATTCTTCTGATGGCGGTCGGCAGTAAGTTCCATATTCTTGGTGCAGCCCCGGAGAAGGCCAGATTGCAAGTTTGCTTTTTCCTAAAGCGTGCAGGTTGGAGCACGAGGTCTCTGGAGGACCGTAAGCTTCTGGTCCCTCCGGATAACAAGTGTTTCTGGGCAAGATATGCAGGGGAGTCTGTGTATAATGCCTTGTACGTGAAACATGCCATTTTGAGTTCAATTCTGGCCTGTAGAGGAAGCCAGTTCAGCGCTTTCAGATGTGGTGAGATATGGTCGAACTTACTCGAGCCTGTGATAAGCCTCGCGGACGTTTTGAGACAGGCTTTTAAAGGTGCCAGCGAGATCTTGGGTAAACCCGAGAGGGTAGGCCAGCCATATGCCAGTCTAGAGGTGACTAGTGCCTGGACAGGAGTATTGAGGAAGGGTTTCAGTTTCCTTACATAGCTCAGGTGGAATCTGAATGATTTAGCCATCGAGTTGATGTGGTCCCACATGTTCAAGTTGCCGTCCAGGGTTATTCCGAGGGATTTGGCAGAGTCCACGATGCTTGGAGAGCAGTTTAAGGCTGTGATGGCCTTGATCCATATCGAAGTCTCAGGGTTGGTTTTGGTTGGGGATATTAGAAGAAATTCTGTCTTCTTTGAGTTGAGTTTGAGTTGATTGGATGAGAGCCATTGGATAGCCAGTTTCAAGGCTTCCTTCATGGAGAGAATCTCCTCGATGGAGGAGATCTTGATGTAGATTTGGGTGTCATCAGCATACATGTGGTACGAGATATTTGCGGTGTGTAGTACTTCGGCAAGCGGTTCTAGGTAAAGGTTCAAGAGGGTGGGGGACAGGGTTGATCTTTGAGGGACTCCAACCATGACCGGGGAATGAGCAGACAAATTGCAGTTAATCAGGAATCTCTGATCGGTTGTGGAGGAAGGACCTAAACCATTCCAGGACAGACTCACCCATTCCCATGCGGAGTTTGAGGCGTTCGAGAAGTTTCTCATGGCTGACCGTGTTGAAGGCCGAGGACAGGTCTAGGAGGATTAGGAGACAGGTTTTGTTTTGGTCTAGGGCTCGGAGGGCATCATCCACAATGTGGAGAATGGTGGTTTCCGTGCTGTGCCCAGGCCTGAAATCGGATTGGAATTAATCTAGTAGATGGAAATTGGTGAAGTGTTGGCTCAACTGCTGTTGCACACACTTGTCCAGAACTTTAGCTAAGAGTGGGATGTTAGAGATAGGTCTAAAGTTGTCAGGGGAGGCAGGATCCAGTAACGTTTTTTTTTTAGGATGGGGAGGACTTGGCCGGCTTTCAGTGAGTCCGGTATGGATCCCTGAAGAAGGGAGGCATTTATTATTGCAGTCCAGCTAGAATGATGGACTGGGTGGCGGAAGCTAGGCAATTAGCAGGGAGTCGGTCATTGAAGTTGTTTTTCGGGATTAAGGTAGAAAGGATTTTCGAGACAACGTATTCGCCATAGCTTTTGAAGTCGGTCCAGTGTGCTTGGTTCTTGGGTGAAGCCTGTGGAGGTGCCAGGGAGGGAGGAGGCAGATCCGGAAGGGATTGAGAGTCAGTGGCGTATCTAAGTTTGTTTCCTAAGGCTGTCATTTTGACAGAGAAAAAGGAGGAGAATTCCTCAGAGAATATTAGTGACTTGGGGGTTTCTTTCGATGTTTTGGCCATCCACAAGTTTTCACAGATCAGATTGCCACATCCGAATCCATTATTGTCAGTTTTTTCCTCAATACAATTCCAAACATGGGTTTAGCTCTGTTCCGAGCTAAAAAAAAAAAAAAAGACTGTAGCAGTCGCAGTTTGTAAGCATTTAAAATTCATACAGCATAATGTTGCAGTTGCTGTTCAAATGAGAGTTCTGCTGCAGGGTAAAAAGCCCCTGATGCAGAGCCACCAGCCTTAGAAAACAACATTTTAAATTACAAGCATTGGCAGTACCAATAGGTTTTGCTTAATAATTAAAGTGCCTTTTGTGCCTTAAATGTGTTTAGGCTCTCAATAAATCATCAAACATGCCCGCCTCCACTCCCCCATCACCCAGCTTTGCATCCATCCACTCTGATACAACTGCAATAAAACACACAAACTCAAAAGTTTATACCAGGCAAATTAAAAGAATACAAGCAGACAAAAGAAAACATGTTGCCATCTAAACACAGCAGGCATATGCTTGCAACAATGAAACTAAACATACCAGAGGGTATGCCTATTGCAGAGTTATTGTAAATAGTCTATTGTCTTTTTAAAGTTCCAGCATGGCCATCACATTTACAACTAAGGTGTTGGCCATCTTGGAATGGTAAAACAATGATACACTACAGACAGAAGCATTCCGTAATAGTCTCCTGGTTTAGAGGAAGTGGCTGCTTGAGGTGCAATGCACTGCTGATGAAATGAGAAGCAACCAAGCAACTGGTTAGTTCTACCTTGAGAGCTTCCATTATCCTCTTATGAAATATAAAAAGAAAAAGAAAAGATGCATAGAAATGAAAAAGTAACTATAAAAGGAGAGATTAAAAACTAAAGAACTGGTTAACCAGCCCTGACACAGAAGTACACTAATTTTCAGGTGAATATGCATACATGATCAGAAAATAAAGTAATTCACAGGACAAAAGAGCCAATGACTGATGTAGACTGAACTAATATCTCTATGTGGTATGCCATCATGGATGGAAGAAGAGTGTAAATGACACACAGACAGATCAATAGGAGAAGAAGGATAACCCCAAGGCACTCCATGTATCTATAAAATATATGTTTATTTGTGGATATATGTATTATTTACTGTTTTTACCATATCCTGTGAGACAAGTAAGCCTGTCAGGCCTGCCGAAGAGATTTTAGCAAGAATGATTTCAGCGCACATCTTATATTCAAGGGGTTTTTAGACCTGTTCACCAAAGACTTTCCAGCAAAGGTAATCTATGATACACCATGTAACAAAATACATATCTGTAGGTTTTAATACAGAGTTAAAACTATCCACTCATACATGGCTATTTAATTTAATTTAATTTAATAACGATTTGTAAAGCGCCTGGTGACCCAAGGGCATCCCCGCGCTATAGGAGTTGTAATCCAGTTGAGGGAGAGGAAGGGAGGCAAGACAATTAGTTAGGGAATAGGTGTGTTTTCAACTTTTTGCGAAATGCCAAATAGTTGGGTTCAAGTCTGAGGGGGCGTGGTAGGGCATTCCATCCAATGGCTGCTTGGACAGAGAAGCGTCGTCCTCCTGTGCGTGCCTTTTTAAATCTAGGAATGTTGGCCAGGTGCTCATTCTCAGATCGTAAGGATCTGGGTGCTTTATAGGGAGTGATCATGCTACTGAGGATCGCAGGACCAGATCCGTTGATCAACTTATGTGACATGCACATGGCTTTGAACTGCACCCTTTGGCGCACAGGGAGCCAGTGCAGGGCCTTGAGTGCAGGTCTGGCAGACACTCTAGAGGGAAGGTTGGTGATCAGACGTGCTGCAGCGTTCTGTGTCCGCTGCAGTTTCGACAGGGTAGCCTCGGGGGCTCCCAGGTAGACCATATTGCTATAGTCCAGGCGGGACAGTACTAGTCCCTGGATAAGTAGTTTCCTGGAAGCAGGAGGCAGTAGGGGGAGAATCTTGCGAGTCGTGCGCATGAGCCCGAAACAGGTGCCCGAGCTTTTGACTGCTTGCTTCTTCATGGTGAGCTCTGGTTCGAGCCAAACGCCGAGGGTCTTGATTTCACGCTTCGGGAGGGGGATTTCTCCGAACACATCGGGCCAGATTGCTGGGGGGATGGTCGTCCATTGTTTCCCCAGGAGCATCACTTCCGTCTTTGACCCATTTAATTTTAATGATGAGTCACTCATCCAGTTGTGGATTTCTGTGAGACAGTTGGTCAGATTTTCTGGGTGGTCGATTAGTTGTGATAGAGAGACGACCAGTTGAGTGTCATCAGCGTAGCTTACCATTTTTATATCAAATGGTATCACCACGTCCTCAAGGGGGGCCATATATGCATTGAAAAGCGTCGGGCTCAGGGAGGAACCCTGAGGGACCCCGCTTGTGAGGGGGAGGGTGGACGAGTGATGATTGTCGTCCCATACCTGGAACGTACGTCCAGTAAGGAAGGATTCGATCCAGCTAAGAGCCGTCCCGGAGAGCCCTGCTGCCGCGAGTCGATGAAGAAGGACACGGTGGTTGACTGTGTCGAAGGCTGCGCTGAGTTCCAGGAGGATCACTGCCACTGACCCTCCTGAATCCAGGATGCGCCTTGCCTCCTCGATAACGGCAAGAAGGGCGGTGTCTGTGCCGTGGGCCGGGCGGAATCCAGTCTGTGATTGCCGTAGTACGTTATTGGTCTCAAAGAACAGAGATAATTGTTCGTTGACCAATTTCTCGGCTACCTTGCTGATTCCGGGGAGTAGAGATATTGGTCGATAGTTTGACATGTCCGCTGGGTCAAGCTGGGTTTTTTTTAGAAGTGCCTTTACCACCGCACTTTTCCAGCTGTCAGGGACAGATCCCTGGGCAAGCGAGCTGTTGATAAGCTCCGTGACCGTGGGAACGATGACAGGGGCCACGGTTTTCAGGAATCTGATGGGTGCCGGGTCCAGAGGAGATCCGCTTTTCATTTTTGTCAGGGTTCGTTCTACCTCTGTGCAGGTTACTGGCCGGATTGTAGCAAGTGAGGAGGGGCGAGGGTTGCTTTTGATCAGGCCGGGGGATGAGCGGCTGGCCAGGTGGCTGGAGGAGCCGGGCGGAGGAAGGGAAGCTAGGATGCGGGAGATTTTGTCATTGAAGTATGAGGCAAGTTCATTACTTCGATCGACCCGGGGGGTGATGGAGAGAGGGGTGTTGGGTACTTTAAGCAGCTCCTTTACTATTAAGAAGGATTCCCTGGCGGAGTTGGAGGATTCTTTTATTCGTGCATCGTAGTGGGAAGCTTTAGCGTGCTTAATGGCCTCTTTGTAGAGTCTGACGGTGTTATGGTATACTTCCTTGCTGGCGTGCTGCCAGTCTTTCCTCCAAAGCCGTTCGGCTTTTTTGCAGTTTTTGCGAAGTAGACGGAGGTCCGAGGTGTACCACGGGGCAGAACCGGGTTTACCGTTTTTGTCCTCCCTAGTTTTAAGTGGGAGCACTGTGTTCAGGGAGGTGGTGATCCACTCTCTAAATTTTATATCGGCGACAGTCGGGTCTTCCGCACATGCAGGGATGGTTGTTTTTAGGATCCTTGCCCATTCTTCGGTGGGAAGTCTGGACCAGGTCCTGTCCCTGATGTAGGTAGGAGGTTTTTGTGGTTTCCTGAATGTTCCTGGGAGTTGGAAAGGGACCAGGAAGTGATCTGTCCAAGGGAGGGGGAGGGCCTCCTTCACTTGTACCGAAGGGGAGCTGGTGAACACTGGGTCCAGGAGGTGACCCTTAATGTGGGTCGCTCCGGAGTTAAGGAGGCGAATGTCGAGTGCCGCCAGATCGAAGATTAGGTCGGTAGCTGCCAGGTCTACAGGGTCATCGAGATGGATGTTCAGGTCACCTACAATCATGAAATTTGACAGGGAGTGGGCCTGATTTGTTACAGTGTCCAAGAGGGAGCTGATGAAAGGGCCTGGTGGGCCAGGGGGACGGTAGACAAGGACTCCTGTAAGTGAGTTGGTCGGATTAAGTTTAATAGTGAACTGAAAGCTTTCAGAGTCGGGGATCTGCGCATCGCTGGTTTTGCAGTGAAGATAGTCCCGATGAATAATGGCGACACCACCACCTCTGCCTAGAGGACGGGGTAGGGACTGGATAAGGAAGCCCGGTGGGGTTGCTAATGCCATATCTGATTGCGAATGTATGGAGAGCCAGGTTTCCGTAAGGAAAAGGATGTCTATCTCCAGGTCCTCTATAAGATGGTTGATCTGTGTCGCATGTTTGGGGAGCGAGCGACAGTTAAGCGAGGCGAGTTTGAGGGAGGCGGGTTGATGGGGTTTTGTGGGAAGTTTGAATTGGACAGGTTTACAAAGGGAGCAGCGAATGAAAGGTCCATTTAAATCATGGATATATTCACAGGAGGGAGCTGGGGGTCTGAGACTTAGTAGCTCTCGACGTGAGTAGCTTACCTTAGGGTCAGTTGTGTTCAGCAGAGGTTCTGGCCCTATGCCCGGTCGTGCGCGGACGGGCGCAGACGGGCTTGCCTTAGGCGCGCCTTCGGCGTGCAATCGGTGCTCCCGCTGCGCTCGTCCGCTGCGCTGGAATGGTCGACACATTTATGGCAGTGTTGTGGGCGTGGCCTAGCAGTGGGCGTGGCTCGCCTTCGAACCGCGATGGCGGTGTGTTTGTTGACCCTGTCTCAGCGCTGGTTGCCGCTGTCTCAGGGGAGCCTCAGAGGGCCTGCTTAGCGCATGAGGGTAGCGCTTTCAGAGCAGGTGAGGTTTAAAATAAGTGACAAGGATACAAATATTTTGAAAATAGAATGAAAGTGCCGTCCTCCGGCTTTCCGCCTCAGAGGTTTTACAATGCAATTGATTTTATCAAATGCTTTTCACAATAAATATGTCAGCTTTTTGCCTTTATTGTAATGTTTCTTGATAGTCAGATCAGAACGATGGCATCTGAAAAATTTTTTGGGCACAGACCATTATCATTGGTTTGCACCATAACCAACCCAGGAATCCGGTATTGAGCTTAAACATCCCCCACAAGGCTTTGCTGTTAAACCAGAACTAAATACCAGGGAGATGTTTTACCATATTAATACTTACAATGACCATAAAGCACATGGGAAATTAGGGTTTCATAAAAGGGAATGATTAGTAGTAAATGATTGCTCACTTGTCCACCAGTTACGTCCAAACACAACAAATGTAAATTCTAACTCTAAAAAAAGCAGCGCTACAGATACATAAGGGAGTTTCAAATACTTTCTTCAAGTTAAAACCACTAGGATACATTGAAGTGTTATGCCCCTAATTTCATACATCACTAAGAAATTGGGAGGTACTTCAGTGCTGACTAAGGGATATGACCCTAACATCTTGAAATAGAGGGCACAAAATTCACTCAATTCCGATAAAGTGATTGCCTTGATGTATAGTGCTGTAGAAGTTTTTCTAAGCACTTGCTGTACTACTAATAGGCATGGGTGTGGTTCAATATGAACATTAACCCAATAGAAAATAATGTGTGATAATAAAATTGAACACAAACAACTAGTCAAATAGCACAATGAATAAATAAAATACAGTTATCCATAAAAAGTTGATCAAGTAAATAATTCTTTAAATGTTGTTTTGATTTTAAAACTCATTGAAAATGCTATTTTCCTTCAGTTTACACTAATGGTATCGTTTACTCGTGGCTAGCAAGATCACCCATTGCCCTCTTTTTCTAATCACTGACTTACCCACTGAAAAGCGGTAGCTATGTCTAAACAGTTCTCTTTGTGAGATGACCACTTTCTCTGCCATATCTCATCCCTCTCTCACACGTGCCCTAAATCCCTCGGAAACAGTTTGAAGCTGCGCCGTTAATTCAACATTTTGCTTCTATTTTTAAGCTGTTTGCAAGGCAATAATACTTTTTAATGATGCAGGATGGGGAAGTGTTCTAGAGAAAGTGAAATTAACCATGTCAACGGCCACAGTTGGTGACACCACATTCCATTTTTAGGTTGAGCTTGGGCAGAGCATGCGCTGCTGCAAGCATGCAGTATTGGAGAATGGCTTTGAAGCCCTGCCCACTCTTTGCCATATCTTTTATTGGCCTGTGTCTTTGTCCTTCGTAAACACTGGCTTGCCTGCATTCGTTACCTCCCATAACAACTGGACCTTTTACTTTTCATGTTACACGGTCTGCTTTATCTTTATTATGAGCACTATTTTGTTTAATGATTTGCCCCTATACCACCCACTACATCGCAGCACACCACCCGCTTTTATTTTATTTACAAATGATGGCCCACTTTGACTATAGAGGCTGCGTTTATTTCTTTCTTTATTTTAGCAGAGCGGTCTACTTTCAGTATAGCGGCTGTGTATACTTTTTTTGTTTTGTTTGTGTACTAGTGCCCATGGGGCGCATTCACATTCATGGAGGCCGCGCCCCATACTTTAGACAAGACGTGGCTAAAGAAAGGTGCGCAGCCGCTATTAAAGTGAAAGTGCGACATGGGCGCCTTTACAAAAATAGAAAACATGTTTGTCAACTTGACAAACAGATGCTTTTTTTAGTCAAAGAACCCCATGCCGCAGTTTCACTTTAATGTCAGCCACTCCCCTTTCTTTAGACGCATCTTGTCTATTAATGTGAAACTGCCGCATGGCTGCTAGTAATTTGCAATGCAATAGGTCTTACATTTGCGAGAGTTTAAGCTATTGCATTGTCAATAGCTCAAACTCTCGTAAATGCGAGACCTATTGCAATGCAAATGCTTGTTTTAAATACTACAAGACAGTTTGTACTGTTCGTTCATGCTGTTAATGTTGGATATATAATTTTTTTAAATCCAAAATCAGATTTTTTTTGTGAAAAACCTAGTTACTTGCTGCTTATCATGAGCACACAAACACTCAGAGAATCAAGGCTCATGGAGGATTTCAGAAGGGGACATTCAACAGCAGACTAAACATCTGGTCGCTCTGTATATAAGGCTGCTTCATCAATATTTATTAGCGTGTTTTGTTGACTGTTCTCTCACGATTGACCTTGTGAACAGGACAGACCTTTAAACAAAGCTGAAGGCAACGACGATCAACCATAGGTTTCCAACTTCACTGATAGCTCTACATTCTAGGAACTGGGTTGCAGAGCTTAGTATTAAAACAAGCATTTGGAATGCAATTGGTCTTGCATTTACGCAAGTTTAAGCTATTGGCATTGTACATGACAATGCCTTTTATTTCTGTTTTAAAAACAAAAACATAAATAAAAGGATTTGTTATTTGCAATGTCAATAGCTCAAACTTGCGTAAATGCGAGACCTATTACATTGCAAATGCTCGTTTCTTTTAACTATGTCCTTGACCGCTGGGAATAAAAATGTTGCCAGCAAGGAGTTCCAGAGGCATTTTTAACTTCATCACCTTTTGATCACACATCACACGGGGAAACTGCTGCGCTGTAACTCAGGCGTCGAAGCACAGCTGGGTTGCATTCGGCAGCCCAGCTGGGAACCCGATGATGAAGCATGCCACCAACTAGGTTGATGGGTGAGGATTCTTCTTAAAAACCTATGTGGTTCCTGGCACTCAAATACTTCTAACAGAGTCAACCTTGTTTAAGGATTCACTAGTTGGTTGGTCCACGTTGTTCTTGATTGCATCTCTGAATATTACACAGATCTTACTTCTCCCACTCCAGACTACACCGGATGGGGAGATGAGATTCAGCTCAATGTACCCAGGGGTGCGGCGCACCAGGTACCATCTACCACATGCTTTTTGAGGGAGGTCACAACAGTGATGGCTACAGTTATAGGACTTACAGTCCCAATGGAGGCTAAAAGGCTGCTCCTGGGTATCAGTGGGGAAGGGAAATGACCCAAGTACCATACACTCTGGCCGGCCTTAGACGCTGGGGTAGCAAAGCAAAATTTGGACGGATTGTGGGGAGCTAGCAGACGCCTAACAGTCCAGAAATGGGAAAATACATTTGACTAGTGCCAGATAATGGAATGCAGGATCTATCCAGATTAGGGATGCCCCCGTAAATTTGATAGGATTTGGGGCATACAAGGGATCTAAGGGAGGGGCTGGGTGGGTATGAAGGGAGGGTGCAAGGAAGCCCGTTGTTGAATGCATCGGTTGGTACAGCCGGCAAGATACGCACTTGTACACGTACATGTGCCGAGGGTGATCAGTGTTGAGGCGAAATGTGCACAAGCTCCCGGCGAGGGACCTATGGTGTTTGTTAATCCTTCGAACTGTACTGTTGTGAATCAGAACAACTGCTTAATAAAAAGTTCGTTTTTTTAAAGTATGTACATATCAACAGGTATATATCACAGCCAACGGTGGCATGACCAACGCGTTCATTCGGAACACAGACACCTTTAAGGGTTTCTTACTAAAACCAATCAGTCTCACAATTGTCCTGGATCCCCTCTTGACAAATAAAAGAACAACATTAAAATTTACAAGAAATGAAAGTTCTTGGTAACGAATTTAAGTTTTTGTCTGTGAACACATTCCTTTGCTCCTTTCCATCTCAGTACAAGCAACTTTAGAGTACAAAAACCATTTCTAGCTAGCTTGGGGCTATAAATAAAGTAAAATTGTGTAATCAACAAATTCGCCATAAAAAAGTAATTTGGTCATGTGGTCTTTGTTGGAATTTAAAACATTTTAAACATGTTGGCATCCTTTTCACCAAACACAGACTAATCACGGAATCTGAACATATAATCAATACTTAATAAGATAGGAAATTGTAAAAGTGGAACATGCTGTGATTAATGGAGGGGAAAGCAAGGCACATTGAAATGATGGTCACATTAATAGTTATTTACTCCGTCCAGTCTTCCGGTCCGTACCACAGTTAAGTGTCAAACTCACTTGATAGAGCATTTCCTTCTGTTTTATTTTCACATACAGAGCCAATAACAATATACACATTGTCTAAATAATGTCACATACAAAAACATGTAATGAATAAAGAAAGTTGAATCAACTCTCACAAGAGGACTATGTAGTATTTTAGTCCATACATACATATAGAGATGTAGCCGAGGCAGATGTAGATGAGTTGTAATGTAGGTTTATTCAGCCATAGATAGAGTTACAGGAAGTATTATGCTGGAACAAGCAGCCCCACCAGGAGCAGCCTCTTAGCTACTCAGCCCATACTCCAACTGCCAACCTTCATACCAGTCACACAAGCTTTCCATCCATGTCAATCACACTCACATTCTAACCTGGAACACTCACACTGGCTGAGTAGCTAGATGCAGAGAAGTGCAGTAACAAACACTAAACCCAGAATACTACACATCCTCTCCCTCTCGAAATGGAAAACAAAAAAGAACCTGAGAGCGAAGAAGAAAACTATCCACAATCAAAGTATACAATAGTAAAATGTATCCGTAAACCCAGGGATGAGAAGGACTTCACACCACGAGAGGGTAAACAGACAAAAGCTAGGAAAGAAGGAAGAAGGAGACAGTAAATAATAACACTGACACCATCCTCCTCCTTCAATACTGAAGAAAAAGAAAAATGAAATATGAGAGACGAACTCACAAACAACAAGTGAGCAAGACCTAATGTGAAGAAAACGTCTTCACGAAGGTAGACTGTGGCAACCAAAAGCCACTCCTCAAGAGAGGAACTAAGAAGACATGGGACTAACCCATAAGCGAAGGTGTAACAAGGGACAAACCCAAGAAAACACACGCAGCACGTAAAGGTGCAGCACAATGTGGCAAAGCAATTTCACTCCTCATGTGAGGAACACTGAAAATATGTGGCAAAATGCCACTCCTCATGTGAGGGACACTGAAAATATGGGGCTACCCAAAGAAGGAGGTGTAACAGAGGAAATACCCAAGAACACAAGCAGCACAAGATAGTGCAGCACAATGTGGCAATTTTTCCACTCCTCATGTGAGGAACACTAAAAATATGGGATTACCCATAGACGAAGATGTTACAAAGGACAAACCTGAGAACTCTCGCGGCACAAGAAGGTGCAGCACAATGTGGCAAAGTTTCCACTCCTCATGAGAGGAACTGAGAAAATATGGGGTTACCCATAACCAAAAAGAAGAAGGTGTAACAAGGGACAGGACCCAAGCACACACACGGCACAAACAGGTGCAGTACAATGTGTCAAACCAACACATAGGTAAAAAGTGAAGCACAACAGCTTACACAAGACAGAGAAAATGTGATGCACAGGGCGTCTTACACACTGGACATAAAAGAGAAATTCGCACAGTGCGACATGCACGTAAAAACGTACAACAAGGTGTCCAACACAGGTAGAAAAGGTATAAAGTCCTAAACAAAGACTTAAACCCAATAACCCAGACATGAGGGTTAACTAATGGTAAACCATGAGGGGAAATAGGATTACAACCTAAACCCATCCCAACAACAGGGATACAGTGATGCAAATGAGGGTGAGAACCCTAAACGAAGAGGGTGAGAGAACCCACATATGAAAGGTGACAAGCAAAAAAAATGCAGTGTAGACATAGGGTGAGAGAACCCATCATAAGTTAAATGACACAATACTTAAATATTTCAGAATTGAACATATTGTAAGTTAAAATATGCCACAGCCAAATTAACTACAGTCATAGGTGTGCCTGTCACCGGGAAAACAGGCTCTAGAAAACAATGAGCAGTATTCATAACAGAAATACATTTGTCGAAGGTGTGCCTGTCACCAGAAATAAACACAGGCGCTCGAATTTAAATGTCAACTTGAAGCTAAACACCACACAAAATGGTAGATTTCATAAGGAAAGGACTTGACAGCAAAAATGTTCACTTGTAGCATGTTGAAGAGTTTTGAACGACATTGTCACTTGCAGCAAATGGAAAAGCTTTTAACGTCACTTTACAGCATTGAAACTTCAATAAAAATGAACAATCATACTGGTGTTGCTGTCATTGGGACTTACACGGTCTCCTGCTTCGAGTTCTGAAAGTGATAAACGATGGTCCCGCTAATGTGAAAAGCTTATCTCATTACCGGGCGTCTTGAACACACGTCACCTCAAAGTGCGTCTTGATAACTAGCTTGAATGTCAGGACTGCAATTATTCAACATGGCGGCACGCTCAGAATATGCCTGCCGAGTGGTTCACGGCACGTTACTGTTGTTATGCGTGAGATTAACTCCATTACGTCACAGAAGGTTGCTGGATGCTCTGCGCGACATTGCTCCAAAGGTAATCTTCACGAGCCGGTTTGAAATTTAATAAAGGCTCAACTGTCTTTATTTTTTTTACATGCCTTCCGATGCAATTTAGATAAAAATTTAGTAATTAACTTTGACTAATTCACTAGTCTCAGGATCGCTCTTGCCCACATCTTGCTGATCTCTTAAACTCGAACAACTTCAACCGTACTTAAACCAAATAATTTTCCTTTCACATTTCGACTGGTCAATTTTCGTGTGATTTTACATTAAACAAACAAACTGCTGGCAATATTTAGTTCCTTAGTAGTTGAAACGCTGGCACAAAAGAGCACAGTCAAAGTCATTAAATGATCTTTAAGTAGACGCCGAGTGATTAATTCTCTCAGTCATAAATCTTCACAGTAAGTCAGACTAGAAAACTTTTAAGTCCATTAACACAATGTTTGTCATCTTTAACATCCGTTCGGTGTTACTAGTTTAGAAACGAAAATGAAGCAAAGCCAATCTAAACTCCTGAACAGCATAATAGCATGTTTAGACTTGGGCTGCCTGATGTACCCGGCACTGGTGGGGCTACTTAACATGCTAAACAAGATTATTTTCTTACTTTTGATGATGCTTGTTCCTCTTGCGTAACTGGATACTCCCAACTCTTTCTTGATGGCATTTTAGCGCAGGAAAGTGTCTTGTTCCACTTCAGTTGCAGGATACACCCAACTCTTGTAAATAGGCATATTTTGCGCAGGAAAGTCTCCAGATCGTCGCCAAGAATAATGTAGTATTTTAGTCCATACATACATATAGAGATGTAGCCGAGGCAGATGTAGATGAGTTGTAATGTAGGTTTATTCAGCCATTGATAGAGTTACAGGAAGTATTATGCTGGAACAAGCAGCCCCACCAGGAGCAGCCTCTTAGCTACTCAGCCCATACTCCAACTGCCAACCTTCATACCAGTCACACAAGCTTTCCATCCATGTCAATCACACTCACATTCTAACCTGGAACACTCACACTGGCTGAGTAGCTAGATGCAGAGAAGTGCAGTAACAAACACTAAACCCAGAATACTACAGACTAGCTTGACAATCCATTATGATTCAATAGTGAAATTAAAATCGGGGGCATGGCTAGAGAAGCCATCATGGCAAAAGCTCTGTCAAAGAGCTCTGCAACAATCCCCCTTAAAGTATATAGTGCTGTTTATTTATGCCAGCCCAAGAGGGTGACGTTCTTCCAGAGAACGCAAATGTGATTGGTCATGGCTTGGGTGTGGTTAAGAGTTGCTCCAAGAAAGCCACTGTGGTGTCCACGGAGTTCTGTTTATCGCATTCCACTCGCGTCGCTCTCCGTTATTTCAATAACGTTAACAATGAAGAAACCTCGTGTTCCCTGAAAGAGCTATCTGTACAGACTTGGAGTCCAATGCAGTAGCAACCTGTAATATTTTAAAGGGACCCCTGTGCAATAACACCCCTCTCAGATGAATTCAAGACCGATTGAAATAGAGAGTACTACTCACTGCTTCCAGGTCCAAATTCAAACGGGGAAGGGAGGAAATTATACTTTAAAAGAAAAAAGCTCACTCCCACCCACTAAAAGATGTAGAGAGGCTGCAGACGTTAAAGAGTATAAACATAGACGATGGACTTCACGGAGAGACATCACGAAGAATAGAATAACCGATGAATTCTCAGAGGGATAGTGATATGGATATGATTCTGAAAACGAAGAGTATCTGTTTATCCACATCATATAATATATGCTGATTAATTGTGTTTAATGTCCAATGAAAAGTACTCAAATACACCATCTTGCCTATGTACTTGTACAGAATCGAGCGTATTTTATAGCACTACAAACACTAGCGGAAGTAGAAGTGGAAATGAAAGCTTCACTAAGCTAAGCAACAATATATTCGGCTCCTTATTTGGAATCAATTCAGGGAATTAGATAAAATAAACAGAGTGTTCCAACTTTCTCCCATTCAGACAGCTCAGCAACCTAGTTTATTTAGGTTTGTGAGAATGCTAATGTGATGCAGGCAAAAATGTAATGTAGCACCACGAACGTAAGCTAAAATGAACAAGCATTGTCTGCCTTGTAGTTTGAGCGCGCGGTGGGACCATGTGAAAGGAGACACCATGCAAGTGCGCATCGCCGGTCCGTGCGCGCACATGGTTTGTCTCCCTTCGCGCACCAAACCGGCAACAATAGTCATGCCAAGGCGAATCAGCGCATGCGCTGTGTTCACTAGGCGAGACCTAAAAAGGACTCTCAGAAAAGATGACCGTGCTAGATGTCCTCAAATAATGGTGCATTCTTGTGCCTTTCTTCTTTTATTTGTTTACAGCTTCACTTAGAGAAAGAAAAGGACAGAGGAAGATATTTCATGTTTCACCTAAGGCAGCTGAAATGTAATAATATTGCTGGAAGATGGCTGGCATAAATTAAGTACATTTTTCTTGTTGATGAAACAATCCTAAAGACAAAACTTTATAACTACTTCTGAATTAAACAAATAATATGTGCAAACAACTAGAAATGCCTTAAAGTACTAGGGAAAAAATGCTTGCCCATAATTACACAGGGGCTAATGCCGTATTATGTTGAAAAGAATGACTGTATAACTGTATCTGTGGCTAATTGATGCGGCATCAATTAATTGGTAATAGATTTAGTGCTGTAAATCCAACTCTTAAAAAATGATATGATGTTTCAAATGTATGAGATATTGTGGGATTGTATAGTAATGTGAAAGTTTTAAGGATTAAATATTTTAACTGAGTTGCCTTTGTCGATGAGGATATTTGGACTGGCAGCTCTGCACTCAATTCACGACGCCTCTGCTTTGGGTAAATTGCATAATTTTTGGACATTCACTAACCCTAGTGAGACTAGACATTGAAAACCATGCAAAGACTGCTTTTATGCGCACGTGATGACTATGCAAGCTCCCTTGATGTTAGTTTGGCGACAAGTCTCAGTCTTCAAAACACATTAAAAAAATGAAGTGTACCAGAATATTCCCTTTTCTGTGTATAGCTGTGACATGGACTGTCTCCTGTGGTGCGCCTAAAGTAGCCTGCTCACGCCAGGCAATTTATACAGCCCTTGAGCAGGGAAAGGCAGGCCAGGGAGTCCCAAAATGGGAAATATGAGTCGCTCTTGTGCACACGAATTCAAGGGCGGTGTTTTGGAAACCCTTCTAAATATTGGAGAGGCAGGGACAGTGTTTAGAAGGCTGTGAATGATTAACGAGCGCCTCTTTTATCTACAATGTACAGAGCGCCCACCAGGCAGGCTTGCACTTACGATGCTAACAAGGCTTGGACATAAGCCCTAAAGCCCATAAGCCTCTCGTGCGCGTTTTGTAGAAGTGACTACATTCCAAAACCCGCTACCCAAAACTCACTGGCGTAACGAAAATTAAGGGGGGGCTCCCTGCACAGCAAGCAGAAGGGCCCCCTCCAGGCTCAACCAGGAGCTCTCTGGGCAGAGTGCGGTGCCGAGGGGGCCCTATGGAGCTTAGGGCCCCCCGCACTGCGGGGACCTGTGTTACGCCCCTGCCAAAACTGGAGCCTACAGACAGATTCATGTCAAGAAAAAGTATCTGCAATATGTAGTCACAACGACGAATACATATAGAAACATAAAAGTATATGCAGAATCAGTTCAGAAACGAGGTGGTGTCACTTAAAAAGCTTCACATGTCCTTTTCCTCTTCTTACAAGGATTCACTTCCCTTTAATTATTCATGTTTTGATCTTGTGCCCCAAGGACTCTTAACAGACAGCACACTGTAGAAGGCAAAGAGCAGGATTATTTGTTGTTGAAAATTGCAAAGTGCACCTGGCGAGTGTGTACTAGTGACTTTGCAACCCTTGCCCCGCAGGGATTGTATGAAAGTCGTGCTGCAGAAAAAAAAATATTTGTGAGGAAAGCTGTGCACAAGCATATCAGCGTACCTCGGAATCCTCCCAGCCCACCCTTACCCCAACGTTCACGTTCCACGATAGCCTTAGGATTTACGGTGTAAACAAGGGTTGCAAACTCAAGCAGTGGTTGGGTTCCTTGCGTCTGCAATGTTGACTGGCCTTTGGCAAGAGTTGGTTGTGCAGAGGGGCCCTGCTGACCAGATAGGAGGGTAGGCAAAATGGCATCGGGGATCCTAGTGGTTGCGGTCTATAGTGGGAGGGCCTGGCCTGGCAGTTCGGACTGGACTGTTCCCATTGGGCGCAGGGTCAAGACTGATTTGCATATGGCTGGGTTCAAACTGGAAAGGCATATGGAGCAAAAAAACAATGGATTTAGGCCCAGATCTTTGTACTGGGGTGAATGTATGACATTGTTCTGCATTCTGTCCATCAATTGTTCTTTTTGCAGAGGTCTATACTGGCTCATGATGTCAAGACGCCCATCAATGAGAATTTGTTTTCCAAAAGGAAGCCTGGTCTGGTTTATTGGTGTGATTCCTATAGCGCCATGCAGTTAATTAGCGCGCTCGCTCTAATAATCACAGGAGCCGGCAGATTAGTTTTACACGCGGCTCCGACTGATTAGCCGAGGCCCCGCCCATTTATTTATACCCGCGAACGTCACACGCCAGCGTTCGCTCGTCCCGATCGCGTGGGTAGGCTGGAACGTCACCTCGCGCGTTGGAACACTGCATTCCTTCCAACCTTTATTAAACAACAAAATTTAACAAAAACGTTTCAGGCAAGAAAACGATGAATCTGTTACCAGTCTGCCAGTCTCAGTCCCTGATGACTACACCAGATAGTCCGCCAGCTGCGAAGATGGCGCCGGATTCCTTCGCAGACTATACCGGCACTGTCCACCTCTGTATCCGGCGGCATCCGGGGATCTGCTCTCTGAGGTGTTGTGCTCCCCTCGGGATGAGGGAGAGAGAGGGAGATCACCCCTGGGGGATGTAGGCAGGGATCGGGAACTTCGGTCCATCAGAATTTCGTCGTCGTCCGGACACTGGTCTGCATCCTGGTTTTCAGGTGATTGACTCTGGGACAGCCCTTCAGATTCTGGCCCGGGGCCTACCGGTACTCCGGGATACGCTTTCTTGAAGAAGGATACGTCTCTAGTGACGGTCTCAGCTCCTCTCTGGGCGGTTACCATTGTGCCAGTCCGGCGTGTGACGGTCCACGGCCGGTGTTCGAAGGGAAGTCTGAACTTGCTCCCGGGATACCGATCCTTAACATATACTTGGTCTTGCGATTGGATAGTGGACTCCTTGGCTCCTCTCCGCTTGCTGGCTTGATTGTTTGAGCGAGTTCTGTTGGCTAGGGTCTTTTCTCCACTGGCTTGCGTGGGGACCCAGGTTGGGTGGTGAGGAAGTGTGTCACTTAATGCTCGGCCCATGGTTGCCGTTCCCGGCGCTGCCTCCGTGGTGACATGAGGGGTCATCCTGTACTCCCTCAAGAAGCTGTAGATTGCCCTTTCCAGTGGAGATCCATCCGCCAAAGCAATGCGTATGGTCTTGTTAAGGGTACGCATGAACCTTTCCACTTCCCCATTTGCTTGGGGGCAGCGTGGAGTGATCTTGCGATGGTTAATTCCCCATCCTCTCCGATATTCTGCAAATTCTTGTCCCTGGAAGGGGGTCCGTTATCTGTTTTTACCACTTCGAAGATGCCATGAGTGGCAATGGTCTTCTCGAACTTTGCGATCACCTCGCTGGCTGTCTGGCTTCCCACTATTTCCACTTCCGGGTATTTTGTGAAATCGTCAATAATGACCAGAGCATAGCGTCCATCCGGAAGGTGCCCAAAATCCGCACTCACGCACTCCCACGGCCTCTGGGGGTTTTCTTCTGTGGCCACAGGGTGGGGTCGATCCGCTTGCCCTGCCGCTTGACACCAGTTACATGCCTTCACTGTTTGTTCGACCATGGCATCCATGCCGAGGAACCAGACTTTGGCCCTCAATCTGCTTTTGGTTTTCACCATTCCCTGGTGCCCTCGATGTGCTATGTCTACTGCCTGCTGGGTGAGGCTAGCCGGCATCACTAGTCTGGGGCCTCGTAGGAGACATCCTTGGCCGTCGACGGATAGTTCTCCCCTCACTCTCAGGATGGATTCCAGCGTCAGCTTGGCTTGGGGCGTCTTCCTGCTCAATGACTCTTGGATAGCCCTCCAATCTCCCGACTTGACTGCATCCGCGGCTACCTGCAGGCATTCGTCACCCTTAGAGGCTTCAATGATGGCTGCGAGGCTCATGGGAAGGGGTCGTGATCTTTCAGTCACCAGACGGACTAACTCTTCCGTGCCTTCCGCCTCCTCTTGTTACTCTTTAGTGGCTTTTCGGGGATGCCTGGATAGATAATCCGCCGGATTCGTGGACCCTGGTTTGTACTCCACTCGGTAATCGTATCCTTGTAACTGGAGGATCCATTTCTCAATTCTGGGTGGTGGTTTCGATGCTGACCCTTGGAAGAGAGGTATGAGTGGCTTGTGGTCAGTTGATACCGTGAAGTGGTGGCCATACACGTATACGTGGAAATGTCTGCAGGCCCAATGAATGGCGATGGCCTCTCGCTCAATTTGCGAGTATCTTTGCTCCGTTTCGGTTAGGGACCGACTGGCGTAGGCGATGGGGGCCCAGTCTCCGTTGTTCTGCAATTGAGCCAGTACCGCTCCTAGGCTGTAAGGGCTGGCGTCTACGGCTACGTTGGTGGGTTTTGCAGGGTCGAAGTACGACAGAGTGGTGTCTGCCGACAGGGCCGCTTTTGTAGCGCTGAAAACTTGCTCTTGTTCGGGGCCCCACTGCCACGTGGTTGTGGATTTGGTCAATTCTCTGAGAGGCTTGGTGAGGTTGGAGAGGTCGGGGATGAAACGCCTGCAGAAGTTTACCATGCCCAGGAAGCGCCTGTCTTCGGAAATGTTCGTTGGGGCAGGGGCCTCTTGAACGTCCTTCACTATGTCTGGGTCCGGGTCCACCCCTTGATCAGAGAATGTATATCCAAAAAAGCTGATCCTGTTCTGTAGGAATTGGCACTTTTCACGGTGCAGAGTGAGGCCTGATTCTTGGATCCTCTTGAGGACTCCTCTTAGCCTCTGGTGGTGTTTTTCGACTGTTGACGCGTAGATCAACAGATCACTAACGTTGAGCACTCCGGGGAGCCCGCTGAGGACCTCTCTGATGGTGTTCTGGAACACCTCAGCTGCACTGGAGATGCCGAAGTTCAGGCGCCGGTACCGTCTGAGGCCTACATGGGTAGAGAAAGTGGTTATATACCTCGAGTCTGGGTGGAGTGGCAGTTGATGATAGCCTGACCGGAGATCCATTTTGGAAAACCACTTTGCTCCGTTCAACTCTCCTAGGATATCATCGATAGTGGGCGTCAGGTGCCGTTTCCTTTTTACGGCGGCGTTGGGGAGGCGCATGTCCACGCAGATGCGGACCTGTCTGGGCTGTTTCGGCTTCCTGGCAATCACGATCGGGGATACCCATGGGGTTGGCCCGCTGACTTGCTCTATGATGCCTTGTTTTTCTAGGGCCTCCAGCTCCTCTTCGACCTTCTGCCTCAGATGGAATGCGATTCCCCTGTGCCTCAATGCCACCGGCTGCAAAGATGGATCAATGCGCAGGGACACTTCTTTTCCTTTCAAACACCCAATTCCTTTGAACACCTCGCCAAACTCCTCCATGATGGTATCCAACTCCTCTTCCAATACTGCCATGGCAAACGATATCAGTTTCAATTCTTCGGCTGATTGCCCGCTCAACAGCATGCCACTGCCTTCTTTTGTGACGTAGATGGTGGTGCCTATCTTCATCTCTCCGTGCTCCACGTCGGTCTTGAAACATCCGATTAGTGGGATGGGCGTCTTTTGGCCATACGCGAATACTCTGATCTTCGCTTCTCGCAGCGGAGGCTTTGTGCGTAGCTGGTTGTAGACGTTGGCGGCCATAAGCTCGATGGACGCCCCTGTATCAATAGTCGCTTTTACCTCCTGTTGATGGATCATGATGTGACATTTTGGCAGGCGGCGCTTCTTCCTTTGTGGCTGGTTGATTGCGAACACATAGTGTACCGGGTACTCGTCGGTGTCCTCGTCCATGTCCTCGCTATCCTGCTCTTCTCGCACTGCTTGTGCAGCCTCCTTCTTGGCTCTGGTGGAGGTGGACCTGCATACTGCTGCAAAATGGTTTAGCCACCCGCACGCGCTGCATTTCTTCCCTCTTGCTGGGCAATCTTGCATGCGGTGAGGCTGGCCTCCGCAGTACCCGCATGCCTTTTTCTTGGTGTCCGGTTGTCTCCTTCCTCCGGTTTGCCTCGCTTTGGGCCTCACCACGTTCACCTTCTCTGCCACGTGGGCTTGCTCTGTTTTGATGGGGCGGTGCAGGGCTGCCTCCATGTGTGATGCCCTTGCCAGCGACAGTTCTTTCGAACGGCCTAATGTGAGGATGTCCGCCAGAGGTTTACCGTCTTCTTGGAGGATGGCGACTCAGAGTTTGGAGGAGTAGCACCCTTGGATGATCTGTCCTCGGATCTCCTCCTGCTCGTCACGGAATCCACACGTGCTGGCTACCTCCTTCAGTCGGCCATGGAACGCATCTAGGGACTCTTCGGCCTCCTGCTTAGCTTGACGAAAGATGAATTTTTCGTAGTCTCTGTTTGCCATGGGCTTGAAGTGGGCATTTAGAGCGGTCAGTAGGGTGTGGTATGTCTTTGGAGTGGCTTCCACGATGGTCTTGTATATTCGGTGGATATCCTTGCCACCCAGATGGAGTAATAGGGCCCTGCGCCTTTCTCTGGATATCCCTGCCCCCTCAAAATATATTTGGAGGCGACCGGTCCAATCCCTCCAGTGCGGGGCTAGCGACGACGGGGAACCATCGACGACGAACGGCTCAAGGGCTGGGATCGACGCCATTTTGGCACGTGCGCCGCGTGCTGCGTGGGCTGTGAACCGTCCCTTTACCTCCTTGACAGTTGAGTCGAGGGGCGACGCCCTTTGTTCTTCCACTGGGCACTGTTCTTGTCCTGTTGTCCTCTGTGGGGGCGGTCAGACCGAGATTACCAGCCCAGGCATGGGGGTCTTGGCAGTGCAGTCCAGCATGGGCTCTCCACCTGGCCCAGGAAGTCACTGGGGAGCGTTGTTCTGCCCCTTTTCTGCCCCTTTTCAGCCTGTGGGCCTGTGTGGGGTAATGGTGCCTGGGCCTCGAGGGGAAGACCATACCTCCGACCCCCAATACAGCAACAGCAGGCACAGTTGGCCCTTCCAGGGAGGCTCTGCACATGATGGATGCACTGTCAGGCTTCCGAGGGTCAGGCACAGAAATGGGCAGACATCACTGCCAGGGGTTCCAAATAAACACCCTCGTCGCCAGTGCGGCGTTTGCTAATAGCGCCATGCAGTTAATTAGCGCGCTCGCGCTAATAATCACAGGAGCCGGCAGATTAGTTTTACACGCGGCTCCGACTGATTAGCCGAGGCCGAGGCCCCGCCCATTTATTTATACCCACGAACGTCTGACGTCACATCGTTTCATCGATGTATCAATAAAAGCTTCGGTGGAAGTATATTAAAGGATCGTTTTGGTACTACGTGATCTGTGTAACAAACCTAAACATTGAAAACATGAAATGCTTTTTTTTTCTGCTTAGGCACTAACAAACTGCCTTTGATGTACATATCCGTGTGCTCATTAAAGAGTGTTGTATAGCTTTATTTCGAAATATTTCTCATTTCTTAAAAGCATTACAGTGAAAAAACAATTTTAAAATATAAATCAATTATGCAGTTCGGCCATTAATACATAAGATACAACTCGAAAACACACAGTAAAATGTATACAACATTTGTGCAGATTAGACAGCTAAAAATGCATTTATACAGCATACAATAATAACCTTCCTTGAGGGGAGGCAAAAGGACAGCATCAAATGGCTAAAACCAAAGGAATCAGGATGGATAGCCTTACTGGAGGATCATTTTCCTCTCAGATCTTATCCTCCAAGCCAGGCCACAAGCAATAAAGGGGTGAGTGTCAGATCTTAGCATCTGTAAGGCCTCCACATGTGACCGAGTACCCAGCTTCAGGCAAAGAGGTTTCAGCCACTAAAGAGTGTTCTGTCACTAGTTCAGTCATGATTTCTCTGCTGACCGCTTGTGCCCCAATCCCCTGTTCTTACATGACTGCTGAATAAGACCGCTTCCAAACGACGAGTTTTAATTCTTGTCCCCTGGGGAGTACGCCTTTAAAATATTTTACACTATCTTATTCGACCAGCTAGACTTAATTTTGAAAGGAAAACTCAAAGTCCCGAAAAGTCTCACCGGTTTCTCTTTTATGTTTACCTTCAGCGGAAGGTCTCAGGCTCAAGTATACATCACGTGATTTGTTACAAATGACAAGAGCATCAATCGCAAAATGTTTTAGCATCCCGAAGTGTCCATTAATCATACTTTATGGCATGCAGATGCACAATGTCTCAAAATCCTCTGGAAAAAACTCCAGGCTATTTAGACGCCTGCATTAATTTCAAAATTAGGAGAACGGCCCTTGCACGTTGTGTAATGAGGAGTTGCTTATCAGGAAGTTTTAGCTCGTCTATACGGAATATTAACCTTACCCTCTGTAAACAGGTGTCTGGCCACTCCTCTTGAAGAAACACTTGTAATAGAAATGTAGGATGTGCGCTACCCAGTTTGCAAATACCCTCTGGGCTCAGATTCTTTCTGTCACCTACCTCGCTATAACAGCAGAAATAAAGTGTGACTAGGGAGGACGTGTTTATATGTAAGAACTATGTGTGGTAAGAGTGTCTCTCTTTTGACCATTTACTTTTCTTTAGACACCCCTTCACTTTGAGCTTCTGTCATTGTAGATTCTGTGGTCCTGATGAGAAACCCTGAATTTGTTAGGTTCGAAACGCGTAGGCCCTTGTTCTTAGTTATTGTCAAACAAACCTAGTCGCTAATCAGAATTGTACACTGGTGCATTGTAATTATTTGATGGACATTGTTTATTATTATACCTTGAGTTAGGTTTTGCGTCATTGTGAGAGTGTTCTGGGATTGGGTGATTTTCTGGTTGTTTGATCTTGTAGTAGGCCTTCTTGGCTAGTGGCCAGCCTGAAATTTGAGTAGCTTGTGGCGGCCCTACCTTGACAGGCGGATTGTGTGATTTGTGGGTTGAATGGGTTCGAATGAAGGAGTGAATGAAGTAATGTATAGAATGATTGTGGGTATCTTTTTGGTTATTTATTTGCATCACATATGTTGTTTTGATGTTGTCTTGTAAATACAAATTTTGTATCGAGCTGTTTTGACATGCAATATATATATGGAAAAAGTTTTGCTGCCAAATAAAAGTAAATAATGGCACTTTAAACCATGTGGACCTGATGATTGGGTTTCAGAGGTCCTATCATTAAGTAATTTAGCTAATAGTACTCAGTATTGGCAATTGTTCTGTTTTGTTGTTATTTTGACTCAGCCTTACTGAGTAGAGTCAAGGCCCTTGGTGTTTCTTGACCTTTAGAAATTTGGCATTTTTCTGTCCTTGGCCCTTTTGTGCTTGCAACCTTGTCTTGGGTCACATGACTGAGTGAAACTGACATACTTTGTGAGTTCCTCCCAGTCAATCAAGCAACAGAGGGATGAGGTGTGCCTTAATGGGCCATCTGCTGGCAGAATGGAGGGGTGGAGCGGAGCACAGCCCACATGCAACTGAATAGGGGGTGCCCTGCCTTCACATAAAGGACCTATCACCTCCATATTGTCACTGCAGCCAGCTTTGAGCCAGGGCAGGGGTGTCAGGAAATTCCAAGCACTTCAAAGTCACTGTCTAGAAGCTTTTCACACCTTCCAGAAGGAAGGCACCAGGGAATATAAATAGGACCTCAAACCCCAACTCTTCAGTACGCTTCTGGACCTGTGGATACTCTGCCAGGAAGGAGGATTGCAGTGCTGCTGAAATGAGTGCAATTCTACTGGACTGCGGACCTGCTGCTGCCTTGATGCCTTTCTGCCCTCCTTCATGAGGAAGGACTGTACTTGCAATTTGAACCCAGGACCACCAGAGTAACCCCAAAGGGTTAGTATGCTGGCCTCCTGATCTAAGCTTAAGGGACACAAAATGCTCCCTCCATCTTAGAAACACACCTGAACCCAGCCAGAGTGAGTCACGACCCTCCAAGTGGTGCCCCACCAGTCCTGGACTCAGGGAAGTGGTGCTGAAGTTGACCAGATAGTTTAAATACAAAGGTGGGGACTTCCAAAAATGTTTGGCTAAACACTGCTTTGAGAACCAGGAGGAGACCGGGACCAACCTGCTCGCATATATGCCCGAGGTGCATCGCCAGTCAGATAGACTTTGCTGCTTCTCACACTATGTTGTTCTCCACTGCAGCAAATCCTTTTCAGTGCTCCTTCGCAAAAGTGGTATCCAGACTCGTGGAACTGTCTTCGGCCACAGCCTTTCATCTCCTCCTGCTGGAGATTTTTGGCTTTCTTTTGAGAGACTAAGTCGGAACATAGAAATCTTCACATGGCTTTGACCCAAGGCTATCCGATGACAACGCTCCCTCCTCGGAAACGTCCTGCAGCCTGGCTTCACTGAACTTTACCATCTCAGGACTTTTTACTCAAAATTACTTCTAAGTCCGAAGGTAAGCTCTGACCAGGCCCAATCCACCTCTTGCATCCGAACCGTGCTCCATCTTGGTTGGTATGTATGTGTCTGCGATTTGCGCTTTGATCTTTTAGTTTTCACTAACAACTTTAAATAATCATAACTCTTATTCTACTGATTAGAGTTTTGTCATTTTGGTGTCAAATATCTTATTAACATGTACTCTATTTTTCTAGATTGGTTTGGGATTTTTCATTTGTTGTGTTTTCACTTTATTACTGTTTGAGTACTGGATAAAAACTGTACATATTGCCTCTAAGTTAAGCCTAACTGCTTTTCGTGCCAAGCTACCCGGAGTTAAGCACAGGTTAATTTTGTGACTTTTTGTGGTTCTCCCTGCAAGGGATGTTGTGGCTGTTGATTGATCAGGGCTCTCACCCCAGTCAACCAACAACCCAATTTCTCACACCCTCCGTGGATTTTTCGGTCCCAGTGATTTTCTTTATCTTTTCCAAGGTTTCCTTTACGTTTGGGATGAAAAGATGTTCCCTGTCAAAACACATTTTAGAAGGTGCTGCTATACCTCAGATTGAACAGAAAAAGTAGCAGCCATAAGTGCCCTATAAGCAGTGTCTGTACTCTCTAAAGCCAATGTTAGAAACGATCTTACTATTTAAACCACCTTATAAGCATCCTTTTTGTGGGTTTAGGGATGTAATGAAAAATGTCTTCTATCTCCTTCCACTGATGTAGGTCAGGTTGACTGAACAGAACCAGGGAGTTAGAGTACCACGTCATTGCGGGCCCTGTTACAATTAATTTGGCAATGTTATGTAATTGCTTGCTCACTATCAGGAGAGCCTTTCCCTTACCTCCTGTGCTAATCCATGTTTCTATGCCATTTGAAAATCCATGGAATCCAACTGCACATGACTTCTGAATTATAGCGGACCTTGATGGGCAGCTTTAAACTTTCTTCTTACTCACTAAGTAGTAGCTCTTGTGACGATTGGGTTCTGAAGTTTCTTTGTGGATTTAAGAACAGTTTTACGCATCAAAGCTTTGTTTTGTAGCCTAATACTGAGAAGCAGACTTTGGAATGACAGTATGGTAGCAGGGTGTTTTATCTGGCAGAGACTCAATCTTTTATTTGTTACAGGTGTCATTCCAGCCATTATTGTCTGACTGATCTTCTCCCTGTTAAAACTCTTCTTCAGAAACTGTGTTCTGAGAAGGTGATAGAGACATTTCAGGAGTTGTTTTAGTCTTTGCCTTTTTTTGGGATAGAGCTTTTCCATATCTCTTCCTAAATGGTCTCCTCAAAGTCAGTTTCTTTTTTCAGTGTAGAGGGTCTGTTGGAAGTGGAGTCGGTCATCCAGTTTGTGTCATATGTATCCCCTGCCAGGTCAATATGGATGCATCTTTGTTTGATGTCAACATGTTCAATCTCCTGTGAGTTTATTGGTTTGGGTGGATGCTTTAATTTTCAGAATCACAATTCATTTAGGGAACAATGGTCATCGTCATGCCTGAATCCTTGGTGCTATGTTACGTGTTGGTCTTCATGGCTTGGTTCTTCTGTTCTTTGCAAAGACTGTTGGTCCTCTTATCAATGCTAAAGATCTAGAAGAATTAACTCTTCCTTTCGAGACAATCAGCCTTTTCTGTTAGGAGTGCACCCCTTTCGAGATTGGTATTTTCTAAAGTGCCAATCCTCTTTTCAGTTTTGTTTTGCTGGTCATTTTCTGGGGGAATCTGGCTGCCATTTCAGAGCTAGAAGTTGATGCAAGTACAGCTTTCCCTAAATTTATTTCAAGATACAGAAACTGGGCACGTGGTGTGCCCAGTTTCCGTATCTTGAAATAAAATCTGATCGGAAGCTCCCCCTGTGAGTGCTGTCTTCTTTATCAGGTATGAATACCTGGAGGAGCTTGGAGCAGGAATACGTAAGACGCGAACACCCCCGTCCGACGTGCACCCGTTCACGAGTGCAGCAGGCTGGTGTTCAAGGAGCTGAGTATATATATATATACACACATACACACACAATTTGCCGCCAACAGTCGCCTCACTCGGACAAAATGACAGCGGACCCCAGATTCTTGGTGCCAGTCAAGTGATATTTATTGTTATGGCCAGCAAGTCCGCCATTAAGCTCTTTCGACCCCCACTCGGGTCTTGATCACATGACGTGTTGCATAATGAAAAGACGACATTTAAAGTGATCATACAGGAAATGACGACAGAGTCAAAGTGCAAATGCATGGTAACTGAAGAGTTAGCAGCATCTCATATTTAACTTTCTGTGCAAAAACTTTATACGCATTTTCTAAAACACATAACCCAATAAATATATAAATATGCTTACAAATGCTAAAAGATTTTTTCAAAATTCGAGATATAAAAAAAGCAGATTTTGGCAATCTATAGCTTGTCATGAAATTGTAAAATCGTCCTTTTAACACCAGACAACAATGCAAATATTTTAAGCATAAAAATATGACACATGGCATCTAAAATCTTCTGCAACGTTCCTAATGGATATGCACATAGCTAAAAATGCCTACTCATACTGTGTATGTGTCAGTCCAATGCTTGTTCCATGTTCTGCATAGTTGTAAAAAGCTATCAAATGCACAACTTTATATGCTGCCAAATGTAACACACAATAGTGCCCCAGTGGGCCTTCTTATATCAATGTCCTTTATTAAAAATAGCCTGCATAAAAATCACCCTGCCAATCTTTAAATATGTGCAAAACAGTGCAAAAACAAAAATTTATGAAAAAAACCAAGTGAAAATTAACAAAAAGTTTTTGTATATACATGCAATATGTGTATTGAGGAGATATATCAGAACAATGCATTTCATTTTCACATAGAAAAATTGATATCTAAAATATATACACAATAGCTGATTTTAACACACAAATACTAATGTGAGCCCACATTGTATTTTTCAAACTGATATGTAAAAAATGTTCAGAGGCAAGTATAAAAATCTTCGCTAGCATTTAACCCGGCAGGATTTTTGTATCAAGCTCCAATATATAACGGGTTTCTAGGAGGCGAAACTTCGCCTCCCGATTTCCACCTCGTTTGAGTGGTAAAACCGTATCGATTACATAATATTGGAGAAATGTTGGGTTACTGTCATGCTTTTGCTCAAAATGCCTTGCGACTGGATAGGCCTGATCTTTACCTGTGATTGCCCTTATGTGCAGGAATATCCTTTTGTGGGCTGGCAGCTTGGTGCTGCCAATATACCTTAACCCACAAGGACACTCCAGCACATACACTGCAAACTCAGTTTTGTATTTCAATTTCCTATTGATCATAATGGGATCAGATTTAAAAGGGCTATTATACTGTGTTTTGTTGCATCCAAATTTGCAAGCCTTACAGCTGGGACACTTCCTAAACCCCTTGCACTGTGCCATCCAACTAGTTGGAGCTAACAACTCAGGGCTACTGTTCACCAGGGTGCTGCTCATTGACGAAGATTTTCTAAAAGTCAATGCTGGTTTTGTTGGAACTAGCATACCAATGACTGGATCTCCCTTTATCAGATTCCAGTTGCAGTAGAATATTTTTCTAAATTCCTGATGTGGACTGTTAAACGTCAATATAACCCTTGGTTGGATTTCTGTGGTCAATGCATTCTCTGCTGTCCGCTTAATTCTGGGGGTAAGCGCCTCCCTTCTAGACAGGCTTCTAGTTTTACTGATAGCACTGTCTATGACGCTGTGTGAATAGCCTCTTGCCAAAAACCTCAGCTTGCAAGCTTCCTGTGCAACCTCACATTCCAAATCCGTGCTGCAAATCCGCCTGATACGCAGCATGTCACCATATGGGATGCTGCGTATTAGATGATGCGGATGGTGACTAGTCGCATGCAGGACCGTGTTGCCTGCAGTAGGCTTTCTAAACAATCTTGTAGCCAAGGAATCCTTATCCACAAAGACCTCTACATCCATAAAGCAAACAGACATAGCATTAATGGTCGATGTGAATTGGAGGTTAAGGCAGTTGTCATTAAGCATATCCATAAATTTTTTTTCACTTGATTCTGTACCCCTCCAAATTAAAAACAAATCATCAATGTATCGTAAATATACAATCGCATGTTGTTCTATAGTCGCTTTGTGTTGTCCCATTAGGACCTGCTCCTCCCACAGCCCCATATTCAAGCAGGCATAGCTGGGGGAGAAGCAGGCCCCCAGTGCGAATCCCCTGAACTGCTGGTAGATCTGGTTATTGAACAAGAAGAAATGTTGTTCCAAACATGCGGATACCATTGAGATTAGCATCTTATTATGCAAGGAGTAATTCATTGGACGCAGATTCAGAAAATGCTCTACAGCTTTCAGATCATCACGGTGCCTAATAGAGGTGTAGAGTGATGCTACATCAAGAGTTATTAAATGTCAGAACTCCATACCACATGTTCAATTTTGCGTAGGAAGTCTGAAGTGTCCTGCACATAGGATGTCAGCTGCTTGACCCAATCTTGTAAGAAATAGTCTACATATTTGAAAGTGTTCTCCATTATGCTCTCAATGGCAGAAATAATTGGCCTTCCAGGAGGGTTGTCAGTACATTTGTGGATCTTGGGTATGAGATAAGAGGGTGGGGATAACCGGATGTTCCTTTTTTAAAAAGAGATATTCATCATCTGTGATTAATCCCCCCACTCTTCCAGGCCAGTAATTTATGATAATGGACATTCCATGCTGCTTTCACTTTATGGATATTGCTCTTTTCATAACATGCAGAGTCGGCCAGTTATTGTTCAGCTTCCTCCATATAGAGTTGGTGCGGTCATAGAACAACATTGTCCCCTTTGTCCGCTTGTCTCACAATGTTTTTATCGTATTGTAGTTTTTTTCTTTAGTCGTTTGTAACACAGATTTTGTTTGTTTATCCCATGGCTGATTTTGTTAGTTGCCGTATAAAGTTTTGTCAAATCCTTAGTGACTAAGTCATAGTATACATCTAAATTATCATGCAGCATATATATATATGTATAAATACTCACACAACCTTTGTCCTCACCAGACCTAGTGATGGGCGTCAAGACCCTTCTTTCTTTCATCATACTCTATCCAGTCAGTAAAACACATCATTTAGAGATCTACATCAGCTCTCCTTCTGTGCCAATTCTTTTTTTCATCTCAATATTCACAAACATCTGGAGCTCTTTAAATGTTCTGTCCTTTCTTCTGACGTGTGAAGAATACAGTACTTTTTGTGTGGAGAGGGGCTCTGGCTTGTGTTTTTATGTGCATGGTTACATCCAGCTTAACCAATAAAAGTGAACAGAGCGTGATCTGTACAGGATTACGGTGTAATCTTTAGGATTTGAAGTTCTGAAACTGCAATAAATATCAGGCTGAGGGAGTATTCTGCCAGATGCCTTAGAGATTAAATCTGTTGAGAGGTTTAGAAAATCCAGATATTCCATTCAGTAATTTCAGGTACATGTTTAGTGTTTGGGATATCAGCCCCAAGAAACAAGTCACCCATGAGCAAGGTCTTTCACAAGAGGGTTTCACGATGTCTGGGAGGCCCTCTGTGAGAAGTAGGCTGCATCGTGGTTTACAATAGAATAAAACATTAATTAAAGTAGTTAGGAAGCCATTTTTAAACAAATGTTTCCAAAGAGAACTTGCCCAGCTTCAGTATGCTGCTCCTTGTGACAAAGTCTGACACATGGATGCCAAATCATTCTCATTTAGCTCGCAGTCATAGTGAATGATGGTAAAAATTGATTCAACCCATGGCTACTGTAATGCATAACAACTTACTTTCCTTTTCACATATAATCAATGTGAGGTTTGTTATTCTATCACAGAGATTAGGCTATGGAAAGGTTTTTGCCAAGGCTCTCCCAATATTTGAGCTGACATTGTGTGTCTCAAGTGTCTGCAACAAATGATTCACAATATCAATGCAGGTTTTACAGTACTCCATTAATAAAAAAATTCCTAAGTATAGAAAATGTGGAATTATTATTTAACTTCCCAAGCTATATCTTTAACAGAATTTACTGTGCAAAACTGTAAGACCTGAGATCTGTCAAGGAACCCAAGTCAAGAAGGTTTTATGAACGTCTAAGAGTTGCCACTGACTCCGGTTAAGTTTGAAATAACAGGCATTCTAAAAAAAACGGACATATAACTACTGCCGTCTGTTGTGCATCATTCTGTACTCTCAATTTGACTCTCTCTAAAAGAGTATCACTGATAGGATATCTGGTGTGCCTTTCAATGTGGTCCATTGCTTTTTCACAGGGTTTAGCCGAAATCCCATCAATGAATATACTACTGTCAGGAATGGCTATCTTTGTTTCACTCTGGGCTGGCTAGGAGTTGGGGTCTGCCTTGCACACAGTTTGTCTTTCCTCTACTTCAAAGATTTTAATAAAGCTACTGAAAGAAAATAATTGTGACGATTTTTTTTGCCACTTTTAACTTCTTACAGGGTTATTTTTTCCTTTAGTATTGCTTTACATGGAACTGTTTTTCAACTGCATAAAATGCAAATTTCATTAGAACTTCACATACTGTTTTGAAAGAGAAACAATTAGTGTGATAAATCACTTGGCACATGCAAAATTGCGTGTAATCTTTATCATCCACAAAACTCTATTACAGAAACAGTGTGAGGCCAGCTTAGATTTGATGAGCAGGAAATCTATGGTGTGAAACAGATGGGAAATAAAAGGGTGATAACCAAGCAATTTAACTTTTTGAGCTCTAGAGTCTCTGAAAATAATTGGTGTGTCCACTGTTGAACAAGCACATAGCGTTACTGCTTCTTGTCAGGCCTTTTGGATTCGGTATACATAGTACACTTCCACAGAAGCAGCTTTCACAATCGTATGCACTGACAATGCCTGTATCATAAACGGCAGTCAATTTAGTCTTAAGGGCATACAAAAGTCCCTCTCTTTCACTCCACGTGTACTTTTACACTGGCTGTGGAGAGGTGATCACTGTAATATATTGGTACCAAGCGCCTACATCTGCTATTTTTGCGCTATAGTCCTTTCACAATAGTTGAACCAGCAGAAGTTGCAGTACATACAAATAGCCAGGTTTGACCTTCGGACCTTGAAAAACTAGAACTTTAAATTGTACTTAAATGTTTGAGCAAACGGGGAAACAACATACTTCTAAACCGATTGAGTCACACAGCAAAAGGGATCAATGATGCGCATCTCTCTGAAAGACCTTTGTAAAGTAGCTTCTAGATGGAATGGAAAGATTTGGTATTTACCTTACCTTCTAATATTAAACTCCTGGTGCTCTATCTGGGCTCGGCTTCAGACAACTCCTTCCATTCCCCTCCAAGCACATTTCTTGATGGCTAATATTATGGTCTAATATGCCTCCGGGTCTGTCTGTCTGTCTGTCTTGGGGTGAGTGGGACTAGTGACATGAGGATGGGAGGAAGGAGGATTGCCATTTACCCTGCCAGGATCACATCTGTCCGGTTTGTCTGTGCCTGTTCCATTTCCAATCTCAGGGCGAGCAATGCTTTACTTATGATCTTCACAGACCAGCTGAAGTGGTGAGAGGAGTGCATTTTTTGGTAAAGGTGGCCAGGATTGTGGAATGGGGTGGAGGTTCAGGGAGTTGGTGAATGGCTGAATTAGAGGGGGTGCTTCGGATAACGATGGTCAGAGGATGTTTGGCCTTGGTAGAGAAACGACCTACTACTTTTGTTCCAGAAAGTAGTTATGCACACATGAGTCATGCAGTGCAGTCTCCGGCCAGTCCAGCTATCTACATGAGCCTACAGCTTTCTACCCTTTGCCTGCCAGGTCTTCTTCCCATATAACTGTACTGATTTGGTGGCCTAGATCTTCTGTAGTGACCATCCAGTTCCACCTCTGCCCCCTGAAGGATTAGTCACCGTCGTCAAGGGGAGTGGGTTGACGAGGTTAATGGATGGGTCTCTCTTCTCATCACCATTCCATTTCCCAGGTTTGATCAGCAGATTATTTTTTTTGAAAAATAGTTTATGATTTTAACAAACAGCTCCAATAGGTGGTACAGAGCATAAAGCATAAAGGCACAAGAGACTGTTATATTGTGACATAGCAGCGGAACAATGCAGCAAAAATGTAGAAAACAAAGTACAGTAGAGTAGCACATGACTGTATGGCAAACTCTGAGCCCCTCACCCCATGTGTAAGCTATGTAAGTCATGGTCAGGTGAACGTGCATCTCCAAAAATGGACTGTGGTCTAGCTGGTCAGGGCTCTGGCTGTATACCTCTGTACCCAGCCCAATCCTTCCAGACTTTGTGGCATTTTTAGGGGCACCCTCATGCTAGGTAAATGTAAATGTAAATGTACAGGAATTTATATAGCACAAATCACCAAGCGGTTTCTAAGCGCTTGCTTAGGGAACCCGTCCTGGTATTCCCCTGTGAGATAACCCCGGAAGGGTATCCGCAAGGTGAAAGCCAGGCATCCCGCCACGAGGGGCCGTTGTGGAGATTAAGCAAGCTATTGCCCAGAGTCGCAGAGTGTGAACCTGTGAATCGAGTAGGCACCGGAGCGAGAATTGTCGAGTCCATGGACATTTTAGGACTCAAGACCCCGCCGATCCGGGAATTGAACCCTGGTCCCGGGCTGACCTCTGCTTCCAGGTCTGCCTCCTCTAACCAGTGAGCCGCACTTCTCCAGGTAAATCAGGCATTCCAATCTCATATAATAATTAATTCCCTTGGCCCACGTCTCGACGGGGGAAGCCACAGCGTCTTTCAGGCTCACGCAATATCGTGTTTTGCATTGATCAGACCTAGCCAAAGCAGTACCCTCTGATATCTATTGCCCTCTTGGTCATCCATGACATGCAAAAGGATACATTTGGGATCTCTGGGTATGTTCCAACTTAACACTCCCTCCAAACGTCCCAGGACCCCATTCCAAAAGTGTGAAAGTGCGGGGCAGTGCCAGAATGTATGGGGTAGATACCCTTGTGGGCAGTCACATCTCAGACAATTCCCTGTAGCTAACAGTCGCATGCGGAGCAGCCTTGCTCTAGGGATGTATGTGCGCTAAAGCAGCTAAAGATGCATCAGTCAAAATTGGGAGGCTATTACTGCCACTCTAGGGGCTGATACCGCTTCCCGCCAATCCTCATCATCCATCGGTCTTAATTGCCCCTCCCAGCCGCCCTCACCATCAGATCCAGCAAGTTTCAGAGAAGCATTTAGTGTTTATCTGATAATTTATTATCTTTGATGTTTTTAAGGAGACTTTTTGCTTCAAGTGGAGAGTATTCGGGATGACGTCTTCGGAGTCTACAATCAGTAGGAGTGCATGGCGGGGCTGAAGGTAGCAAAAGAACTGTGTGAGGGGCATAGCGTACTCCATTTGTAGAATTTGAAAGGACTTCAATTACCTATTATGAATCATATCCCCCAAAGTACATATACATATGGTATCCCAAGCAGAGAAACCGTGAAGAGCTATCATTTGTGGGTGTCTGCTACCCCGCCACAATGGAGTCTCCACAGTTAACCTGCCTGCGCCTTCGATGATTTCATAGCATCAACCCAGACATTCTCGTGGCAGAATACCGGGTCGGAGGAAGGTTGCCACCATAAAGCAAATGCCCATCCCTCCTACACACATGCCGGATCATAAACACCCTCAAAACACCAATTGTTCACAGTAAGTAAATGTGCTGCACTGTAGTACAAGAGAATCAAGAGTAGCTATCCCTCCCTCAAAGACAGGCCAACAGCATTTTCCCAAGGATATTCGGGATGGACCCCCCCCTCCACAATAAGTTTCTATTTAATGCTTTTGGGGAGAGGGGTTGGCCTAACGGCTAAGGCACTCGACCTCGGACCTGTGGATCTGGGTTCGAGTCTCGGTAACGACGCCAAAAACCCCCTGTGATTCTGGGCAAATCACTTAATCTCCCCGTGCCTAAAAAATGAAAGTGTGTCCTCATGTAACGTAACTGGTGCTATGTAAAGCGCTCTGATAACTGATTCGGTTCTAGTTCGCGCTATATAAAACTCAAAAAAAAAAATGCATTTAGTTTGGTGAAGAAGGAGCAATCTATCGGGAAAGAGTGGTTTTGCAGCAGGTACAGGAGGTGCGGAAGAGATACCATTTTAAAGATGGCATCGCATCCCACTTGAGCTTAGTAAACATCAATGGAAAGGGGCCACTTTAGTCTTTAACACATACGCGGGGTCCCCAATCGCAACACGGGACCCGCCGAGCACTTACGTGAAGCGAGGCCATGGCTCCGTCGCCACATGGTCTTGCAGGCCTCAAAAGTTCTGCCACTCAGAGTGGTGTGCCCCTCACACGTTCGCGGCTGCCCCCTAGAGGGACGTTCACCACTTGGCCCCCTCAGCTCCAGGGTACAGTGATAAATAGTCACCCAGCTGCACCGGGCCCCCTCTGTCTCAGCTGTGGGTCTTGCCCCGCCACCATTGATGGGCGCTGCAGTTTCAGGTGTCATCGTCGGAGAGTGTGAGCATCATGTTCAGCCCTCACCAGGGCAGTTGGGTGTCCAACTGCACGGTTAATTATGACAGGGGTCCTCCCCACCTCCTGAGTCCGGTTTGAGTTCATGGTCCCAGCCCCAAGACCCGCTTCGTCCCCTTTAAAGTAGCCACAGTCTCAGCTGCCTCACGTCCCGCTGGCCGCAGGCACACTCAGCCCACAGCTCACGTCGCCGCCACCGCGATTCTCTCTCCGCTGTCTGCCAATTTTCAGTGCTGGTGAGGTGCCTAGTGTCAGCCACCGACATATTCTCAACCTGGGCAAAACTGCATGGGGAGTGGCGGCTATAGTCAGATTACAGGCGGAGGATGACAGAACTCCTTCAGAGAGCAACCACTAAGTGCGGCAGAAAAGCAATACACCCCTGATAAGCAGATTCTTGCCTCCATGGCCCATCCATCGTCGTGGCACTTGTTCCAAATCTCTGTAACAAGGTCTATCATAACTAGTCCATACCATGGAGGGATGGGGTGAGCACTAAGGGTTCTAGACCTCTGTGGATAGGACATGGTTGATTGGACTTGTCTAAAGTGCATCTAGTTTAATGAACTTTGGGTTAGGGCTTTTGAACATCTGGCTGGTGTTACACTCTTGAGCTTTGGTGAAGTTGAAAAGGCTTCAAATTAGTACGTCTCAAGAATCCTTTTAAGAACACCAATTTGCTGCCCAATTTTAGACCTATATTGCTTCTCCTGGCAGCATTGAAAATGCTTGATAAGTTGATAAATAAGCAGCACTCAAACTACTTGGAAATTCATAGACTACTTCATACAAGTCCAGCTGGTTTTCATCCTAAGCATAGTATGAAGACACTATGCTTGCACTGTGACACTTGAAGGACAGGGCTGATTTTACATGATCTTTCTGCGGCTATTGATACAGTATCTCATGTGATCCTCCTGTGACACCTTGTTGACATAAGGTTTGGGGGTTGGCCCTTGATTAGATCCAATCTTTGTTGAAGAATAGAACACTTGCCCCTTTCTCCTCAAGCATCAAGTCCTTCTCTGCTCGGATGCTACAGGGCTCTTCTCTCAGCCCAACATCTATATGGCCCCTTTGGCATACCTGGTCGATACACAAGGATGTATGATGGTGTCCTATTTTGATGATGACACCCAACTACTGAATTCGTTGTCACTTCCTTTAAAGCCTGTCTCCACATGATCTTCGAATGGTTATGCACCAATCATGTGATGTGCAACACAGGCAAGATGGAGATGTTATTGTTTGGCTCTTTATGGCCAAGTGGTGGCAGAGTTGCAGGCCGGAAACTGCACCCTCTCCACCTCTGCTGGCAGTGGTTGTGAAGAACCTAGGGAGGCTCAGGTTTAGCACTTTGCTATCCTTTCAACCCCAAGTGTCTTCGGTGGTTGGCACATGCTATGGGCTGCACTGAGCTCTGAAAAAGTACGTTTTTCCCTTCCCATGAACTCCTGAAAGACTGTAGTCCATGCGCTCATCTTATCAATATTGGACTATGCCAATATTTTGTATCTTGGTTTCCCTAATTGCTGGATTGGTAGACAGCAGGTTGTCCAGAATGCAGTGGCGCATCTGATCTTTGAACTTCCTCATCAGACGTCTATAATAATAATAATAAGTGGCATTTATAGAGCGCACAGCTATATCCCTTCACCTGAGATGGCTGCAGTAGCTGCCAGTAAAGTAGAGAATGCTTTTCAAAACAGTGGTTCTGGCACACTGGCCCTTTGTACCGTTCGGTCAGGTTGCAGCATTGCTCTCCTTTAAGAGTTCATTAGTCTTCCAAGTCTTCACTTGTGGTGTTGCCGAATATTAAACAGGCCCAGAAAGGAGGCAACTCCTTTTTCTATCTGGCCACAAAAGCGTGGGACCCAGTTCCAAGTCGATCTTCGTACTTTGAGCTCTGACCATTTTTTCAGAAAGAAACTTAAAACCTGGTTATTCACTTTGGCATGAATGTTATTTCGGTACCATTATTCTTTAGCATCGGGAAACGCCCAGGAGTGGCTGTGCACGCTACAAATTAGCTCATTCACTCAATCATTTAGTTCGCTCCTAGACCTAATGCTGTGTGCTGGTACGAGTCCGGGTACCATTGTGGAGGCAAATGATTTTCAGAAGTGGATGGAGTCTCACGCAGTAGGTTCACTATGTTTAAGATTTTAGTTGGGGAGAAAAAGAGGGGGATTGTTCTTTTGCTCAGTTGAGAAGCACATGAACAATAATAGAGGGGAAATCCATTGGGGGGGGGGGTTGAGATTCCTAATATTTACAATATTGTATTCGAGGTAGAGCTTCACTCCAAGATAGCAGTCACATTATTTTTAATTTCAATGAAGGAACCGGTTCCAGATCACAACTCCTAAAGCAAAGCTTCTAAGATCTGGAAGTGGGAACAATCATTAAATATGGTATAACCTCCATTATAAAAATGTAATTAAAATAAACTGAAATACACTCATTACTGGTTTTGCAGCTATAACTTCAAGCATGTTTTTATATACATGCAAAACCATCAGACAGTAACTCAAATGCATGAGTGAAAAGAAATGCATCAACCACTCTGCTAATATGACATTTTCCTCTTACATACCCCAACTTGCATATTGCTCCACGTAAGCATTTTCTTCCAGCCCACTGGAGGAGGAGAGGATGTAAGATGTCTTGGATTTTGGCCTCCCTGAGTGGGCCTGTTTCCCTCCTACACGACTGTTAAGGTGGGTAAAAAAGCCCTATAACATACTATAACCCTACTGGGTATTCAATAGGCCTGGGCGGCAAATTCTGTTCTGCTCGTGGATTTTGTGTAATTTCGCATTCCGCGGAGAACGCGAAATTGCCCAAACTTCTGCATTCCGCGAGTTCGCAAAATTTTTTGCTTGATCGCGTTCTCAAAATGTGTGTTCGCGAGATATTTCCCCCCCGAGCACGCAAACATCAATTGCGAACAGGAAAAAAGCATCGCGAACAAGCAATTCTGTGTGTTCATGGAATTTCTGCATGTTCGCAGAGATTTTTTACCGTTTCGCGGAGAGTTGCGTGGCGCCCACCCCTAGTATTCAATAACACCCACTGTGGACATACTCTAAAAAGCAAAGGATGCTTCATGGTCCACACTGCTGGTAGAAGGCTTACGCGCGTAAAGCAGAATTTACTAATGTATAGGATTATTAATGCAAGTTTAAATATTGTTTTGCGTATGGCGCTCCAAAACCTCCAAGCAATAAAGCCATAGCTGCATGTACAAGCAGCTACAGAGCCCTTTGCGTTCCCTTTTTGTGACGCCGTATGTAAACAGACTTACCTTATCGATGCAGGATTCCAAGATCTTGGTGTATGTGAGTCTCTAGAGTAGTGGCAGACTTTCTATTTCTGAACGTCGCTAGTTCATGCTGTCACTCATCCTGTCAATCATGGGACATGCAAAAACTGTCCGATTGGCTACTGCACAATTGTATTTCCTTTCCTAGCTGAAACTTTAACAAAATGCAAACTTTATTTTAAGTTTAGCTGCCTGCAACGAAATGTAAACTGTGTCTTTGCTAAAATGATTAATGTCTGCTTTAGCCAAATGCGATCAATCCAAGCAAATATAATTTTGAATCATCAAAGTCTATCTAGTTGCAAATTATATGCACTCTCTGGGCCATTTCTCCAATAACAAGAAAAAAGAAATGTGCAATTCCTTCAAAATGTATAAAGTCAACTTGTGGATTTCAATGATAGAATTATGGAACATCAACATTCAGGTGAGCACAGATAGGGTTCGATAAATGAATTATCAAAATTGGAACAAACACGTTACATGTAGGACGTATGGTGTACATGTTGCCTGATAAATGAGCCTCTTGGCTGCCATGCAGAGAACAAGCAGTCCACACACTTGCCCAGGGTGTGAATTACTCTCGATTATGGAAGTACATGGTATGCAGCACGGAGAAGAAACGGAGAAGAAACTGCAATTCGAGAAGGTTGTGCAGTAGAGATGGGGTGTCTGATGCATTTCTCCAATTAACGTGAATAAACTTTCATTTGCTGGTAGAGCTATACTGTTAAAAACAAGTTCAGGTTAATTTGCTTAATTAGAAACTTAGCCAAAGTATGAAAGTACTGGATTTTCATCAGAGACCGTGCTCCTCTGTCTGTTCCTTTGTTTTAAGCTGTTTTAAATAAGGACATTTGAGAAAGAATATTGTTTTCTCTAACATTTTTCTAAACTTCGGAGTACAGCAGAAGACGGTCCTGAACATCTGCAGACTATCTTGACATTTATATACTTTCTAGTGTGAGAGGAAGATTAGGTTAAGGTGCAGAACGAGATTACAATGTGCGAATTGGATAGCCCTTTTTAGGTCGAAGTCAACCAGATAGCCGAAAAGACTTCTTATGTACATTCTAAAAACGTACTTCGGACCTGCAAGATTGCATTCTGTCCATTGCTTACAATTGGCTTCATGGCTTCTAACACGCATTTGCTTGCTTTTTTTGCTGGTTTTATTTGTTTTAGGCTCTACAGCATCACTACTTGTATTCTTCCAAGAGTGCTTCTTGTCTGTAAACAGGCCTTCAAAATGTGTTCATTGCTTGTTACATTTGCTGTGCATTCAAAGATAGAGGCCAAATGTCTGACTCTGTATTGCTTAGTGCTTACTTTTCTTTTTGTTACTTCAAAGTGAGAAGATTTGTGTCTATCTTGCTGGATACTAGGGTTTGGAAAGTAAAGGTTTTTTTTCTAGCACACAACAAAATTGAAATGTCTGTAAATGAACTTTGCAGATATTTTAGAATATCTTGTAATAAGGAAAGCACAAATGAAGCACTGTTTTTGTAATAATAAATCTTTATTCAGTTATAATTAAAAAAAAATAAACCATAAAACTACATCTAAAGTACAATCTTTTTAAAACAATAAGATCCCTAAAAACAAACTATAAAAAGCAATAAAACACAATGTACTTCATAATACTTATAAAAACAATTGATAACCCTGGGAGTGCTTAACACTAGCCACAGTGTAGTATCACTCTTTAAAATTCTAATAACATCCTTTAGATGCCTCAAGATAAAGTGCAATTAATCGGGTACAACCACACCTTTCTGGGGCCGTATTACGGTGTAGGCGCATTTTAATTGTTTCACCCGGCCCGCCTTTAAAATGGTGCGCCTGGCACAAATAATTAAAATGCTGTGAATGTGCTGCCACCAGGACAGCTGCGAACACGCAGTGCCCTGGGAGCAGCGCATTCACGTGAAATATGGAGAGGCTGCTTTAAATCCACTCCGAGTTTCACAGTGCAAGCAGCAACCCGCCTGCAGTTCCAAAGGGGATTAGTGATCCCCTTGCAGGCAGGTGCAGTCAGTGACTGCACCCGCCTGCAAGGGGGTCTGTGGGGCTCATTGGACCCCCCCTTTACCCCCTGCAGAGGGCTGAACTCAGGAGGCGCACTGACAATGCACCACCTTTTAAATGGTGCACTGCCAGTGCGCCCTCTGAGGGCTTCTTTGCCTCTGCGTTCACGTTGGTAATACGGCACAGTGCAGAGGCATAGGGATTCCCTCATTGGCATGGGGCACGCTCTCATGCAAATGAGGGAACGCCCACTTGAAGATAGCAGTATTAGAGAGGGGGGCGCAGACCCTTCTATAATACCAAAGTGTCCCGGGGGTGCGCAAATCAGGCACAAACGCCTGTTGCACCCCTGCAGTACTTTATGTAATAAGGCAGCTGATGGCTGAGTATTTGAAACAAAAAAACAAGTGGCCCAAAGGTTCAGGACTGTCTGAGCAAAAGGGACAGTTTGGGGAACTAAAATTTCCCACCCATCTGCTACGGAGCTCATTCAGTGGTAAAATGCCATATTTTAGCTTTAGATACAGGGATCTTGCCTTATGTGATTGTATGCAATTAAGAAAATCCTCGCACATCGTTCCATCTTTGAAGTCCACACATCTGCTTGTTAACTCACCAACATGGACACGGCATAATCACTTGTGATTAATGTAGTCTCAATATTTTTCCTTAGGCTGGAAAGAGATTTTTTCAACAACATCACTCCAGGTTAGTCCATAGCTCAGGCATCCCCAGACTGTATAACCACTTCTTGACATGTTTGAACCAGGGTATTTTCCCTTTGGGGTCTTATGCAATAACCCCACCAAATGATTCATGTAAACACAATGAAGAGTTATTGGTCCATAGTCTGACCCAAAAAGCCACGGGCCTGAATGCAGCCATGAGCGATATATTTTTTAGACCAAACGAATAGTGGTTAGGGGCGCACTATGAGGGAGGGAAAAAACGGTTCTCATAAAACTGTTCTCTATAATTGCAATGCCTCCTACGATATTCACTCCCCATAATACAGCACCATAGAAGGCTGCAGCAGTGTATTTTGCCTTGTAGATTTCAATTACCAGTAGTATGGGCCTAAGATCGGAGTTCCTCAACCTTTTAGATATGGCATGCTCCACATGCTGTAGTGTCACCTAGCTCCCCATTATTTGTGGTGACCATGATAACATATTAGTGAGCCTGACCCGTAGGTAATCAAATTGTTTCACCTGCTCAAAATACGTGTCACCCAATTTAATCTTCCCTTTGAAGGACTTATATGTGTTGAAGGCCCTGAATTCCGATTTTGATAAATATATTTCCAACTGAAATTCCAGACAGAAAAAGGAAAATCGATTCTATAGGCTCTGCAACCCCATAAGGGATTTAGAAACTAATAAGGTGTCGTAAGCGAATAATAATTGTCTATTAGTTCTAGATGTTCGGGCTAGTGTTGTGATTGGATAGTGTTAGGGCTAGGGTTCCCATTGGCTGAAGGGGTCACCTGATTACTGGGGCTACAAAAAAGGCCAGGCTTATGGCGTCTCAGCCCGGGCGTCGAGGCGAAGGGCGGAGAGGACAAGGGTAGCTGCCTGTTTGAGCCTGTTAAGGGCGGAGAGGACAAGAGTAGTTGCCTGTTTGAACCTGTTAAGGGCGGAGAGAACAAGGGTAGTTGCCTGTTTGAGCCTGTTCGAGACTGGTCGGTACTAGGGCCAGAAATGCTGCCCTTTTTCTCATTTAACAATACCCAGCCCACACCATCCACAACCACAAACAGAGCAACACACTCACACCAAATATACACCACGCACAACACTATGCACAGATTAATGTACCAGCATACACCACCAACCCAACCAAACCACATCTACACACCCTACTATCCCAACTACCACACATATCCACCATCATCCACAAACAGTACACAACTCTATCCTATACCACTAACCAATACAACACAACGCCAATCAACACCATAAATAACTACATCCCACTCAGACACACTCTCCCTGCTGTAATTACACCTAACAGTCCACCTTTTATCACTAACAAATATATAATGATCCTTCCATCAGTTGACTTGAAAAAAAAAATCCTTCACTCCTTGATCCCTCCACTATCCTTTTTCAATCAAAATTAACAGACTAACATGTTCACGTCTCAAATTCCATATTCAACTATACTAATATACTGCCCAAATACCTGAATAACATATCTACTACTCAAATTACTTAATATTTATACTATACTAATTTTCAACGGTAATCCTGTATGGGTTCCGGAGTGGCGTGCTACTCGCCAGAAAAGCGCTTCAACACCCATCAGGGGTAACAAGTGCTATATGAATGCAAATCTTTCTTCACCTTTTATCCATCCGCTATCCTTCTCACTCCAAGTAATAGACTAATATCCACCACTGAAATTACCTCATATTTCACCATATTAATTCACCACTAATCCTTTATAGGCTCCCTGAATAGCATGCGTCAACAAGCGAGCGATAAATAAATACAAACCTTTGTCCTACTCTATCCTTCTGCTATCAATCCAAATCCAAATAACTGACTAACCTATCCACCACTTAAAATGTACTTACATGTTTCACTATACTAATTCAACACTAATCCTCTGTGGGTCCCGGAGTAGCGTTCTACCCGCAGAAAAAGCGCTTTGACGCCTCGTCAGGGGTAGTAAGCGCTGTATAAATGCAATTACAATACAATACAATATCTTCTGGCCAGCAATCGGGGGTGGAGGGGGACTGAGTCACCAATGCAATTATCCAATGACTATCAACCCATTTATGTATAGGGTGAACATGGTAGACGCCAAGACACAACCTTGATGTACTCCCCTGTCCACCCCGTTACATTTGATCACTTCGCCTTTCTGGCCTCATCTTTTTTGAGCATAGTTAATTGTGTGGAGTCTTATTATGGTTGCAATAAGTATTTGGGAACGTCCATTTGCCTTAAGGCCATCCACAAATTCTCTCAAAGGATAAGGGCAAAGGATGCGCATAGAGCAACAAATACTACATAAATGTGTTCTTTCGTGATAGTCACATACTTCCAAAGAATCAAAAGAAATTTAAAAATGTGATCCATAGTACCGGTGTTTGCTCTAAACCCAGCTTGCAGTGGTGAAAGTTTGTTCCCCTCTTGGATTTAAGCTTTTAGTCTCTCTAGCAGGTGCCTTGAAAACAACGTTTGTGATATAACAATGAGGATTATTGGCATGTAGTTTGATGGATTCCCCTTATTAAGTGTTTGAAAAACAGACACATAACCAATATTCGGTACCTCTGCTACCATTAAAATTGCATTCAAGATTCAGTTAAGAATAAAAGTCCAGATTTCTGGTGCTGAGAGATAGAGGTCACCCGGAATTGTATCCAAGCCCGGGGCTTTCTCCTTCTGTGACGTAACTGTTTTTGTAATTCTGAAGTGTGGTGTAAAAAATATTTTAATCTGATCAAAACAAATCACTACACTAAATGGGGTCATTTTCACACATTATAATTTGAGTGCTGTATAGTTTTATCTAGAAAACTGTATGTGCACATGTAATTGTCATTTCAATAAAAAATGTGTTCTCTGATGGCAGTGTGCCACCACAACATGCACACTCCATATCACTGTATGCCACTCCACGCAATTCCCTCTACATCACTTTACTCCACTCTAGGTACACCACACCAGTCTACTCTATTTCACTCCACTCTATGCAATTCCCTCTACACCACCCTAATCCACTGTAGGTACTCCACACCACTCCAAACCACTCTATGCCACTCCACTCTACGCCACTTTACTCCACTCTAAGTATTTCATGCTACTCTACTCCACTCTGGCAAATTCGTCTATGCCATTTAAGGTACTCACCACTGTAATCCACTACACTAACTTTTAGCCATGCTGAATAGCAGTCACGCTGGTGTACAACATGGCTAAAACACATTGGCAAAGCCAGTAGCTCTTGCATAGGCGAAACCTATTGTCTTTGCCCATGCTTCTTCCTATATTCAAGAAAACATTGGCGCTGTACAATATCAATGAGAAAATGGTTTTCACTCACCCACTGAATTGCCAGTTAGAGACCCGATTTCTTAACATGTGGTAGGGGGACATATAGTGCAAGTGTAAAGGAATACTAGGCCAGCATTTACGTATGCCTTTAATTATACAGGCTATCCTGGTGACCCATATTGGTGTTTCGCCCTACAATCATTTCATTTTAAAGTGATTCCACTTCGTTCACAGACCTATCTGGATCAAGATAAGTGACGCCACTTCAAATATCCCTCGCCATGCCTTCATCACTTATGACCTTCGTCTGACAGACAACCTATATAGTGTGCTACAACAACCATTCAATTTATTTATATATAGTTGTAATCTCTCATCAGCACTGGATGTGGGGTATTAAGTTAATGTCAGCATACATTTGGTAAGTCAGGCCACAGTGAGGGCTTCACTGAAAAGATTAAGAGGCTGATTTAGACTTTGTCGGATGGATTACTCCATTGCATATCCTATCTGCCGTATTAGAAGTACTTTATTCCCTAATACACTTGAAATAAGACAGATGGGCATCTGTCAAGTTTGCAACGGAGTACCAATCATCCAAACTCTAAATCAGGTTCTAAGTATGCTCAATTTAAGTTCTTGTAGTTTAAAGCCCATTCAAAAACCCTTCACATCCTGGTGCAAACGCAGTTACAGCATGCCGCAACTTGTATTTCTCCCTAGACAGTATTTCCAATTAACGGCTCTTTATAGCTATGGGTCTCCGTATGCAGGTTATCTACAAACCATTCTTCAAATGCTACAGGAGTATCTATTCACAAAACATCTTACCCAAGTAGGAGGGTTTCACACATAATGCCAATCTGGGCATTTTTATTACCAAACTGACTAAATCCCATTTTGCTCCTCACCCATTCAAGCCTGAGTGCACTTTGGATGGACCAGAAATCTTTTAAATGATAGCAACATATAGATCCGTTTAACTTTTTCCTGACCCTGTAGGATCATTCTTGACCTCTGACACCCCTCTAAGATCCTTTGTGAGTCTTGGACATTAATTCTTCACTCCACATAGAGGTCAGAGGAGCTTTGAGGCCATATAAATGCTTACTTGCCCAATGTGCCTACTTTGACATACAGTTGGTGAAAGCAAATCCTAGCTCAGTCTGGTGGTTATTGAACAGCACAAACAAATGATGGACGGAATGCTGAATAAATCATACATTCACCCCCAGTCAAGAGATCTGGATTAAATCCATCGTTCTTTTGTTCACCATGACAGCCCAGTTTAGACCTAGCCATATGCACATCAGTCTTGACCCTGTGCCTCATGGGAACAGTCCAGACCAAACTGCCAAGCCAGGTCCTTCCTGGACCCGAAACGAGCATCCTGGGACCGGTTTCTGGGTATTACCCTACATCAGCCAGGCTAGATTGTATCGAGTGTAAAAGAAACAGTTGATGGACGAAATGCTGGACAAAGCAAACATTCACCCCCAGTCATAAGGATCTGGATTTAATCCAATATTCTTTTGCTCACCACTCCACCCCAGTTTGGACTCCGCCATATGCAAATTAATCCAGTGGCACAGTTAGCAAGGGACCCACGTCTGGGCATACCCATCCCACTTAGGGGGAAAGGTGCTACGTAAAAAATGATGGGCAGCCCCCCACCACTGGACGAGGCTCACCCTATTCCCATGTAGTTCTACTAGTAGGGTACCCTGGACTTTTCTGTGGTGCATTCAGTCATCCTTCGCTCATAATTCACCCATCTCTTACCTGCATCCGGTCACCAGTCAGAAACAGGGAAGGTTATTGAAGCAGTGGCACCTATTTGGCTCTATCTAGAAGCCTACGCCTCCTCTTACTTCTTTTTTACTACAAAGGCAAGGCATCCTTGGTTCAGACTACTCCAAGTATAATCCTCAGTCTGGGTCTGTCTAGTGCTTTAGAAAGCGCTACACTGGGGCTTGATTTTCTGCATGACAACCTCTTCAGGGAAACAGGTCAGAATGGACTGTTCAGTCACCTTTCTCCCAAAAAAATTCAACTAAATTCCCTGGCTCCCTTGTTCTGGAACCACATCCAGACAGCCCATATTTAATTTGTGATGTCAAAGTGGCTGCCCTGTCACATGAGTACTTTCATACTCGAGACAGTCTCTCTCATACTAAAAAGAAAAAAGGTGCCAAACCCCGCTGTACCACGTATAAACAAAGCATAAACACTCAACTAGAGATTAAACATACACCTGCTTTGAAAGTCCATAGCTAAAGGTACATTCTTCATACAACTGTAGCAATTAATTTCTGGCATGATGCTTGGTTGTGCGGAAGTGAGCGCTCAGATTGTATTGATGAATTTTATGTGAGAAGCTTTTTATATAGCACAAAATCTGCTCATTACTTAGATTCTTTGTACTTCATAGGAATAGATTTAGTTCTGCATTTGTGAGATTTGTTCAGCTTCTTTCATTCTTGTATTAACTGACAAGGTTGAACCCTTTCTCTTCACTTCAATGCCTACCTCGTACTAGACCACACATCATTCAACGTTTCCTGCTAAAAGTATCAGGACAATATACTGATAACGCAAAGCTTGAAAACCTCTCGGACATCAACTGCTGTTCCCTGGGACAGTGTCTGCAAGTAGTGAACAGCTATTCAAATACCTCAATCATAACTTATGAAAAAATAAGATTGTCACCTGTGGAAAACACACCACTATCTGGTCCCAAGAATTCCGACACTCACTAATCATTGTGGTAGAAGTAAGAAACATGGGAGCTATGACGAATTCCAATCAGTCCCAAGTGCCACAAGTAGATCAGGTATGCTAAAGTGCGGCTCATTATTACATTCTTGGCTATCCAAAGCTTCAGATCTACCTTCCACCAACTAAAACGACCAATCTCACCCAGCAGGTCTCTGTTGCAGAACGGCCTCATTCTAGACTACCAATCCCTTCCGAAAAACTAAATGTGCTGCTATTTATTTCAGTTTCAGTTGTTCAAACTGTGAAACAAACTACTTTCAAGAAAATGAATCAGCCACAACTACTTCAAATACAGGAGGGTGTTAAGGAGTGGTATACAAATGATACAATACAGTACACTCCACATCCCTTCATCTGAAATATAATTAACAAGCATTTGCAATGCAATAGGTCTCGCATTAGGAAAGTTTGAGCTATTGGTCTTGTAAACGCCAAATTTTTTATTTATGTGTTGGTTTTGAAAATAGCGAAACTAATAGCTTTGTCATTTCCAATGCCAATACTTATAACTTTTGTAAATGTGACACTTATAGCAGAAGAGAGAAGCATTACAACATTTACCCTTATGATGTGTCCCTCTGGAATACATAATGCAAGCGCATTGGCTTTGTTAATGTTTGAAATATTTTTAAATTGCTGTGCACCTCTTAGTATCGACCCGTTTGCAGATTCAGGAAATCTTTCTAAACAGCCTCTTTTGAAGACGGGAACTTAGCTACACTGCACACGCCCTGCCAAAACATTTTTGGAATTGTTACTTAGGAAGGGTTTAATCGGAAGGACATTACTGACCGTTACGTTGTGACCGGTATTGATACAGTGATGGGGGAGAATTTTTTCACCCGGGAGAATTCTTTCACCCGGGAGAATTCTTTCACCCGGGAATTACCAATACCACAGGCATTGGTAATTCCCAGTAGCAAAATTCTGTTCAGTTATCAGTTGGAGGGCTGGGCAAAGGGAATATCTGGGAAGGCCATTATTTGCATGCTGAATTCATCCTTTTCTCCAGGAAAAAAACGGGACCTTTTTCCCATTAACATTAACATTTCATCAGGGTTTGCCTTGCGAAATATGAACTTGGGATGCTCCCAGTGCGCGTGCTTTCTGGGCTAACACATTGGGATTACCGTCATACGTTTAATAAGAGCCTAAATTAAAACGGCGACTGACCCTTCCAGCACCAAGGAATCCTTTAGTCGGTCCCGGTGCCCCTGCCTGTCCTTTCATCCCACCAGCAATGTCTGCCTGTATGATTCTTGCCTGTGTTTGCACGTGTTGTCTGTCTGTCACACACAGGTAAGAGTGCTGTCTATGTGTGTCTTTGTGTACAGTTGTGCATTTACGTGCTTTCTTGGTGTGTAAATAGTGATTTTATGTGTTGTCTGTAATGGTGCCTTTTCTTGTTGTCTTTGTGTGCATGCATGTATGACTATATGTAAACCTTTTGTGAGGGAATGCCTGACGCCTGTTGGACAGTGTGCATGGATACCGGTTGGCATTTTGATTAGCGTATGCACAATGCAGGTGCATTATATATGGTCTTTCTCCATCCCTCGGACTCTTTACCTGTCCCAGTCCTTTTTTGGGTGTCTTCAAAGACAGCGCTAGGCGGTCTAGAAGCACATTTCCTGGTGCTCTCCTGACATACATCACTGTGCCTTCCTGGTACACAACACACCCTGTGTTCCCTTGATGCCTGCTGCCCACACGTTCTATATTCCTCTGTACGCAACAGGCCGAGGTTCCCTTTGTCTGCAACAGGCCGAGGTTATTTTGGGCTGCATCTTCGCCCACGTTTATGTGTCACTGCCCTGTGTTCAAGAGTGTGCAAGGGGGTGTGTTGGTTTCTTTACAACATAAGCACACAAGTCGGGTATTGGGTACGTTTGCAACACTGCAAAGTCGTCGTCCCCCCATCCCCCTTGCTGAGACCATTGCCGTGCACACAGCCTACACCGGTGTACTATAGACACGCCCCAAACACTTCGCCGAGCGACAGACAGCTCATTCGGATAAACCAGATAAACATAAGTAAAAAATAAATACCGCCTTCGGGTAAAGTCCGCGCTATATAAAAATGCATAAATAAGTAAATTAATAAGTACCGCAAATCACCGCCGTCACTGTGCCGGCCTGCGACCAGGAAGTCAGGCAGGCCGGCGCGACAACAGGAAACAGGAAGTAGGAGGGCGGGAGCCTACCCCGCCTCCAACGGAAGAGCCGCGATGGGAGCCGCGTTTGAAGCACCGGAGCTGGCAGGAGCCTACCCTGCGGGTGCCGAAGGACGGAAGAAGAGTCCTGCTGCCGGGCCCTGCAGCTGAGGAGAGCCGCCGCAGGAATGAAGCCGGTGAGTGGGTTGCTGAGCGGGGCGGGGGGGGGGGGGAGCATGTGTGCGCGCGCGAGTGGGGGGGGGAGCATGTGTGCGCGCGCGAGTGCGGTGCGGGGGGCGGGCTGTGTATGTGTGTGTGCGTGTGTGTATGTGTCTGGAGTGCGTGTGTGTGACTGTGGGGGAGGGGGGTGTGTGTGAGCGAGTGTCTGTGCCGTGTGCCTGTATGTGTGTGCCTGCGTGTGCATGCGCTGCCTGTGTGTGCGCATGCAGAGGGGTGGGGGGTGGGGGCTGCCTATATGTAAAGCGCTCTGATACCTGATTCGGTTCGGGCTGAAAAAAAAAAAAAAGAAATGGCTGAGTTACTCTGCGCATGCGCGGGTGAGACGCGCGCTCCCGCGGTGAAAACTGCGAAGGAAACGCTCGTGCACATTGGTGTCCACATTCCCATTAACGGGCAACAATAGTGGTCGAGACAGACACTCTCAATGCTCACGCATTGAGAGTACGTCTACTCGACCTAAAAAAGCACTTTACGCACAAGATTACATCAATCCAACCTTCTTATGCAGGACTACTAATCTGGCTTCAGATCATTCTGCAACATGAAGTCAGCTATCTTAGGTGACGATCTCAAGACCACAGATAAAGATGATCACCTACCTAATGATGTTGCTGGAGTTTTCAAACTGCCTTGGACGCTAGCAATGATCGCACACTCATTCATATTCTGAATTCTAATATGAGATTCACTGGCAACATCTTTCATTGTTTTTCTGCATAAGTATTGGATAGGCACTAGTTCATAAACACTTTCAGATTCCAGAAGATTCCCCGCAGGGTCCCCCAGAGTCACATCTTGTCCAGTCATCTTCACCTCTACACGGAGTACCTTGAGACTCGACCCACTGGCAACAGCTTCAGAATTTAGGGCAATATTCACCGATAATAGCATGAAAGTTCATCAATACACCAACACCAATCTTGCCCTGAAGCTCGCCCCAGCTTTTTATTTATTTGCAAAGTTTTATATAGCGCTGGCTAGACCCGGAGGTATCAGAGCGCTTTACATGAGGATCAGCAAGTTACAGGTTACATAGTTATAACAGTTGAATCAGCAGGTTACATAGTTACAACCGTTTGAATCAAAGAATCACAGAGGGAGGGGGAGTGAAGGAGACACGAATGAGGAGAAGAGGAAAACAATGTCAGATGACCGGCTGGGTAGGTGACGGCCAAGGGGCCAGACTCCTCTATAGCTGCATAGGACAGCTCCACCGGGCATCGGCCAAGGTTGCTCGGTCTCCGCGGTAGGTACACACAGGTTTTGTATCCGCCCAGGGGGCGTCGTCCTTGTTCCATCGAAGGGGGCGAGAAGGAGATACATAACGGGGAGATGAGGAAAAACAATGTCAGATGACCGGCTGGGTAGGTGACGGCCAAGGGGCCTGACTTCTCTATAGCTGCATAGGACAGCTGCACCGGGCATCCGCCAAGGTTGCTCAGGCTTTGTGGTAGGTAAACACAGTTTTGTAATTTACATCAGTTGAATCAGCTAGTTACGGGTTATATAGTTACATCAGTTTAAATCAAAGGATCAAAAGAGGGAGGGGGAGGGAAGGAGACACATACGGGGAGACGAGGAAAAGAATGTCAGAAGACCAGCTGTGTAGGTGACGGCCAAATAGGTGCTGGAGAATAGTTATATGAGTTACAAGAGCATAGCATAAACATAGGGTGGAGGGGGTATTAAATACAATGGGGAGGCGAGGAAAAACAGTGTCCGACGTCCGGCTGGGTAGGTGACGGCAGAGGGGTGAACCCAAGCGAAACTCCTCTTAGTTGCATGGGGCAGCTCCACCGGTCATCGGCAAAAGGTTTCTCAGGCACCGCAGTACATACAGAAGGTTCTAGATTCTGCCTAGGGAGGCATTGTTAAAAAGTTCCATCATGGGCGCCGGTCACGGCGCGGCTCTTGCCTGAACTTGATAGGTGGCGTCAGAACTTGCTTGCCAGTTTCTACTTTATCAATGAGCTGATGAAGATCATGGAGTCTGATGGGACCACCTGCTTAGCACTATGAATGTAATGGAAGCCCATTTGTAGGTCGTTCATTACATTTTTTGCAAAGTACTGATTTTAATACATGGACACTTCTTACCACCCTTTGCCCATGTGAAAGAGCAAACAGATGGGTGTAAGATTGTTCATGTCGTTGGCTCCCAGCATGGACTTCTTTAGCAATGGTCTTACTGTGACTACCTTCTAGAGGACTGGAAGGCAGCCGTAGTGTGTGGAATCTTAATAGAGTTGCACTCTTCAAAGGAAAAGGTGATAAATTTATGCAAAAAAAAAAATGTGTGCTCCTAAAGAGGGAGCTGTTCAAGATCTTCTCAGATAATTCACATTTGTTTTTGTTTTTTTGTTTTTCAGTGCTCTGTTTCTTGTACATTGGTAAATTACTTCATTCTCTTTTGCTGTGTCATAACCATTACCTTGGTTCATTCCTCCTTCCTGAAGCGTTCCTTTAAAAAATGTAGAATGTGTAATTTGAAAGTGGCAAATCTGTTGTTTTCAAGCTGGTAAAGACCGCACTTGGCCTCCGCTGCTACAGCCGCACTTCAGAGCCTGAAGGAGCAATCCGCAAGTCACTGCTGCCTCCCGCTAGGCTCCGCGCTCATCAATGGCAGCAGAAAGGGCAGAGCTGGCTGTCAGGATCGGTCATGTGCTCCCGAGGTGATCCACTTCCAGCTTGTCAGTCTCGGTTGGTCTGTCTGTCCGGCGCGGCCACCATTTTGTACCTGGCCAGTCGGGTTCCGATGTTTAAAAAATTCGACAATGTCCTCAGGCCCAGCTGAGGGGATTGTGGATCACCCGGGCAGAGCCTCATTTTAGCACACCTCTCGGGGCCGAACCGCCCTGTAAGTGTTGGGGTTTCCGTTGTTTAGGGTGTCATTTTCAGCCCGAGCTGCCATGGGCCGCCGCCGTTTTAGAGTCAGGCGGCACTCGCCGCACAGCTCGCCCAAAATGCGTGAATTCTCCGGTTCTTCCCTGGATCTCCGCTTCTAACAGCTCTCTAGTTGTGCGGGAGTGCAGCGCACGCCCTTTGGTGTAATTCAAGGTCCTCACCGCTGTCGATGGATGCCGCTTGTCGGGCCACCGGCACGGAGTAGGGTAGGTGCTCCACATGATCTGTTTTCTCTCCGCCAAGCCTTCAGTTATTAAAATGAAAGTTCCCCAGCCACAGCGTCAGCATTCCGATGAACTGTTTTCTCAAACATTGCTTGCACCACATGCAGGCCTAGAAAAATGTGGGATGGGTAGCAGGACCTGACCACCTATAAATATTGCTCAAATATTTAAAGACTCATTGTCTGTGTGAATGATCTTATTTAAGTAATTGTATTGTATTCGAGAAAAGTAATCTACTTGGGCATTATAAGCATATAAAAGAAATAATAATGTACTGATTTGTTAGCCTATCTGTTGATGTTAGGTTAACAGAGACCTATATGCTAACATTAAAATATCTATTTTTCATGTGGAGGTGATGTTTTGAACAAGAGGTTTTCCTTTCCACTGCAGATGATGTAATTTTCCAGAACCAGCATGTTAGTTAGTGAATAGGCATTTGTAATCTATTAGACAACGGATAATGAGGTTATTATCGAGAGCAGAGGAGACTGCAAGAAGGAGGATTCACGGGAAGAACTGTCTGACCCGTAAAATGTGGCCGAATGAATATGCTACTTACCAGTATGCCTCTGTTCTTGGCATGTAGGGCTACTGACATTCATATCTATAGCATAGATCGCCGCCTAGTGTTGGGTCCGGATGATTGCACATTGCTGTCCTGGAAGAGTCTTTGAAGTATCACAAGATAGGTGGCTCCTCCCCTGGACTACAGTGCGCATGGGCATTGACTCCATCCCCAGATTGTTTTTAGCCATTGTGGCGAAGATGGAGTGTAACAGTGTGAGCGATGACCATGCTAAGAGTAAGTTTGAATTCTGCAGCCGCTACAGGCGCCGGGGAGGAGGGCGGGCGATATGAATGTCAGCAGCCCTACATGACAAGAACAGATGCATACTGGTAAGTAGCATATTCAGTTCGAGGGGGCTGCTGAATTCATATCTATAGCATAGAATATATAGCAGTCCCTCCATTAACGGCGGCCGCCTGTGCCAGCTGCCGACGTTTGAAAAAGTGTCTTAAGAACAGCCTGCCCTACAGCTGCTTGGAGTGCACATCTACACAGTAGTGTTTAGTAAATGTGTGTGGTGTAGACCATGTGGCTGCTCTACAAATGTCTTCCAAAGGGATATTACCAAGGAAAGCCATGGAGGCCCCCAACTTGCGGGTGGAGTGGGCTCTGGGGGGGGGACCGTTAAAGTGCGCTTAGCCTTGTGATAGCAAATTTGAATACACTTAACGATCCACCTGGCTATACCTGCTTTGGAAATGGGGTTGCCTTTGTGCTGGGCCGAAAAGGCAACAAAGAGTTGTTGTGTCTTCCTAAAATCCCTGGTCCTATCTATGTAGTACACCAAAGCTCGTTTGACGTCAAGAATGTGGAGCATTCTTTCGGCTACTGTCTCTGGGTTTTGAAAGAACGCGGGCAGTTGAATGGTCTGATTGACATGGAACTGTTAAACCACCGCAGGAAGAAATTTAGGGTTAGTGCGCAGCACCACCCTGTTCGAGTGAATTTGTATGAATGGCTCTTGTACAGTGAGCGCCTGGAGCTCACTAACACGTCGCAGAGACGTAATGGCTATTAGAAAAGCCACTTTCCATGTTAAAAACTGAACCTCGCATGAATGCAGAGGCTCAAAAGGTGGGCCCATCAGCCTGGTGAGGACCACATTAAGGTTCCATACAGGAGCTGGCGGGGTTCTGGGAGGGATGACCCGTTTCAGTCCTTCCAGGAAGGCTTTAATGGCAGGCACTCTGAAAACGGAGAGATGCTGCCTGTTTTGGAGATAAGCTGCTATGGCGGATAAGTGTATCCGAATGGAAGCATATGCCAGCTTGCATTTGTAAAGATGTAACAAATAACAGATGTTGTGAGTGGATGCATCTAGCGGGTTGATGTTGTGTTCTGTACAGTAAATGACAAACCGCTTCCATTTTGCTGCATAGCAAGCTCTGGTGGTTGGCTTTCTTGCCTCCCGTATGATATCCATGCAGTCGGGAGGCAAGTTAAGGTAGCCAAATTCTAAGACTTCAGGAGCCAGATCGCCAGGTTGAGCTGTTGCGAGTCTGGGTGCTGAATGTCGCAATGGCTCTGCGTCAAAAGTCTGGGCGTGAGGTCCAGCCTTTGATGCGGTACCACGGAGAGTTCTAGAAACATGGTGTACCATTGTTGGCGTGCCCACGTTGGAGCAACTAGGATGAGTGTCATCGAGTGTTGCTTTAGCTTTCGTGCCACCAGCGGTATGAGAGGTGCTGGGGGAAAAGCGTACGCAAATCTGCCTGACCAGTTCATCCATATCGCATTGCCCTGCGACTGTGGGTGAGGGAACCTAGCGGCAAAGTGTTGGCATTTTGCGTTTTCCCTTGTGGCAAACAGGTCTATCTCTGGATGACCCCACTGCTGGAAGTACGGGTGGAGTACTGATGGATGTATCTCCCACTCGTGCATTTGGTGGCTGTACCTGCTGAGCAGATCCGCCATCGGATTGTCCTTGCCCGGGAGGTGTTCCGCCATGAGGAAGATGTTCCTCCGAATGGCCCACTTCCACATGCTCTGAGCCAGATGAGACAACTGTGGAGAGTGTGTGCCTCCCTGCTTTTGAATGTAGTACATGGCTGTCATGTTGTCCGTCCGGATCAACACGACCTTGTTGCACAGATGTACTTTGAATGCCTTCATCACCATGAAGATTGCCATCAGTTCTAGGTAGTTGATGTGCATCTTCTTTTGCTGCGTTGTCCATAGTCCCTGCACGGTGTAGTGGAGTACATGAGCTCCCCAACCCTGGAGAGATGTGTCCGTCGTTAGGATAATTTGTGGCACAGGCTCCTGGAACGGTCGGCCCTTGCAAAGGTTGTGTGGATTCCACCAATGCAGAGAGTTGTATGCCCAACCGGTCACCAACACTAGCTTTTTTAACTGTCCGTGAGCCTGATTCCACTGACTTGCCAAGCACTCTTGAAGCGGACGCATATGTAGCCTCGCGTGCGGGACTATGAAGATGCAGGAGGCCATCATGCCTATGAACTGCATGAACACTCTTGCTGGAAGTGAGTGTTGCGGTCTGAACTTCTGGATGAGCGACTGAATGCTGTCGATCCTCACAGAATTTGGCTGAGCCGTGGCTGCCAGAGTATCTATTGTCACGCCCAGATACTGCCGCACATGGGCTAGCTGAAGGTGCGATTTGGGATAATTTAGTGAGAATCCCAGACTGTGAAGAAGGTGAATGGTGTGGGACATGTTTGCGGCGCACAGCTGGGCCGACTTTGCCTGGACAAGCCAGTCGTCCAGATAAGGGTAAACGTGAACGTTCTGCCTCCTGAGGTGCGCAGCCACTGTCGCCAGGCATTTCGTGAACACCCTGGGCGCCGTGGTCACCCCGAAAGGTAGGACCTTCAACTGATAATGCCGACCCTGAATGGTGAATCTGAGGTATTTTCGGTGTGATGGATGTAGTGGAATGTGATCCAAGGTTGCGAGGAAGTCTCCCTGGTTGAGCAACGGAAGAACTTGCTGCAGCGTCAGCATATGAAAGTGTTCTGAGAGAATATACTGGTTTAGGGGTCTGAGGTCCAGTATGGGTCTGAGGGACCCGTCCTTCTTTGGGATTAAGAAGTACAGGGAGTACACTCCTGTGCCTTCTTCCTCCACCGGCACGAGCTCGATTGCCCCTTTTTGCAGCATGACAAGTACCTCCTGCTGCAATAAGTGCAAATGCTCTGTGGACATAGGACGATGTTTTGGTGGCATGTTCGGTGGAGTGGATGTTAACTCCAGACAATACCCGAACTGGATAAGTTTCCTGACCCACCTGTCTGTGGTGATGGATTTCTAGACTGGCAGGAACTGCTGAGTCTCCCCCCGACAGGTGTGGTATGGTCGGGGGCAGCGGTAGGGCATCACTGTTTGTTGGTGGCAGAGGAACGGGAGTTGTTATTTCCACGGCCTCTGCCCTTGGCACTGTTGCCCCGATAGCCGCCTCTACTCTGCTTGGTGTAAAAGGATTGCGCCCCACCTTTAGTGTATTGCGTTTGCTGGGACATCTGGCCTCTGGAAACACTTCTATTGCCTGAGCGACGAAAAGTACTGCCCCTAAACTGTTGGGACTGGAGAGCTCCCATGGACTTTGCAGTCTCGGTATCCTTCTTTATTTTTTCCAGAGTGGTATCCACCTCAGGACCAAATAACCTATCAGGGTTTACCGGCTGATTGAGGATGGTGGTTTGTATCTCTGGCTTGAAACCGGAGATCCTGAGCCATGCCTGACGTCTCAACATCACACTGGTGTTAACGGCCCTGGCCGCGGTGTCCGCCACGTCCAGTGCACATTTAATAGAAGCGTTGGAGATGAGCTTCCCTTCCTGAATGAGCATTTCCGCTGCCTCTTTATACTGTTCTGGTAGATGTTGCAACAGGGTCTCTAGTGTATCATAGTGTGCCCTGTCATATCTGGCCAAGAGTGCTTGAGTGTTTGAGATACGCCAGATATTGGCTGCTTGAGCCGCCACCCTCTTCCCCGATGCCTCCAGCACTTTAGATTCCTTGTCAGGGGGAGGAGCATCACCAGTGGTTTGCGAATTCGCCCTCTTCCGGGCATTAGAAACGACTAGAGAGTCCAATGGCAACTGGCCCTTGATGTAGGTAGTGTCGCCAGGTGCCGGTTTATATTTCTTTTCAATTCTTGGGTTGATCACCCTCGCACGTGTGGGTTCTTTAAAAATGTCTGCAGCATGTTTGAGAACACCTTTCAACATTGGGAGAGTTTTGACGGTCTTTTCTGCCGTGGAAATGGTATCAAAGAGGAAGTCCACGTCAATAGGGTCAGCGTGCAGCTCCATGTCGCAATGTTTAGCCGCCCTCTCAATAAGAGCGTTAAATGCCGCAGAATCCTCAGTAGGAGAGGGTTTGATATTGTACACCTGGGTGTCCGGGGCAGTTTGCGGATCCCCCGGGTCCCCTGCATCTGCCCAAGAGTCCTGGTGATCCTCAGGATCAGTGTTGGCAGGAAAGTTATACTCCTCATCATCACCTTCCCCAGCTTCCACATCTGAATAAGTGGGTGAGAGTGTAGCAACTCTTGGAGTCCGTGGAGCAAGTGGCTCAACCAGAACCGGGGAATCTGTAGAAGGCTTCTTGTGCTTCAAAGGAATCGTGTAGGACTCCAAAGGCTGTGTCGCCGTGATCTTTCTCTTGTAGAGGGTAAGTTTACCGGTGTCGGCGTCGATAAAGTGTTCCGACTGCTCCTCCATCAAGGGTTGTCGATGCTTCAAGCTTCCAAGCTGCTGAGAAGGCTTCAACCCTGCAGACCCATGCATGGGCGCTGTGGCGACCGACCTTGGTGCGAAGGCCTTCGTGCCACCTTCGGCGGCAACGTAAACAGGAGTGGCGTCGAAGACTTTGGCGTTTTGGCAGCCTGCTTCGGTGTTGTGGCATCCTTCGGATCGACCGCGGAAGCCTTGTTCCTGATGCGTTGCAGTGAGTCCGACACCTGCTTCGTAAAGGAAGCGGACGGTTTCGTCGACCCGACAGATGCCCTCGGTCCACCAGTGTGTGAAGACTAGAGCGTCGATGTCTTGGTCTTTTCCGGCCGAGGTACAGGATCAGCCCTCTTAGGTGCGCCGTGTCCTCCTTCCGCGTCGACGGCCTTCGGCACCGACGACTTCGGGTCGGCGGCCTTGACTCTCGAGTTTGGATTGACACCCTTGACCGACTTTGGCTCGACACCTTTCTTCACCGGGTCGACAGTCTTTTTCAGCTTCGGCTGCCCCGACGTATCGGAAGACGAGGGGGCGGCCAGAGGGACAGACGTCTTCTGTTTCGACGGCGTCTCCATCACTTTCGTTTCCGTCGACACCGAAGGTTTCACTTTCGGTTTCGTTTTGACTAACGGCGGCTCCGCAGAAGTGTCCGTAGCCGGGCCCGTAGGCGATGCCGTGGATCTGGGTGTAAGGTCTTGGGTAAGGCCGTGTGGCGATCCCGCGACCTGAGCCTTAGTGATCGTTCGAACGGGGCATAGCTCTTCGCCTGAGCTATCTTCCATGGCCCCATAGGCCTCATTGTCGTCTCCTACCTCGTCGACGACTTCTTCTGCACCGAGCGCTTCGACGTCCGCGTCTTAGTCGTAGTCGATCACCTCCGCCGGAGGTGAAATCTGCAAATTAACTTTTTGTTCGTCTGCTTCTTCTCTCTCGAAGATGTCCACCGGTGCCGGAGCCGACTGCTGGGCCTCCTGGCGCGCCACGCGCCGAAGTCTTCTTCGATCGAAACCGGGAACAAGACATACAGTTGGCTTCATCCTGGTCCGGCGACAGGCACTTGTTGCACACCGGGTGGACGTCTATGTGGGGATACTTCGATCCACACACGGGACATTTCTTGAACGGGCTCCGTTCCATGATGTGTCGTCGAAAGTCTTTCTGCGTCGACTGGGCCTCGAGCACCGAAGAGCCACGCGACTCCTCGGGATGTCCGACTCGGGAACTGAGCCGGAGCAGAGCTGGGCACCGAGCGCAAAACAATACAGACGGTATATGAAAAAGGCCTCCAGGCCTTAAGAAAAGCCTATATCGATTCCGAACTGGAGATAACGAATATGCATCCGAACCCAATGGCGGAAAAAAACAATCTGGGGATGGAGTCGATGCCCATGCGCACTGTAGTCCAGGGGAGGAGCCACCTATCTCGTGATACTTCGAAGACTCTTCCAGGACAACAATGTGCAATCATCCGGACCCAACACTAGGCGGCGATCTATGCTATAGATATGAATTCAGCAGCCCACATGCATCGAACGTATCTTTAAAAGGGCTTGTGTCTGTGTCCCATTGTGCAGATGTGAGAAACGGGGGAGTTTACTGAAATCCTATTGGATGCTGTGAACGGAGAATGTGATACTGGTTTTGATTTCTAATTCATCGTGTTTATATTAGCTTGTGTTCCTAGAGTAAGTTATCGCATTACTGAAGATCCTTCCCTAGGTATCTTGACACCATATCTCTCTTCACGAGAGATTACTTTTGAGTCTATTCACTTTTACTAGAGGTCTGCTGATTTATAGCGGAGAATATTTTTCCAGCTCAACAATTTTCTTTCTATTTGACGTGCCAAGGCTTCATGCTTATGCACGATTCTCTCATCAGAACTCTTTACTGGGTTTCTGAGCTGAACCCTTATTTGATTCTTAACCTATTTTAGATTAGGGAAATTCCTTTATAGAGCACGCTTGCTGCATTATCACGATTTGGACTATAATTTTCACCAATATTGTATTTATCTTGTTTTGAAAAATTGATTATTGGATTATTTGAATTTGTAATAACAATGATAGATTATTACCTTCTGAAGAAAATAGTTTGAATGTATTAGAATTGTTAATAAAACCCTTTTACTCATGCAAATTCTCTTTGACTTACAAAAGAATTGTTGATATTGCAGTGTTGATGTAAACGATTGCTCGCTCCTTTCAAACTTTCCTCATCGACGCACAACGGTCCATGGTGACAGTGTGGGGATATTCAGAGCAAGATCTAAATATCACCACTATCACCACGCACAAACTAGGAAAAGGCAAAACTGTAAGCAAACAAGTCTACTTTCCCCTCACATTCTGAAGTGCAGACGAGGCAGAGTGAGATGGAGAAGCTATTGGAAACATAAGCCTGTGGTGACCAGGCAACCTCTGTCATATGAGAAGTGTTATGCAGCAGGCGCTGCTTTCAGCCCTCGAAATCTCTGAGGGATCTTCTTGTGTGTGTGCAAATATGGTGAAGACACTAACTGGCCCAGTATGAAGATGTCCAGCATGGTCAGTCAAGGCAAAAGCATAATTGCCAGAGTTGAAAGAACTTCAATAAAGGAAAACAGACAAAGCTCAAAAGGGAAAGCGAACAAAAAACGTGTCAAGAATTGAAAGGAGAGTAAAACTGAAGAGAATAAAGTTGACCCAGATTCATGCTGCACTAGGTAAGTCTTACCTCCTGAAAGCACAACTTGGGAGAGGTTTAAAAGAACTGATAGGACAACATGGAAGATGGAGGACCGTTTTGATTGACCAACAGTGAGAATAATGGATGCATTAGAGGCGATCTATGCAGCAACAAATAATTAGAAAATTGAAACCTATCACAAAAGTAAAGAAGGTGCAGAAAGAAAATATGCTTTGAAAATTCCATAGAACAGCTTAAAGATTGTAAGAGAGTCAAGCATCTAAATAACTGGTTTTCCATTTGGCACCAAGAAAAATAGAAGATGCTAGAAACTTCTTACAACAGTAGTTGGACAAGCAGCTCAATGGAATTAAGCCAAGGCATGCAGTTGTTGTATGCCACTGTATTAATCTGAGCAAGGGGAAGATGGGAGACTGAGGATAGTGGTGCAATTAAGTTGTGACCAAATGTTAGCTATGGGCCAGAACTCGGGAAGGCTTATCTTGGATATGTCGTAGAATCTGGTCGCAGCTGGCCACTAGCCATGTGATGGGGATCTGGAGAGGGATGAACGGTATAAAGAATCATTTCCAAGGTTAAATGGTACAAGCTGGGATGGACCTCTGAGTCATAACCATAATCAAAATGTATTTACGCTGTTGTTTTGGAGATTATTTCAGGATAAAGGCCATATAATGGGAATATTTAGAATAGTGTACTGAACCCTGGTGCCCGCAAGGTCCCAGGGCTACCCATTTATAATGGAAAATGTCAGATGGTCCTTATACATACAGGCTTTATGTATCTTTCTCCTCTGTTGTGAGTAACGGCAAGTCCCTGAACATGTGAGAGATGGGGGAGGCTGGTAGGGGATCAAGCTCAGGGTAAGTCTGAGGATCTTGCGTTGAGGTAATATTATAAATCATGTCAATTTTCTGGGTTAGATGGCTTGCTATATTGTCGCACAATGTTTGAGATGGGGCAGATACAATGTCACAGGCCTTAGGGTTTGTAAATGTTTTTAGGATCTAGTAGAGAGTTTTTGGAGAGCCCCCGGCTTGTTCAAGTGTGGTTGCGATGTGAGTTTTCCGCATGTTTTAAAAAAAATTATTGTGGTATTGAGTTAGGGCATATTTAAATTTTTCTTTATCCGTTGGGTCATGTGAGCATCGCCACTGGCATTAAATTATTTTGCATAGACTTTTTTTGAGCCGCAGGGTGGCGGAATACCACGGTGCCTCGAGTAGTTTTATGTTCTTGGGGCACAGTCTCAAAGGAGCTAAGCGGTCCATAGTGGATAGTAGGCTGGCATTGAAGGAGGCTAGGCGTCCTCCTACATTTTCTGATTCAGAGTATTGGGGTGGACAAAAAACGGCTTAAAAATATGATGGAGTAAGTTTATGCCAGTGTCTGTAGTTTTTTTTCATGGCAATACTTTGGGATAGTCTGTGCTTTGGGGCCATTGACACGGAACTCTATCATAGAATGGTCCAACCAAGTCATGGGGAGCGTTACTCTGTAGGATATATCGGGGGAGTTTGTTAATATTATATCCAAGTATGGCCTGCCTGATGGGTAGGGTCTTTATTTATTATAGTTAGATTGAGTGAGGACAATCTTGTAAGAAAGGACGACGCCTCTGGGTTGTTTAGGTTTTCGCTGTGTACGTTAAAGTCTCCAAGGAGTACAACATGAAATGTGGAGCAATGAGTTCCATGAGCTGAGTAGTGGTGTTGGAAAGTGGTCCCAGGGGTGATATTGAGAGAGCGCAGATCTGAAAAACGTATAAGTGCACCATATTTACAAGCACGTAGTATTAGTCTGAATATAGATTGCACAAGAGTGTTATACTCATAGAGTGAAAATACATAAGAGTGTTTAACTAGAATAGGGATACATATATCAGTGTGAAAACTAATGTAGAAGTTTGTAGAAATGTTAGAATGATGTTGGAGTCTTACGTTATGTGACTGTGTGAAAAAGAAATGTAACTCTGCAAACCATGGAAATGTGTAGGCCGCATGGCATTTCACAAGAAACGAAAGATGCTGCTACACTTTTAAGTAACCCGGATACTAATGTCATTTTACTGCAAAGTATTATTAAGCATAGAATTGAAATATATGTTTTTATATAGATGTGTTACATTATAGTAATGTGTGTTAGTTAGAATGCTGTTTAAACAAAGAAATTAAATGTGCAGAGTGCAGAGGCCTGTTTCATGTAATTTAGTAGGCCTGAATAGATAAAGTCGCTTCTTTGATCTGCATGTGCTCGTTAAGGAGAGGTCGCACAGAGCACAAACGAAGACATAGTTTACGACTTAAAGATATGGTGGAGGCCGGAATTTGGGGCCCACAGTAGAACTGTCTATTTGCAGGTGCGAGGAGCCCTAATCAGTTTGGTGATGAATGGGCTTTGTTCAGAGACCCCTGGCACAGGCCTGGAGGAGGCTTCAGTAATTTCCTGGGGGGTACCGACCAGCGGAGAAGAAGCCTGGGAAGCAAGGTCAACTTTAACGAAGGGTCCAGAGGAGCACCAGCATGGAATTTACCGCCAGAACCGATACCACGTGAGGGGCGTCTCTAGGGGCGTTCCTATTGGAAAGGAGATTTTGTATTAGGGACAGCACCCCGGGGAGGAGACAGAGCAGATGATCTGGGGAGCCTAAGAGAGTGGATGGGTAGGCAGATAGTTTTACCGGAGAGATCGATTTACAACGAAGACTAAGAGAAGTGCGTGATCTTCTTTGGAAGTCACCACGGCTGACACCTTTTTAGGTAAAGATCTTGTTAAGTAGGGATGGCACTTAGTCTAGTGTAGGGACAGACTAATCTGAACTTTTCCTTTCTGTAAATGACTCTTAAGTTGCAACTCATAGCGATTCTTGCAACACTCATGGTATTTGAGATATTTTTGATAATTTCCTTTTGCCGATTAAGAGCATTCAGAGAATTTCTTTTTATATTGATACCTGTATATCTTTTGAATCTTATTCTGAGATGTTTGTATCTTCAGATACTTTTGGCTTTATAATAAATCTTTAAACTTATTTGTAGTCAGTGGTTCTTTAGAGTGGTGTAAGTTCTTAATTGATTAACCTAATAGTGGATTGCTTTTTACTCAATGACAGGTACCAACGATTCATTCGACTTGAGTTGGGATCTGGACTTATAACCATAGACCAGAAATCCCGCGTTAACAGTTGGTAGCAGAGGATGGTTACCTTCTTGAGGAAGGTGATCTAGACTAGGTTAGTTTACCCCAAGGCCCCTAGAGTTCGAGAGATGAGCAGCGGAAGAATCGAGTGCCGAAGAAGGTGCTGACGGTGTGAGAGAAGCAGCAGTGTCGGAAGAGAGTGAGTATAACAAGGGTCATGCGTGATTGCGGTGTTTTGTGTTGTATCTGTATTGTAATGTCTTGCGGAGTTGAATGCCTGTAGTGTGATTGAGGGAGGGTTGTGAGCGCGCGCAACCTGGTACTGGTAAACTGGTAAACCGGTGAACTGGTGAAAATCTTAAGTTCGAGGTAAAACTTAAGTGGTCCGGGTGTATCGAACATCCAGAGTAGTTGTCGACCAGAGTAAGGAGGTCATGAGGTACCATTGACCCCCGCGGAACCGTGATAGGGGAAGTGTAAGAGTGAGTGTGTGAGTAACGGACGCTGGTCGAAAGTTACTGTGTGTAAGTAACCTATCAGAGAAGGCGATTGTCTGGACGTAAACGGAAAGACATTTCGTCAGTTAAGGTGACAACTACAGGTAGACTGTGGGCGTACAGTCAAGAAAAGTGATCGCTTGGACGGAAGTAATCATTTTTCAGAGTATGAATGAGACGCATGCATGACCGCGGAGACGAGCTGAGAAAGGAGGGGAACTGCTGCAGAGGGGGACGAGTGACGTCGGCAAGAGCCGCGCTGAGATAGGGCGGCTGGTGTGACGTCGGGCAAGAGCCGCGCTGAGATAGGGCGGTTAGTGAGGAGCCGCGACGTGATTGGGTGGTTGGTGTGACGTCGGCGAAAAACCGTGCTGTGATAGGACAACTAGCGAGAACAGTGCTGAGATTGGTGGATTGTCATCAGGAAGTAAACAAACGCGGAGACAAATAGAAATCATGAAGTGCTTTAAATGTTTGAAAGGGATTTTTAAAAGAAAAAGAAGGGACTCTTATTACGGGGACGAGGCACCGCCAGAGGGTACACCAGCTTATTATATGGCAACGAATGTTGGGTTGCACACTATTCTGTGGATTAGTGATTGGAGCAAGATTACGGAAGGGAATGAGGAACTGACGTTTCCAAAGTATGGAACGTTTAGGTTAGAAGCATTACATCGACTGAAAGCAATCATGTCCTCATTGAACCCTTCGCCTAGACCAACACAGTTTGAGGCCCTTAACGCATGGATTAGGGCGGCGCACGACAGGAATCTGAATAGGCGCCAAGAAAGGCTGAAGCGATCGGTAAGAGCAGTGCGAGATGCTTAATGGGATGCGGACGCCAAAAGATGGAGGGTACAGGCTATTGAGGTGGATAAGCTGTACACAGTGAGAGAGGTGGCAGGAGAAAAGAGGCTCATGGAAGAGGATGAGGAGAGCGAGTCGGAGGACAACTTGATAAATAGATTGCTGATAGATAGACCGCCTCCGAACGTTGGGGAGACAGAAAGTAGGGGACTCTCAAGGGAAGGTGGGGCTGCCATAGAGGGGTATATACCACTTCCTGTATCAGATTGGACACCCACCAAAGGTGAGGAGATACCTCAACCTAGTACAGTACAGAGTGTAGTCGGAAGGTTTGTGGTACAGAAGACGCCAACCACAGAGAAGGTTGAGTCTTATGGATTGCCAGACGCTCTACAAGTACCCGTTACCATAGGTCCTATAGTATCGATTTACAACCCCGAGAGAGACAGAGAGGAAGAACAGATACGGTTAGACAGAGAAAGGGTTGAGATGGAAAGGAGGAACAACACGACAAATGCCTGGAGGCAATTGCCAGGACCAGTAACGTGGAACACCCCATTCGATTCAGCAGTGGGTCCCACAACAGGACAGGAGGGTCAAAGAAGAGGACCGATGGACCTAAGGGGACCACGGCCGAAATCCTTTAAAGAGTTAAGAGCTGACTTGAGAGAATGGGATGGGTCCACAGAAGCACCGAGCAACAGGTCAAGAGCAGAAGCTGAATGGGGAAGTCGAGGCAACGGGACAGTATCTCACTGCGGGGCTAGCGAAAGCAGTCAGAAGCGTGAGGGTCAAAGTCAGGAGAACAGAGGAGTTATACGTCCTCTGGATGGTAGGGACCAGCAGGAGCGAAATGGTAGAAGCACGTAGTGTGAAGAGATGTCTCGTCTCTCTGAAAAGGGTGGAGACCAAATGGTACTAGCATACAGAGATAGGTTTAGGTGCGCTCATCACGCACTTGGAGAGGATGTACAGCACTGGAATAGAGGGAACAGTGAAAGATCTCGCCATACATCGAGTAGTCAGAGATCACAGACAAATTGTGAGGAAAGGGGGAGTAATGGAATGTCCTACCATGCACCCAGAGAAACCAGGCAGGATGGGGAATGTGGGACTATGAGGCACAATGGAGTGTTTCATCATCCACCCCGAGAGGACGGAACTGCATGGGACCTGGAGGGGTGGGAGCATGGGAGGACTCCCCGTAACTCGCCTGAGCGCAGACGTAGGACTCGGAGCTGGGATAGGAGAGATGTGAATGGACCCCCTAGAGCTAGCATATTGAAAGCTGCAGTGAAGGCCAAAAGACTCGATGTCACTAGTTTAAAATCGGATTTGGACGAGATAATAGATGGGACATTGGCCTTAGAAAGGATTGACTTGTACGAACAAGATGAGTTGCTGTTTATAGCAAAGGACATTACCCGAAAGGCAAGAGCAATTCATGAGAAACTGTCTGAACTGGCAGAGAAGTATATGGTAGATTTGTCCAGAACAAAAACATTACAGAGTAACCATAGGTTGCAGTATTCAGACCAAGACTTAGACGAGAAGAGAACTACAGGATTAAAAACACACATAAGGGAGCTGATAGCAGGAATAAGAGCGTGGAGAGATCTGGACAAATGGGAAGAGAGGTGGTCCAAAAGGGGTACTGTCAGACGGAGCACGAGTGTGATGTCTCCGGAAGGAAGGGTAATGTAGATGGAGGCATTTCCTTTGAGGGAAATATCGAATGGGAACTATGTACATGTGCCCTGGAGTAGAGGAGATTTGGCTGCATTTACCAACTCATTTCCGAAGTTGAGGGACAATCCTGTTGAGTGGTACAAGCAGGTAGAAAGGTTTGTGAAAATCTCAAAGGTATTGTGGATTGATTTGAACACCTTGTTTGACATTGTGGTCCCAGGAGATTTGTGGACAGCATGAAAGACTAGTGTCGAGTGGCCAACTGTAGAACCAGAAAGGAATGCTGCTACAAATGGACCATCTGAAATTGTAATGCAAAAGTACGTAAGGGTAATAACTTGGCTGAAGGATAAGGTCCCACCACAAGACATAGATTGGGTAAAAATAGACCGAACAAGACAGGAACCCAAGGAGACAGTTCATGAGTTTTATGAGAGATGGCTGAAAACATTCAAACAGTACAGTGGACTCGATGTAATGGACCCCAAGGATATAGGTCAGTTTGTGTCAAAGTTCGTTTTGGGGTTGAGACCTGATATTTGTTTGATGATTCAGCAACATTTAATTTGTGGGCAAAACAGACCATTCGATGAGATTTTGAGGTACGCAAGGTACTGTAGTGATGAAATAGATTCCAAAGCAAAGAAGCTAAAAGAAAAACTAATGGTAGTGCAGATGCAGTCGGCTGGAAAGAGCGGACAGCAGCAGCAGGGAACAGGGACAATGGGACGGAAATCGAGTAATCAGAATAAGGACAGTGAGGAAAACTCGAGACCTAGAATTGACATTGCCACGTTGAAGAAAACGACAAAGTGCCACCAGTGTCATCAGGTGGGACATTGGAGACGCGAGTGTCCCTATAACCCTGAAAACGGAGAATTAGAGGTAGAGGAGGAAGTTCAAGAGGTTCCAGTTCAAGGGGTGACAGTGCCAAGGAACAAGGTGGCCAAAGGGGGGATTTCGGCTCCACGAGCTCAGTTTCCGCAGCCACCAAAGATTGCGACAGGGGGAAAGGTCTTTAGACAAATGCCTCTTTTCATAGATGAAGAAAAATGTTACTACATTGACCCTTTGACGGGACAACGCGTAAGCAAAGAAGAGGACTGTACCCTCGGGGCAGTTCTAGAAGTGGATCAGAGAGGGCCATTTATTGAGGCAGAGGTAGCAGGGTGCCCCACAACATTCTTGGTGGATACTGGAGCTACTCGATCAACTCTGAGATCTGCAGTGGTTCCTGACCTACCAATGTCGGGGGAAACAATTCAGGTGGTTGGAGTCGCAAACAAAAGAATGACTAGCCCTTTGACAGAACCAGTGTCAGTGAGAATCGGAAACTACATGAATGAACATCAGTTTGTAGTATGTGATTCAAGTCCTGTGTGTCTGTTAGGAAGGGACTTATTGTGCAAATTGAATTGCACCATATACTGCACGCCTCAGGGAGTGGAGGTACAGACTACAGACGATGATGCGACTTTTAAAGTTGTTAATTCAAGAACATGCATAGAACTGTATCCTACTCTGACTGTGGAGGAACTTCCTTGGGATTTACGCGAGGCAGTGTCATCAGAAGTATGGGATTTTACAGGAGAAGAGATAGGATTGGTCAAAGGGATAGAGCCAGTGAAGATCATGGTGAAACCAAATGTCGATTACCCAAGAACGCCTCAATACAAACTGTCCCAAGAGACGATTGCAGGAATAAAACCTGTGATCGATTCTATGATTCAACAGGGAATTCTGAAGGAAATCGTGGGTAGTCCATGCAACTCCCCGATTATGGGTTTGCAGAAACCTAGTGGGAAGTTCAGAATAGTTCAAAATCTTCGAAAAATCAATGAGATAGTGGTTTCATGTTGTCCAGTGGTACCGAATCCATCAGTGATACTGTTTCAGATACCATTCCAAGCTGAGTGGTTCACAGTGATAGATCTTTGTCAGGCCTTCTTTTCAATCCCATTAGATGAAGAAAGCCAGTACCTTTTCGCCTTTAAAATGGAAGATCGCGTCCTAACATGGTGTAGAATCCCACAGGGGTTCACAGATAGCCCTTCAATCTTCAACCAGCTGTTGAAGAAGAATCTTGAAAGTCTAGTACTGCCACAGAACTCGGTTCTGGTCCAGTACATAGACGACCTACTTGTTGCGTCAGAAACAGAGGAAGCGTGTAAGACAGATTCCATCGCCCTACTGAATCATTTAGCTGAAAATGGGCATAAGGTATCTCCGAGCAAATTGCAGTACTGTCTGACAGAAGTACAGTACTTGGGTCACAGGTTGGAAAAAGGAAAGCGCAAGGTGTCACCAGACAGAATAGAGGCGATAATGAAAATGAGTGCGCCTACGACGCAGAGAGAAGTCAGGATGTTTCTAGGAATGGTTGGTTATTGCCGACAGTGGATAGCTAACTTTTCACTGAAAGCAAAACCCTTACAGAAACTGACGCACAAGGAGGTGAGTGATCCGGTACCATGGGACAATGAGTGCTTGATGGCGTTCCTACAGTTGAGAGATGACTTATGTCGTGCTCCGGCTCTAGGGATGCCAGACTATGAAAAATCATTTTCACTTTACTGCTGTGAGAGAGAGGGATGTGCTTTGTCAGTTCTTGTCCAAGTTCATGGAAATGGCCGTAGACCAGTTGCATATTTTTCGGCTACATTAGATCCGGTAGCCGCAGCGTTGCCCGGATGTCTCAAATCCGTTGCTGCAACAGGTGTCAGCATTGAGCGTTGTGAAAGCATAGTGATGGGACACCCGTTAGTGGTGTATGTACCTCATTCTGTGGAATTGTTAATGACCAGGACCAAGACACAGCACTTGACCAATAGTAGGCTCACGCGCTATGAGCAAGTTATTCTTGCTGCTGAGAACGTGACCCTTAAGAGGTGCTCTGTCTTGAATCCTGCTACGTTGATGCCACTTCCCAATGATATAGAAGGCGAAGAATGTGAAGATCACGATTGCCTTGATGTGACTGAACTATGCACGAAGCCCAGACCAGATATTGTGGATGAGCCATTGACTGACCCCGATGAAATTTACTTTGTCGATGGCTCATGTTTAAGAGACAATACTGGTCGGTTGAGAGCAGCTTATGCTGTTTGCACCATTACTGGAGTTGTGGAAGCCGCTTGCCTGGAAGGGGTACACTCCGCACAGGTAGCAGAAATCATTGCATTAACCCGTGCTTGTATAGCGGGTAATAAAAACAGAGTCACCATATATACTGATAGCCAATATGGTTTCGGTGTTGTTCATGATTTTGGGCAATTGTGGTCTCAGAGAGGTTACATGACCTCCTCTGGTTCGCCAATTCGAAATGGAAAATTTGTGCGGCTGTTGTTGGAAGCATTACAGGGTCCAGCCGCAATTGCAATTGTGAAATGTGTAGCCCATACAAAAAATACAGATTTTGTGTCACAGGGAAATAGATATGCAGATGAAGTTGCCCGCTATTGTGCGGAGCATGGATATTCTTTCACGAAGGTGGAAATAGATGGGGCTCAAGAGAAAACAGAACTGAATATGATGTTAGAAAGAGTAGACACTTGGGAAGATCTAAGAGTAATGCAAGAGAATGCACCTGAATCAGAGAAACGGGCATGGGAAACAGCAGGTTGTGTGAGAAGCGAAATGGATTTTTGGGTTTCAGCAGATGGAAGGGCAGTGCTACCTGAGGAGTTAGCGAGTCCAATGGCACGACAGATACATGGTCCAGTACATTTGGGAAGGGATGCCATGCTGAGGGTATTCAGGCAAACTTGGTATTGCCCTAAGTTTAGGATTGCATCAGAAGCAGTGTGTAAACGATGCGTTACTTGTCAGCAGTTGAACATAGGGAAAAGAACACCAGTTACACTGAGTCACATTGGGAGGTCTGGGGGGCCTTTCAACAGAATGCAATTGGATTTTATTGAGATGCCAAAAGTCAACCGCCTTAGGTATGTTCTGGTGGTTGTATGCATATTTTCCAGATGGGTTGAAGCATACCCTACACGCAGGTGCGATACACTCACAGTAGCAAATTGTTGCTTAGAGAGTTGATACCGCGCTTCGGGGTGCCTGCCTCTCTGGAATCGGACAGAGGAACTCATTTTAACAGCGAAATTGTGAAGATGCTTTGCTCTGCATTGAACATTGATCAGAAATTGCATTGTAGCTATCGACCAGAGGCTTCAGGTATCGTGGAGCAGATAAATGGGACACTAAAATGCCGAATAGCTAAAGTGTGTTCATCAACTTCCTTGAGTTGGCCTGATGCTCTTCCTTTAGTCCTTATGAGTATGCGTAGCACACCCGACAGGAGGACAGGTCTCTCTCCACACGAGGTGCTGATGGGGAGGGCAATGAGACTTCCTTCTGTCCCAACTGCGGCATTGTTGAACATTACAGATGACCTGATCCTGGATTATTGCAAAGGGTTGTCTGACGCCATTCATTCTGTGTCTCTTCAGGTACAGGCTGCAGAAGTTCCGTCTTCAAGAAATTTATGCCACGACCTGTGTCCAGGAGATTGGGTCCTGGTGAAGAAGCTCGTCCGGAAGAATTGTTTAGACGTGCGCTGGAAGGGACCCTATCAAGTAATCTTAATAACGAACACTGCTGTGAAGTGCGGAGGGCTGCCTAATTGGATCCACGCATCCCATACTCGAAAAGTTCCAGCACCCCTGGAAGAAGCAGCTCCTCTCACAGACGAAAATCCAATTGTGGAAGAAGAATCACAAGAGGGGATCAGTCAAGCTGTGGGGGTGTCTGAAGAAGTTGTGAGTGCAACAGATCTAGAAGAAGAAAGGCAGGACGGCAGTGAAACCGAAGTTGCCACAGAAGGAGAAAGCTGCTATGAAAACGGCTCAGACACAGACCAGTACCAGAGTGATCAAGAACAGAGTGAGAGGACAAGAAGTAGGAGAACAAGACGTGGAGAAGTTAGTTGGCCCGAAAGAAAACAAAGGCCGAACTTAAAGCTGACTTCAGAAAGAACTCTTGCTCCTATATCCGAAGACTCAGATCCAGAAGAAAGTGCGCAAGGACAAGAACAGGAAGGTCCGAGAAGATCAAGGAGGGTGCGAGTGCCCTGCAGAAGATACGCTACTCCTGAGTGGACCTACCTCACTGCAGATGTCCGAGACACGCAGAACTGCGAGGGTGAGGGAAGTGACCCTGACCAGAACTGACCCAATCATCACAGTGGAAGTAAAGTTCCTGTTACCAGGAGTGGAGGTCGAAAGACTGCTGACACTTAACATCGTCTATCCTCCTCTCCTGAGCGGAATAAGAGACTTGATCCTAAACGCCGTTGAATTTCCGGTTTGCTGTTCAAGGTATCCAGTACTTGAGGGATTCCTTCTTCGTTTGGAAGTATTGGAGCAAGTGATAAGAGTTGTTGGAGCACGCATAATTCCGGATTGCTAAAGACTCTGTAAAGAACTTTGTAAATACCGATTGAAAGATAACCTAGCGCCGAGTGGAAGAAGAAAGAAATTAGGGACTTCCATTTTAGTGGATGGAGAAGGGCTAGGGCTGTCTATTGCTACAGAACTCAAAGACTGTTCTTGCGGGGGGAACTATTAGCTTCCAGGTGTGGACTCAAAGAGAGACATTGTGCAAAGGAAAGAGACATTGGAGTCCAGTAAGAGACTTTGGCTGAGAACGAAAACCAGAGCTACACTGTTTTGAGATCATGGAGGCTGGCAACTCGAACCGCAGGGCAAAATGCATAGTAGGCATACTTTTAGGGGTAGTGATTTCTCTTATAGTGATAGTGGTTACTGTATCATATGTAGTGGGACATGAGAATGAAGCAAAGGCGACAAAAGAAGAAAAGAGAGTACCAACACAGACACCTGTCACTGTTGGTCCAAGGGGGGACAATACAGAGAAAGAGAAAGCTTTGCTAGCAGCTGAGATTCGCAGATTACATACAGATGAATCTAAGGGGAACTTTAAGTCAAATGCTTATGCCAAATTGCTTTATGAATCCATTGATGTCATGGAGGCGAAGGATTGCTACGTCTGCATGAAATTGCCAGCATCTGTAGACGAGGGTATTAGGTACCACCATCTTCCATTGACTTATGGAATCACATGTAGTTTGTTGCTGAGCATATTTTATGAACGGGATGGGTTCGAGTATTACTTCTCGAACTTCGATTCTGTGTTGCCAGAGGTGCCAAATTATAAACATCTAAATAAGTGGGATTATTATAAGAGTGAAGACAGATTACAGAAATTTTTCCTACCATGGAGAACATTAGATACTTCACATGCCCGAAGAAATAATTTGACTTGTACCGTGTCAGAAATTGAGAAAAAGTTTATAGGGCAGGTGAATACTCGATACAGGAGACAAAGGATTCTAAAGACTTCAGGTCAATGGGAAACAGATTGGACTGAAGAAGAAAGAGCACACAAAAGCAAGGGTAGCAGTGGTCCAAAAGCATTAGATCGAGAAAAGAAAGGGAAACTATGTATACATAGGGGTCAAACCTATTATGAGAATGTGTTTGTAGGAGAAGTCAGTTGTGAGCATGCCTTCCAATTGGAGTATTACTCTAAAGACTTCTTGAAGGAGATGCAGGTGATCCCCAATGTATATTTTGTTTGTGGAAGAAATGCATATGTGAAACTACCAGATAATTGGTATGGGTCATGTTATTTGGCAATTGTCTTCCCGAAAATATATCATGCTGAAGAATTAGAGTCTAAAAAGGAAGGAGCTCAAGCAAGAGGGAGGAGAGATGCAAGCTCTGAAGTAATTGGAGACGTATTTGGAGCTGCATTTCCTCTATTGGGAATCATACTGAATGACATCAAGATTAGAAGATTGGCAACAGTCGTAGATAGATTATCTGCCAGTACTGCTAGATCTTTAATGCTGGAGAGGGAGAGATGCAATCGATAAGGGCAATGGTTCTTCAGAATCGACTTGCTTTAGACGTTCTGTTAGCCAAAGAGGGCGGAGTCTGTAAGGCTTTGAAGGTCCAGGAATGTTGCACTTACATTCCAGACAATTCAAAACCTCTAGAGAAGTACATACGAAACATTACTTCAATTCATCGTGAGGTTGAGGATTTGGCGCAGGTAAATGTGTGGGAAAAAGTAGGACAAGAAATGGGAAAGGTTGGAGGTTGGTTTGCCAACCTGGGAAGGGGTTTCGTTTGGTACACACTGAAACCTATCATCATAATAGTGATTTGTGTAGTCACTTTGTGGGGATTGGTGCGACTGTACAAATGGTATAGAGCAAACAGGTTGCAGAGATCCATGCGAGAGCAGGGGAGAAGATTAGCTGCGATGCAGGAGAATCAGTACAGGAGTCTGAGGGCTCTAGAGGAGATGAAACGAGGGAATGTTGCAACGACTTCAGTTTGAAAATCTATACCTAAGTGAGAGTGTTGAGATGATGATGACTACTGGAAGTCATCAAAGGGGGGATTGAGAGAGCGCAGATCTGAAAAACGTATAAGTGCACCATATTTTCAAGCACGTAGTATTAGTCTGAATATAGATTGCACAAGAGTGTTATACTCATAGAGTGAAAATACATAAGAGTGTTTAACTAGAATAGGGATACATATATCAGTGTGAAAACTAATGTAGAAGTTTGTAGAAATGTTAGAATGATGTTGGAGTCTTACGTTATGTGACTGTGTGAAAAAGAAATGTAACTCTGCAAACCATGGAAATGTGTAGGCCGCATGGCATTTCACAAGAAACGAAAGATGCTGCTACACTTTTAAGTAACCCGGATACTAATGTCATTTTACTGCAAAGTATTATTAAGCATAGAATTGAAATATATGTTTTTATATAGATGTGTTACATTATAGTAATGTGTGTTAGTTAGAATGCTGTTTAAACAAAGAAATTAAATGTGCAGAGTGCAGAGGCCTGTTTCATGTCATTTAGTAGGCCTGAATAGATAAAGTCGCTTCTTTGATCTGCATGTGCTCGTTAAGGAGAGGTCGCACAGAGCACAAACGAAGACATAGTTTACGACTTAAAGATATGGTGGAGGCCGGAATTTGGGGCCCACAGTAGAACTGTCTATTTGCAGGTGCGAGGAGCCCTAATCAGTTTGGTGATGAATGGGCTTTGTTCAGAGACACCTGGCACAGGCCTGGAGGAGGCTTCAGGAATTTCCTGGGGGGTACCGACCAGCGGAGAAGAAGCCTGGGAAGCAAGGTCAACTTTAACGAAGGGTCCAGAGGAGCACCAGCATGGAATTTACCGCCAGAACCGATACCACGTGAGGGGCGTCTCTAGGGGCGTTCCTATTGGAAAGGAGATTTTGTATTAGGGACAGCACCCCGGAGAGGAGACAGAGCAGATGATCTGGGGAGCCTAAGAGAGTGGATGGGTAGGCAGATAGTTTTACCGGAGAGATCGATTTACAACGAAGACTAAGAGAAGTGTGTGATCTTCTTTGGAAGTCACCACGGCAGACACCTTTTTAGGTAAAGATCTTGTTAAGTAGGGATGTCACTTAGTCTAGTGTAGGGACAGACTAATCTGAACTTTTCCTTTCTGTAAATGACTCTTAAGTTGCAACTCATAGCGATTCTTGCAACACTCATGGTATTTGAGATATTTTTGATAATTTCCTTTTGCCGATTAAGAGCATTCAGAGAATTTCTTTTTATATTGATACCTGTATATCTTTTGAATCTTATTCTGAGATGTTTGTATCTTCAGATACTTTTGGCTTTATAATAAATCTTTAAACTTATTTGTAGTCAGTGGTTCTTTAGAGTGGTGTAAGTTCTTAATTGATTAACCTAATAGTGGATTGCCTTTTACTCAATGCCAGGTACCAACGATTCATTCGACTTGAGTTGGGATCTGGACTTATAACCATAGACCAGAAATCCCGCGTTAACAATATACTAAAGCTCCTTTCCAGCTAAGATTTTGATGTAAGTTCATTTTAAAAACCAATATTTCCAGCTGTTCGTTACATACTTGGTCTAGGATGGAGAATGTGATAGGGTCTTTGTAAATTATGGCTATTCCACCTCCTGCCCTGTGTGGTCTGTCTACTTCGGTCAGCGCATGCGTTGCTCTGTGAGACATTTAGTAGGTGAGTTTTCAAAGTGCTACTGGCTCACCTAGCGCTTGCGTTCACGTGAGCGTGCATGTGTGCAGCCGCCATCGGTCTTTCAGGGGTCATTAGCACTACTCGGCCGCACGTCTTGTGGCTCCTGCCAGGTCTGCTTTTGACCCTTGCGCTTATTCTTTCGTTTCTCCAGTGCGGTCTCATTTTCTTTTGGTTTACAACTTTTGTCTATGCTTTTTTACTTAAATATCAACTAAACTAAAAGCTGTCTCCGGGAGCAAGAAGCAGTCAATTAGGCAGATTATCAATCCGCCCGTGCTGCTCGGAGCCAGAGGATGTCTGCGGCCAGTTTAACCCCTTCACCGGTCTCGCGCTCATCGAATGCATCTCGATGTTCGTATCAGTGGCACCAAAGGAAGTTACCCCGGTCTTGTGGCGTCCAATGGCGAGAAACGTGCAGCACATTCAATAACGTTTTCAAACGATTCTCTTCACCTAAAGTTAAGAGTGAGGTGCTCGCGCAGGAGCGTATGAAATGCCCAAACCTCTTCATTTACTGCACAAGAGATGTACGTTATAACGTGTGTGTGTGCTCTATGTTTGTATCTTCTGTGTATGAATGGGTGTGCAAGTGCACGCAAGCCTGTGTGCTGGTTGTATTTATTACATGTTGTAGTTATGGGACAGTGCCAGCCATCGTGTCACTGGTTGAACTTTGAACTGAATAAATGACCAGAATGATTTTGTGTTCGATGTGCACATTTATTGCAGCACTTTGTCAAACTGACACAATGCTTTTAAGGATCGTGAATCCGGAGTAATTCGGTGCTCGTGCGCGCTCTTGTATATACTGACTGTATTTTGCAAATGTTGCATATTCACTTTGGTGAGCTTGAATTATTCCCTCAGAATGATAACATGCTTTCTTTTTCAGTAGATATGTGTGAACTTGGTCAGCCCTTAATTCATTGTAAGGTAGATAGCATCAAAGGTGCTCATGCAACTTTTGTTTTTTCCCCAGTCGTGTTTCGCATGCAAATCAGTGACGTGAAATGGCTCCTTATGTTACGTCACCGGTGCCCTGAAAACGCGCTGGTGCAGTATCACGCACTGCTGACAGACAGTTGTTCTCAGACACTACCGGCACTCACTGTCCCCTCACAATCACTCTGCACACACCTTCACCAAGCAGCCTTCCATCGCTGCACACAGCCCGCCAGCACAGTCATTACAACACTGGTTCACCCTCTCCTTGCTTCCCCACCACCTCCACGAATGAAACCATCACACAGCGATTCCATACACTCACTATCACCCGTGCACACATCCACTCTCCCCACAGTGACTTCTTGCAGTGTGCGCCCTATTCACAACAAAGCCACACACGTGCACACACAGTCCTGGTAGACCGGGATTTCCCCCCATACACACTCACTCCTTTCAAGATCTCACTGTGACGGCTCACTACCAGACGCGCACCTCTGATCACTCCCCGAGTTACACCTTCAACCAGGTGCGCGCTGCCCGGCCTCCCTCCGTGGGGCATCCAATCTCACACCCGAGGAGCGCCCGTTTACACACTTATCACACTATCCGCTCCATATTTTTGTTGTTAGCCGCTGCCATGGCACTCCTCACTCTGGTAGTGCCCCCAGCCTCATTCTCTTCAATGCCCTCGATGAAGTCTGCAGCGATCCCCTCTTGTGCACAGCTCCAAGGCACACGTCAGTGCCCTTCTAACACCAGCAATGTCCCCTCACCCCCATTTCAGGGCAACCCTTGCCCCCTGCAGCCTCCGTCCCCGAACCCCTTAGTACCCTTCTCACCCTGAAGTACCGCTTGTCTACTACGGTGCCCTTACGCTCACTCTTCAGCACATCTGTTACCACCAGGCCCTCTCTCGCTCAAGCAGTGCAGCTTTCACACCACCTGGAGCTCTTTCTTACCTCTAGAAGAGCCCCTCCCACCCTTAGTAGCGCTACTCTAATCCCCAGCAGCACCCCTCACAGCGTCCTCTCACCCCCGCAGTGCCCCTCACACCCTTGCAGCGCCCCCCACAACCTTGCAGCGCCCATCAGACCCTTGCAGCGCCCATCAGACCCTTGCAGCGCCCATCAGACCCTTGCAGCGCCCATCAGACCCTTGCAGCGCCCATCAGACCCTTGCAGCGCCCATCACACCCATGCAGCACTGCTCTCACACCAGCTAGAGTTTTGTCACCCCTCGCAGCGCCCTCTCACTCATAGCAGCACCCCTCTCAAGCTTCGAAGCCATTGCTGATGCATATTTATCTTATGCAACGAACAACCATTGACAAAGACAAGAATCCTGGCTTGTAGTAGATGTAGTGTTACTTGTTGTATGTGGACAAAGCAGCAAAATACCAGTGGGGTGACACTATGACGGGAATGGATTTTCAGTTTGGGTTTTTACGCCACACCCTTCTTTACATTGACCATGCCCCTCTGGGAGCCCCCACACGTTTTTTCATTCCACTAAAAGCCCTTCTTCCGGTATAGTGACTGCCTGCTGAACAGGGAGAACAAGTTCACTCAGGCCATCATACCTGCCAACTTGAAAAACCTGCATCGGCAAAAGGCAATAGGTTTCGCCTATATGAAATCTATTGGGTTTGGCAATTTTTTTTTTTTTTTTACGTATTGCATAGCAGTTGAGCTTCTGTAAACATGGCTGAATATTAAAAAAAAGTGCTTTGATGCGTGCACCATTGACTGGTCATCGAGCTTTTTTTTTTTACAATAAGCTATGTTGCGCAGCAGCTCTAGTGCTGTGTAATATGTAAATCAATTGACAGAGCCAATAGATATTGTAAAGGCGTAACCTGCTCGGTAATACAGTAATGAGGGTGGTTTTTAAACTTATTTGCAAATGACATCAGAGATCCTTCCTTGCAAGGTACCTGCTCTAAAATAAAAATTAATGTGAACGAGGAACCTTTATCCTAGTTTACAGAAACGGACTTGCGTGGCCATTTTCACATGTTTATTGATTAGCAAGTTTGGCTGCTGCTTATGGTATCAATTTTTTAAAAGGAGGTTTAGTTCTCACTATGCGCAACTTGCTAAGGACTAGTTTATTACAAGCATTTGCAATGCAATAGGTCTCGCCTTACTGAATGTTTAAGCTATTGGTGTTGCATTATTATTAGCAATGCCAATAGCTCAAACTTTAATAACGCGAGACCTATTGCATTGCAAATGCTTGTTTTTGTATGTGGTAGCCATCTGGAAGTGCCTCTGCGATTGCCTGCCGGGTTGTAGCATTGCTTAGTCCAGGTTTCTGTCAGAAACCCTATGTGATGGTTAGTGGAGGACAACAGGTCCCATATATTAACTGCATGTTTTGGCAGAGGACTTACATTGGCCAGAAAACAATTCCAGCCTTCGCTAATATCTGTCCTAGGAGAGCATATACTGTCAATGGAATAGTGATGGGATCTATTGGCCAGATTAGTGGCGATATTGACTCTCTGAGGCTGAAATTGTATGCTTTGGAATTTACAGGTATTGCAAGAAACCGGTCACACTACTTCCGTGGGTATAGAACATGCCTTATTTGCTGTCCATCTGTTTTTAAAGCAGTTATTAATCATAACCAGCTTTTGACTGGTATAGGTGTGAGACGTCCTCACCTTATTTGTAGGTTTTTGGGCAGAACCGTCAGGGGTTCCTGCTCCTGGCGAAGTCCAGGCGCGGACAGGCTTGCCTTAGGCGCGCCTTCGGCGTGCCAGCGGCGCACATGCTGCGCATGTCCGCTGCGCGTCTGTCCAGGCATGTGTTTTTGTAAGGAGATAAGCTAGACTGCTAACCTCCCGTCTAGTTTCCATCGGAAGTGGTCTGCCTCACTTCTGGTAGGTGGCGCCTCCCTCCCTCCCTTCAAACGGAACAATCCGCGTTGGACCGGGGAGGGACGCCGATTCAAAGTGCAAGAGGTGAGGTAAAATGTGGAAATACAAAGTAGTTGAGCTAATGCGGCAAATTAAAACATTAGGCAGCAGAACTATGATGTGAGAACCCTGTCACAGAGCCCATACTAGTGCAGTTAATCAGCTAAGCTCGGTGTAAATTTAAAATCAAAGACAGGAATTTTTAAAAGGAGCCCTTCCCAGGCACTTCACAGTTGTGTGCACTGTTGCAGTTCAGGTCACTTTAGAAGACTTAAGAGCGTCCGCTGCGCGTCTGTCCAGGCAAATGTCAATATAACTCTGGTGATTATTCTTCCTTCTGGAGAGGGATCGAGTTTTGTCTAGTAGCAGTTAGACTCATCATAAAGTAGTGGAGAAAAAAAGTGCACTATACACAGAAGTGTATTATATTTGTGTAGCTCAGTGGGTTACTGCTTTTGTCACAGAGATCCTTTAGCTACTTGCAGTTTATAAATAATAATCTAAATATAGCTCAATGACTTATGACCCGTCATCAAAAAGCTGCATTCAAACTTGATAGTATAGGTTAGGACATATAGGTTAGGACATATGTTTTTCATTATCTATTTCTGCTGTTTCTGAAAAGGTTTCGCTTGGGTAGAGGGAAAATGCTACTTACCAGTATGCATCTTTTCTTGGCATGTAGAGCTGCAGATCACTACACTTTTGCATTAGATCGCCACCTGGTGTTGGGCTCGGATGATTGCATGTTGTCGTCATCTTGGAAGAAGTCTTTTGTAGTTACGAGATAGGCGACTCCTCCCTTGGACGATAGTGCACATGGGCATCGACTCCATCCTTAGATTGTTTTTCGCCATGATGGCAAATGATGGAGTTAGTAGAAGTAAAGAAAGGATGTCCATGCGTGTGCATTTAAGTAAGATAAAACTGGAATAGATACTAGTCCCGGGGAGGTGGGAGGGCGCGTAGTGATCTGCAGCTCTACATGCCAAGAACAGATGCATACTGGTAAGTAGCATTTTCCGTTTGAGGCATATGAGCTGCAGACACTACACTTTTGCATTGATTGTGCAGCAGTGTCTCCCTTAGCGGTGGTCACCTGTATCTGTTGCAGTAGTTTGAAAGAGAGTTTTAAGGACAGCTTGGCCTACTGCAGCTTGCTGCTTGGCTTGCACATCAACACAGTAGTGTTTAGTGAAGGTGTGTGGTGTAGACCACGTTGCTGCCTTGCATAGGTCTTCTAGGGAGATGTACCCTTAGAAAGCCATAGAGGCTCCTAGTTTGCGTGTGGAATGCGCTCTAGGAGGAACAGTTAATGTACGTTTTGCTTTCTGATAGCATATTTGTATACATTTTACAATCCACCTTGCAATTCCACCCTTAGAGATGGGGTTGCCTTTATGTGGTGGAGAAAAAGATACAAACAATTGTTTCGTTTTTCGAACAGATTTAGTCCTATCTATATAGTAGAGAAGAGCTCTTAACATCTAGTGTGTGTAGAGCTCTCTCTGCTACAGAGTCAGGGTTTTGGAAAAACACAGGTAACTCTACAGATTGGTTTAAATGAAAAGGATTAATGACTTTTGGAAGGAATTTAGGATTAGTTCTTAGAACCACCTTGTTATGATGTAGTTGTAAAAATGGTTCTTGTATTGTGAAAGCTTGTATCTCACTTACTCTTCTAAGAGAGGTAATAGCAATAAGGAAAGCTGTTTTCCATGTGAGGAATTGCAATTCACATTTGTATAAAGGTTCAAAAGGGACCCATGAGTCTTGTAAGAACAACGTTTAGGATCCATACTGGAGAAGGTGGTAACCTGGGTGGAATGATTCTTTTTAATCCTTGCATAAATGCTTTACTAGCAGGTACTCTAAAATGAGACAGATGTCTGTTTTGTACATATGCTTCAATTGCTGCAAGGTGCAGGCTTATGGATGAATATGCCAAGTTACATCTTTGTAAATGTAAAAGGTAGCAAATGATATTCTGGATAGAAGCATCCAGGGGATCAATTTGGTTATGGTTGCAATAAATGGCAAATCTTTTCCATTTAGAGGCATAACAAGCTCTGGTAGTAGGTCTCCTGGCTTCTTTAATGATGTTCATACAGTCTGGTGGTAGGTTAAGATAACCAAACTAAGACCTCAGGAGCCAGATCGCCAGATTCAGTGGATTTGGGTCTGGATGTCTGATGTCTCCATGGTTCTGCGTTAACAGGGAAGGTGTTAGTTGTAACTTTTGGTGTGGAACTAGAGACAGTTCTAGCAGTGTTGTGAACCACGGTTGGCGTGCCCATGTGGGAGTTACCAGGACTAATTTGAGAGACTGTTGTCTGAGCTTGCGTACTTCTAATGGTATTAGTGGTAGTGGCGGAGCATTGCCCTTGGACAGCGGGTGTGGACACTTGGCGGCGAAGGTTGGGCATTTTGCGTTTGTGTGTGGCGAACAGATCTATGTCTAGATGACCCAACTTGTGGAAAAATGGTTGAAGAACTTGCGGATGTAGTTCCCATTCGTGAATTTGTTGTGTCTGCCGACTCAACAGATCTGCTATCTGATTGTGAACTCCTGGAAGGTGCTCTACTAGCAGATATATATTTTGTGGAATGGCCCATCTCCAAATTTTCTGTGCAAGCTGGGACAGTTGTAGAGAGTGTGTCCCCCCCCCTGTTTTTGTATATAATACATAGCTGTCATGTTGTCGTCCGGATTAATACAGGTTTGTTTTGTACTTGTACTTGCAATGTTTTGAGTGCTAAGAATATTGCTAGCAGCTCTAGATGGTTGATATGGAACAATTTTGGTTGAATGTTCTATTTCCCTTGAGTTGTATGATGTAGGGAATGGGCTCCCCATCCTGTGAGAGATGCGTCTGCTGTGAGCACTATTTGTGGAACAGGTTCGAGGAACGGCCGCCCCTTTGTCAAGTTTTTGGTGTTCCAACACTGCAGAGAGCGACACCAGGTCTGTTGGTTGCCCTTGAGCCTGGTTCCACTGCACTGTTGTGCTAGACACTCCTGTAACGGGCGCATCTAGTCTCATGAACACAAGATGCCATCATGCCTATTAGTCTCATGAACACTCTGGCTTGGAGAGTGTTGATGTTGGAAGCTTGTGACTAAGGCCTGAATGCTCTGTATCCTCGCTGGACTGGGATACGCTAGAGCTGTAGACGTGTTTATTGTAGCCCCTAGATACTGATGTGTATGAGAGGGTTGCAGGTGCGACTCAGTGTAGTTTATTGTGAACCCTAAGTCATGCAATGTTTGAATTGTCTGATGTGTGTGTTGAACACACTAATTGAATGACTTGGCTTTTAATAGCCAATAGTCTAGATAAGGGAAGACATGTATTTGTTGTCTCCTGAGATGTGCTGCTACTACTGCTGTACAAAAGGGGTGGTGATGGACGGAGCATCTAAACCAATCAAACACTCACACCTGGTCAGACTGATTTGCATATAGCCATGTCTGAACTGGGGTGGCAGAGTGGGCTAAAGAACAGTGATGGATTCAACCCAGATCTTTTGACTGGGTATGAGTGTTTGATTGGTTCAGATGCTCCGTCCATCACCACCCCCTTTTGTACCGCTTTTGGCCGGGTATGCTCAGACGTGAGTCCCTTGCTCACTTTGCCACTGGATTTAAGCAAGCCGGGCTGAAGACGGCTGTAATGCCAGAAACCGGTCCTCGGAAGCTTGTTTCCGGTCCAGGGAAGGCATGGCTTGGCAGTTCGGGCTGGACTGTTCCCATGAGGCACAGGGTCAGACTGATTTGCATATAGCCATATCTGAACTGGGGTGGCAGAGTGGGCTAAAGAACGGTGATGGATTCAACCCAGATCTTTTGACTGGGTGTGAGTGTTTGATTGGTTCAGATGCTCCGTCCATCACCACCCCCTTTTGTACCGCTACTACTGCTAGGCACTTTGTGAATACTCTTGGTTCTGTTGTAACTCCGAATGGAAGGACTTTGAATTGATAATGTTGTCCTTCCAGTACAAACCTTAGATACTTCCTGTGAGCAGGATGTATAGGAATGTGGAAGTAGGCGTCCTTTAGATCTAGTGTTGTAAGGAAATCGCCTTGTTGCAGCAGTGGAAGCACTTGTTGTAAAGTGATTATATGAAAATGATCTGATTGTATGTCACGATTGAGGGGCCGGAGGTCGAGAATTGGTCTTAGTGTCCCGTCCTTCTTGGGTATTAGAAAATACAGCGAGTAAACCCCTGTTCCTTGGTGTTGTAAAGTAACTATTTCTATTGCGTCCTTTTGAAGAAGTGACAGGACTTCTTGTTTGAGCAGAGTAAGATGTTCTGCAGACATTGGACGCCGCTTGGGTGGTATGTATGGAGGGGTTGCTGTTGGTTCCAGGCAGTAGCCATACTGGATAAGGAATTAGTTACTTACCTGTACACTATAGTTCTCCAGTATTATCTTTCATAGATTCACATGCTTGTATCTTCCCCGTCGTCATGGTGGGAGTCTCACGGTAACAGAATGAACAAAGCAGTATCATAGAGAAGAAAAAACTGCATAGAAAAGCCCCTAGGGACTGTAGTATTTGGTAGCCAGACCTCCTCATTGTTTGGTCCAAAAGTCAGCCAATCAGCATAGCTGCCCTGCCCTCACACTCCCCAGCAGAAGCTTCCTGCCTCAGATTTCCGGCCCCAAGTGAGAGACCTGGATAAATACCGAGACCATAAGTTCTGCCTGAGAAATGGAGAGGTGGGCGGGCGCATGTAAATCTATGAAAGATAATACTGGAGAACTATAGTGTACAGGTAAGTAACTAATTCCTTCTCCAGTATTACATCTTTCATAGATTCACATGCTTGTATCAGATTAGTAAGTAGTACCCACAAAGCCTGCAGCGTTTCCAGGATAGAACCCAGAAGGAAGTTCTGCAGCTGAAATATCGTTAGAACATGATCTGAAAATATACAGGGCAGATAAGAATAGAAAACCATGTATAACAGAATCAGATTCTTCATATAGATATATAAATATGTATATACATAGACACATTGCATAGAGTATTAATAGAGAAAAACAAAATACCTTATTGAAACAGACGTTTCAGAACAGCTTGCCCCACTGCTGTGTCCTCTTTCCACGCAGTGTCAAGACAGTAGTGCTTGGTAAATGAATGCACACTCTTCCAAGTCGCTGCTCTGCAGATGTCCGGTAGAGACACTCCTGCAAATAAGGCTATCGATGTCGCCATCTTTCTTGTGGAATGAGCAGTCACTCTGGAATGAAGCGGCTTTCCAGCTTTCTCATGACACTTAATGATAGCCGATGATATCCATCTGGCGATATTCAGTCTTGACAGAGGTAGCCCTTTCCTCTGACCTTCAAATGCAATGAATAACTGTTTAGATTTGCGGAATGTTCTTGTTCGTTCGATGTAGAATTTCAAACATCTAGCGATGTCCAAAGAATGCAGCGCTCTTTCTGCTTCAGATGAGGGATTGTTGAAGAAGGTAGGCAAAATAATTAGCTCATTCAAGTGAAAAGAAGTAGTAACCTTGGGTATAAACTTAGGATTTGTCCGTAGTATAACCCTGTCCTGACGAAATTGCAGAAAAGGCTTGTATTTCGCTAACTCTCCTCGCCGAGGTCAGAGCTAGCAGCAGGGCTGTCTTTCATGAGAGGAATTGTAAGTCCGTCTTGTGTATTGGCTCAAATGGCTGCGTTAAGACTGTATTGAGATGCCAGGGTACTGGCGGTCGTAGAATGGGTGGTAAAGCTCGAAAGAGCCCTTTAACGAATTCTTTTATCAGCCTGTGGGACCAGGAGACGGCTCGTATGGTGTTCTCCTAAATCTTGAGATCGCCGCCAAATGCACCTTCAGCGAGGCATGAGACAGACCTGCTTTTGACAATGACAACAGGTATGGCAGAATACCTTCTGGGGGTACCGTCAATGGATGTAGACTTTGACTAGTACACCAGTGACAGAAGCGTGTCCATTTGGCTGTGTATGTCTTGTTGGTTGACATAGCTCTGGATTGTGAAAGTATTTGTCGGCAGTCTTGTGGAATACTCATGGCTTGAAATTCCCGCTCATGAGGTTCCATGCGGATAATTTTAGCGATGGTAGGTCCGGATGCAGAATTTGTCCGTTGCTCATTGATATGAGGCTCTGGAATGTCGGGAATTGCACCTTGTTGCCTTTCGACATTTGCAGCAGATCTGAAAACCATGCCTGCCTCGGCCAAGCTGGTGCTATCAGAATGACATGACATGGTTCTGATCTCATTTTGCGAATCACTCGTGGTATTAAAGGAATTGGTGGGAATGCGTAAGCGAACATTCCCGTCCAGTCCATGTGAAACGCATCTCCTTTGGAATCCCGCTGAGGGTACCTGGACGCAAACTGATCGCATTTCGAATTGTCTCGGGTTGCGAACAAGTCGAACGTTGGTGTGCCCCATCTTTGGAATACTCTGTGAAGCTGAGTGTCGTTCAGTTCCCACTCGTGCAGCACACTTGTCGTGCGACTCAGGACGTCTGCTCTTGTGTTGAGGATGCCTTGTATATGCTGCACCCGAATAGAAATGTTGTGTTTTAACAGCCATTTCCAAATTCTTTGCGCCAGCGCAGAAAGAGGTTTGGATCTTGTTCCTCCTTGCTTCAGAAGATAAAACATAGTCGTGGTGCTGTCCGTCTGAATGAGCACCGACGAGTTCTGTATTCTGGGAAGGAAAGCTTGGAGCCCCAGAAACACCGCTTTGAGTTCCAACAGATTTATGTGAAGCTGTGCTTCCCACTCTGACCAGTGGCCCTGGATTTTCAGCTCCTGGAGATGTGTGCCCCATCCTTGCCACAAAGCGTCCGTCGTCATCACATATTCGTGAGTTTGAGGTACAAAGATGAGACCCTGATTCAAGTTCTTCTGAACCTTCCACCATGACATGGCCACCTTCATACGTTGAGTGATGGTAATCCGATCTTCGAAGGTTCCTTTGGACTGAACCCACTGCTCGTCTAGATGTTCCTGCAAGGGTCTCATTTGAAGACGGCAGTTTGGAATCAGTGGGATGCAAGAGGACATCATCCCCAACAAGGACTTGTACATCCGCACAGAAGTGAACCTTTTTGTTTGAAGGGATGTTGCAAGGCTTATTATTTTTCTCATCCGGTCCTCGGATTGGTATACTTTCATTTCCCTGGTGCATATCCATGCCCCTAGGAATTGAATGCCGTGGGCTGGAATCAGTGAAGACTTTTCCAAGTTGGTTCTTAGTCCTAACCGATGGAAAAGGCGGATGCAGCACTGAAGGGACCCTCTGGCTCTTGTGAATGATGGTCCTGTCACCAGCCAATCGTCGAGATATGGGTAAATGCAATGCCCCTTCAACCTTAAGTGGGCCGCCACAGGGGCCATGCATTTGGTAAACACCCTCGGGCCGATTTGAGGCCAAAAGGTAACACCTTGAATTGGAAATGGTGACTCTCCACAGCGAACCTTAAAAACTTCCTGTGCTTCCGATGAATTGGGATATGGAAGTATGCATCCATGAGATCCAGTGACGCCATGTAGTCGTTCTCTTTTAACATTAGAAGGATCTCTTGCAAGGAAAGCATTCGGAAGGGAATTGATTCAGATCTCTCAAATCCAGTACCTGTCTCCACTTCAGAGATTGTTTCTTTTTGATGAGGAAGAAATACAAATGGAAGCCTTTCCCTCAGTGTTGTTGAGGTACTTCCTCTATAGCCCCCTTCTGCAATAGTGAAAGGACTTCCGTTTGCAGATCCTGGCGATGTTGGTGATGCCTGAGCACCGGGGGGTGATCTGGTGGCATTTCCACAAACTCCAGGGTATGGCCTCTGCTTATTACGTCCAAAACCCATTTGTCTGATGTTATGGATATCCAGTTGTTGAAGTATTGAGACAGATAGTGGTCGTTTTCCGGGATCTGCTGTGTGGGGAGCGCCTGCCTGAAATCATTGTCGTTTGTTAGACTGTTGATTCCTCCCTCTATTGGAGGACTTGCCCCTAGACTGCTGCTGGTAAGAGGAGTTGGAGGTCCTGTACTGATTGCCTGTATTGTATTGCCTATATCCTTGTTGGTTATAAGGTTGATATCTGTTGGTCTGAAATGAAGACCTCTGATTAAATTGACCCCTTGCACCTCTTTTACGAAAGGACTGGAACCGTCCTTGCAGAAGGGATCCCAACGCTCTAGCTGTATCCGTGTTTGATTTAATACCCTGCAGCGCCTCGTCGACGTGCTTTCCAAATAGATTTTCGCCATCAAAAGGCATGTCTACAATCTTTGCTTGCACCTCCGGACGAAAGGATGTTGCCTTTAGCCAACCCTGTCTCCGAAGCGAAACTGCTCCTGCCATCTGCCTGAACGCCATAGAGGATACATCCATGGCAATGTCAATAGATTCTGATGCTGACTTTGCCCCGTCTCGAAGGATAGCCGCTGCCGCTTCTTTCTTATCCTCCAGCAGTGCAGACAGAATGGGTGCCAAATCACACCACATTTGCCTATTAAAACGGCTAATAAGGGTCATAGCATTGGCTGCTTTAATCGTAGAGGCTGCCATGACCGCAAACCTCTTTCCGGCTCCATCCATCCTCCGTCCTTCCTTATCTGGCGGCACCAATGAAGTAGCAACTGGATTCTTGGAGTACCTCTGCGCCGCCTGCGTCCCCACCGACTCCGGTCTCAGGTGTCCTATAAGACAGGCCGCAGCAGACTCTGGTGCTCTATATTTCTTTTCGATTCTAGGAACCGAAACCGCGATGGAAGCGGGTGTCTTTAAAATTTTCAGGCCTTCTTCACAAACGTGAGGGATAATCTGAATTGAGCGAGCAGATTTCCTGGCATCATCTTTAAAATCATATAAGAAACATTCCGTTTCTTTAACCTCCATATCCAAATCAAACCTTTTAGCCGCTTTTTCCATAATGTCATGGAAGCCTCCAATGTCCTGAGGAGGGGAAGTGGTTGGCGGCGGAATAGGTGAAGGAGCCGACGGCAAAATGTACTCATTCCATTCCTGTCCAGTAGAATCTTGTACAAGCTCACCTTCCTCAGGCTGATCATCATCATCAGACTCCGTCAGATCATCCCGGATTGTTATCACTGGTGGTGACCTTACCACCTGCTCCTGAGGAGTAGATTGGTTCTTCGGAGGTTGCGATGTAGCCACCGGCGTAGATGACGGAGGCACATTTGCCTCCGGAAAACGACGATAATAGTCATTAATCATGAACCTCAGGTCAGAGACAAGAGAAGTAGGTATGGAGACAGACTCTTCTTGCGACTCCTCTCGCGACTCTTCTTGCTGCTCGTCCTCATCATAGTTACATGTTTCCTGGAAAGATTCATATCTCGTAGATTGAGCTCTCTCCTTGAAGGAAAACACCTCTTCCTCGTCTGTATCTTGGCTCTTTATTTTGAGTTGTGAGGGGCTGTAGGCCGCACCTGACTACTCCTCTCCTTCTGAATCCTGTTCCAGTAAAGAAGATGGTGGTAGAGGCAAAATCTGCGTCCACGCCATGAATTCTGCAGATTTGCTTATAGTCGCCGAGCCCCTTGACGACTGAAAAGATCGAATAGAGATCATAGTCTTCGACTGTGGCGATTTAATAGCCTTTGCTGTTGAAATTACAGTCATTGTCGACGGTGTCGTCGACGACAGCCATCGTCGACGGAGCCGTCGTCACCAAAGTCATCGTCGACGAGACCGCTGTCGACGGGGTCTCCGTCGACGGAGTCGTCGACGTCTTCGAGCCTTTCGTCGTCGACGACGTCTTCGTCGTCGACGGTTTCTTCGTCGACGGGATGGTCATACTCGTCGTCGACGCCTTAAATCCTGCCATCGACGGAGCCGCCGTCGTCGAAACAGTCGTCGTCGACGGTGAAGTCGTCGACGGGGCTGAAGACTTTACCAAAGATTTTGCATCAGAAACCAGTGAACTGGTCGACGGAGCAGACCCTGCCCCTTTCTGACCTGACGGCTTCTTGAGGGGAGTAAGAGGGAGAGATGAAGCCACTTTCTCCTTTGATAAACCTTTTAGGCTCCACCCTCTCCTCAGAAAGTGAGGCCTTTCTCTTTTTAGGTGTTAATTTAGAAGATTCCTCCTCAGAATCTGAGTCTGATGCAGCCTTCTTCTTTTGAAGCCACAACAGCAAACGAGCCTCTCTGTCCCTCAGAGTTTTAGCAGAGAAGGTTCTACAATATTTACAATCCTTGGCCACATGCTTAGGATGAAGGCAATATAAGCAGTCCTTGTGAGGATTTTCAGAGAAAAGCCTAGCCTTTCCACAGGATCTGCAAGGCCTGAAAAGCCTCTTCTTAGAGCTTTCAGCCATTATGAAAGAAATTAGGTACACACAATACCTTAATCCAGATGAAAAGATAGTAGAAATAAAAGGTCAATAGTTCACTCAGGAACAGCAAAACTGAGCAGAGCTCAGGGAGACTCTTTTCTCACACGAAGGCGGTTGGAAATCTGAGGCAGGAAACTTCTGCTGGGGAGTGTGAGGGCAGGGCAGCTTTGCTGATTGGCTGACTTTTGGACCAAACAATGAGGAGGTCTGGCTACCAAATACTACAGTCCCTAGGGGCTTTTCTATGCAGTTTTTTCTTCTCTATGATACTGCTTTGGTCATTCTGTTACCGTGAGACTCCCACCATGACGACGGGGAAGATACAAGCATGTGAATCTATGAAAGATGTAATACTGGAGAATTTTACTTACCCACTTGTCTGTTGTAATGGAATTCCAGACAGGTAGGAACTGTGTTAATCTGCTCCCCACAGGAGTGGAATGCTGTTGGAGGAGCAGAGGAAAGTCACTGTTTTGTGGTGGAAGAGGTTTGATTATTGTTGTTACCCCAACCTCTTCCTTTGTTGTTGTTTCCTCTATATCCTCCTCTAAAATAACCTTTGTTAGAGGATGTTTGTATGTTAGATTTGAAGGATGTTGTATTGTCTGCTCCAGTCTGTTTGGAGCCTCCTTTGTAGAAGGAGCGACGAAAGGAATGTTTAGCTTGTGTGGACTGTAAAGCTCCCATAGATTTGGCAGTCTCTGTATCCTTCTTCATCTTTTCAAGTGCTGTGTCTACCTCTGGTCCAAACAATTGATTTTGATTAAATGGTTGATTTAAAATGGTAGTTTGCACTTCCTGTTTAAATCCTGAAATGCGTAGCCACGCATGTCTTCTAAGTAGGACACTAGTGTTCAGAGCTCTAGACGCAGTGTCTGCCACATCAAGTGCACACTTGATTGAGGCATTGGAAATTAGCTTGCCTTCTTATATAAGGTCGTTTGCCAGCATTTTATATTGGTCAGGTAGATGTTCTAATAGTTTCTCCAACTGATCATAATGAGCCCTAATAGTTTCTCCAACTGATCATAATGAGCCCTATCATATCTTGAAAGGAGAGCTTGTGTGTTAGCTATACACCATATGTTAGTAGCTTGCGCAGCTATTCTTTTGCCTGAAGCATCTATAACTTTAGATTCTTTGCCAGGTGGGGGTGCCTCACCTGACGTTTGTGAGTTTGCCCTTTTCCTAGCATTTGATACAACTAGTGAATCTAATGGTAGCTGTCCTTTAATGTAGGCTGGATCCACAGATGCAGGCCTATATTTTTTCTCAATTCTAGGGTTTAGGATCCTAGTACGTACAGGGTCTTTAAATATCTCTGGAGCATGTTTGATGACCCGTTTGATCATAGGAAGAATTTGAACTGACCTTTGCGATTGTTCAAATGTGTCTAATAGAAAATCCTCCTCTGTCTCATCAGAATGCATAGTGACCCCATGGTGAATGGCAGCTCTGTTCAAAAACAATGTTATCTTCTGGTGGAGACGGTTTTTATGGATAATGACAGTGGGTCAGGAATATCTGGTACATCTCGTGGGTTTGCTTACTCCCAGTCTGGATCATCTAAAGGGTACGGGAAAGGCTGTTCTGGGTCCATCTCTCTCCCTAGGCTCTACTCGTCATCGTTTTGAGGAGAGTGTGAAGACAGAGTAGGAGAATGTGGAGGAGAAATCTGTGGTGAAATGTTAAGAGGAACAGGGGATGAAGGAGAAGGAAGTATAGGAGAAGAACGGTGCATAGGAGATGTGGCAGAGTCCTTCTTCTTGGCAGGTACTACAGGTGTGGTTGTTGTATCTGCCTTCCTCTTCTTGTGTGGTATAGTGGATACAGCACCTGTTTTTGGGTCAATGTAGATCTTGTTTCGCAGAGGATCTGTTTGGAAAAGTTCTTCTCCTTGTGGAACCTTCGTCGGCGCCGATTTTTTCGGTTCCGGACGAGGTTGCTGCTTATCTTTAGCCTTAGGAGGTGTTACATTGTCCTTCGGCGTAGTTTTCGGCACCGAAGGTGTTGCTTTCGGTGTCGTAGGCTGTATTGAGGGCTTGGGCGCATGGAATCAGGCCTTGTCGGTTTCGGTACCGAAGACTATGTCTTCGGAGTGGAAGCTGGTCTAGTCTGCTTCAAGGCGTCGGACGCTGGCTTCGCACCTTTGTCTTTCGAAGTCGACGGTCTTGGAGCCAAGACTTCTTTTGGTTTCGGTGCCGAGGGAGCTGGTGGGATCAGCAAGTGCGGCTTGCTCGGTAAAGAGCTACCGGAAGGCTTAACTGCTTTCTTCGGAGCCGGGGCTTTTGAAGTGGTTTTTCGGTTGCTACTGGGCCCCGGAGGCGGACTATTGACCTTTGCCTTCGATCTGGGTGCTGTGTGTGGTGCAGGGGCAGTAGTACTCACGCGCTGACCCGATGGTATGGAGTCATCGGAGTCGTCTGCCTCTGATACGATTTGGAGATCATCGGAATCTTCTTCGGGAACGAGAGGAACCTCCTCATCGAAGATGTCCACCGGGTCCGGAGCTGATCTCTGCATGTCGCGTCGAGGAGCCCTCTGATCTCGGATGGTTTTCTTGGATGGAAAGAACGCGCAGGCTGTACAGCTGGATTCGTCGTGTTCTGGCGATAAGCACAGGTTGCAGTCCTCGTGGTGGTCACTGTGTGGAAACTTTGCTCCACACTCTGGGAATTTCTTAAATGGCTTTCTTTCCATGAGGTGTAGGCTTCACTGCGTGGATAGGCCCCACGGCCCACGGCCCACGTCGCCGACCGGAATCGAGCTGATTGAGTCAAAACGATGTTAGTCGATATCGAAAGTAGTTAAGTAAAGTTTTAATGATTTTTTGAACTTTAAAGTACTTGAAAAGTAGATTTCGAGGCAGAGCGGAAAAAGTTCATCCGAACCCAGTGGCGGAAAAAAATAATCTAAGGATGGAGTCGATGCCCATGCGCACTATCGTCCAAGGGAGGAGTCACCTATCTCGGGACTACAAAAGACTTCTTCCAAGACGACAACATGCAATCATCCGAGCCCAACACCAGGTGGCAATCTAATGCAAAAGTGTAGTATCTGCACCTCATATGCCTCGAACACACATTCTCATTAGTAAAGCCAACCCCAACCAGCGCTGTAAAATAAATTAAACATATGTGGAGAGGGGCTATGGAGTGATAAGGGCCACTGGTGGAGAGTGGTAGTGAAGGGATCCTCGGAGAAGGTGGTCATTGGGGGATGGGGAAGAGGAGGACTTCCAAAAAAGATTATTGCACCGGGTGCCACCAGCACTAAAGCTGGCTCTCCATACTGGAAATTGGCGCCAAACCCCTTACAAGTGGAAAAGTGCATCAGCACATGAAAATCGAATAAACTTTAAAAAAGGAAAAAAAGAAAGGCAAACAGGTATATGGGTTACCGGCTGAAAACAGTGCTGTGTATATAGTCAGTCTTCTGTTCTACATATTTCATTGGCACAAGGCAGGGTGGACGAATACCTGACTGACTAATTTGACCTATTAATACATTTGTGCCACAATGCTTTACTGTAGAAATGATCAACTTATTATTGGCGAAAACTCTTTGAACTCAAATGGCAAAATATATTAAAACAATAAATCTCCTCCCCATAAATTCCCTCTGACGATTTGAGTACATAAAATACAAGTGACAGATTGGTTCCCTTTTTGTTTTTTACCTCCAAAACACACCAAGGTGCTGAAAACAAATTATATTTATAATTACCCTATTCATGCACTTACAATGTTCTTCCAGTTATTTCCAAAAAGCGTGCATAGATACAGCTGTCTGATAAGAAGCTATGAACTTCAGACACTCAGCGCCTTAATCACTGCTTGCACATCATCCAGACCTGGATGTCAGACCCCTACCTGGAGCCCAATCCAAACAAGACAATTACTTTTATTAGCCAAGAACAACAAACAAGCTACACAACAAAATTGGTTCAATGGCATTCAAATCACTTGAATTCACCCTGGACACCAACCTCTCCCTCAAAGAACACAGTGTCAAAAAAACAAAGACAGCCTAGTACCAGCTCTCTCTTCTAAACAAGTGAAGTTGTTTCTTGTAAATAGCTACTTCAGAACTGCTGTGCAAATCCTCTACTCTCATCTGGATGGTGGCAATGCCCTACTCCATGGCCTCCCAGAGCCCACAATGGCACCCCTTTGAGCCATCCTGCATGGTGCAGCACATCTCATCCAGGGCCTGAAGAAATATGATCACATAACCCCCACCCGTTGAAACTCCGTTGACTTCCCATGCTTTCCTGCACCCTCTTCAAAACCAGCTGCATAATTTACAATGCCATCACAATTCTGCACTCCCTTATCTTGCAGACAAGCTCAACTTCTCTGGTGGCTCTCAGCACAGCCAGGACTCCATCACACTGCAGTCTAATAAGTGCAAAAAACAAACAAACAGGGCAACAGGCAATTTCCATCTATGTACCCAGGCTCTGTAACAACATCCCCATATCCCTCAGGACCGTCTTAATGCTGCTGCAATTTGGGAAAGAGCTGAAGACTCATCTCTTTAAAGAACATACATCACAGTGCATTAACCATAAATGATTCAGCTTCTTCTCCTATTACTCGTCAACTTTAAGCTTGACTTTGACTATGTACAGCGCTCTGCTGTCTTTTGGTTAGGGTTGTACTATAGAAATACCATATATATGCATACATACATTGACTAAATTAAAATGAAAGACATGGGCTATTTGCTAGTTCCCTTTGTCCAATAATACCCTGTCAAAATTTTAATCAATTGGTTTTAAGTGCATCTGCCTAGATGAAAGTCCAAAACCTAGGAAACTGCCTAAGCACAGATTAGATGCAAATACATTACAAATAGTACAACTTTGTGATTAACTTTATTTCCCAGAAAATAACGGGACTGTAGGTGTGATTAAAAAATATTGCCATTGTGTAGATAACTCCAATATTCTTAGATTCAAAATATAAGAATGTATATATTGGTTGCAAAAATTCAGCCTTTTATTCAAAGTGTACTTGATACAATTATTTGTAGTTGTGAAAGCTCCGCCAACACGTGTTTCGCCTTTTAGGAGCAAAAAAGCCAGGGCTTTTTCATGGTTGAAAATCAATCACATATACAAACGACAATGTAGACAACAACTACATTACATATAGAAACAAGGTAGAAAACAACCACATTATATATAGAAAAAAGAGAAAGAGAAAAGAAAAACAAATAAGAGAAGATTGATTATAAAATATGCGCAATTTCAAGAGATTGAAGTCATGCATCCGTGTGACACTCTGTGAAGCATTGCAACTTGATCTTGGGACAAACTTCTATAATATTGGGATGACTATGAGAAGGGAGTGGTTTGGAAGAACGCACTCACATGGACGCTTTGGTGCATGATGGAGAAGTGATCAAGAAGAACAAAAAAGGGAAGGTTTAGGGACAAACCATTAGAAAATACCATAATCGTATGCAGAACATAAGTGAGAATTACCTGTGTAATCTAAGGATGCACAGTGAGGTTGACAGATTTGGATGTAACGCACTAATCAAAAACATTTAACAATACATTTTAGACCAAATACCTTGATGGAAAAACCAATCAAATTGCACGAGCACAATGGCTCAGAAGTATGTCAAATTATAGTGAGTAGACCTGTAGAGGTTAGTAAAACAGTTTAATTTAGAGGGAGAGCAAGCAGGCTCATGTATTGAAAAGCACATATGCAGCTGGGATGTACACTTACAATTGGTTGAAGGCACAAATACATCTCTGAGGAAAATAGTTCCTGTGACCTAAAATTAAAGACCACCAAATAAGAATCAAAGAGGGGATCCTGGAGGAAACCAGGTGGTCCCCCAATAAGTCAAAATAGTGAAAATAAGTAGGGCAAGGAAAACTGGGGGTGCAAAGTGCTTAACATAACACATGTTTTAGTACTGAAAGGGCGTCTGAGTACTTCCTGAAAGCCCTCTGTCAAATATGAAGAGAGAGTGCTGTTGTCCCCCGTGAAAAGAGCCATGTGGTCTTGATCCCTGTGAGCAAGTGATGGTGCTTGATCTGCTGACGTCAACTTTAAAAATGTACAGAAGACGCTGAACCCAATAGCTCATTATGCCACTGTAAACTCATGACCGCCATCTTGAAGTGGGGAGGCTTGGAATTTAGATGACACAGGCCCGTAAATATGGGGCGCATACATTAAGTTTGGTGATAGGCTAAAAAATAGCCCAAATAATAATATATTTAGTCATCTTCCCAGATATTTTAGAAATGGATCATTCCATTCATCAATATTAATGGCATGACTGAGGGTCATGAGACATCCAGCTCTCTTTGTTCCATAAACATAACAATTTCAATTGCTCTGAAAGATAATCTGTAGCAGGCAAAAGGCCATCACCTCCATCTCAAAATGTACCCTTTCCAGCTGAAACACCATAATACATACATGGGCAGTTACAACAACATACTTGAGGGATCAAAATATCTACTTTCATTTCAGGGTTATATTTAAGACAGTGACAAGTATATAGATTTTTAAGAAAATTATTTGGAATACAGTGATGAAGGAATTATCTGAAGTATATAGCAATAGGTATTGAATTGTTAAATTAAATAGCTTTAAAGATCCCCACCCCAGAACAATAACAATAGTTTCCTTATATTACGACATTGGAAAGACTGGAAGTCAGTTAACCCTCTAATCTTAGAGTTCAATTTGTGAGGCAACTTGAATTAGTCCTGAACAAAGGATACATAGTGTGCTGATTGCCTTCAGCCAAGCCTCAATATCATTACTATTTAGTGGGCATTCAACAGATGAAATCGGGATGCATTTAGTGTCAAATTGATGGTGTTAACATCATTCACCTTTCTTGGTGAAGAGCCCAGAATTAAATCTAGACTAATAGTGAATGTCTTAATCCTGAGCCAAGCCCAGTTTAACCGGCTCAGTCCAAACAATCCATAAAATCTCTCGGTCCTAATTTCAGTTCTCTACTGCTCTCCCTGGTGTGGGGAGGGAATGTGTTCCATGGCAAGAAATTCAAATTTCCAGTCATGTCGATGGTTTTTCATAAAGAGTTCCACCAAACGTTGCTTAGTGTCTTGCTTATGTAGGTTATGATTATATTTATGAATACAGGTTTTAAGAGACGTGGTAGTGCTACCAATATAACATTTTAGAGCAGAGGAATTTGATTGTGTCTAACAAATGAGCTATTGTAATTGAGTAGTTGATTGAGGGTATGATGATATCCATTGCTAAACGTGATGTTCTGTATTTTGTTCATCCCTAGCTTGAAGAGACCGTTAGTGCAGGAGAAAAAGCCCTTGATTTAGTCCTTTGGTTGATTCTTCGTTGTAGGATCAAAATCGGAGGGACATAGTATTTGTTTTAAGTTCTGGGATCTATAAAGCCCATCAATTATGTAAGTTTTTAATGCTGGGTGAAGCCTCAGGCGATAACTGTCTTTTCAGGATCTTGACATATATGCGGAAGGCTGTTTTGAAAATTGGTTATGAATCATATTGGGACTTTTTCTTTCTTGTGTCTGGTTTAGGGTTGTTCTAGAAGAGTTATCCAATTTGCCTCCTTGATCAGACAAGATATGGTTTGGAAAATAAAACACTCATAAATATATTCTGAAGCTCCTCCAACACCCAACACTCTGCCCGCCAGGTTTTTCTTACGAGCCTAATTAAATGTTTTAAACCATTTGTTTGCTACTAATGGTCCATATTTTCTAAAGGGGGATTATGGTGTTATAATTAATTATCCTTGTGCAATCCAAAATCACTGTGAGCAACTACTGGTGTTATTTATATGCAAAGCAAAAAAACTGTGACTATTGTAGACTGTCCAGAAACATTACCTTACTATGTTATTTTCTCCAATTCCATCCCACAAATGATTTATTTGCAGATGATGAGGCTACCTATACAATTGAAAGCATAAAAGAAGCCAATGCTTATTTCATTTAGTTAGTTTGCCACCATGTTACTTTTGGAGTACAGGAGGGTGCGTTCTAATAGGACAAGCCCCAATAACTAAGATTTTCAGGAAGTTTCAGTTTATTGCTCATATTTAATTGTAACCTTAGTTTCCAATTCGATAATTCTATTTCTTTAATGTTAAAACATAACAATGTTGAATAATTGTTTATGAAAAGAAGAAATAATCTAAGCAAGCACTAAAAAAACCTAGTTAGAAACGGAATTCAAACTATTTGAATATATTCAAATTGCTGTAAAAAGACTATGGGGTTACTTAGAGTTTGGAGGATGTCAAATCACCCTATTTAAAATATATTGCTAGCTATACATTCTAAATAGGGCGCATGAGACAACCCATTTTAGGAGACATCCAACATACCAATAACTCTAAATATCCTCCTATATCAAACAGATTAATTAAAAAGTTAAAAGAAAGAGGAAACAAGTCACAAACCAGAAATTTCAGAATTTAAAATGGTTAGCCACAGACTACAGCAATATGATTGGATATTCATTTATGTGAGAACATTTTTGGGTTAAGTATTTTCACAGCCCATTATTAGCAGTACACCATGCACGTACTGTATTAGAGAAAAGGGAAGTTTTCTTGGATGAAGAAGAGTGAGGTCAATGGTAAATGGAAGAGAATATGGACCTAGACATTGATGATTAGAATTAAGATAAGAAAGATCAAGGATCAAAGACAGCAGAAATTCGTTTTAAACTAGAAGTTAATTATTGAATACCTTTCTAAACGTTTTGCTGATGCAATAGTACTAATCCAGTGAAGCAGCCTATGATTCAACTTCTACCTCAGGACGTTTGCTTACCGGTTCAGATTACTGTGGGTTCTAAAAAAAGTCAATATTAATTATTCTGACAAATAGAGCATCTCTCATATTTTCAATTACTTATCAGTTACCATAAGCTAGCTATTCATGCAATTTAAAATGCTTGACTTAAGGTAGGTGGCAACTGTGCACATAAAGTGTCCTTTGCCAAATGCATTAAAGACTTTTAAAATGATGAGCATTAACCATAAAATATATGCTTATGGCCTGAAGTGAATGGACACAATGCTGGGTTTTGGAATATAGCTCTCAATAATATCAAGTCAGTGCCAATAGAGAGCCTATGAAGAGAGAACAACAAAGATCTATCTGAAGACATACCTGATCTGTGCCAGTAGAACCAATTTTAGGAAGCGTTAATTTATTGAACAAGTAGATAAAGGTTTAGTTCATCTAAGAAAATTTTCCATTTGGGTGATGTGGGTTCATAATAAGCCATCCAGAGATACAGTGAGGAAAATGCTTAAATATTAATGTTTACAGCATGATTCAAAGAGAGTTGAGCTTTTGAGTGCAACCATTCTCCCTGAATCCATTCAGTGTTAGGGAAATCACAACTATGTTCTGTTATCTCAGTTATCTGCTCCAGGCACAGCGCGTAACTGCTATTGGTACAACCTCATAGAACTGTGAAATAATCTAATTTAATTTACACTACATAACTCCGGACCTTTAGACAAAAGGTCTGCTTGGTTGGAAACAACATACAAATTTGGATTGCCATTAAGTCTACAAAAGGTGACCACCACTGTTGATTCTAATGAGGAAGGCCAACAGCTAATCCAAAATACTACTGAGGTATGAATTGTTTAGGAGATCTTATAATCCTTTCCTTTTTTGGGATGTATTGCCAAGACTTTCTTAGGCATTGTAATGTCTGCTTTAAAATTAATGCGGAGTATGCTGGCTTGTCCACTTTCTTAAATGTCATTTCTACTCAGACTGTAAAAGTCCATGAATTTCAGAGTGCTTAGTAGGATCATTAGAACATATGCCTCCAGCCCAGCAAATTAAACAAGTTCCATCTGTACTATACGACTGAGAATGTGTCAAAGTTTCGGAACGTCTGGAGCAGTTAGACGGTCTCAGAGCTGTATTGATTTAGTTGTATTTGTCAGTACTTGAAGCCTTGATTTTCCCTCTTGCTTTCCGTTTACTGTATGTTAGTTGCTCATTTGGTTTTCTAAGAAGAACATGAAACTTGATTGAAACATGCATTAATGTTTAATTTCTGCTTAGATAATGAAACGAAATTTTTCGAAGGAAAATATGTGTCAGATAGAATGTACGAGAGGAGTCTGGGTCACAAACCACCAGGTACTTGCCCAACAGAAGTGGACAGTAAAGGATACCTTTAATGCTCATAATTGTTCCTGCTTGCACTCCATTTAGCTAAGGTTTATGAGGATCAGTGGAGTAGAGGCTTCTACTACTCACTACTAGTTGTAAAGAAATAAAGAGGAGGTCACATGTCTAGTGGTCCAACAGTGTAAAACAAAGTTTCACCAAGACAGAATCTATGAACTAATAACTGTCCTTTAAGTTTCTTGGAAAAATTTTCTAGACACAATTTACAGCTATGCAGAGCCTATGGTAGTTTGTCTTTGCTAATGCCCATATTTCAAACAGGTGATTTACTTTCAATGTTATTTGGTATTAATTATGAAAGACTGCATGGATTCATTTACCTTGTGGTGTCTTAAGATGTGTTGTAAACTAAGCAACCTAGCATGTTGAGCTCAGAGTGGGGGGGAATTCTATTTATCTTTTGATCATGTATTACAGAATGTCTCCCTTCCTCAATGATTCTGCTTACTATAAGGTATGGGAAGACAAGCTTGTCTCTTGCGAAGTTCAGGTAAAAGAAATTTAGCATGTACTAGACAGCGGCAAGGATTCTACAGGCTTGTATACAGACCTTCAATGCGGTCCACTTTGTAGGGTAGCCACACTCCTAATCTCTTGATAATGTGCATGTGCTGCATACTTCAGGTTAACTATTTTATTCTCGGTGTATCAAGCAACGACCTTTCATATTTCTGTTTGATAAGAGTACATTTGCAAGTCTATTGAGGGTGGGGTGAAAAAGTACCTAAATTGTTGAGAAATATCTCCAAATCGGAGACCTACCCAAGAAGCTGCCCCACCCCCTGCATGGAATACAGCTAGTGCAAGTGGATACCCAAAGAAGACTTATATGAGAGAAGGGCAACAGAAACCATGGGAAGATATTAAGACCAAGAAAAAAAACACACAAGATTGATAGTGAGGGTGATGTAAAGAGAACCGAATAACTGGGAAAATAAGTGAAATCCATTCAGTGACTGGGAAAGATAAAATCACAAACGCTCGAAATAGGCGACCTAGAAGAGTAAGGGGGGCCCATAACAAGAAAGGAAGTCCAAGGGACCTATAGCTGAAAATGGCTTAAGACAGAGACATAAATATATATATCGGCTAAGAAGCGCTGTGGAAGCGAGCTGGGGTGTCGATCATGTGATCAAGCTCGCTGTCGAGTGAAACGCATCATGGCAGGCATTATGCCCGTTTGATTCTGTGGTTTACTCTGGAATAAACTGCACTGCTTTCGCCATAATATTACGTTTGAAGCCTCTCTGTGAGTCTGGTTGAGGTCCGTGCCTGTTGGTTCTGCCGACAGTGATGTTGTGCAGGAATTAATATATATATACACACAAATATATATATATATATACTGTGATCAAGGGCATCCGCCCGAAACGCGTCAGTTTTCGCTTCTGCTCTGCTCAATAAAATCAACTGCCTCAGATTGGATTCGTAGAGTCGTCTGTTCGGCCCCGGGGCTGCAGTCTGGCTTTTTTGTTCTGAAGGAAGATATATATATATATATATATATATATATATATATATATATATATATATTTATTTATTTATATATATTCAACTTCTCCTTCCCTCCGGGTGAAGAAAGCAAAGGACACAGCGGGTTTCAGGGGTTTGCCATTTAATGAATCTCTCTGCATAACCAGGTTTCGGCATGTGCCTTCATCAGATGCCGAAATTCAAATGCCTGCTCTCCGTTCACTTGTTCTTTTATGGGCTCCTCCTCTCCGTAGTTCAGGAGCCTCACCTGCCTCGAATCACCTTTTGTTGCCAATTCAGAGGACTACCAGTCCCACAGTGCAGCATTCGGGATATTCGATGCAGAACGGGGCCGCCATGATGTCACTGCAATTTTCACCTCCTGCCCCTTTCTTTCTGCCACGCACTTCTCTGCACCAGCATCGGAGACGCCAATCTGTAATCCGCGTCTCCCCAAGCAGTCTTGGCCCGCCGACCACAGCGGCTTCCTGGTATCAGATTGGTGAGTGGTGGGTCATGGTAAATTTCCGATGCCTCGGCTAAAATCAGTTCATTCCCATGCCTCCGTGACACACTTCTAGCGAAAGGGTCCTTTGTGCGCCTCACGGGCGCACAATACACTGTGAACTAGAAACAGTGTCTTAATTTCACCCCTTATAATAGTAGTTAATGGGGTAGCTTTAGTAGGCAACATGCAATGCAGATACCACTTTTTAAACATTTTATCAACTTAGGAAGGATGGAAGGTCGAGCTGGCCTTGTGTCTTTCAAATGTGAGACATGCACATACAACATCTTGCTGATCTATGGAACATCACATAGCACGAGTCTGTGTTTAGTTATACCCATATAGTGCACAATAAGGTTTCTAAATTGTATGCCATCCAAAGTTACAAAACCCCCTCTCTGAGCCCTACAACGAGGAAAACAAAATGCTTTGTGATACATTCAGTGATATCTGTTCCGGATACAGATGTATTTATAAGAGTTAAAAAGGCATGTTTTGTGCTTGATGGACATGCAGCACCATTTAAGGCGTGGAACCCACCATAGACACTTTTCAGGAAAACGACCTATGTGCATACTCACCATATACCACATACTTGGCCACTTGGGGTCGTTGAAAAACGGAGACTGGCTACCACCAGCCTTATAATCTCTCTTTATCCTCCTTTTAACCACCTGCTGCTGTATCCACTCCACCTGCCAACAAGGAAAATCTTTGGTTAACGTTCAGTTCGATCACATTTGTGAGAAATGCACACAATCTTGGAACATTTCCCACGCCTTAAGTCAGACACATATTTCATCTCAAGTGTGGTGCCTGTTGGCAGAGGCTGCGCGGGGCTCGCTTTCGTAATCTGTGCTGGGCAGGCAGGCTTGGCGGCGGAATACAATAAATGTGACTAGCCTTCCCAGCTACAAATAGCAGATGACAATCCCATCACTGGCTCGCATAAACCTTGTCTCATGCAATACAGTTCTCGTTTGTACTGATTTTAGGTGCTTCCAATTTTAATCATTAAAAATAGGCCACCATACTATTTCGGGAGAGTTTTCGAAAATAAGTTGGCAACGGTTATATCCGCTGTGTTGTCTCTTTAAATTGTTAATTCTTTAATGTATTCAAAAGCCACATCCGACAAAACAGCTTCCCAGCACTGGGAGAAAGAGGTGTGATGATTTGTCGTCATTAACCTTGCAGTGCTCTATTGTCTGGCTCTGTGCGTTTTCGTTGTATAGAAATATACATCTGTTTACCAGTTGCTGTAAACTGATGAATTGCACGACCAATCAATGTGCTTCAATAAGCATCGTATGACTTGTGCTGAATTGAGTTTACAGGTGGTTTATTTCTGGCAGTGAATTCAATGTAAAAGTGTGCTACATTGTGTTAAAAGTTAATGCGTGCTAAGCCTCCCCCAAAACTATTAAATTTCAAACATCTGTGCCCTAAATAAATCAGAGGGCCATGCATAACCAAAAGGATCCCGATCTGCCAACAGCAAAGCCCTGGATCCAGACTAACATTACTCTCTACTTCTTTATACCCTCTAACCTTCATCCATAAACCAAGGTCAATCACTACAACCATTTGGGAAAGAAGTACCCACATGCCTGTCTATTTAAATACGGCAGGTCGTTCCAGCCTGTTCCTCCCCACCTTTAAATGCACATTTTCACTTACTAATTCCTTTTACTTCCAGACTGTCCGCTCCAACCTCCAGGATCACCTTTCAGCCTCTAATAGGACCATACAAGTTCTCTCCATCTTGTACCAATGACCCCTCCAATTTCTCTAATTGATGTCCTATTTCCCTCTTTGTTATCTTTTCTGAAACACTACTTACCCCAATACCAACCTCTAGCATCTTTTTGCATGGTTACCCAAGTTTTTTTGATTGGATTTGCTGACAGTTTGGGACTCTGGAACGGGGAGATTGCTAAACACCTCCTGGTGAATGGGTTCTTCGGACTCCCCTAAGCTTGTTAATAATTGGTTAACCCTAACTGGAATAACTGAATTTTGGGTAAGGTCCCACAGAATAGTAGCAAAGAAATGACAACTGTGGCATACAGACCAGATTCTACCTGTGGGCTGCAGAGTGCACTTACAATCATCCATCTTTAAAAGCATAGCTGCAGCACAGTATCTGCAGCCCTGATGAAGAACAACGTTGCACTACTCTGCTGTCAAAATACAACTTTTTGATATGCTTAAAATCATGCTTCTAACATTAGTTAAGTCACCTCTATGGATTTCTTGAGGCAGGAAGGTCCGGGTGCATAAATATTTAGAGAGGATACCAACCAAATATGTGGTTAACGTTCGCTGTAGTAACAAAATTTCAAAATGATAGTTGGCTGTGTAGGCTAGAGCAGTCAACTCTCCCGCTTTTAAATCTAAAACTGGTATTTATAAGTCCACTCATGAAAGGTACTAGCAAAACGTCCTCTTCACAGCACAGAGCCAATCTACTTCTTTGGTGAACATACATTTTTTGCAAACATGCCCAAAATTGGATTTTCATGAAAGTTGCTCAACTTTATCTGAAGCCTGGACAGTACCAAAACGGATAATGCTACAACACTTGCCTATTCCTCCACAGTAACAGTTTTTAGACTTCCTCAGCATAGTGGAAAGGTCTGAATGACTGCCAGCACAGAATGCAGGCCCCCTGGGAGCAGTTGGTCTGCCTTCTGGTCGCTGGCAAGAAGGCAGGTGAGATTTGTTCAACTTGGCCCTCTCCGCAGGGTCAACCCTGAACTTTTTGCATTCACCCTCCTGTGTTCTGACCCAGTTTTTGTTGGCTTTTAGGACTCTGTGCATTTTACCACTGCTAAACAGTGCCAACGTGCTTGTGCCCTATCTTCTAAACATGGTAACATTGGCTTAAACCAAATTGGCATGTTTAATTTACTTATAAAACTCTAGTAAAGTGGTACTACATGTACCGAGGGCCTGTAAATTAAAAGATACTAGTGGGTCTGCAGCACTTTTTCTACCACTCACTTATGTAGCCTTTTAAATATGTCTCAGGCATGCCATTGCAGCCTGTGTGTGCAATTTTAAACCACCATTTCTACCTAGCAAAATAAACCTTTTGCCAGGCCTAAACATTTCTTTTAATACATATAAGTCACCCCTAAGGTAGGCCCTAAGCAGCTCATAGGGCAGGGTGTAGTGTACATAAAAAGTTGGACACACGCACGTTTAACTTTTGCATGTCCCGGTAATGAGAAACTCTTAAATTCGGCTTTCACTACTGCAAGGCCTGCCTTTTGCAATTTAAAACCCTCTTTAATGGTAAAGTCCGATTTTAAGGCCCAATTCTGAAAATGGCAATTTTAGAAAAGGATACTTTTTTGCCCCAACCATTTGGTGCCTGCAGCGTATCTAGGATCACATGACCACATGTAGCTGTATTCTTCATGTATTGCTCCCAGGCGGTGAAACAAAGGGGCAGGGGGTGTGGGCAGGATGGGCCATCTCCACCTTCATGGAGGGGTAGAGCTATCACCTACCACACTTGCACATCACAAACAGTCTGCCTCAACACTCACAAAGGGTTTCACACTTGTCTTTTGTGCCCCCAGATAAGATGGGGAATGGGCAGGGGGATCAGAAAATTCCAAACACCTCTGGGGATGGAAACATCTAGAACCTTTTCCTACTTCAAAGCTGGCATGGACCCTCAAACCCAACTCTTCAGTACACTACTGTACCCGTAGATACTACAGAAGAAGGACAGCCTGCTACTGGAGGCCTGCCCTGCTTGCTGAGAATGAAGACTGGGCCCTGCACCCATCAGGCTGAAGTGAATCCAAGGGTAAGCGGACTGAAAAGTTCTGAGCTATAGGGACATAAGATAAGGAGGCCTCCTTACATCTGCCCAGCTGCATTAACCTGAAACCGGAATTTCCCAGAGCGCTGCTGGCCTCTGCTGAAGTGAGTTCCCGGTGGACAAAATTGGTGTGGCATTAATTGAGCTCCCCTTATAAGAAAAAGAGAATTCCTGGAGTTTTGGCCTCTTTACAACCACGAACGGGCCTGTTTGCGTGATGATCTTGCTACCCATGCCAACCAGCAATGTGAAGCTCCAATGGACCAGACTCTTCATGAAACAGCGAAGACAGGCAACGCAAGATCTGCACTTCTCGCTACAGCATCGACAGCCCGCCAACAGGTATCACCAGCAACAGCTGCCTGCGACACCCAACAGGATCTTCGGACTACATGATGACCATCCGCTACGTTATCCCTGCTCCTTGTGGCCACCTCGAACGTGAATGGTACACTTCTTGTGGGACAAACCCCATACCTGCAGGCACACCGCGGTCCGCCTGAACTTGTGAATTTCACTGTAATTTATGCATGCACAGTGATAGCAATACCAGTAAATCCAATGTATTTATTTATTACAGAGTTTTATATAGCGCGAACTTGACCTGAAAGAGCGCTTTACATGAGGACACATTCGAACACATTCATTTTTGTTAGGCACAGGGAGATTAAGTGATTTGCCCAGAATCACAGGATGTTCAGTGTCATTGCCGAGACTCAAACCCAGTTCCCAAGATTCGAGGTCGACCGCCCTAGCCGTTAGGCCAACTCCTCTCCCCAATGTTGATATACACCATAACTTATGCCCGCATAATGATGTCAATATCAGTAAATGCAATGTTGATGTACAATGTAGCAACTGTACTTATAATAATGAGAATATCAGTAAATATATCAATGGCTGCCATGTTACATGTACACACACTCACAAACTCGTATCATTGCTGTCGGATTTATCCGAGATTACCTCCCCATCAACCCAAAGTCAGAAATACGTGATCAGACAGGCCCTGCAACCCAAACCCAGGCCTACCTATTTACAGGTCACAGGTGGGGTTACACTTAGCCCAAAGACAAACGCGCACCCAGGGAAAATCCTGATTGAGCCCACAGATAGGTAGTCGCCCCACAAACCGGACCGAGGAGATTGGCTCCAATAAAATATGTTTGGCCTAAGGCACATGTTCCCAAAATACCACAAAGTTAGATGCCACATGTAGTTAGGAACACTCAGTCAATTAGGACACTACATATAACCGCACGAGGTGATCTCGCGCTCACCACACTTAACTTCTGGACACACAAACATTAACCCACACTAGCTCTCTTACAGGTCGAGAGTTATCGGTGTGCCCCTTATCAGATTGTTTTTCTTATTATTTAGGACTACGATACATCTTCAAAGAATGTCAAAGTGTTTTATTTCACCCACAAAATGTATATATGTGCGCCCAAAATTTCTGTACTCTGAGACGGTCTTCTCCCGGCCGCTACGTTACATACAACATATGTTATTAAGTTTTATTTTTCAAATCTTAAACTTCGCATCTCAATCAATATTGATACCTCCTTCCTTGAATCTGTAAATGAGCACTTTAGAGATTGCACTAGGGAGGTAAACTTGAGGTTTCTCTATTAGATAACCTTTCCTCAAAATCTTTCAAAGCCCTTTTAATTTTAACTAATTTAAGACATAACAGACTTTCACAGTGATTAATTTGAGCTGATGGTTGCCGGTGTGGCCCACCTGCACGCGTTTTTTTTTGGGGGGGAAGCAATAATTTTTCCTAGTCAGACTTTGACTCAGAGCAAGAGAGAGAAAAACACAATAGGGGAAAGGAGGAGGAAGAGTAAGATGTCAAACAGTGACAAAGAAAAACAGTGAGGAAGAAAAAGAACCTGCAAGACTAAGTGAGATAAAAGGGCAGGGAGTGCCTGGTGGTGGAGGAAAGGCATGAGATGGAATCAAGGCTAAGCAGCATTATAATTCAGCACCCAGACAATCGACGGCGCCAGCTGCTGGCGCCTGAGCAAAAAAGTTGAGCACTGGTACTTATTCTTTTACAAATTAAACACTGGAGTTCCAAACGAGCAGTTCATTCAAAGGTATGCAAGGCTTGTATTTAGAATGCGGATCATGGCAGATTCAGACTTCTAACCTTTAACCACCAAGTTTGCCACTTTGGTGTCCCAGGAGCTCCATCTTGGAGTCTGAAGCAAGTTTGGAAACGTACGAATTATCGAAAATCTTTACCAAGCAAGTCAGAATTCTCGGTAGCTTAGCACCTGTGAAGCAGACCTAAGCAGATTAAACAGAGCATGGAAGGTAGAAGATTGCTTTAAATCAGAATATTTAAACGCCCTCCCTACTGGTTGCTACACTCAATGTTTGTAGTCCTGTTCCGGATTTGAAATAATTATAGTGGTCTAACAGGAAAAGCTGATGAACAACAATCCTGTACATTTGTGGATACTCACCAAAGATTTATAGGTAGTTTTCCACCATGGAAACACATGAAAACACTATTCTGTCAAGTGCAGGAGTAATTGTGGCTCGCAAATGGGAATGAGTAGACAATATCCCAATGAAATAGTGGAAGGGGTTTCTCCAACGGAAAGATACTACACAAAGTAGCTAAATATGCTAATGCACAACAACAATTTTGTATGCAGATTTGGGCATCTGGTTGCAATTCTGCATGCAGAAAAACATGCATTTGAGTACTTAAAACAACTACTCTATAGGCATTGTTGTGAAGTAAATAAAATACAAGTTAATTCAAATTAGAAGTAAACCCAAGTGAGCAAATGTCTGACGATTCACACACTTTTCTGAAACAGGCTCACAATTTCAATCCTATCACCCTCCACCTGACCACCACCAATTGCCTCGGTACAACAATCTTTAAAATACACAAACCGACCAATGCAGATGTCTAAATGTGCTCACCCTACAAGTGCCCGATCTGCATCTACATTTGCCCCAAGCACCTACTCCCAATCACCACCAGTTTGCGGTTTCCCTCACCTACCAAGCTGGCTACACTCATGCCTATTGGTAGCGCGATACAAGGTGCTTTCCAGTTGTTGGTTGATGGTGTGACTTCCATGACATGCTAGATCTATAACCGCATCGACACAAAATAAAAGAATACGACAAAAGCAGATAAACCAGGAACGGAATACAGGTATCCTGTTATATATTTAGATTTTATATTTCTTTAAGAATTTCATCACAGAAATATGGTACAATTTCACAACGTAATACATATCAACTTATGGAGATTTGTAGTTTATTATTTTTTGGGGGTACATCTTGACAATGTATTTATGAAGTTTTCTACCATATCATATAGAAAAAAAAACTTTTACAGTGAGAAGCACCCAATCTTCTTGAAAAGCGGAGTCATCAGCACAGCAAATGTACTTAAGACACAAACAGATTACATGAGAAAAACACCTATGCCTATCCATAGTGGATGGTTCTTGCCTTTACAATTTGCCTAGCACATATTGATATAAGCATATACTTTTTAAGTTGAAAACTAGCTTGGTTTTGGAAATAAGACTTTTTTTTAAATTTTATTTTTTTACCAAGTCTTTTGATATCCAATTTATTCCCACACACATAAGAGGATGATGACTGCTGTTGTGATTATTCTTAAGGTCCTACACATTGTAATGAACAGTGGTTATTTTGTAAAAAAAAGTGCCAGCTCAAAACTTTTTAGGATGGCGCTGCCCCTGTCCCTGCTGGGGCACCCTGCCTTCCCCACTGCTTGGAAGCAGTGACAGTTGGGTACTTTTTAAATAGGTTTGGGGTTTCCAAAAATATCTATCTCAAATAAATGCAAACAAGCTCGATTTTTTAAGAACAGGGTGTTAAAAGTTAGGCTGAAGACCGTCAACATTATCGGCGCCCTCTTGCTCTCCTTAAACCTTTTGTGCGCGTAAAACAGCCGCCATTTTTGGACACCATGGCTTCCCGGCTCTCGCCGAGAGCCAGCGCGTCTCTCTCTCTCTCCCCCCTAACTTCGCTAGCAACCCCCTGCTTGCACCTGCCTTGGGTCATAAACCCCTCTTCGGCGCTGCTCTGCCCCAGGCCCTCATCCTGTTCCCAGCGCGACACCTCCCTGTTTCCCCGTCATGATCTCCGGCCCTTTTTGATGCAAACCCTTTTCCCCGTGTGCCCGTTTGTCTTCCCCGTTCCCAGACCGACACCTAGCTCTGCCGATACCAACCTCTTGCCCCTCCCCATACAATAGGAAGCTTCCCTCCTCAAAGGATCCCCGAGATGATCAAAGCCCCCCCACCCCACGAGATCCGATCAAAACCCGCACACTCCGTGAATCGGCGGAATACCCAGCTGCGCAATGATCATCACCTGTTGTGAACGGGGCGGGGACTTCCACTATAGCCTTGCATGGGAACGGGCTGGGAAGGGGGGATTCTGAGGATGTCTTTCTGTACATCAAAGTATCAACGAGAATGTGTTACATGTAATAAAGAGATAAACTCGTGTATAAGAGGCCAGGCCTCCGGGATGCAGTTAGAGCACCTCTGAACGATACCTTCTGTCCGTTTCGTTGTGTTCTCCTCCGGAGAGAATAAAAAACCTTGTTTCCTGCCTTCCAGTCTCCAGCGCCTGCCTCTTCAATGGTTTAACTTCTTTGTGGGTTCAAGAGGCGACATCGCCGGGCAATAATTAAGGATCTTATATTCTGGTTGGTAGTGCCCCCCCAGTTTGTATTTTTCCACAATTGGCGTCCCAAGCGTGGGGCCCATCAGCGACCCATGGATCCAGTGGGAGAGGTCCTGACGACAAAGTGAACGACTGCAACGATCGGGAACGCGTCTGTCCGATAGACCCTCGTCTGACAGCCGATCATCCGAACTTCACTGGTTCCGAACAGACCTCTCTCGAGTGATCTACGGTCCTGACTGGGAACCATCAGGAGTGCCGCGAGGATAACGAAGAAGAGAGGACGATCGGGCGCTGGATTCGGAAGTCAGGAAACTGTCCATGCGGTCCGGGTAAGGTCGTGTTACCACGACAAATTGCGAAAAAAAAAAATTGCTTGATTGTTAAATACTAGTATTGCTCTTTTTTGTTTAATTGGAGATTCACTGTCTGCAAACGGAGAAACAACAGGCTCTCTCTTTGCAAGCAGTGGAGGATAGGTAGGGCAGACAACCGTGCTTATTTTTCTCCCCCACTCAATAGTCACCTGAAACTGAGCTGTTGTTCACAAACTATTGTTTCCTGGAGATTCCCTGTCTGCAAACAGGGAAGAGACCACCCTTTTTGCAGATAGTGAAAAAGGTAGGTAACGCAAATCTTTGCGGACCTACTCACTCTCCCCATTGCTATTTGTCGGTCTTTTGTTATCTTGATCCACGAGGGATTCACTGTCTGCAAACGGAGAAACAAAGGTCTCTCTCTTTGCAAGCAGTGGAGGATAGGTAGGGTAGCAGCCGTGCTTATTTTTTTCTCCCTCACCCTATAATTGCTTGAAACTGAACTGTTGTTCGCAAAATTATTGTTTCCTGGAGATTCCCTGTCTGCAAACAGGGAAGAGACCACCCTTTTTGCAGATAGCGAAAAAGGTAGGTAACGCAGATCTTTGCGGACCTACTCATTCTCCCCATTGTTATTTGTTGGTCTTTGGTTATTGTGATCCATGAGGTATTCACTGCCTGCAAACAACGTAGAATAGAAATATTCTGTCTAGTCTTTGCACCTAGTGATAAGATAGGCAGTGCTGACTTTTTAGTCCCTCGTTACGAGCCGTCATGTCTGTCTTCTCCCCATTGATTGGTAGCCTGTTTAGCCCGGACCGCTTATTAGAGATGGACCATCCAGCCCCACTGGAAGGCACCCCTAATAAGGACATGTTCATGAAGCATGGATTGACCGCTATTGCCTATAGTAAACTATGGCATAAATATACAAAACAGGGTCAAGAAAGTCAATGGCCCCTGACAGGATCCTTCGATGATGATAAAATAAAAATGCTAGAAACTGCCCTGGGTAAAAACAAGACAACACCCACTATGCTTGATAGCTTCGGCATGTGGCGAAAAGAAACTGAACAGCGTAAAAAGAAAACTGAGAGTAGGTTGGAAAAAGAGCTGCAAAAAGCAGCCCACCTAGCTGCTCAGAAACTAAAAAGGGAGATAGAAGAAAGAGAAAGCTAAACAGAAACTAGAAAGGGAAACGCCAAGCCAGTGTCCGGTTAGAACCCCCTCCATGCTCTACCCTGACTTGCCCTCGAAACGACAAGCCAATGAGGACCTGCTGTTAGGTCCTCCTATCATCTACATGCCCCCTCCATACGCCCCTTCTCGGCCCTTGGCGCAGCACGCGCCACCCCCAGGTACAAGCGAAGGTACCGCCGCAGCGTCGGCCCCAATGGCCTCTGTGCCAGCCGAACCCCTGGTATTAAAACCCGCATCAACGACAACGTTAGACGAGCATGAGACTCGAGGGGCTGGCCTTGCAAGAATAAACAGGCTAGACAAAGATGAGCGAGCGGGGATCGACAAAATAGCAAGGACACTGGTAGAAAGGAAGGATGATGAAGAGTACATCACAGATATGTTCAGCTCGTATACAGGGAGTCACAGACGACATTTTACCGTACGACTGTGTTATCATGTCTTGAATGCATACGAGGACCGATATCGAGACAAAGGTCCCGAGAGCCTAAGGACTCTGTACCGGAAGGTCGATATCGGGGATGAGGGCGAGTGTGATGTGTCGGACCTCCTTACGCGTACGCTTGAGGTTTTCCGCCACCTCACTGAACGAAAGCCGGGAGCTAAATCCACGGCCCCCGTAGTGACCGAACCACCAACCGAGCAATCTAACACCATGATGCCGATACGTGAGGCTGCCCCTTACTGGGTTCCCCCTCGAGGTACAGGGACTCACGATGATGCCAACAACCAAGATGCGAAGGGAAGGGTAGTATACAACTGGGTCTACCAGCCATGGGACCGGCAAGAGATACTGACATTCCGAAAATCTCTACCCGACCTACGTAAAAACCCCACTGCCTTCTATACTGAATTGGGTACAGCCCTGGGTTCAACTATCATGACCCTGGCTGACATCGACTTGTTCTTCGGGTTATGTCTACCAGCTGATGTGTGGAAGCAAATCCGGAAAGTCGACCACCTTGAGCTGTTCGGACATACCTGGCCACAACTCGATGACTTGGATAAACAACGGGGACCAGGACAAAAGCCATTGAAATCCATTCTAGACCTCCCAGATAAAATTGTAGAGAAATTAAAAACCCTGATCCCAGAAAAGAAAGTGGACTGGTCGATAGTAACAGCCTGTCGCCAAAAACCCCAGGAGGATGTGTCGGAATACTTCTCCCGGTTTGAAACGGTGTTCTCCGATTACAGCGGCCAGGACATGACCACTGCAACCGGACACCATCTGTTTGTCCAGAATTATGTTAAGGGCCTATCATTGGACATCTCCCAGAAACTACAGGCCAGCGAGAGTAGTTGGGCAGCCTCCAAACCTACAGCGATTCTTCAAATGGCCCAATATTATGAGCATCAGAAAAATGAAAACGATAGGGCGACAGAGAAAAAGAAGAAAGACTTAAAGGAGAGGGTGATGATTGCCAAACTGCAAGGGGTGACTATAGGACGAGACCAATACCGGGGAAACTACCAGACAAACGCCCCTAAGACTGCATTTCCCCAGGACCGCACTCTGACTCCCTACAGTGGACGCACAGACCTTAGAGATGACCAGTGCGCTTTCTGCAAAGGGACTGGCCATTGGAAATCCCAGTGCCCAGTTCTCCTGGAAATGATCAGGAACAGAGACCCCAGGGATGCAGTAAACGGACCGAGACCTAAGGGAACACAACGAGGGCCCCCAAACGACGTGACTAATGACAGATCAAGCAGACCGAATACGTTCGATCGACCCAGACAGAACCAATATCAACAATCCGACTATGACGACACTCACACCTTTGCATAGGACAGCCAAGGGCGAGGGAGGGATCCAGTCGAGCTCTATGTTGACCAGCAGGGCCCTTATGTCACTGCTAAGGTCCTGGGTACCAAGTCTCCATTTCTGGTAGACACTGGCGCAACACGTAGTGCGTTATCTAGACGACTGATTCCAAGGGCACCCTTGTCTGGCTCACTCATAACATCGACAGGTTTCGATGGAACGCCCTCCACCAACCCTTTGTCTGCCCCGATTCTCTTTGACGTAGAAAACAACACCACCGACACCACGTTCTTGCTTTCCTCCAATAGCCCTGACGCCATTATGGGACTTGACTTACTGAAACACTTCCGAGCGACGATTAGGTGTTCTCAAGATGGGGTTCGAGTGTTTCTTTACGACAACCCCGTTCTGCTTAAACATTGTTCCCCCCGACACATGTTTTCCATCACCGACGTCGACGCGTCCCTGCTTGACACCCTGCCTCCGTATCTGTGGGCCAAAGCGGATTCGGACGTAGGGCGTATGTTAATTGACCCAGTGCACATTACTGTCCGACCAGACGCAACACTCCCAAAACTCCCACAATATCGGATATCGCCAGAGGGCGAGAAGGCATTGGTAATGATTATCCAGTCACTGATAGACGCAGGAGTGGTAGAGGAAGTGGTTAGCAACGTTTGCAACAGCCCTATCTTGCCCATTATCAAGAAGCAGGGAGAGGGAGATGAGAAAGCATACCGTTTCATCATCGACCTCCGAGAGATCAACAAAGTGGTAGTACCCCAGTACCCTGTGGTCTCAGACATCACCACCATCCTGACCTTGATTCCATCCACTGCAACCACCTTTTCCGTCATCGACCTCAAGAACGCATTCTTCTCCATCCCCATCCACCCCGACAGCCGATATCTCTTCGGCTTTACCCTAAAATCCCGCTCATATAGGTTTTGCCGAGCCCCTCAAGGCTACACGGAGAGCCCTAGCATCTACAGCCAGGCCCTCAAAAGGCAACTAGACCAAGTCCGGTTACCCGACGGGGTGGTGTTGGTACAATATGTCGATGACATCCTTTTGGCAGCCGACACCACCCCTCTAGCGGTTACCGCCACCATTCAACTCTTGCACTTCCTTGCGGAAAATGGCCACAAGGTCTCCAAGAAGAAGTTGCAATTCTGCCTACCCCAGGTCACTTACCTAGGCCACCTTCTGTCCAAAGATGGAAGGAAACTCACCCCTGATCGAATCCAGACCATTCTAGACACCCCTGTCCCTAAAACCCAGAAGCAGGTTCGCTCCCTATTAGGCCTCACCTCCTTCTGCCGACAATGGTTGCCAAACTTCAGCCTCGTTGTAAAACCACTGCTCTCTCTCCTAAACAAAGACGTCCCTTTCCCACTCCCTTGGACTCCTGAGTGTCAAACCTCCTTCACAGAACTACGAGATGCCCTTTGCTCAGCCCCTGTCCTGGGTACCCCTGATTACAGGAAGCCCTTCTCCCTTTACACTCACGAAAGGGAGGGGTGCGCTTTATCTGTCCTGACCCAGGCCATCGGTCCTAAGCAACGACCGTGCGCTTACTTCTCTGCCACTCTTGACCCTGTCGCCAGAGCCTTGCCTGCCTGCCTTCGAGCTGTAGCTGCTGCTGCAGTCTCTATCCGACAGAGTGAGGGGATTGTACTCTCGAATTCCCTCACGGTACTGGTACCCCATGCAGTCGACACCCTCCTGAACCAAACCAAGACGCAACATCTGACGAGTGCACGACTGACTGGATACGAACTAACCTTGCTTGCCCCCCATATCACCCTGAAAAGATGCACCACACTGAACCCAGCAACTCTGTTACCCTTACCAGAGAACGACCCCAATGTGCACCCCGTACATGACTGCGTGACTCTTACGGACGAACAGACCAGGAGTAGGGTCGATCTCAGAGACACAGCTTTCCCTGACCCCGACGGGGAGTTGTGGGTGGACGGTTCTTGCATCAAACTCCCCGATGGTACCACTTCCGCTGCCTATGCAGTCACCACAGCTCGAACTGTAGTAGAAACAGCCCGCATCACCCAGCGATCTGCCCAGGCAGCGGAACTGATTGCTTTGACGAGAGCCTGCATCCTGGCAACAGGAACCACGGCGAACATTTACACCGACAGCCAGTATGCCTTCGGGGTGGTTCACCATTTTGGGCTCCTCTGGAGGGAGAGAGGATACTTGACCTCACACGGCACACCCATCCTGCACGGGGATTTAGTCTCCGCCTTAATCGAAGCTGTCCTCCTCCCCAACAAACTTGCCGTTATCAAATGCCAGGCACACAAGAAGGTGACAGACATTATTGGACAGGGAAACGCACTAGCCGACATCACCGCCCGAACGACAGCAGAAAATAGAACGACAACACGTATGTACGTGACCAGGTCACAAGCAGAAAACTGGACTGACACCAAGGACACAATTAGAGACATACAAATGGCTAGCACACAACATGAATTGACTGAATGGGCACGGGTGGGATTGAAAGACGATGAAGGCTGCTGGCGGACAAAAGACACGAACAGATGGTTGCTACCCGATTCATACTTGATTCCCATATTATCCATGGCACACTCCCCAGCCCACATAGGATCAGCCCCCATGATCGAACTTGTCTCCAGGGTTTGGCACAATGACAAGATCCCAGATTCCGCCAAACGCCTGGTCCAACAATGCTTAATATGCCTGCAACACAACCCCGGGAAGGGAACTGTAGTACCCCGGGGGGGATTTGGGGTCCCAAACCACCCATTTGAAGTCCTGCAGATGGACTACATCCAGCTAGACAGATGCCAAGGCCTGAAATATGTACTTGTCGTGGTGTGCGCATTTAGCAAATGGGTGGAAGCATATCCGACCCGTGACAACACCGCTATGGCCACTGCAAAGGTCCTGTTAAAAGAGTTTTTCCCCCGTTATGGCCTCTGTCGTGTTTTATGGAGTGATAATGGCCCCCACTTTGTAGCCAACGTTATCCAGCTCATCCTAAATGGGCTGGGTATCAAACAGAAATTCCACGCAGTCTTCCACCCTCAATCTGCTGGGCTGGTCGAACGACACAACGCCACACTAAAGCTTAAACTGGCCAAAATAGTGGCTACGACGGGCCTGAAATGGCCAGACGCCCTCCCATTGGCATTGCTATCGATGCGCTCTACCCCCACCCGACATCACTTAACCCCTTATGAAGTTGTCTTCGGTCGACCCATGAGCGTCTGGTCTGCCCCGAAACCAACGTCCATTCATGACGTTCCGGATGTCCTAATGTCTGATTATCTGTACAAATTGACTGAAACTTTGTCTGTCCTTCATCAGCAGGTGCGGCAGGCCATCCCCGATGCTTCCAGGGGTCCGGGTCACGCCATCCAGCCGGGGGACTTCGTGCTGATCCGAAACTTTCAGCGATCAAAGAGTTTGGAACCCCGGTGGACGGGCCCCTGGCAAGTGCTGATCACCACTCGGACCGCACTTCGAGTGGAGGGGAAGAAACACTGGCTGCACGCTCATCACTGCAAAAAGGTCTCTCCAGCCCTGGCCACGACAGACACCGTCAACACCCAAGAAGAGCTCCTGAACCGGGACCGACCATCGTTGAGCTGCTACCCTGATACAGAGACACTTGAACTTTCAAAACATCCTGACCCCACTGTGCCATCTCGAGAAGGGTATTTCCTGCGTCGAAAGGAGGGAGCTTCGGCTAAGTAGGCCACGGACTAAGCTTAAGAATCTCAGAACGGTGACCCAAACTACCAAGGGTTACCTGGAGAGAAGCTAAAACTGAGTCTGTGGTCCTGCCCACTACCGAGCACCTTGAAGACGAAGATGATGGAAGCGCCAGATAAGAAGATGATGGAAGCGCCAAACAAGAAGCCGACTGAGACAACAGGAAATACCCACTACAGAAATCCGAGAACAGACAGGCTCCATAGCTCAAAGACAATTGCACTCTTCATCGTAATCCTCCTCTGTTTTCTCCTCATGACTACGCGCTGGATTATGGAAGAACACGCACCTGCTCACGAAACATTCCTAACCACTGCTCAGCCTACCACCACGAAGGAACATTATCTAATTTCGCTCTCTCCTCAACTAAGAGAGAGGCGAAAGGAGTTTTGGAACAACTCTTTCGTGCAGCTACTTCACCAGCACAATCTTGCCACCAACGCCACCAACTGCTGGATCTGTGGGTTGCTACCCCATGCCACTGGACATTCAATACCATTCATCCCTTCACCCTTCTCCGTCCACGGCTCCTGCCTTGCCTGGCTGATCCTCCTGCAAGAGAGCTATACGGAAAATGCCACCTCCAGCAGAGCTGCAGCACATTCTTCTCATGGGGCCGGGCGAAACAAGACAAAGACACACTTCTGCCCGCTGACACCCAGCGACTCAATCCAAATGGACATTCCGGCCAAAGAACGAATCGAAATGCAGGTGTTCCACAATCCAACCAGACCCACCTTCTCCTATCTGCGGAAACGAACGGCTGCCACTCTGACTGTAGCCCTGACGGTCATCAACGTCACAGGCCACATGTGTGTAGAAGGACTTGGGACACAGCTGGTGGGTCACAGCGCTTGCCGCTTTACCAGAACTTTGGACTCCACGGATCCACCTTCCTTTGTGTCATCCCCAAACATGTATTTCATCTGTGGCACTAAGGCCTACACCTGGCTCCCCAAAGGCTGGGGGGGCACTTGCTACATCTCCTTCGTCCTTCCTCCAACTTATGTGGCCCCAGCGAATCACCACAGGCAAAAACGAGCAAAAGACGTTGAGCAAGCCGACTCAACAGGAGCACAGTTCCTCGATGCTATGAAAGGACTCGTCCCCCTCTGGGGCCCGATGGCAAACAGCCGTGCCATCCGACATTTGACTCAGGCAGTCGAGACAACCATGAACATCACAGCGGGCATCTTTGCCAACAACACTGCCGAGCTCCAAGCGGTCCGTTTGGTGGCTCTTCAGAACCGCCTCGTCCTAGATGTGGTTCTGGCGGACCGTGGAGGAGCATGCCGCATTATTGGGGCCAGCTGTTGTACATACATACCGGACAACTCACCCTCAGTGTACAAAGCCATCGAACATCTTCACAGACTCTCCTCGGAAGTTCACCAAGAGCAAGAAGAATGGTCGCTCGGTGGTTGGTTCTGGGACACCATCAAAAGTTGGGGCTGGAGACTGCTCACCATTATCCTGATTCCCGTAGTTGTAATATGTGGCCTATGCTTAGGAATTCAATGTTTGCCACCTATGTGTTCTTTATGTGCGAGTTGTATTTTTCCCAAACCTGTGGACATTGGAAGCGAACATATGAGGGCATTATATGATACCGAAGTTAGGAATTTGATGAAAATTGACATTGAATAAGCAAGTTGGCTAGATATGTTGAAAAGGGAGGACTGTTAAAAGTTAGGCTGAAGACCGTCAACATTATCGGCGCCCTCTTGCTCTCCTTAAACCTTTTGTGCGCGTAAAACAGCCGCCATTTTTGGACACCATGGCTTCCCGGCTCTCGCCGAGAGCCAGCGCGTCTCTCTCTCTCTCCCCCCTAACTTCGCTAGCAACCCCCTGCTTGCACCTGCCTTGGGTCATAAACCCCTCTTCGGCGCTGCTCTGCCCCAGGCCCTCATCCTGTTCCCAGCGCGACACCTCCCTGTTTCCCCGTCATGATCTCCGGCCCTTTTTGATGCAAACCCTTTTCCCCGTGTGCCCGTTTGTCTTCCCCGTTCCCAGACCGACACCTAGCTCTGCCGATACCAACCTCTTGCCCCTCCCCATACAATAGGAAGCTTCCCTCCTCAAAGGATCCCCGAGATGATCAAAGCCCCCCCACCCCACGAGATCCGATCGAAACCCGCACACTCCGTGAATCGGCGGAATACCCAGCTGCGCAATGATCATCACCTGTTGTGAACGGGGCGGGGACTTCCACTATAGCCTTGCATGGGAACGGGCTGGGAAGGGGGGATTCTGAGGATGTCTTTCCGTACATCAAAGTATCAACGAGAATGTGTTACATGTAATAAAGAGATAAACTCGTGTATAAGAGGCCAGGCCTCCGGGATGCAGTTAGAGCACCTCTGAACGATACCTTCTGTCCGTTTCGTTGTGTTCTCCTCCGGAGAGAATAAAAAACCTTGTTTCCTGCCTTCCAGTCTCCAGCGCCTGCCTCTTCAATGGTTTAACTTCTTTGTGGGTTCAAGAGGCGACATCGCCGGGCAATAATTAAGGATCTTATATTCTGGTTGGTAGTGCCCCCCCAGTTTGTATTTTTCCACAAGGGTTCAGTAGTTACCTCAATACTTGCGAAAATGTTGTCAAATGGTTAATTTTACATTACAATTTTGACATAAACGGACTAAATGTCCAAAGTCTCTAAAGGGGCTCTAATGAAACATTCCATTACTTTTATATCTTTGTCGTCATAGGGTACAGAGGCTTAACTTAACTAAAGGGTTTTGAAAAATGGTGGCAAAGTTATTTATCTGCAATATTAAAAGTGAAATCCCATTTAAGTGTTATACTAACAAACAAATCACAAAAGTAACAAATAACGTCCACTTAGCGGTCAGCGATATTAGGAGAAAAATGTCTAGCGCTATTGAAAAGCGCTACCATTGAATAACAGATCAAATTTACATCAGTTTGGCTGCACAGAAGAGAAACGTCAGACACTTACTGGCTAGCCACAATACAAAGATGAACTTTGCCCTGTGACAAAGCTATCACACGTAGTATAATGTATTATAAAATGCATTGGTCCTATAAAAACTTAGGAGAAATTAACCAAATCATAACCAATATGTCAAGATGATTGCATGGAAGGTAAGACAAGAGTTTAGAATCTTCCTTGTTCGATGATCAAACAGACCCTACCCTGCAGGACTGTTAAACAAATTTGTCAGAGTAGACAATGGAAGGCCAGACAACAGTGTTTTGCCCCAGTCTGTGTGAGACAGCCGTAGGGTTTAGACTATGTGTCTAAAACTAAACAGAGGTTTTATTTTCTTATTACACTGATTAAAGGTATAGAAGTATGAGATTTGTCAGGGGGAGCAGCAGAGCTCTGGAAACAGTAAGGTGTTTGGTTACAGAGTACAGTGTCTGTATGATAAAGGTGGCATTTTCATATTGGTCAAATTATTACACCCCCATCAACCCATGGAATTACTAATGAGTTATTCAACATAACACCTTTATAAAGGTCACACGTCCCATACTTTTTCATGATTACAGGATTTACATTTCAGTTATTCAGTAAACCATACTCATAGATGAATCTAACAGAGATGAGGGTTGATTACATATCATAAAAAGGCATCTATTGGGGGGGGGGGGGTTGCTGGAGAAGACATTTTTGGATCTCACCAACAGAGCACCCAAATTAATCATATGCATCAATGCATTTTAGTAAAAACAAAACAGTACAAAAGTACCACAATACTATATTTACAGTAACAACGAAATTAAGTGCAAATATTCACGTTTTAATAAACTGCAGAAAACTGATAACATTTCTACGGTTGCTACATTTAAAAAAAGAAAGATTGTTTACTTAGTCTAGAGCCTACTTTATTCTTAATCTTTTTTCCAGTGACTGTATATTATATATTCACAAAAAAAACAAAGGTTAAAGTAGCATTATAGTTGGGTGAATTTGTCAGTGAACACATTAACATTTTGAACTAAAAACTATAACTTGCGCCCCTCCTGCCATGCACTGCTTATGACATCACTGATTACATGTTTTATGACATTTCATACATCACTGATGAAATATTTATTTTACTGTAGTATGACGAGTGAGGTGAGAACACTGTGCATGAAGCAGCGCAACATGGTAAGAAATTTCAAAGTGGTGTTTTAAGTTAAAATGTAAGTTATAAAAGTAACACTGTGTACGCAGGTGGGTGACATAATAATGTGAAGGTGGTGTGTAAGGAAAATGCTACTTACCAGTAAGCATCTGTTCTTGGCATGTAGAGCTGTAGATTCCTATACTTGTGCATAGATTGCCATCTGGTGTTGGGCTCGGATGTTTTCACTTTGTTATTGTAGAAGTCTTTGTAGTCACAAGATAGGTGACTCCTCCTTTGGTTAGTAGTACGCCTGGGCATCAACTCCATCTCCAGATTGTTTTCGCCATAAAGGGTGATGATGGAGTTAGTAAGAAATAGAAAAAGATGTCCATGTGTAATGTATCTAAGTAAAATAGTACTGCAACACATATAGGTATCCGGGGAGGAGGGTGGGAGTATACAAATCTACAGCTCTACATGCCAAGAACAGATGCATACTGGTAAGTAGCATTTTCCATTCGAGGCATATAAGCTGTAGATCGTATACTTGTGCATAGACTATACAGCATACATCAGTTACCCCGTTAGCGCTGGCTACCTGTATGTGTTGCAGTAGTTTGAAAAAGTGTTCTCAGTACAGCGTGGCCCACGCTTGCTTGTTTTGCCTGCACATCTACACAGTAGTGTTTTGTGAAAGTGTGCAGTGTAGACCATGTTGCGGCTTTACAAATGTCATCCATGGGGATGTTTCCTAAGAATGACATGGATGCCCCTAGCTTGCATTTGGAATGCGCTCTAGGGGAAATAGATAATGTGCGCTTTGCTTTTTAGTAGCATATTTGGATGCTTTTTACGATCCACCCGGCAATTCCAGCTTTTGATATAGGATTGTCCTTATGTGGTGGTGAGAAAGCTACAAAAAGTTTAGTTTTCCTGAAAGTTTTTGTCATTTCAATGCAGTAAAGAATTGCTCTTTTGACGTCAAGCGTCTGAAGAGCCCTTTCTGCTACTGAGTCTGGTTGAGGAAAAAAGACTGGGAGCTCAAAAGACTGGTTAAGGTGAAAAGCCAAAACTACTTTAGGTAAGAATTTAGGGATTGTCCCAAGAACCACTTTGTTGTGATGTATTTTCAAAAATGGTTCTTGCATGGTTAATGCCTGGAGTTCACTCACTCTTCTAAGAGATGTGATCACCACAAGCAAAGCTACTTTCCATGTGAGGAACTGTAACTCACATTTATGTAAAGGCTCAAATGGAGGACCCACCAGCCTGGTAAGGACCACGTTTAAATTCCCTACTGGAGAGTGTGGAACACTGGGAGGAATTATCCTTTTAAGGCCTTCCATGAATGCTTTGATGGCAGGTTGATTATGTCAAGGTTGGACTACGTAAATGTGTTGTACCTGGGCCTTCCGGACTACTTATTGAACCTCCTGCAGGTGGTTCAAAATGCGGCAGCTAGCTCCGTGCTCATGGATGGACCCAGGTCACAAATGTCTCCCCACCTTAGATCCTTGCACTGGCTTCCAGTCTTTTTTAAATCCCTGGTCCCAACTTTTAAGGCCCTAAATAACATTGGGGCCCGTACATAAGGAACAAAATTCAGCCATACAAACCACTCCGAACGATGCGATCTTCCTGCCAGCAGCTGACAATTGTGCCTAAGTTTTACCGTTCTTACAATGGAGGCCGCTCATTTCAAGTAGTAGCGGCAAAATTATGGAATGGTCTCCCTTTTTCCCTTAGGCAGGAACGAGATCTTCTTAGCTTTAGGCGAAGCTTAAAGACCTGGCTCTTTCAACAGTAGTTACAGTCCAGTTAGTTACTGCTGGCTGTTTCCTCACTTACTCTGTTTCTGGGGTTAAGACAGTGCCAGGACACTCCTTGGAGTATGACATGACATGTGACATGACATGACATGTGACATGACGTGACATGACTGGTCTGTTTTGTAGATAAGCTGCTATAGCAGCAAGATGTAATCATGTGGATGTGTATGCCAGATTACATCTTTGTAAATGCAGAAGATGTAAATGTAAATGTAGGTGTACTTATATAGCGCAAACCTGTCACCCAAAGGGCATCCTGGCGCTTGCTTAGGGAACCCGTCCTGGTATTCCCCTGTGAGAAACCCCGGCAGGGTGTCCACAGGGTGAAAGCCAGGCATCCCGTCGCGAGGGGCCGTTGTGGAGATTAAGCAAGCTATTGCCCAGAGTCGCAGAGTGTGACCCCGTGAGTCGAGTAGGCACCGGAGCGAGAATTGTCGAGACCGTGGAATTTATGAGCCCGAGACCCGCTGAGGCGGGGAATCGAACCCTGGTCCACGGTCGATCTCAGCTTCCGGGTCTGCCGCCTCTAACCACTGAGCCACACTTCTCCACAAGATAACAAATAATGTTTTGAATTGAAGCATCTAGTGAATTGATTGTGTTGTCATTGAGGTAACTACGAATCTTTTCCATTTAGCTGCATAGTACGCTCTAGTGGTAGAACGTCTAGCCTCTTTAATGACGTTCATGCAGTCTGGTGGGATATTGAGGTAACCGAACTCTAGGACTTTAGGAGCCAGATCGCTAGGTTGAGTTGAGCTGGATCTGGATGTCTTCTCTCTCCATGCTTCTGTGTTAGAAGCTTTGGGGAAAGGTGCACCTTTTGGTGTGGAACTACTGAGAGTTCCAGCAGTGTCGTGAACCATGGTTGTCGGGCCCATGTTGGAGCAACCAGGATCATTGTGAGAGACTGTTGATTGATCTTGCGCACCAGTAATGGAATGAGCGGGAGAGGCGGAAAAGCGTACGTGAATCTGCCTGACCAGTTCATTCATATCACATTGCCTTTGGACAGTGAGTGTGGATACCTGGAGACGAAGCTTGGGCATTTTGTGTTTAAATGTGTGGCAAACACATATATACGTGGGTGGCCCCACATTTGAAAAAACAGTTGAAGAACTTGCGGATGAAGTTCCCATTCGTGACTCTGCTGTTGTTGACGACTGAGCAGATCCGCAATATGATTGTGTATCCCAGGTAGATGCTCTGATAAGAGGTATATATTTTTTGAGGAATGACCCATCTCCATATGCTTTGTGCTAGGCGTGAAAGCTGCAGAGAGTGTGTCCACCCCTGTTTTTATGTATAGTACATTGCTGTTTTGTTTTCTGTCTGGACAAGGACAGCTTTGCCTACGAGTTGTACTTGAAAGGATTTTGGAGCGAGAAATATGGCCAGTAACTCCAGGTGATTGATGAGGAGGAATTTCCGTTGAGGGGTCCACATACCCTAAATGGTATGGTTTAAGAGATGAGCTCCCCAGCCGGTAAGCGATGTGTCTGCTGTTAGCACTATTTGTGGAACCGGGTCTAAGAACGGCCGCCATTGCAGAGAGCAATATGTGCGGCTGTCCACCAACACCAGATCCGTAAGTTGACCATGAGCTTGGTTCCACGGTTGTGGCTAGACATTCCTGTAATGTTCACATATGGAGTTTTGCGTAAGGGACAATTAAGATGCAAGAGGCCATCATCCCTATTAACTGCATGAACACTCGAGCTGGTAGTGAGTGTTGCAGTTGAAATTTTGTGATGAGAGCTTGCATACTGTCTATCCTGGCTGGATTGGGGTATGCAGGGGCTTTGGAAGTATCGATTGTTGCACCTTGATATTGTTGGGTGTGGGATGGTTGGAGATGTGACTTGGTGTGGTTTATTGTGAATCCTAAGTTGTGCAGCAGCTGGATTGTGTTGTGTGTTTGTAGTAAATAGTCGCTGCGTGACTTGGCTTTTATGAGCCAGTGGTCTAGGTAAGGAAACACATGAATGTGCGGTCTTCTTAAGTGGGCTGCTACCACTGCGAGACATTTTGTGAAGTCTCTGGGTGCTGTTGTGACTACGAATGGGAGGACTTTGAACTGGTAATGTTGACCGTCCACTACGAACCGTAGGTATTTCTTGTGAGCACGGTGAATAAGAATGTGGAAGTAGGCGTCCTTGAGATCTAGAGTGGCAAGGAAGTCACCTTGTTGGAGCCGTGAAAGGACCTGTTGGAGAGTGTCCATGTGGAAGTGGCCGAATTGTATGTACAGATTTAACAGTCTGATGTCTAATATTGGCCTGAGAGTGCAGTCCTTTTTTGGAATGAGGAAATAAAGGGAATAAACCCCTGTACCTTGATGGTGTAGGGGAACCAGTCCTATTGCATGCTCTTTGTAAGAGAGAGAGAGAGAACATCCTGCTTTAGAAGCGTGAGATGTTCGGTGGACATCGGTCGTTGTCTGGGAGGTATGTGAGGGGTAGAAGTGATTTCCAGGCAGTAACCATACTGCATAATTTGGCTCAACCACCTGTCTGTGGTGATAGAATTCCAGACCGGTAGGAACTGTGATAGTCTTCCCCCGACCAGAGTGGAATGGTCTGGGAGGAGTGGAGGGAAGTCACTGTTTTGTGGTGGGGGAGTTGAGGGTGTTAGGGGAAGTTTGAGTGGGGTTTTTATAAGTGGAAGAGGTGTTGTCTGTGCCAATGGTTTTGGAGGCGCCCCTATAAGAGGAGCGACGAAAGAAACCTCTAATACTTGTTGCCTGTAGAGCTACCGTAGACTTGACTGTTTCGGTGTCCCTTTTCATCTTTTCTAAAAATGTGTCCACAGTAGGTCCAAACAAGTGTTACTGATCCAAAGGTTGATTGAGGATGGTAGACTGCACCTCCTGCTTAAATCCAGATATGTGTAACCACGCATGTCTGCATAGTAACACACTTGTATAAATTGTGCAAGATGCTGTATCCGCTGCATCCAGGGCACATTTAATAGAGGTATTTGTGATTAACTTTACCTTCTGTATGAGATCATTTGCCTTGGTTTTATATTGGTCTGGCAGCTGTTACATGAGCTTTTCAAGCTCATCATAACGAGCACGGTCATACCTTGCTAGTAATGCTTGTGAATTAGCAATACGCCAAAAATGTGCTGCCTGTGACGCAACCCTTTTACCGGATGCATCCAATAGTTTAGACTCTTTGTCTGGCAGAGGGGCATCACCTGTGGCTTGGGAATTTGCCACTACTAGTGAATCCAGAGGGAGTTGACCCTTAATGAAAGCTGGATCGCTTGGAGCTGGTTTATATTTCTTTTCAATTCTAGGATTGAGCACTCTAGCCCTGACAGGATCTTCAAAAACTTCAGGGGCATGTTTAACCATCCCTTTTAGCATAGGGAGAGTATTTGTTGGTTGTTGAGGCTGCGAGAAGGTGTCTAATAAAAAATCTTCCTCCAAAGGGTCTGAGTAGAGTTGCACCCCATGATATTGTGCAGCTATAATTACTAGTTGCGCAAACCCTATGTTGTCATCTGGATGGGATGGCCTAGAGGGATAGACATCTGTCACAGTTACATCTGGGACATTATAATCATCCCAAGAGTCATGAGGTGGGATACTGTGGGTGTCATCATCAGTATCATCATTGTCCTTTGGTGGATCTATGTCCTCATCCTCACCCCCTATATCCTCATCATCATCTTGTGGTGCAGGTGAAAGAGGAGGCACGGGAGAGTGTGCTGGAGAGAGTATTATGTTTGGAAGCTTTGGAGGTGGAGAGAAAGGCCTCATAGGTGAAGTGGCGGAGTCTTTTTCTTGAAGGGTATCTCCGGTGTCTCCGAGGAGTCCAATTTCCACTTTTAAGGTGGTATAGAAGTGACCTGACCGGTAACGGCCAATAGGGAGTGTTTTTTGTTCTGGAACTGGTGGATCTGGATGAAACCGTTCTTTTGGTCCACTGTCTTTTTTCGGCAGCGAGGACTTAGGCTCAGAGTGGTGCTTTGGTTTGTCGTCTTTAGCTTTAGGAGGGGTTTTAGTCTCCTGCTTAGGTGGAGTTTTTGACTACGAAGGTTTTGAATGTTTTTTTGGATCCAAAGCCTTGTGTATGACTATGTTTCAGTGCCGAAGAATCTGGTGTCGAAGATGGTTTCTCGGTACCATGGTGTGGCTGGCTCGATCCTGAGCTGCCTGAAGGCTTTGTGGACTTCAGCGCCTTGTGTTTTTTCGGTACTGAGAAGAGGGGTCCCAGCAAAGAGTAACAATTTCAAAAAATAAAGTGATAATGAAAGAAAATTCAATTAGCCTGCATTGTTATTTATTCACAATGTAGGTATATTCAAGTTGTCATCAATTAAAGTACAAAATCACAGATACTTTATGGTGCCCCAGGGAGGGAGAAGGAAGTGACAAGGTGCAAGTAAGTGTGGGTATTGGATAGTGACAATATAAAAACGGCCAATCGGCCTTACTGTACTGTACATCAAAGTCCAATTATGGACACAACGTAAGACTGTGGGTTCAATACATCATTTCATATTAATCATGCTTCACATATTACAGTAAATGTTCAAATCATGGGGTGAAGCTGAAAGAACATGTAAGCTGTTGACGTTTCGACCCTCTACTGGTTGCAGGTATTAGTTGTAACCTTGCATCGGGGTCTTCATCAGGACGAGGGCGGGGGCAGGCAACCAGGGGTTGCTCGTCTCCAAGATGGATGAGGTTGAGGACGCTCTCAAAAAGGAGGATTTTGTCAAGGTCATAAAGTGTCGGTATGCAGCGTCCTTCAGATAGTGGTTGAAGCGATGTTAATTTTTCAATTCCGCCAAGGGTCCGGTCATTCACAATCGTCACTCTGTGTATTGACGAGTGGTCAAAACAATTTGCCGTCGTGAAAAAAGTGAATCAATCCAGAAGTTGCCTCGCGTTGCAGAATGGCGATGGAGCAGGGGCGTCGATTTCAGTACTCACGCTCCGTCGACCTGGAGTAATCGTTTGGTCTTCTGAGTCCAATTCATCGGCTTCGGAAACGCTGGCTTGTTCATCTCCTGTCTCCGGTTCTGGATCATCGGGCCTGCATCGTAGATGTCCAGACCCGAAACGGTTGATCTAGACATTTCGTGACTTCGGTTGCATGCCTCGTGTAGATGTGTGTGGGAATTTAGCACCACACTTGCATTTCTTTTAATAGAGTCCTTTCCATATGCTGGTTTTGATGGCGTCGATCAGCCCAACAGCCCGCGTCGATACCAGACTCGAGGATTTCGTCGGTTCTTTGGATATGCGTCTAAGGAGATCGCGATCGAAACAATACCGTCGAGCGGTGAGATGTTTCACGTTGAAGGGAAATCTAATACAACACCGACTCGGAGCGCAGCAAGTTACACCCAAACCAGACGGCGGAAAAAACAATCTGGAGATAGAGTTGATGCTCATGCGCACTACTAACCAAATAGAGGAGTAACCTACAAAGACTTCTAACATAAAGTGCAAACATCCGAGCCCCACACCAGATGGCAATCTATGCACAAGTATGCAATCTACAGCTCATATGCCTCGAACATTAAAGTTATAGCTATAACTTCTAATGTTTGTGCAGTTTAAGTATCGTTTGTAGGGAAGAATGAATAAAGTTTCATTAATAACTTATCAGTAACCTTAGTTTTTTCATGGAATTTCAATAGTTTTTATGTTGTTTATGTTTTGTCATGATATATATATATATATATATACACACACACATATATATATATATATATATATATATATATATATATATATATATATATATATACACACACACACACACACACACACACACACACACACACATACATACACACGAGTAAACAGTCAAATACTACAAAAGTTACTAATAAAGCAAAAACACTTTTCAGACATACTAACAGATCTAATCAGGACTACAGAAACGCGGTTATTGTCTTTGTAAAAAAATACAAATATTTGTTTATTCTTCTAGAATGTACCCTACAAAAAATGTATGGCAAAACTTCTAGACAAATGTAGTTGTGATTACTAGCAGTATACCATAACTTACACTTTATTAATTATGTGATTATCAGTAAAATATTTGGAACTTAACAGAAACATAGGAGTTAGTATTTACGAGCCGCACCTAGGAGTTTACCACAGCCCATCAAGTGACACTGTCAATACTCTATTACTGCCCATCCAACTCCTCCATGGTCTGGTAGCCCCCAGGATCAACCGTCAAAGTGCCACATAATTGATTATGGGAAAATCCATGTCATAAATAAAAAATCTTCTTCAATTCAATATTCTTACGATTTAGTTTTCATCACTAAAACTTAGGTTCAGTAACTTTTTGCTCCCAATATTACCATTGCTATTTCTGAGGGGTATTAGTCATGCAATCATAATTGCCCCTATCAAAATAGAGCGTTGGGTAAATGATGGTTATTCTCAACGAATATAATGAGCGTTCTCCATTTACAAACCTAACTACCAGATACCTTGAATCTCCTATTTGTTATTCTACAGTCACTGCATGTTTTCTAACTGGTGCTTATCCTTGTTTATTGGCTTTCAAGGACAACTGCTAAATCCATCTCGAGTCTAAAAAACATGGCAGACAAATTACACAAGGTGAAGCTATCACTATTGCGCTAGTTTACCATTTTTCTTTGGAAATGTCCATACTCTTCCCAATGCTCTCAATTTCAAGGAAAAGTAATTAGATCTGATTCACAATATTTTTATTATTTTATTATAGAGTTTTGTATAGCGCGAACAAGACCCGTGGGTATCAGAGCGCTTAACATCGAGGTAGGTTACACATTGACAGTCCAATATCAATTCTAAAAACAAACAGATATAAGGTAAAAGGCGCTATGGCTATAAGGGGTGCCTAAATAAATATATTCCAAACACATGTGCAATTAGTAATAAAAGGTGAGAAAGGCCTAGTTCATAACACGGTCCATATCAGTAGATAAGGTGGGCCTTGCGAGACCCCAATTGCATGAGGACAAGGGGTTGAGATTGCTTGGTTAACCCAGACTCGTTGAGTTCTGTTGCTTAGGAATGGATTAAACCATCTCAGCACACTACATCACATTACATCGAGGTAGGTTACACATCGACAGTCAGATATCAGTTCTAACAGCCAACAGATATAAGGTAGAAGAAGCTGTGGCTATAAGGGATGCCTAAATAAATATATTCCAAACACATGTGCAATTAGTAATAAAAGGTGAAAAAGGCCTAGCTTATAACACAATCCATATCAATAGATAAGGTGAGGTAGAGGTTATATAGTTTGGCTATGAAAACAGCAATTGGTTCACACAGGACTGTGGTATCGATCAGGATACAGCCGAGGCTTGTGAGTGGAGTCAGTCTCTTGATAATGTTAGTATTCATGAAGAAGGACCACTCTTGCTCACTGGGGAAAGCCACACAGTACACAACCTTCTTGCTACCAAACCACGCAAATGCGGTCTTCGTAGCATTGGCCCAAAGCAAAGCTATAAAAGTGTTGATCGCCTTATTCAACAATAGCCACCTGGTCTTAGTTCATCAAACATCACGCCTTGGGCACACTCAAAACATCTGGGTTGTCACTGCATTGATGCTTTTGAAATTGTCTGTGCAATTGATGCAGTAATTAATGCCATTTCATTCAGTTGCCATTCTTCATCTGGGATTGGCAAGAAATTCATTGGCTGGTTCTGTTCTTTTCTATCTGACCACTATCAGGTTTCCGTCTTCCACTATAAGTTAAGCTCCATCACCTGTAAGGTGCCTTAGGGATTGACCCAATTTGTTCAAGGTTTACCTTCAGCACGTGACCTTTTTATCTGCTCTATTGGTTTTAAGTTCTTTCCCAAGGTTTTTGGAACCCACATTATTCTCAGACTACACCAGAACGTCTTCAGCACTACCCCACACTTTAGGAACTGGCTTATCACCATCAACTCTTGGAAGAGTGATAACACTGACCAAATGGAAATCCTAATGGTTGTAATTTTCCATGGAATTTGGGTACCATGCTAGATAACTCTTCTACTGAAAAGTTGGTGATGATCCTCAGGGTCAAATTTGAAAGTCGCCTTACTTGAACAGTCCAAGATCAATTAAATAGCTTGTTCATGTCTCTACTGGCTTCAGCTCATCTGCTTCATAGGGATCATCATAGTATTGTGGGCAATACTTTAATCCCTGTCAAATTGGACTATCCCAACTGTCTAACGGTCTTTTATTAGTCTTCCAGCTATCCTGGTAAAAAGCTACTAAGAATTAAAAATCTCAGAGTTAGGGTTGTAATCAGCATTAAGAAACTGGCCTCTATCTCCGATGCTTTTAGGAAACTTCACTGGTTACAAATTTTCCAACGCATATAACTTAAAGCTCTCTGGTTGGTTAAATTGTGAATTTACTGCCCTGGCCATCTTTATACGTGGAAAATGGACCCCTCTATTGTTCCATTTTCTCCCTGCATTCTGAATCTAATACTTCATGATTATCACAGTTCCAGCCACCAACTAACTGGCTCCCAAATTGTGACGTGCACTACGTTGTCATATCCACCACATTTCTAAAACGCATTAGCTTCAGTAGTTCAGAAGCATTCTGCTGCCAGGCTACTCGGTTTACTATTGTGTTGCTCACCACTGCGCTCTGTTTTTTAGTTACTTTTTCCTACAATGGCCTGACAGCAGCATACTGATGCTGGGCCGATCACTTTCTCATCATGTTGCTCCTTTCCCCAACTTTCACACTGTCCAACCTTCCTACGTTTCCAAAAGGCCAGAGTCGGGCTCAGGTGTGCTAGGGGTGACAAGTGCCATTTGTGTAGTATCTTAAAGTTGCAAAATGTAAGTCTGGCTTCTAGGAGACCCTTATCATAAAGTAACATTATGTCTGACCATTCCTCATAATCAATCTGTATCTAGAGTTTATTCTTGGCGCTAAGTGAGTTTTCTCTTAAGGTTGACAATAGGATGTCAAACATAGAGCCATAGAGCCATCTAGATCAGACACTACTCCGCTGAACGTGCTCCAGAATGTCAAATATTTAAGTATGGGTGACATCAATATTGTATACAAAAGTGTGTCCAGGCCAGAACGCATGCAGTGGGGGAAGTTTAGTGTATGTCCACAGTTATGAGGACGAAGCCCCTAAATCTCTCATACTCAGTAGAAGGAAAGGTGTGCACCTCATCTAACAGGTCATCAATGCTACAAATATGAGCTTCTTTAAATTACTCTCAAAAGATTACCCCTTTAACCCCACTTTGAAACTAACATTTCTCTCTGAAGATCTTTAAAGTAACATTAACTGTTGTCTAGTAATTCAAGATCATCTTAGGCAGTGGACAGGTTCTGTTCTATCTGAACCCCTTCAGGTTTGTTGGTATTCGAAGGAAGAAGTATGGCTAAATCTGCTAAATAGGTCAACATATGGAAAGCCACTCGTAATTGTTGTGGCCTGTAGTTTGCTAGATTTAAGTCTGAGTCTTGCAGAGCCCCCAGATAAATTCTTTAATCATAGTCTCAATTTCTTGCTGCAGAGGATGAGGAATCATTTTCAGAACTTGAACCCTGCCCCATAGGAACAAAGAAAAAGGCGAGTGGCAGACCAAGTTCCTGCACATCCAGTCATTATGTACACCTATATATTGGGGTGGTGCAATCTCTTCCCACACCCGCCGTCCAGAGGTGTCAGAAACCGTCGTATTTTCAAAGAAAGCGGAAGGTGCACACGTTGCGGAGTCAAGACGCAGCAGTCAGAGTATATTCCAAAAATACCTATTAATTTCAAAACCTCTTTAAAACTGGCATACAGCCAACGCGTTTTGTTCCCCTTTTTGCCAGTGGGAACTTCGTCAGGGCTCTTTAGTATAGTCTTAAGCAGAGATGATAACAGATGATAGGTGGTAACACTAATAGTAATTTGTATTTCCGGACTCTCTTTAGTATAGTCCTGAGCAGGGATGATAAAAGGTGATAGGTAATAATATAAATAGCAATTTGTATTTCCGGACTCTCGTCTATGCAAACAATCAAATCAGGAGGAGAAGTTACAAGACATGTCTGCCGGTTACCACGCCATGACGGGAGGAGACGCTGTCTTTTCAGAATTGTTGCAGCATCTCGCTACCTGAGATTGGCCGCATCCATATTATTGCGCCCTTGGAACTTCGCCTCCTGATTTGATTGTTTGCATAGACGAGAGTCCGGGTAAGGGGGTGCTCTGCTATCGGTACTTGACATTTACAACCTCAGATAAGCCTCACTGCAGAGGGAACAGCGAGTGTCCGTAGGCAGAAATGGAGCTTAACACAGTGATAGGCATCTTGTGCATAGCTGCACCACCCCAGCACGCGTCTTTTACAGGCGAGACCTATTGGTTACACCAATGCTTGCTTTACTTAAGAGGTGTTAGATTATTTTAGAAGCAACTTCTGAAAGACTAAAAGAATGGGCATGACCATTTTATCAGCCCTTCTGTTCTGCACTCGGAGAAAAGTATTGAAATGTAATATGTTGTTTAATAGAAGCAATGAGGAAAGTGGCAAGTATAAAAAGAGGCAAGAACTTTGTATCCTAACGTGATTCTATTTTAAGGAATATGTAGCTCTGTATGTATAGTATCAAATTACAAAAAACATAACAAAAACCCACAGAATCTACATTTAAGTTGGTAAAAGCTGACAGTGTAAACAATGCCTAGTTCATCATGTTAGGGCAAGTAGATCAAAAGCAATTTTGATATCAATAAAACTCATTTAAAACCGAATTTGTGATACAACATTAACTATATCAGTTCAATGCAGCAGAAGAGATTTAAATATGGCTACCAATTGTTGATTTTGAAATACGACTCGTTTCGTTTCAAAAGCTTTTATTCGGGTTGTCATAACAATCCATGTAAGCACAATCAAAAAAAAAAAAACAGCAAATTACGATAATAATCACAACAACACATTATGGCTCACAAAAATTATTCGCAGGATAGCCAATGCATTTCTCTTTCATATTATACTTATGTACAAGCCAAGTCCCCCCCCCCCAAAGATTACTTAAATTCCTTGTGCAATGAATGCGTCCATAAAGTGCAAAAATGCTACATATAATTCAGGGATGTAAGGCCCTAATACATTATGGTAGAAATATTCCATCAATGTTTAAAAACATGTTGCCAAAACAACAATAAAAACAATCAACTATATACAAATATAAATATTAAAACTCTTTTAAAAAGGAAGAATATACCAGCAAGATGAATGTATAGTTCATGTATTTTGACTATATACTGATTACCAAGTTAAACAGCAATAGATTTCCTAGCATCTATACATTTCATTATATACATAGCAACAGCAAAGCAAATATCTGGATTTTCTAGGCGCATAATTAATTTCATTGCAAAATTTGTGGATCGAGCGTTAAATTTTAAAAGATTTGGTTTAAGATAAAAAAAGCCTTAAAAAGTAATAAAATGTACAAAACAGTAAAAAATGACGGCAGCTTTGTCTTGAGATTCCATCACAGGGGCAAACAGAGTTTGAACCAATTCTCATAACAGGAAATTCCACCAAATGATGTACGGTACCCAATCTAAGAGGCGTTAAAACAAATCGGTGTGAGTTATATTTGACCACAGACCAGTAAGACTGGAAGCCTTTATTTAAATCAAGCTCTTGGTAAAAGACAACCGTTGGTAGCGTCCTAGATTGCCTAACTCTATTCTCTCTCTTGTATGATAAAAATGTCTCCTTTAATTCCTTCTTAGGGATAGAGGCGGCAAAATCTGGATTTAACAGAATGTCATTGTTAAATAAAATACGGTACCAATAATGGATATATTTCAACCATGGTATATGGGAAAAGTAATCAAGTTTTAGACAGTCACGTATTATTTGTTGTGTAAACAAAGGTTCTGATTTTGCCCAAATGGATCGCCATAATGTTAAAGGACGCAAAGCTGAAAGATCTGTAATATAGTTAATACCTACTTCTTCATGCACAAGTAAAGTTGATGCAGATTGGGGTACACACAATACTCTCTTTAAGAATTTGTTTTCGTCACATTGCATGGTTTTCCCCTCACAGTAACCCCAGATTCCTGCCCCATGCAATGCTGATGAAACACATCTAGCATTGTAGATGGTTACCAGGTCCTTAATTCTTCAGGGCCCCCCAATTTGGTGGAAAAGCTGAAGATGCTATTTGTGTTCCTATTCATCTTCAGGCCTATGTTGTTAAATTCTTGTGTCCGTTTCCCATCATCTGAAAATGTTATTCCGAGATAACAACATTTCTTTACAGTTAGCAGCTTCTCGTTATCGATAAAAAAAAGAGCTTGTTGAGTTGTTTTTTTTGCCACAAGACATGGCAACAGTCTTGCTTTTATTAATCTTTAATTTCCTGCCCTTGATAAATTCAGCAAAGTTATCTATGAGGCGCTGTAGTCCGATTTTATTGTACGAGATATTAAAACAGCGTCATCCGCATATAATAGAATTGGTACCACCTTACCGTCAATGCGCGGGGCATCTGCTGAAATTTGGCCTAGGGTTGAATCTATTTGATTAATAAACAATGAAAATAGAAGAGGAGCCAATACACAACCCTGGCGTATGCCTCTAGTAACTTTAAAGAAAGGGGTACATTCTCCGGATGGGCCGTATCGGACTTTACAAGACAGCATTTCATAGAGCCTCCCTAAAAAGTGTACTATTTCCTTGGGAGCGCCTAAGTCCAATAGGATCCTCCATAATATGGCATGGTCCACGAGGTCCAAGGAGCTACTCAAGTCCGCAAAGCAGAGAAATAAATAAATATACTGTCGCAAAGGAGGGGAATTTATCAAGAGGTCAAGGTTGGCGCATTGCTCTAGGGTGCCTAGGCCCTTCCTAAAACCATATTGTACCTTAGTTAAAATACCCTGTTCTTCGGCCCAGGTTTCCAATCTCCTTAGCAAAACTCTGCTCATCACCTTGATGGAAGCATCCAACAAGGAGATAGGGCGGTAATTGCGCGCCTCGGATTTGGATCCTTTTTTTAAAGAGAGGTACTATTATCGATTGGCCCCAGATTAGTGGGATTTGTCCCTCTGCTGCCATGTTAAAAACCCTGGTTAGGATGGGTGCCCATAGATCCATTTCGGTTTTATAGAGGTCTATGGGAACTCCATCCGGTCCAGAAGCTTTACCACCTTTACTGTCAATTAGACCGTCATATACCTCATCTAGGTTAATCAACAGAGGTAATGGGTACCAGGTGGAAGTTCCGGTGTTAAAAAGTCTGGGATATTCCAAGCTGGGTTAAAAATCTTCGTAAAATGCTCAATCCAAGCATTACATTCAACATAAGAAGTTAATTCAGGCATGCTATCAGACTTTAAAAAGGGACTGTTTATAATTTCCCAGTAAAGTTTGCCATTGTTTGTTTCTGCTGCAAAATTAAGATTAGACCATGCCTCATCCTGAAGGCTTTTCTTCCTGTTGGAAATGGCTACCTTGTAATCTAAACGTAATTATTTTATGGTTACGTTGTTGCGAGGTTTGACACTCAATGCTTGTTTTAAAGCTTGCAGAGCCCGTGTACAATCCCCATCAAACCAACCTATTTTCTCGGCCCTCTACATACAGGTTTTCCTGGTAAAAATCACATCAATGGTCACATTCATTTTGACAAATTCATCGATTATATTACAAACAATAACTCCATCGCTCAGGCACTTCTCAATTTCAACTCTGCATTTAGTCACCACCTCTAGATGTTTTGTTTGAGGATCGATACCGGCCCATTTGATTCTCATCCCATTTATTCTGGTGGCTGTGGCGTTGATGACACGATTGTTGTCAACTGGTTCTTTATTACCCCAGCACAACAGTGATATATGGATACTATTATGATCGCTTAATGGTTGTTCCATAACCCAAAGATTTGAATACTCGATGTTATTGGAAAGCAGGATATGGTCGATACTAGTATTAGTATTTCTGCCTGTATAGGTGGGGCAAGGGAGATTTTCCTTATTCTTTGAGCAATTCAATAGATCCAAGTCAAATTTTGCCAATAATTTATTCAAAGCCATACCATAAATGCAATGGGAGAAATGAAGATCATCCCCTGCATCTCCGACACCAGACTCCTTTCCGAGTCCACAGGAGTTACTTTTAGCTAATGGGCATAGCTTGATGTTAAAATCGCCCGCCCAGGGGAGGAGCTACGCTAGCAACCAAGATGGCCGCATAAGCTCTCGGCTCCGCCGACCTCTGCCAGTTGCTCACAAATCCTGATGATTATCCTGATTTCTCCCCGGACTCCCGTGCAGCTGATGTGTTCCTGACTTTCAAGGAGCAATCCCGGAATTTCTAGCTGCTTGAATAACGAAGATACGCCGTGTTCCATTCTCGGCCTAACCCAGAGTTCAAGCCGGGGCCTCGATTTCTAACCCAGCCGGGTTGGAGTTGAATAACATCGGCCGCGAGACGTGGGTAGCGTGCGGTCTCCTGGAGTGGAGTGTTTTTTGTCCGTTTCGGATGGTGGATAGGTGGCAGTCTTATCTCGCAGCTATGGCGGCCTGACGCATTGGTTGCTGTGGTCGGGGATCCGCTGCCCGGACGCCCCGTTGGGCTCCCGGGGTCGATGGGCTTGGTTCCTCGCTGGAGGCGACGGTGTTGAGATCGCGCTTTTGAGAGTGCCTACAGTTGTCATCGGATTTGCCTGTGCCTGGTGCCCCGGAGTAGTCGACCTCCGGGGTTCAGAGACCTGCTTGGTCGCTTCGTGAGGGGCGATGGAGCGAGTGGAATGTATACCGTCGCTGCATACTGTAATGGCCGCCATTGGGGAGCTCCATTCTCCGGTCACCGCCATCATCCAGAGGATGGTCGTAACGGTTGATATCATCTACCGGAGACCGGACTCCGACCCTTTGTTGGTTCTGGAACAAGCTGTTCTACCCGCGGAACAGGAAGCGTCTGAGACGGAGGGCCCCGTTCTGAAGCCAGACTTTGTATCTTTTGTCTACCCCTGAGCGACTGCTAGCGAGCCCCGGACTATCGAATCTACATCATGCTTTATGCCGATACTGCCCCAGAAGGACATGGATGATCTTATATTTCAGAGCGAGTTCCCCAGTGACTGTAGGATTGTTACCTCACCCTTTTCTCCTGGATGATTCAAATACGCACTAGCGATTTATCTTTGGTGGACCGCGGATATCGTTTGACTCTTAGACTTTGTGTACTATTCTCCTGGCCTGACTGAGTTTTCTCAACATTTTGATACTCTCATGGAGATGGCGGATCGAGCGGACAGGGCTTGCATGAAAAATCGCAGCGGCCAGGGTTGACTTTGACTGGATGGGTTTGAACAATGATTTCATTTGACACGGGATTGTAACCTATACTAGCGCGGGAGTTGGGTGGTTCTCCTAAGCTCCCCCTGTCTGATTCTAATCGTTGCATTGTATTATTCTGGATACGTGTAGGGGCGGGCTGCTACTGGCGGGGGGTAAGGGAGACCGGGGGCCTGTTTGATATTTCCTCCTCCACTCTTTCTTCTTCCTTCTTTTAGGTCTAGTTCCGGGGTGACAGGCACGCTGCTAGTGGGGATGGGCCGTAGCCATTGCAGGGGTGCAGGGTGGGGGGATTGGGTAGGGGTTTGTTATTTTGCCTTAGTTTAGTTCTATGGCCTTTTTTTTCTTTCTTTCCTTTTTTCTTTTACGAGAGACGGGCTGTTTATCCTGTATTGATTTTCTTATGTATCGGGTGTCTGGCTTGGCCTTCTTTATCCTGAACTATGGGTGGGTGAGCCCTTCCGGCTGCTACTTAGCTGTATTATTGATCGTATTTCTCCTTATTGATGTACCGAACTAGGTTGACATTGCATACTCCTTGGGATTGAATTTTCCACATTGATTTATTCGCTCACCTATCGCAATATTGTATTCTATGTATGACACCCTATATATGTAAATTTCTCTTTTTTTCCTTCAATAAAACCTTAAAAAAAAAAAAAATTAAATCGCCCGCCCATAGAATAGATGCCTGTTTTCGGGATACCGCTAGGGCTTTCTCAAGTTTAATCTCTAGAGGAAGTAGGGTTTTCCATCTATTATTATCAAACTTGTTATTATAATAGTTGATCACTATAAGGTCATTGCCTTTGCTAAATTTGAGGCGAAGCACCTGATTATTGATCCCATCTGAGCTGTAACTTTTAGTTTGACATGCAGTTAGTTTATTTGATATCAATAGGAGGAGACCTCCCTTTGCGTGTCCTGCAGCTGAATTAGCCGCAGGTACCCAATGGGAGGAGTAACCCTGTATAAAGATAGGTTCTTTACACCATGTCTCTTGGAGACAAATAATGTCATGACCATGACCCTTCCAAAATGGAGTATCCAACTTTTTCCTGAGGCCCGCTATATTCCCGGTAACCAGACTATAGCCTAAATCTGGACCTATGATAATATTTGGTTGTACATCTATAGAAGGGAATGGTGAATCTACAGTTGAAATTATGAATATTTCTGGAGGAGTTTGAATTGGAATTTGTACCTGTTTGGGTTCATCAGGTTGCTCGTCCATGCTGGTGGCCAGCGCAATGGGGCTTCCCAATTCTGATTCCCCAATGTCCAACTGTAGAGAGTTAAGCAAAGTCCCACTACTGGATTCATATTTACCAGTTGACTGTAACCCATGTGGGAGCCTTTCTAGCACCATCCCCGCAGGTGGCCATTGTCAATCGTTGGACTCCAGAGAGTCGAATGCCTGGAATCTATTTTGTGTTGGGATTGTATAGCGCGCCAAGGGAGCAATTATGTTACTGCGAGTAGGGTTTTCATCAATACATAGTGCAGAATCAAATAGATGCCTGTAAAAATATCCCAAAGGGAGGAGAGTCATGTTAAACTCCCAGGGCGATGGGGGTGGGGCCAAAGCAAGACTACTCTTTGCCCAGTGTGGGGATCTGTAATTAATAATTATACAGTCCCCCGCGAACTTTTTTCTTAGTGGGCCCACCCAGCCTACCCTTTGTGTCATAATAATCTGATTGGCTCCTAGTTCAGGGTAACTACAGTTGTTGGTGAGCCAGTGTAAAGTTTTATTTTTAAGTGCATCATGTGTTTCTGTTTGGCCCTTACTCAATTTTGGGACATTAACTAATACTGCTACATAGGCGCTACATTCTGTTGGGAGATTGATACAAGTTGGAATTTGTTTATCGATGCTTGTGACCAGATTGGTGCTAGGTCTAGCTACGCGTTCTGGCGTAGGTTGTTTCCTAGTTACTTGATTAGCTTGGCAAACAGTAGGTAGAGATTTTGGTCCGACGTTCTCACTAACGCATGCATCGCTTCCAAGTGGGGGTTCTGGATTATCACTACTGGTCTTAGTTAAAGCAGTTAGACGTACATCACTCACAAGTGGGGGATCTTGGTTATTGCTGCTAGTCTTGGTTAAAGCAGTTAGACTGCCTACTGCATCCCTATACTTAGACAGAAGTCCACCCAATCTATTAACCTCCGCAGACATCCGGTCAAGTTTTGCCACTAGAGGTTTGATTATACCCTTTATCTTGGAATCAATAATGCTAGCTAGGAGATTAAGTTGTTCCTCATCCATTTTTACAATGCCTGCTTCCACTGGGGTAATATCTTCCTTATCTAAATTTTTAGGGGGTTTACCTACTTTTTTCCTCGAGGTGCGTTAACCCCCGCGCTTAGTCTGAACTTTTCTGCATGCTCTGACCACTCTGGCTACAGGGGTCGGAGGGTGATGTACTATGATGTCTATAGAATCGTTCAGCTCAACTCGGGTAGAGGTAGACTGCTCGGGTATTACCCTATCAGATACATCAAGGTTGATAGAATTGCTACTATCATCCTGTACTACAGCAGCAGGGGAGGTGCATATAATAGGGGGTAAGGGATCACCACACAACCCTAGCGACTGTCGCCTTTCATTATTAATTTTGTGAACGACCTTAACTAAATAGTTATCCAAAGTGCCAAGTGCAGGTGAGGCATTGTGTTTGGACATATTTAAGGGCTAATGAAACCAAAATATGGATAACCGAAAAAAGCTCTTTAAATAGTTGCACACTATATGCTAAACCGCCACTTAGTGGCGCAAATACTTTAAAAATAGCACAACAGTTAGTCAAAAACCATATATAATATAGAGTCTCACTGCATAAGTAGTAAGGGGGATACGTCAGTCTCTGAGGAACAAGGTCTGTGGCTAAGCCCTGACTCGTTCTGCCCCGGACGGCCACAGACGGCCCGCCCTTTGCCCGGGCTTAGCCCGGCGCCGCGCGTCCCGCGACGCTGGGGATGAGTCAGTTATTAAAGCGCCTCCTGGTACCTGTAGTCCTAGCTGCCCGAGTCCTCCCCCACACAGCGGCCACAGAGAGATGGTGCTTGGTTGCGGCGGCGGGAGGAGAGCAGGGAACAGCGACCCTGGACAGCGTGCCCAGAACAAACAAAGAGCACAAGCCTCGGCCAACCCCCGCAGGCAGGTAGGATCTGCGAGGTTCGCAGATGGTTCAAACAGGGCCCCCTCTCCACCGGGGATGAGTCAGTTATTAAATCGCCTCCTAGCGCGTTTCACGTGGTGGCGGCGGCTTCCGGCCGCGTTGCAGGCTGGTACCTGTAGTCCTAGCTGCCCGAGTCCTCCCCCACACAGCTGCCGCAAAGAGATGGTGCTTGGTTGCGGCGGCGGGAGGAGAGCAGGGAACAGCGACCCCGGACAGCGTGCCCAGAACAAACAAAGAGCACAAGCCTCTGCCAAAGAAGACCCCCGCAGGCAGGTAGGATCTGCGAGGTTCGTAGATGGTTCAAACAGGGCCCCCTCTCCACCGGGGATGAGTCAGTTATTAAAGCGCCTCCTGGCACGTTTCACGTGGTGGCGGTGGCTTCCGGCCGCTTTGCAGGCTGGTACCTGTAGTCCTAGCTGCCCGAGTCCTCCCCCACACAGCGGCCACAGAGAGATGGTGCTTGGTTGCGGCGGCGGAAGCAGAGCAGGGAACAGCGACCCCGGACAGCGTGCCCAGAACAAACAAAGAGCACAAGCCTCGGCCAAAGATGACCCCCGCAGGCAGGCAGGATCTGCGAGGTTCGCAGATGGTTCAAACAGGGCTTCAAGTGAATTTAACGGGAGAGTAGAGAGGGTACTGGCACGCCTCAGTAGCACTCAATATTATTTACTTTTGCAGTGTAAGGATGGTGGTAATAGAGTTTACACTGAAGAGATTGTCAATTTGGTATTCTCAATCACCTCTTAAATGGCTGACGAGGCTACCAAGGCTGAACTTCCTCCAACTATCTACAAAGGGAGAACTTCCTGGGCTCCTTCCCACAAAGATTAGCAGTCCAAATAGCCAAACTTTGGCACTCAATGCCTACTTGAATAAGTAATATCAGCATTCCTTCCCCAATTCCAGAAAACATTGTTCTTCCACTCATTATAAATACTGGATAAAGACTGCAATATGTACAAACTGGTAGGCAGACATACATTGCTACTACTACAACACTTAATGTATTTTTAGTGTCAGGCACTCTGTGCCATATTTGGAGCACATTGTCAACTTCATGCACCTCAAGAAAATATATTTATATCTTTGTACCCGTCATGCCCAAAGATGCGATCGATATTTTTCACGATAGGGTGACAGAGGATATAAAAAATCTACACCATCAAGTAAGTCATCACTCCAAGAAACCAAGTCAAAACGATCTGGAGTATAATCGATTAATGACTAAATTAGGCACCAACACTGAGATCATCATAAAAGCTTCGGATAAAGGCGGCAATATAGTACTGTGGCCTAAGCAAGACTATATAAGAGAAGCCAATCGACAGTTATCTGATACCCTGTGTTATGTGGAAACAACCAATAAAGAATACTTAAGGGCTTTGGAAACTTTGCGGAAACATCTAACTCAATGCAAGAGAGACAGTATGATCTCTAAAGAGGAATATAACTTTCTATGCAATGATTCACCTGTTTTGCCATCCATATACTTTCTCCCGAAAACTCATAAGGAGAGAACCCCGGTCCCGGGACGCCCAATAATATCGGCGATTGAAAGTGCAAGCGAGCACCTATCACAATACATTGATTACTTCCTACAAGATTTGGTCAGAGATCTGCCCTCCTATGTTAAGGATACGGGTGATTTTTTAACAAAAATCAGCAACATCACATGGGAGGACAATATGAGAATGCTAACATTAGACATTGAATCCTTATACACTTGTATAGACCACCAAGTAGGATTGGATGCTATCAAACATTTCTTGTCTTCAAGACCTATCGAATATTACGAACATAACAAAGTAATCATGAGAAGTATTGACTGGTGCCTAAACAATAATTACTTTGCATTTTCCCAAAAAATATACAGACAGTGCAGGGGCGTGGCAATGGGGTCTTGCTTCTCCCCCAGCTATGCCTGTTTAGTGGTTGGCTGGTGGGAGGAGCAGATATTGAGGAAAGAATTGTCGTCAAAATATGGCAACAATATAACAATATGGTTACGTTATATAGACGATGTCTTTTTGTTGTGGAGAGGGGATAATGAAAGTGCAAATGCTTTTTTACAGGATATCAATGTGAACAAAATGAATTTGAATTTTACTTCAAACATGAGTTGTACTGAGGTGGAATTCTTGGACACAAAGGTTTATGTAGAAAATGGTGAATTACATACAACATTGCATAGAAAACCTACAGCAGGTAATTCAACATTACATGCTTCTAGTGCCCACCCGAGACACCTAATTGATAGCATTCCCTACGGTGAGCTTCTTAGAATAAAACGCATATGTAGTGATGAGAAACAACAAACTATATGTATGCAAGAAGCTGTGGAAAGATTCCGTAGGAGAGGTTACACGGCAAAAACTCTACAAAGGGCTTTGGACAAAGCCAACAGTAGATCTAGGGCATCACTATTACCTAATGCAGAAGATAATGTCTTGCAGGAAAATGAAAATACCTCTAAGTTACCTAGGCTGATACTAACCTACAATAACCAGCATCGTCAAATTCGCTCAATAATTAATCAAAATTGGGCGATAGTGCAGACAGATGCAGTCATAACATCAGAATTGCCTCAAAAACCCACAATAACCTTTCGGAGAGGCATTTCGATGAGAAACAAAATAGCTAAAAGCATCCCAGACCTGGGTACCAAGAAGAAGAGCAGTTTTTGGTTACCGGAAAAACAGGGTTTCTTTAAATGTTCATCCTGTCGGGCTTGTAAATTTGGAATAACTACCAAAAATTACACTACACCTTTCAGCCCGAGGGAGTTCAAAATTCAGGGATGCTATGACTGCAAGACGGAATATGCAGTTTATATTCTGACGTGTACCTGCGGGCTCAGATATGTGGGCAGTACCAAGCAGCAGGTACACGTCAGAATTCTGCAACATCTCCGTGCCATCGTGAATAACGACAGTACATATCCTGTTGCAAGACATTTTAAGGCAGTCCATCAAAACAACTTGGCAGATTTAAAATATTTTGTCATCGGAGCCGTGAATGAGAATCCGTGTGGTGGCAACAGAGAAAAAAGCCTTAGACAGCTGGAATCTAAATTTATTGTAGAATTAGACAGTAGACAGCCCAACGGTTTGAACAACACAGAGGATCTACACCATTTCCTGTAAGATAACATCTATCCAAATATATTCATTGAGGTTGGGATATGACCGTTTAAGTTTCCCTCAGATCCTTGGGTTTCTGAAAACTAGTTTGAAAACCAAACTGCGGCCCTAGTCAGTTTTCCACACTCTTTTCTAAAAAATACTTTTTCAATTTTGGTTTTAGTCTTTCACGTTATAAGTATAATTATTTTTATCTTATAAATTTTAAAAAAATCTCACAAAGTTTGTACATATTAAGGTTTCCTTTTTCCTTTTTTAAAAAGGAAATAACACTATGGAATGGGAAAACATCACTGTAATTTTTGCACTTTAATCGAGAAAATACCACTATGCTGCTATAAAACATTACATGCACTTTATTTGTAGGTTTGCACATGAGCTCTATTTTGCACAACTCTCCATGTTGCCTAGATCAACATTGATGAAGTTAGGTCCTTACTATTTGGGAATTTATTCCGGTATTTTGTGTATAACCATAGATTGAGGTATCTATGTTTTATAATATATTTCTATTTTTATATTGTATATAGACTGCATATTTATTTTTATATATATGGATATATTTTTCAAAGTATATGAGGGAAGTATTTTGTATATATATATATTTTTTATATGTGGTAGATACACTCATGAAAAACTATGGAGTTATACGAATAAGTGACCTTGGCTGCAAATCAAGATATGTTCTGTGTCAAGAAATCAAATATATTGGTGCGTTATGTTTTATCTACCAATTTTTATGACTGAGCATTTATGCTGTTAGGTTGTTGGGATATGAAAAACAACTACACTGGGTAAATTGGTTTTAGAGCTAAGAAACTACAAAACCCAGCATACACTGGTATATGGTATTTTTTCTATGTCTAACACTGAGAGGAGGTGAAAGCATCACGCCAAAAATGTATAAAAATAAAAAGCGGACCATTTGTTTGTTACATTGAGAAAGAATACGGAGGTATTCGAAACGCGTCTGGCTATAATCAAAGAATAAAGACCTGCTGATCCACTAAAATTGGAGTCTGTAATCCGTTCCTTTTGTTTTTGTCCCGGCTGGGCTCTGCAGAAGGGAAACGGAGATATTTCTATATATATATATATATATATATATATATATATATATATATATATATATATATATATATATATATATATATATACACACACACACACATAATGTACAGTGGCGATTGCCACTGTACATTCACAGTGAGGTCACACTTTCCATTACAAGAGCGTTTTTCTTGGACCTCACTTGTCGGATTGCCTCAAAAAGTAAGAGAGCGAATACGAGTGTGTGTGTGTCTTTTTCTCTTTCTTGCTCTGCCAAGGGAGGGTTTTGGTTAATGGAAAAGCCAGGTCTTCTGCTACTTGTGATATTCAAAAACAGAGGAGGAGACTCAAATGCAGAGTGGGAGGTCATTACAAGCTTAGGAGCAACACAAGAATTCCAGCCTCCTGATGTGGTTCTGTTTATGCATGGAATGTTTCTGAGTAGGAGTCCAGCGGCACAGACATGTCTGGGTGGTTTTCAGAAGGAGACTGTTCAGGTGGGTGGCACCTAAGTTGGGTAGTCTCTTGAACATGTGTGTAAGGAGTAAGGAATGAACTAATTTGTTCATCAGTAGCCAGTGGAACTCTCTGAGGTGTGGTGTGATGGGAGTTCTGTGTGGGAGGTTGAGGAGTGTGTCTGCTGAGTTCTAGATGGTATATAGTCATAAGTGAGGTCACTGACCATGTCAAGAGTGATGTAATAAGTGAGGTCATAAGCAGTGTTTTTCGAGGTGTAAGAAATAGATAGCTCAGCTAACTATAACTGCCGAATTTCACTGGATTTGTACAGGTGAAATTTGAGCTTAACTAGAACGTCCCTGTAACCTTAGTATTTTTTGTGAATTTCTAAGGTTTTTAAATTATATTTCCTAACTGTAACCTTTGAGAGCGAGCGTGTGAGTGAGTGGGTGGATGGATGAGTGGGGTTGTGTGAGTGTCTCAGTGGGTCTGTGAGGGAGAGTGAAATTATCTGAGTGGGCATGCTAGTGCCCCCATGTGTGTGTAAGTTAGTCTGTAAGTGGCTTTATGGGTCTGTGAGTGGGTGAACATGTCTGAGTGGGTCTACGAGTGGGTCTATGAGTGGGTCCATGAGTGTCTGCATGTGAGTGTTAGTGGCTGCATCAGTCTGTGAGTGAGTGCATAAGTGTCTCAGTGAGTGTCAGAGTGCGACTGTACGGAAACAGTGTCTGAATTGGTCTGTCAATGGGTGTATAAGTGTCAGAATGTGTGAGTGTTTTTGTGGGTGTGTCAGTAGCTGTGTAAGTGATTGCCACAAAGGAACCACACCTATCCTTTTATCCACCAAGAGACCACCATTTAGAAAAATATCTTCCCAAGTGGAATACTTATTACTGGTTAATTATGAAGTGCTACCTCCTTGGATAAATACCCAGTATGTATTCTTCTCTACAGCTGCATAATGGAGCACGAGGAAAGTCATTAGGGAGCTTGACTGTGTTTTTGGCAATGTGATTGATCCTGGTGCGTCTTTATCTAGAAATATTAGTTAGCATGAATCCACCTAGAGAGAAGACAGCGAGACTACAAAGAGGTAAATCTCCACCAAATAAGGGTCTGAATTGAGTGTTTCTCTGCTTGATAGAGATGTCCTCATATTTCTCAACATCAAGAACTCCTCACCAAATTTGGCAGGAAACATGCTGGGGGCAGCATGTTAAGGTGCTAATCATCCTGGCAAAAGGTAGGTAGACCTTTGCATACTACTAAGGTGGGGGAGCACCAAATGGGCAAAAGGTTCTTAGTGATTTTCACATTTCCATACTCATAGCAATTTAAAGGGAGAACCATGGACTCTGCTCTCACCAGTACGGTACAAAAGGGGGTGGTGATGGACGGAGCATCTGAACCAATCAAACACTCACACCCAGTCAAAAGATCTGGGTTTGATCCATCACCGTTCTTTAGCCCACTCCGGCACCCCAGTTCAGACATGGCTATATGCAAATCAGTCTGACCCTGTGCCCCATGGGAACAGTCCAACCCGAACTGCCAAGCCATGCCTTCCCTGCACCGGAAACAAGCTTCCGAGGACCGGTTTCTGGCATTACAGCGGTCTTCAGCCCGGCTTGCTTGAATCCAGTGGCAAAGTGAGCAAGGACCACCCCCTTTTGTACTGCTTTTGGCCGCCATAAGTGTGGCAGGGTATGCTCAGACGTGAGTCCCTTGCTCACTTTGCCACTGGATTCAAGCAAGCCGGGCTGAAGACGGCTGGAATGCCAGAAACCGGTCCTCGGAAGCTTGTTTCCGGTCCAGGGAAGACATGGCGTGGCAGTTCGGGCTGGACTGTTCCCATGAGGCACAGGGTCAGACTGATTTGCATATAGCCATGGGTGAACTGGGGTGGCAAGTGGGCTAAAGAACGGTGATGGATTAAACCCAGATCTTTTGACTAGGTGTGAGTGTTTGATTGATTCAGATGCTCCGTCAATCACCACCCCCTTTTGTACTGCTCACCAGTACAGCACAACATAGACTCCACTCATCCAAGTCACTACGGACAATAGATCAATGCATTCACTTACACAAAGGACTTCAGAAGGTTTTTCAACATGCAATTGCAGAGAAAACACACTTGCTTTGCCTTCGCCAAGCCCAAGAGTTAGGATCATTTGTCCTTTACAGAAGTGGAGCTTCAATTGGGGGGAACTGCAATGTTTATATTTTTAAGTGCCTACAGTCAAGTTTATTTTTGGTGAAATGCGCATCTGGGTCAGAACATCCCCAGGGACCCCAACCCCCAGGCCCTGAATATGATTTAATGGGTGAGGGGGTTTCCACGGCCCACCTCCACAGGCCAATTTTGACCCAGAGGACCCCATCCCCCGGGGCCCAGCAATGTCTTCCTGGGTGCCCTGGAGCGCACCCAGGGCACCCAGTGTACTATGGGACGGTGGCAGGAGTCTCAAAGCCCCCTCGGTCCTAGCCGGGTCCCCACCTCCTGCAGGAGCCGGCACTGCTCTTGCATTCAAGGAGCTGCTAGCACTGCAGCATCCTGTGTGCGAGAGCCAATTTTGTGCTGAATTACGAAACAAAAAGCTTTTTTGCCCTGCAGAGGTCCCTCTGGGATTCAAGGACCAAGACAACGGGGTTAGGGTATTCATACACTGCCCCCTTTTCTTTTTTCCCTATTTTTTGGGGGGGACTTCGAAGTTGAAGTGATGGCAGTCAATCAGAGCTCTGCACGAGCTTGTCATTATTTGCGAAGGCTCTGCAGGCGTAGATATACAAATTTGATTTCCTTTAATTTATCGTAACCTACTGAATGGATTTACACAAATTAACTGAAAGCGTAATCTGCAAACCTAAAGCTACACTAATTCAGTGTAATTCCATCCAGCGGTTCAGGATCTAGTCATGCTCAAAGTCCCTATGGGAATTAACATGAGAAACATTATTTTTTACCTCTGCCCCTTTTTTGGGGCACTCACTCGACAGTTCACCCTGTAACTTTCCATGCACAACTTAAACTAACTCCACACTTTTTGGGGGAAATTCCATGAATATTTGTCAACCGCCGCCAAAGATAAAGGCAAGTCAAAAAATGCTTATTATATAAAAACATGGTCATTACTATAGCTACCTACTGGCAATTGCCAGTGTGTGTTATATATATAATATATATATATATATATATTTATTACCTACTGGCAGTCGCCAGTAGGTAGTTATAGTTAGGACCTAGTTTCCATAGGAAATCCGCAACATTCTATTGGTAATAACTTTGGCGCCGGTGGACCAATTTTCGCGAATTTCTCAAATTAGATGGCCCGCTCCACTCCGCTCCTTCCCTGAAAGTTTGGGGAGGATTCGTTAAGCGGGGGCCGAGACAAAAGGGGGGTCCCAAAACGTGTTTTCCCCATGTTAATTTCCATAGGGCGGTTGGACTCACTTTTAGCCCGAACGGCTGAATGGATTCCCACGAAACTTGGCAAAATTGTAGGGACTGGTAGCCCGATGTTCCTTTGCTATGTCTCAAGATATGTGCTCCAGAGGATTTTGAGTAATTTAGGTTCAAAAAAATATATATATCTATAAGTGCGCCCCGGTACGCGCACCGGGGCGCGAACCAGCACGCTACGCGAGTTCGCGCGTGGAAAGCTGATTGGCTCTCGGGTGTCTGTAAACATTCCAAACAGTCCGGAGCGGCCGCCATCTTGTATCTCGGTAGGATCGAGACACAAGAGGTGGCAAAAACAAAGGGGGAAATGACCATAAGGGGGCAGAGTAGACTCCCCCTGACCCCCTAGGTTTGATGTGGTGCTATAAAAGGGCCCGCGGGGGGAGCGCCTGGTACGCGCACCGGGGAGCATACCATGGGGAAAAAAGAATGACAGATTTTTTTTTAATTTAGCCTTTTTTTTATAAATTGGAGGTAGTTCTAAAAAGAAATGTTTTTTTTTCTTCTTTTTGTTGTTTTATATTTTTTTTAATGTTTTTTTGAACATTTTGTACTTTTTTGGGCTTTTATGAACTATTTTATATTTTTGGGGTTATTTTTATGGGGAGAAACAAAAAACAGGGAATTGTAAACGGCTCAACTGGAGCAAAAAAAAATAAGGAAAAAATTATGTTTTTTTGGGGCAATTGTGGTTGTCACCAGCACGGTTGATGAGCTTTATGCTCTGCTCACCATAGGTGATGGTCTTACCACAAAAAATACAAGTGATCTTGAATTCACCAAACTGTGGTTGTATGTTTGGGACCATCTCCCTTGTCTCTGGTCCCGATGGAGTGGGTTACTTTCTTTTGGAGGTGCTGGGTGAAGATTGGGGAGGGTTACTGGCCAGTTCTCTCACCTCTGCCGCAGCATAGATGTTGGGATGCTTGCGCTGCATGTGCCGAATCATGGTGTTATTGCCAAATGAATATTTCTTATTAGGGTTCCCCCTTGAAAGTTCAGAGCCACAGATTTGGCAAGTCATTTTTGGCGCATTCACTTTCTTCTTGCCCTGTGGGATGGAAAAAAAAGTCCCATACAATGTGCTGCTTTGGCCTATATGGGGTATTGTCTTCTGGCAGGAATGTCCTACTCCCCTCCTCCTCCTCCTCCTCCTCCTCTTCCTCTTCTTCTTCTTGACCACCAATGTGATGTTGTGGTGGTCCTCTTGGTAGTGGTGGTGGTGGTGCAGATGCTCCAGCTGCTGCTGCTACTGTAGCCATTTTAAAGTACAAAATATTAGTCACAGATCTCCAAACAGGTCTTCCTCAGTCAAAGGACAAAGTCAGAATAAGGAAAAAAGGTGGGGGCTTTCATCATTTGGAAAAAAAAAATGTCCTGGACCAATGAAAAGTGTTATTTTCAGGTCACATGACCCGGGCTTTCATCATTTGGAAACCAAAACTGTTCTACACCAATAAAAAGTGTTATTTTCAGGTCACATGACCCGAAGCGCTTACACTACGCGCCCCCGGGTGCGCGTCGCGTAAGCGCGTCGGATGCATACGTTGCGCGATCGTATGCGCGTGGGTGCTTCCGGGCGCGCATACCCCGTACGTATCACGCAGACGCGGCTACGCGATACGTCACGAGGACGCTCCCCGGTACGCGCCCCGGGGCACGCCGCAAAATTGCGCTGACCATGGCGCTCCCCGGTACGCGCCCCGGGAGCGCTCCAGGGCAAAAAAAATAAAAAATTGTATTATATCAATATACAATATAGGATTCATTATAAAAAATATTACATTTCATAGGTTTGAGGCCCTATATATAGTTAGGAATTAGCATTTACAAAACCTATGAAATTCACTGAAAAAACCATAGGTTTCACACCAGTTATAGTCAGCTGGAAATCTTACTCGCATAAAACCATTGAAATTCCCACGTTATAGTTAGTTGGACTCACTATAACTTGCGCGTGCAATGCACTGCTGATGACGTCACATATTACATCACTCATGACATGGTCAGTGACATCACTCATGACATCACTGATGACACCATCCTTGTGACAGAGTGACACTCGTGTCCTCACAGGAATGCTGCCAAACGCGTTTCGAGAGCACAGGCTCTCTTCGTCAGTGGCAAAGCCTGGGCTCTCGAAACGCGTTTGGCAGCATTCCTGTGAGGACACAAGTGTTTCAAACCTGCCAGCAAGCTGAGGAAGCAAGGATTTGGATCCATTTCGTGTGTGGCTGATCCCCGAATGGGTTCCTGCAACAGCTTTGGATTATGTATCGGCCGTCCCGGTCGTGGGGATTCAGCCTGCTGCTCTGAGACAGAACCGAGGTTGACACCACATGATGACAACCATGGACACGAAACGTGCTGGGGCTCTGCAGGGGTGCCCCATCACACTCCGTCTTCAGCTGAAAAGCAGGGCAGGCAGACAACACTGATGTACTTTCACACCCACTGTGGTTTTATTTTTTTCATTACCTCAAGCAAAAGCCCCTTTCCTTGAACAGAGGACTACAGATCCCAGAAACGCCGCCCTGATTGTACACGCCCAGGGGGCGGGGACTCATCATTTATGGGGCAGCTTCAGTGCTCAATGAACTTTGCCACTGACGAAGAGAGCCTGGGCTCTCGAAACGCGTTTGGCAGCATTCCTGTGAGGACACGAGTGTTTCAAACCTGCCAGCAAGCAAGGATTTGGATCCATTTCGTGTGTGGCTGATCCCCGAATGGGTTCCTGCAACAGCTTTGAATATGAATATGAATATGTATGTATATATATATATATATATATATATATATATATATATATATATATATATATATATATATATATATATATATATATATATATATATATATATATATATATATATATATATTTTTTTTTTTTTTTTTTTTTTTTTTAATAGGGTTGGTAAGGTTATTGGGTGGTAAGTGTGTTTTTAGGACTTAGGGGTTATTGGGTGGTAAGGGTGATTTTAGAGTTTACAGGCGAGTAAGGGTATGGGATGGGTAGGGTTATGGGGTGGTAAGGGTGTTTTTAGGCTTCAGGGGTTGGTAGGAGTATGGGGTGGTAACTATTATATATCACTTACCTTATTTCTACTTAACTTGCGCTGAAAAGGCATGCATGGTAAAGGCAGTGTGTAGTAAAGTCATGCGTTGTTAAGCTATACAACCAAAGATGTGATTTAACAGACTCCCAATGTAGTGACTTCCAATGTAGTGGCGGAAATGTAATAACTCAATCCCGAAGCATTTTCTTGTGATGTAATGACTTATAACTGATGGCAGCCCATCCTGCTGCGCAACCAGTCCTATTGCCTGCAGCCCACCAGGAAAATACCAGACTGGAAAAATAACCATCCCTGCACTGTTTGGGAAACAAATACCAGACCAAATAGGTAAATCATTGTTGAAAATTGTGGGCAAAAGTTCGCAGGAGAGGAACAGTATTTTGGACTGTGAACAATAGACTAAATGTACTGTGGACTTGGTGACAAATAGCATGAGATTTGCTCAATTCAGTGCCCATCCACTAAAAAAATAAAAGGTATGTTTAAGTACGGTTTCCAATTTCTTATTTCCTCCGTTTTTAGGTCGAACCAGGGCAGCGCATGCGCTGCTCTGCAAGGCATGTTGTATTTAAGTATGGACTTGAAGCTCAGCTCACTCTCCGCCCATATTTTCATTGGCTTGTGTCATTGTCCTTTGTAAACTGTGGCTTTTCATTGGTCAATAGGCTTAGTAGTCTCTCCTTAGTACCGGCTTGTCTCATTTTGTAACCTCCCATCAAGGCACTCCCTGTTACATGTGTTGTTACACAGTAGGCTTTAATCGCAGCCTCTGAGCACTCATTGGTTAAATGGTTTTCTCCTGTCTGCTGTTGCAGGCAGGACACACTCTTCCGCCAACACTTTTTTTTTCATAGCAGGGCAGGGCACGCCACGCTGAGTCAGTGGTTGCCCTGCCTTAACTTCGTTGTTTGCGGCCTGAAAGCGGCCACATGTTTTTTTTCTTCAATTTTTTCACTTTTTTGTTTACAAGCAGCCCATACGGCGCTTCAGTTTAATGTGACCCTTTCTTTAGACGACCCGCATCAAAAGAAAGGTGGGCGGCCGCTATTAAAGTGAAACCACAGCACGGGGCACTTTTACTTAACAAATCATTTGTCAACTTGACAAACCAATGGTTTTTTTTTGTTGAAGCACCCCGTACCGCGCTTTTACTTTAATGGCGGCCACGCTAGCTCGTCTAAAGAAAGGGGCGTGGCCAACATTAACGTGAAAGTGCGCATCGGGCGCTTTGCCAAAAATTGCATTTGCAATACAATAGGTCTCGTATTTGCGAGAGTTTAAGCCAATGGCATTGTCATTTACAATGCCAATAGCTCAAACTCTCGTAAATGCAAGACCTATTGCATTGCAATTGCTGGTTTCTGTAGTTTTGATTTTTCCGAGAATATCTACTTGACTCACTAGTAAAATGCATAAGTGCATATAAAATCAACATCCCTCACATTGACAAAGAGCAGTCACGTAGCCGTTAAGTAGTTGTAAACCGAGGGAATGTTTTAGCATTTCACATCTTATGTTTGAAAAGCTCCAGCAGACAATTATATATTTACGTGATTGTAGGGGTTGACCTCTTAAGACTTTTTCGAGAAACTCAAGTACTTTGCTTTCCACTTGAAAAGAAGTCCTTGAAAAGGGAAAAAAGGAAAATCTTTAGCCCAGGGATTACGTCCTCCGTTTTGCCACCGCAGCTGCAGCACTCAGCTTGCGAATAAAAACGGCTCAAGTCAGTAGAACAAAGTAGCTGTTGACACAGGTCAAGAGCGCGGGAAATGTTTCCGGTACGCGCGGCAGTTCTTGGCCGGCAGGGGTCCAACGCTGGATGAAAGTCGGCGATTCGAGCAGCTCAAAGAAAGGCTTCCTTGCTGATTGACAAATTGTTTCTCCAAGGTTATAAGGCCAATCGTTTGCCCAATATCAAGGCGAGCAGATAATTACGCGCCAAATATTCTGCAGCACCGCTGACGAGCCGGAGGATGGGGAAAACATGTATGACAAATAGCAACGCTGCATGGGATACCTATCATAATAGAGCACCTGGGAAGACATCTGGTGATTTGCATTGCCCTTGCTAAACAACAAATAGAGAAATGAAAAGTGATAAAAGTTGCTGTAATTAACTTTAAGTTCTGTGGAGTTTATTTCAGTATACAAAGTGGTGTATTGCTCAACTGGCTTTCAATATATGTAGGATAATGACATTGGCATTGTGGTACCTCTGGTTTCCAGAGAAACACATTTGATGAAATGCAATTAAGTGTAGGTTTAAGGATTTTTGCTGCACTACAGGAAGGGCTGCTTCTCCCCTCCAGTATTTGCTGTTAATACCGCCCCTCCACTCCCCTCCTTTATTTGCTGTTAATATAGGTAATCTTTAGCACCCCTGCCGATGGAGACAAAGACGGCCACCTAGAATTGCTAAATCACAATGGGGCAAAGTGGAATCCATCAAGACCGAAAACAATATGCTATGGACACTCAGCTTTACCTGAAAATCTCATAAAAGTGACATTCATTAACTCAAGCTCTGCCTCCGGCAAATGCAGAATTGGATATAAATTACCTACTTAAAGTTCGATCCTGCAAAGAGTGACTGCCTCGTGTTCACCTACAGCTCCAAACAAACAGTCAGGTCAGCCTATCTCTCATGAACATAGATGGCTTCCGCGCAAGCGGACAACCAATGCAAAACCACTTCAATTCACGTTAGATCAAAACCTCAAACCTCATTTTGAAAGAAAGGTTTGTCAAGAAAACCACAACAGGATCATACCAACCTTTCTTTCTTAAAGTGAAAAATGCCCAGACACCAGTTTTGGAACAACAATCTAAGTCCTGATCCTTTCCTATCTGGATGGAGGTCTACTGGATGGTGCCCCTGACACCACTTTGGCACCCCTGAAGCGCATCAAATACCCTACAGCACATCTCATGAACAGCTTGAAGAACTTGCACCACATAAGCACAACGCTGAACAATTATCCTTAAGACTAGTTGCTTCATCAACGAGGCCTTCCGCGCAAGGACATCCCTACATTTCTAGCCATAAAACTATTCAGCTGCACCATGCAAGAGCTAGGACACGGTCATACTGGCGATGAAGTGAACACAGTGAAGGCCCTCTCCATCTCTGCACCCACAATATGGAACAACTTGCCCATCAACATCAGAATTACTCAGACACTCAATAAATTTACAAAGAAATAGAGGACCCTTCTTGTGAAGGAGCAGAACCAACTATGCAGTAGGACTTTCAGATTTCTTACAATGAGGCTGGAAATAGTATGGCATCTATAGGCTTTTGACTGCTATTCAGAGAAAAATTTCTTTGCAACTAGTTTTGCGCAACACAAGTACCGATACGTAAATAAGAATATAATGCGGTAATTTCTCCAAGACTGATTTTCATATTGCCTACTAATAACTATTCTTCCCTGAATATGTGCATTTGTCATGCGAGAAGAGGCTTACACCCACCCACATATGTAAAACTATCCTTAAGTACCATGAAACCATGATAAAAAGCAGTAAGTCATTTACAGACCGGATTACAAGAAAAGAAAAGAGGGACAACGCCAATTGTAAATGGTGCTAGGTTAAAAAATAATCCAGTTATTTAAAGACGTGCTATAAAAACAAATCACAACATTTTGCTCAGGGTTCACAACATTATTCGTGGTGTTTGCTGGGAGCTTTACACGTATTGACCATTGATTTGCACAGTTGTCTATGACATTATAAAAGGATCTGTTGGTCCATTACTGTCATGACTGGCAACATTCAGGTTTTCCACAGTGCAGAGTGTTTATGTTTTTCCCACTAAGACTGTAGATTTATGATAAGGAGTAGGATGGTTTGAAAGTTGGGGTCTTTGTGGGACTGAGTAACAATGAGTGAGTGAGAAAGATTGAAAGACAAAGAAACAAAAAGAATTAAACTGTTAGGGGAAAAAAGGAGTCAGAGAAAGTGAGAGAGACTGAGAATTGTAGAGAATTAGTGAGCGACAGTGAGAGAGTGTGTGTGAACTAAGGGTTTTGAATGCAAAGGTTCCTCGTGTGGAGTTGAAGTCTGACTGCATGCACTCTTGGAAGGAATCACCTGCTACAGAAAACATCTATAATGGTTTCTACTGGGAAGTGTTGGAGGAGCTTCCACCTGCATGAACTCTTGGAAGGGATCATCTGCTACAGAAAACATCTATAATGGTTTCTACAGGGAAGTGTTGGAGGAGCTTCCACAGTGCATTCTTTAAGCATTTACATTATACAAATAAGGGAATGCACATTTACTGGAAAGGAGTACCTGTCTGCATAGAACCACACTGACCCAATGTTAGAAAAATACATTGGTGATTTGTACTGTGTGGGGCCGAGGTAGTGACCTTAACCAGAGGGTGACCACTGGGTGAAATCAGTGCATTAAGCTCAAACAACACCAATTGCCTTCAGCAGTACTAGCCTCCCAAGCTGGATGCAGAGAGGTACTTGAATTGTAGAGCTGTGGACTCCAAGCCAATTGACTGCGGGTGTGGTTCATCAGCAGTTGCAGCCTTCAGGGTGATCAGGGCTTCTGCATCCGTGGTAACTAGGAATCTCTGATTCAGATATTAGCAATGGCAGCACCAGTGTTTTTGGCACATGACAGGATGTCTAACAACATGAAAATGCTAAACACTTCAGGGATGTATGGCGGTACAACGCGTACCGTTACAACGTGTACCTTTACGACGCAGGTTTAACAACGCAAGTCGTTACAACGACTTGCGTTGTGGGGGGCTGGATAGTGAATAGTTTAATTTACTATTCCAACTCCAGTACCCGTGGATAGTAGGGAAGGTGTTAGATAGTAAATTAAACTATTACCTATCCTAGAGCGCCCTCCAGCGAAAGTCGTTGTAATGACTTTCGTTGTTAAACCTGCGTCGTAAAGGTACTTCGTTGTAAAAGTTCCGTTGTAAAGGACGTTCCCCCTTCTCAGTCTTGGTGCAATTCACAGCAAGACCCTCTCAGGGAGACCAGGGATCCCTCCACAATGCAGGTCATACCCGACTTCGCTGTTAATTATCTTCCTCTGGTTGCTCCTCATACTAGAACATGCTGGGCATCTTCTCCACAGCAGTCGCTCTTTACTGCAGGGTCAGACTCACTTCTTCCTTCTCTCAGAATACTGTGTTAGTGGCTCTAGGCAGACCCCAGAGCACCTCCCGCAGAAAGTGCAGATTTCAGATGATGCCCTCTAGGAGACTGGCTGTCATGCAGACAACAGCCCCAGATCATCACATCCGTCCTTTGAATACTCTATAGAGCACTACCTTACTTGGTCTTGATGAATATGGAACTGGAACAAAGTGGGTTGGCTTGGATCTCACGTTAATAAACTTTTGAGACCAGTGATGCGGATCTACTGTCTAAGGTTTTAGAACAGTTGTGGGTTGGCTCACTTTCAAATGGCATCTTTTGGCTACTTCTCGGATACAGCCTTAGGGTGAGGTTATGGCTTTCACATGAGGCAGCAATTGTGCTAGCACCAACCTGGAGTAAAAAACTAAAAAAAGAGCACAGTGAAGTGTGAGATCTCTGCACCTGGCTGTCAATAGCCTTCCTGAAGCAGTCCAGGGACAGCCAAAATGGAGGCCTCTGACTAGAAACGTCCTTCCCTTACACAGAAACTGAAGTCCCTTCCGTCACTCATACCAAATTGCAGTGCTCATGAAGAACTAATAAGCAGCCCGTGCTAATTACTGCCTCATTGAATTTCAATGGGTAGCCTTATCTCCATCCACACTCACTTCGGTGCCTCGGTTTTGATCCTCCAGCCACAGGCATGCAGTCAGGGCCGGACTGGGAACCAAAACCAGCCCTGGCAAAGTGCTCGGCCGGCCCCCCCGGCCCCCGGGCGGGAGGGGGGGGCGAGCGCTTTGCCAGGGCCGCTTTTCAGCCGATTTTGTTACAGGGCCGATTTTGCAGCTATGCTGCAAAACCGGCTCTGCAACAAAAACGGCCCCCAGGGCCCAAAACCGGCCCCCACCCTTGCAGCCGACCGGGGGATTGCCCGGTGCCCACAACGGCCAGTCCGGGCCTGCATGCAGTCAATACAATTGCGCTGTCTAGTGAAGCTGTGTTTAACCTCTAACTTGTGCCATGCTAAACCAGGGGCTATCCAAAATGGATCCTGCAGGTTCCATTAGTCAAACTCTGACTACACACAGAAAGCTACTACCACAACTGTGCTTCATACTCTGCACATAGACACACATGACATGCACACTGAATCTCAGCGCAAGGATCTAGGGGTTCACATAAAAGTTGAACTTTACACAAGAGGGGCCAGTAGACCTCACTCTCCTTGACACAGAGAAAAATATATGGTCACACCAATGAGTAACCAAAAAACAAAAAAAGTATGCTGCCACCATCTCTTTAGGACAGGAGTGCCATGCCCACTATGAAGGCACAGTCTGTGAGCCACCATAGTCTATAGAACAAATTCTGGACCTCGTATTTCTAGGGACAGGCCTAAGCCTCTCCACGCAAGCTAGATTAGCATGGTGCCATGGTTTTCATGTGGGTCAGGCACTCATGGCAGAGCTACATGCAAGTTTACCATGCAAAATACATTCCTGTCCCAACAGCATTTCTTTCTTTTTTTGTGCAATATCGGACACTCCCTATTGTTCATTTGAGGATGAAAATCCAGTGAAGCTAGCCAGAGTACAAACTAAATCAAAGCCTAATTAAATGACATTTTTCTAGGAGGGGGAGAAGGTCAGTGAACAATGCGACCACCTGTATTGTACAGGACAAGACTCATCAGCAAAACATCAATTTGGGAACCAGATCATAACATATTTAATGAAAATTATATCAAAACATTTAATGGAAAATACCTCTCACCGGGCAGATTTTGACTTCTTTCAAAACAGCCTTAGCTCTCTTCCAATTTTAGTCTTTTAAATCAGCGTTGACACATTGTTAATGTGTTTGAAAACACGGAAATTGCCTACTATAAAGTAGAAAGCTTTTTCAGGCGAACAAACAGAAGTGGATTGGTAAACCTTACTTAATCAAATTATTTTGTTTGCGTGGCATCGAATTGCAAGGCAATTTAATTTTAAGCCTTTAGTCCAGAAATTCTTTGTATTGCGAATGATACCAGTCTTGGGAAAGGATTTGCATTAATGTGACATTTAAAAGATAACACCCGCTGAAATGTATTTTCCCTTTGAATCTCACGCAGATTTTTTTTTTCCGGAACTCCGGAGGGCAGGCAAATAGTAAAAGTATTTTAGTCAGTCACTGCTTCAACCAAATCCATAAAGGAAGAACACTTCAGGCGTTCACTAGATTGTAGTCTCAGCACCCGACAGTCGCTCTGCTCTTATAGGCTAAATAATTCCTGCTTTAAAGTATACATATTTCGCCCCAGTATAGAAAGTTAGTACCGGTAACAGGAGCGTGGCAGTACCAGTCTGTACCACCGCCCATCGTCTTTTCTCGCTGCAAAACTAGGTTAAAATTGAGCAGCGCTTACAGACAGTGCTTGGTGCGTCACTGATGGAGGTGGGGTGTCCATTTGATTAGTTGTGTTCTAATTATCAACCAGAAGTCAAATAGTGAAACCTTGCCAGAAGAAAGCCACTTACTAACTAAACTAAGGTTTAAATAGAGTTCTACATTTTTATGAAAAAAGCTATATTCTTCCTTTTAAAACAAGCATTGGCCATGCCAATTGGTTTCGCCATATTGTAGTGTACTTACAAATACAAGTACAATGAATATTTTGAATGGTATGATTTCTGTAATAAGTGACAGATATCGATATTGTATAAAACAACAAAAAATATTTACACAGCATTTTTTTTTTTTGGTAAAGTATGTGACGCACTAACTTTTGTGCAAACATAAACCGTCCTAGTTAGCACTATGGTGGCCAATTATGATATTTTCATAAAAATAAAATAGAGCAAGTAGACATGCGGTGTCGTGTGCAGATTTACTGTGAATGAAATGATATTGGTCCAAGTGCATATAAAGTAGACTAAGTGATTTAGAAAGGATGAAGAGACAGAGCAGCCCTGCCTGCGCATATAAACTTTTTTTTTTTTTTTTTAACAATGAACAGATGGCCTCTAAGGAATGACGGTACCCCCTTGTTCCGCAGTTTTCTCACTCCTACCTTGCCCAAATGCCGAGAGCAGAGCGAACCTGCCTAGTAAACAAGGGAAGGGCGGGACATTCTGGTAGGAACAGGCTTGTGCTTTGGGGAATCGAGTATATTCGCATGTATAGAACGCTGGGTTTTCCACAGAGCAGTCAGGTGATAATTGCTGCGCTTTCATCTGGACAGAGATATTCCGGTTTTATGAAGCTAGAAAGTGGCCAGAAGGGAGGGCTTTTACTTTCTGAAGAATGGTCAGGGACTTGTATTTCTTTAGCAACCACTACATTTTCTTAAAGATCGAATGACATTGTGTGATGCAGATCTAACTTCTAGCATAGCAGATTTAGATTTAAAATGTGCTAGATATACAAAATATGGAATATGCCAGAGCTATGTTCGATACAAATTGTGACTTTGATTCACGAAAGTACCAAATAAAGGGTATAGTAGAGATCTATTCTGTACTAAACCAGGCTAATATGTAAACTATCCAAAATTAAAATACCATTAAACTGTTATGTGGCAATATAGGCCATATGTTGTGTGAACTAGAGATTTCAGACTAGGAAAGGGCTCTCACATCTATGAAGTACAAATTACCACTGCTTCACCCATCCATGTGGACTGGTCTGACAATTTCCTCATTCCCTTCTGTTTTCACCTCTCTCACATTTTAACTCTCAGCCAACTCAAAAGAGCCTCTACGTGGTTCCGCAACACAAAAATCATTGATCTTGAGACTCTATGTGATTCTGCTATGCAGTCTCTTCCTAGTCTAGTCCCCAATACGGATGTCAACGATCTCACTCCCCTTTGCCTCTCAATCCTCGCAGTCGAAATCGACAAGGTTGCTCCACTCCAAAGCAAAAGGAAAAGACCCACCCCATCAGCTCCTTGGTTCAACAAAGCTCTCTATGACGAAAGGAAAAACCTTAGAATCTTAGAGAAGCACTGGAGACAATCTCCATCCACCTCCAACCTCTCTCTTTTACGTTCAGCAAGATCCATATACCACAAACACATCTTCCAGGAAAAAACATCACACTTCAGATCCCTCCTCGATTCAGCTAAAAACAGACCCAAAAAACTTTTCGACCTCATCAAAAACCCAAATTGTTCTCCCTAAACCATCAAGCCTGAGGATGCATCAAAGAAAGTAACTGAGTTCGCTATATTCTTCGATCAAAAGGAAAAATCTCTGGTGGAACAGGTCACCCACCCCACCCCCATCGAGGAGCGAAAATCCTTAGTCACTTGGCAGAACTTTGCAGCCATCTCAGAGGTTGATCTCCTCAAATGCATCCGCGAAACCAAACCCTCCAACCATTCCTCTGACCCCATTCCCAGTGGCATCGCCATTGATTTCTATACTAACACTCTCTCCTACTGGACCAGGCTAATCAATCTCTTCCTCAGTCAAGGATCCCTCCCAAGTGTCCTCAAAACAGGACAGGTTACCCCCCTTCTAAAAAAAACCTCTGCAGATGCAAATGACCTCAATAACTTCCACCCCATCACCAATCTCCCTTTTCTTTCAAAGATCACAGAAAAATGTGTTGCAAAACAACTGTCCCAACACATTATGGACAATAATCTCCTCGACATGTTCCAGTCGGGCTTTATTAAAAAATGCAGCACTGAAACAACCCTGCTGCAAGTGATTTATGATGCGCTGCATATTCTCGATTCAGGGGAATCGTGCCTTCTGATTCTTCTTGACCTCTCTGCAGCTTTTGACACTGTTAATCACAACACCCTCCTTAACATTCTTCAACAGAGAATGGGCGTGGAAGGCACAGTACTCAAATGGTTTGCCTCTTTCCTCACAGAGAGATCCCAAATGATCAAGATTGCAAATAGTCTATCGTCTCCACTGGTGGTTGGTCAAGGCGTCCCTCAAGGTTCTATCCTTGCTCCCACTCTGTTCAATCTCTATCTGGAACCATTAGGGAACCTTCTAAGCAAATCTGGAATCCTCTACCATCTCTTCTGTGGATGACACCCAAATCTACCTCAAGGTGTCTTCACCTCATGATCTCTCACTACTCAGCTCTACTCTCAACACTATTCACAACTGGATGCTAGTTCACCAACTCATTCTCAATCCCTCCAAAACGGAATTCCTCCTCATATCTAGCTCTCTCTCTCCGCCTCCTATTCAAGCCTGGATGGATCAATCAAATCTACTCAACAGTAAACCCATCATTGTGGACTGCGCTAAATCCTTAGGTGTCATACTTGACAAAAGACTCAACCTAATCTCACACATCAACTCCATGGCCAAGAGCGCACGTTATCAACTGCGACTTTTATGGGGGATTCGTTGGTTCTTCCCGGAGAATGACCTAAAAACCTTGGTCCAATCGCTAGTTCTCTCTAGACTTGACTATTGTAATTCTCTTCTGACTGGCCTTCCCAAATCTCACCTCTCCCCCCTCAAATCCGTCCTCCATTCAGCAGCTCTCTTCATTTCAGGGTCCAAACGAAGTGACCACATCACTCCTATCCTGTCTTCTCTCCGATGGCTTCCCATCGAGGCTTCCTCCTTCGCTCCGTGCCATCACCTCCATCCAGATCTTCAAAGCGGACCTCAAATCTTTTATTCCAAAGACACTTTCAGAACTAATTCCCTCCTTCTCAGACCCTGCCAGGAAGTTCTTTAATCATTGTAACTTTGTCACATATGTTTATATTTTTGCTTATACAACCTGTGCTTGCTGTGTTTGAAATGGTGTTCCTTTTGCCTGCGTTGTTTTGATTCGATGGCCTGCTATTGTTCGCCAGGAAGTTCTTTTGTCATTGTAAAATTTGTCATATTTATTCTTACTTTTGCTTGTACAGTCTGTTCATGCTATTTTTGTTTGTTCTATTCCTGCAACAGTTCTCTCATGTAACGTAACTGGTTCTATTGTACAGTGCTCCGACACCTTCGGGTAAAGTCCGTGCTTTATAAAAATGCATTAAATAAATAAATAAAATAAACTCCAGAACCCATAAGGGATATATTATTAAATTAATGTGAGTGGTGGGCATGTGAGTTTGCTATTTGGACAGGTAAAAACTGTTCTTTACAAAGAAAAGAAGTGACAGTGTGCACAGGTGAATGTAGGCTCACTACATTTAGTGGTGACAGAAGACTAACTACAGGCAGCGTGAACCACTGAAACTCTGGCCGGGTGACAACGGAGGGGCCACCACACCAGCCTCTCCCTGCTCCACAGAGCTGCAAGCATTACACATCTCCTACATTAAAACCTGCAGACCTTACTCACAGGTGACAAAGTTTACTGGAACACCTGACAAAACGTGCACGCTTGAGTAATGGTGCTCACACCCAGACCTGCACAAATGGGCGCCCGTTTTGAGAAAGTGCTCCTGTACTGTGTTAATGATAGCAAGCGCTATGCACATGACAACCTAGCATTCTTCAAGCAGATTTACTGGGAAAGGTCAGTGACCAATACATTGACGCTTTATGTGTGGGGGGGGTGGACACGGGGACTGAGCGAGGTCTGTACTCTCCCGTTACTTCCAGGAGGCAGACACAAGATTGTCAACTCAGTGCTGCTACTCGAGGAGCGAAGGTAGGCTAGACCGGTGTGTGGCTGACTTCACCAGCTCTGCCGGGCGTCCTGGGATCTCACTAAGTCCTTCACTATAAAAAGCGAGGCAGGCTGTGTACTGGAGCGTAGAACACGATCGATAAAAAGCAGTTCAATCCTTCAAATTTCAAACTACAATCGGTGTGGAGGGAAAATACGTTCCAATATTAACAAGTGGTTTATTTGTAGTAAAAGAAGGAATCCATGCCTGCTGAGCTCACTGGGACGGCCACAGAAACGGATCTGTTTCCCGTTCACCACAGTCCTAGAACACCAGAAAAGAATGCGCAAACGAATGCCACTGTTTTGTCTCGCATGCGGACGATGTAAGGCATCGTGCGCATGCGAGACAGAGTGTAAACTCACCCACCAATCATCACAAACAAGCATTGAAAATGCAATAAAACTTGTGTTTACACGAGGGATATTGCATTTTCAATGTAAGTGCGGACGTGAAATAAGACACAAACAGGAGGGGGTGCTGGCCCAAGAAGTAACATACTACGGGAGGGAACGGGGAAAGGCAGGGGAATCAAACTGTTTTTTAAGTAATAGGGCCGATAGCCTAGGAAGGAAATACATGACGACATTGGCGTGAGGAGGCGGGCGTAACAATCTAAAATGCAACGGTCTCGCCTTTGCAAAAGTTAGAGCTATTGGCATTGTAAATGACAACATTTTTATTTGTGTCGGTTTTGAAAACAGATAAATAAATGGCATTGTCATTTACAATGCCAATAGCTTAATCTCTTGCCACGCACAAACACACAGCCCCACACACACAAACACAGCCCCACACAGAGAGCCCCCCCACACACACACACAGAACCGCACACACACAGAGCCCCCCACACAGAGCCACCCCCCCACATACACAGAACCACACACACAGAGCCACTCACATGCACACACAGCCCCACACACACACACAGCCCCCCACACACACACAGCCACACACACACACACAGCCACACACACACACAGCCACCCCCCTACACACACACACACAGAACCACACACAGAGAGCCACACACACAGAGAGCCACACACACAGAGAGCCACACACACAGAGAGCCACACACACAGAGAGCCACACACACACAGAGAGGACCACACACAGAGAGGACCACACACAGAGAGGACCACACACAGAGAGGACCACACACAGAGAGGACCACACACAGAGAGGACCACACACAGAGAGGACCACACACAGAGAGGACCACACACAGAGAGGACCACACACAGAGAGGACCACACACAGAGAGGACCACACACAGAGAGGACCACACACAGAGAGGACCACACACAGAGAGGACCACACACAGAGAGGACCACACACAGAGAGGACCACACACACACAGAGCCACACACACACAGAGCCACACACACACAGAGCCACACACACACAGAGCCACACACACACAGAGCCACACACACACAGAGCCACACACACACAGAGCCACACACACACAGAGCCACACACACACAGAGCCACACACACACAAACTCTGACACTCCAAGCCCACTCAAATAAGGAGCATTGACAATCACCTCCAGTACTAGGGGCATTAAAATGGCTCTTCCCGTCATTGTAAAGAGAAGATGGGGACTATAATGCATACAAATGTAGTAGATAAATGTTGCCAGGCCTAATCGCTCACAAACTCTGCAACAGTATATTCATATGTACAGCACCACACCATACTTAGAGCACACCTTCAAAGGTCATCCACCATTTCCCATGTAGGTATAATGCATCCAACACCGTTCACTGTACTTCTGAAACGGTTCCCAGTTGCCAATACATTAATTAATAAATGCATTCCTCATGAAAAGGGACATTTCACCAACATCCTGGCGAGTGTGCTATGGTAGAGGCTGCACACTTGTTTGTGCGGAGGTAAAGCTTACTTATTGAATATATACACTGGACTCCAATGTGCCTTCATAATAGCACCATAAACTTTGAAACGTTCCAATGTGATAAAACTGCTTCCACGCACATGGAGTGATTGTCACAGCAACAATATTAGACACAGTGGTATTCTAAAAAGTCAAAAACTATTTTTTTTGCATGTTTGAAATCTGTGAAAACAAATAAACTGAAAAGGCCCAGTCGCCCTTTTCGTATTTAACCTTGCTCAGGGCAGATTAATTACAGAAATGCCGTGATTGGAATGGAGCTAGTCTCAGCCATGACAATAAAAATCTTAAAACTAAAATATAATACACTATCAAGATGTCTCTGTTTGCAGAATACAAGATGCTTTGTAAATTGCATTTGAAAAGTTCAAATGAAGGGTTACTAGGCCAGCTTTATCGAGACAGTGCAGAGAAAAACGTGGCGCTAGAGTGCAAAAAGTGTGGTATCCCCATGCAGTCTTCGAGGTCCAACCAATTTCTCCCAAAATTGGCATGCAAAGAAACACTTTCCCGAGCACCTGACCGAGCAATGCAGTCAAAGATAAATGACTCTGGATTTTCGTGCACATTTCCGAAATTGAGCTCACCCTTATTTCTTGACTCTTAAAACTGCTCTGCATTTAAAACTGATTAAAGCACGTAGAGCAGCAGTCGCAGCACTTTAGTAACAAAAAACCCTTGTCAGTATTTTGTTCTAGACACTCTTATAGCTCTGCTACTTAGAGATTTAAAGAAAAAGCGCTGCCAACTCGAGGAGATTTTGTGAAGATGTTTCCCTATGAAATGCACTAAATCAGTGGTTTCTGAATATAGTGGGGAAGTGCGCGGTCTTGCTGTATTAACAAGCTTCGACACGTTGAAGCCACTTTGCATTATGTTCCAAGTGATTGCTTGTGGAGCAAAATAAGTGTCGCTTTTAAACAGCAGAGCATGGGCGCGCATTCCGCCACAACGGTTGTCGCTCTTTTCAAGTGCAGACACAGAACTACGCAGATAAACAAGACACTAACTGCAAGTTAAAGTGCACACATTTACACTTGCTCTAAAAAAGCCGGGAGGCCTAAAGTAACTTAACGATGACATGCACATGTCCGAAAGTTACGGTGGTGCCTGCTCCGCCCCACACTAGCGTGGAAAGTTACAGTTCTGTGTACTTCTATGCGCTAGCTTCTCGTCCGTACCGTGCAGGATCATCGTCCACGGAGCCTCCATGCAGACACATCGACACGTTCAAACCCTCGTTGGTCCAGGTGATGACAGCAGCTTTCTGTACACTCGAGGGGCCATGCAAGACATAATATAAGTGTAGATGCCTGAAGCCTCGGCGTCAGCAGGGTCGATACATGTGTGAATGAGTACATGACACGCCTGACACCAAGTGTCATACACCCACCTCAGAAGGGGCTCGGGTGATGCAGGAGCACACGATGGCCTGCCATAGGAGACACAGTGACTACAAGGGCAACGCATCTCTGACACCCGCCGCCTGAGCTGGAGGAGTCCGGACCGCGTACACTGAACTGTTTGGCAGGGAAAATAGTGCAAACAAGAAACAGCAAAACATAAATTAAAACAAGGACAGCATGCTCAACACGGTGGGCTTCTCTTTGTCCTGTTTGGTTTCCTGCTTGTGCTTTCTCTGCCTTCCCCGTGAATTGGCTTGTGTTGCAAACATGAACGTAACTCCTTCAGCATTAAAAGCATTGTATGCGCGCGCATGTGTTGTGGACAGGTCAGGCATAATAGAGTGCGATCTCCCCCAGCCAATCGCAGCACAAAACAAGCATTTATAAATGCAATAGCTCTCGTGTTTACGGGAGACCTATTGTATTGTACATAAAAGTGCATGCCTCGAAGAAGGTACGAATGGGAGCGGGGGGGTGGTGGGCAGAGAAGCCACAGACTACAGGAGGGAACTGTGGGAGGCAGGGGAACAAAAATGTTTTGAAAGTAATGGGGCTGATAGCTATGGAAGGAGAAAAATTACGACATGGCCGCCAGGAGGCGGGATTAAATTGCTGAAAACCAATCAGATTGCAGCATTAAGGATTTCAGCCAATCACAAAGATAGGCAGAAAGTGGGCGGAGCTTCCCCCACTATACTGTATACAGCATCTCTCGCCGAGACAGCGCATGCGCTGCCTAGGCGAAACCTAAAAAGACTTTGGGTTCATGGCACTATATTTCCAGAACATACATTTCACCCTGGGACTCAGCAGCCTGTTTATACATACATACCACATAGCAATACATGCACAAGCAACCTCTTCAGAATAGTTGGGAAATTGGCAAATGTTATAGGCTCATTACAGCCCGTGAGATACTGCTATGTTAAAAAAAAAATATGCATGCTGCAATATGAAATTTACTGATTAAAATCATATTTGCATACAAATACGAATCCTTTGCAATTGAAACAATAATATTGTGATGTGCTGAACTGTGCCCTTCTGGCCTATGCCAAACCAGGCTTCAACTCCTAGGCTTCAACTCCATCTTGTATTTTATGGCAGCTTCAGAATATTCCTTGTGTGTTTATATTTCTCATTGACAGCGTACACAGCAAAATGTGAATTGTTTTTCACAGACAAGGACGGTTTCTCCTGAAGGGCAGAGCAGAATCACCCTGCCTGCTGCGTGTGCAGCCGGTAAACACAAATAAATAAAATGGCATGGCATTGCTATTTTACTTTGCCACCGGCTCGCGCTGTGTACAGCACGAGTGTAAGGGAAGTGGGTGGGGCTGATTCCTGCCCCTGCCAGTGAGCATGTCGGATTGGCCGGCTGTCTTGTGACAGCTAACCCAACATGCGCACTGCAGATCCAGCAATCCTAACACTGTGAAACAGCCAGTGGATTGCTGGCATAGGCCACAAGCCTCGAAATGAGCGCTGGGTTAGCCTGCTCCAACCAATCCTGGAGCTGCTCTCATGCTGAAAACAGCATGAGAGCATGCTGAAAAAAGCATGAGAGCAGCTCCAGGATTAGTTGGATTCGTGTTCCACTAGGCAGGAAGGAACTCCTTTCTTTTCCTGCTCGTAATCACCAGGGTCCCATCGGGAGAGGAGAGAGACACCAGATGGGTGCAGCATATATGGAGAGTTTGTTGATATCGTGCACCCCATATTTTCATGTTGCCAGCCGTCACTACGCACAGAACTCCAGAGGAAGCCTTCCTGCTCATTCATTCTAGTCTGTTCCACTAGAAGTCTTTCCATTGCTTATGTAACCAGATTTGTTTTGACACCTCCAATGACATTCAGTCAGAAGGACTCAACTATTCATCTAGGATTATTGTGGTAGGATAGTGGTATTATATGACATTTTATAATGTTGTGTTTACGGGCTATTTATACAGCACAAAAATAGCTGAAAACCCTGGTACAGAGCTCATAGCAAAGAAGTAGTCATGTGTGATTGGAAGGGTAGCTTGCTTCAAAAGTGAAAGTGACTCTACTGTTAACCCTTTAAGTGCTGCCGTCGGCCAACGGTCGTCACGGGCACTACCTCCCCAGTGCTGCGTGGGACTGCTGGACGTCCAGTTCAGCACTGGATAATGGACAGCGCAGCACTGGGGAGGTTTATTTACGAAGCTCCTAAGGTGTTAATGCATCATGATGTTGTTGTTTTTAAAGAGGATTCCTTCAGCTTTTTTAGGTCGAGCTGGAGAAAGCAATGCGAAGTATTGCGTTCAGCTCGACATCTAATGTTGCCCGCCTCCTGGGAATCTGAGACAGGGGTCGGGCACGCGCGGAGATTGTTGTCTGTGGCGCGCACGTCCAGGCCAGCGCCGTGCACGTCTCCTGCCTCAGATTCCCTGAGGTGTGCAAACACACACATACACACATGCACGCACACACACACATGCACACACAAGCGCAGGCAGGCACACACACACGCAGGCACACACACACGCAGGCACACACACACGCAGGCAGGCACACACGCAGGCAGGCACACACGCAGGCAGGCACACATGCAGGCAGGCACACACACCCCTCCCCCCTTACCTCACCGGGCTCGCACCATCTGGAACACGCCGGGCTTCTCATGGGAGCCCCGCAGAGCACTCGAGCTCCTCTGCCAGGCCAGCACGACGCGGGGCTCTCCCCTTAGGCATGGGAGCCCTGTAGTGCTTTCCGCTCGTCTTCACCCGGGCCCCATCCTGGAACCCGGGACTTCAGCTGCTACATCTCTTTCGCTCCGGGGGTCGCTACTAAAAACGAAACTTAGGAATGGCGCGCATGTGCAGGCAGCCCCCGCCCTCCGGCATAGAGACGGCTCAAGGCGCCGGGTGTCATTCTCAGAAGCGTCTCGGGAGGTGCGGGCTTGAATCGGTGGAACGAACGAATAAAGTAGCGCACTCAAAGAAATAGTGTGACATGTAAATAGTGCAGTTTTTTTTTTTTTTAGCAGAGTTTTATATAGCGCGAACTAGACCCGAACCGAATCAGGTATTAGAGCGCTTTAAATATTTACCAGTTACGTTACATGAGGACACACTTTCATTTTAGGCACAGGGAGATGAAGTGATTTGCCCAGAATCACAGGAGGTTTTGGCGTCGTTACCGAGACTCGAACCCAGATCCCCAGGTCCGAGGTCGAGCGCCCTAGCCGTTAGGCCAACTCCTCTCCCCACTCATATATATTCTCATATAATGTGCACTCCGGGGTATTTACGAAGTATTTTCATAGAAAAGAACATTGAGGCACAGGGAGATAATTATTTGCCAAGTTTAAGGAAAAGGCTCCGAAAAGGTTATTGTAGGTCGCAGCACTCGCCCCCTGCGTTTTTCTGGTCTAAAGTCTGATAATCGTTTGCATCCCACACAGAATGCCACATCTATTTTGCTTCAGCTAAAGGCTATAGTATGCTGCATGCAGAGGTGCAAGAACTAACCCATTGATTGACCTTCCTGGCTGTCTGTAAGGGTTTTGTGGAGTACAGCTCCGTTCATTCACCTGTAACAAAGCAATTTCACTTCACCTTTTGAGTATGTTGTAAAAGGCATGTAACTGTATGAATACAATCTCCTCTAGAGAGGTGCATGCTTACGGCTGTAACCACAGGAAGACTGGCTAGTTTTTTATGCCTGACCCTTTCCCCTTACCTACTGCCACAAAACAAACATATACGTGTCTCATTACAATAAATGAATTTTTAAACAACCTGGGGGGTTTGACTGGAATACTCCAGCCTTCCTGCAAATTCACCTCCGTCTAAATGTTCCCTCAGATGAAGCCTGCGTATGTACTGCTCATCTGATTGGCCAGAGGCATCTAATTACAACTGTGCTAGTCTAGGAATGGGTGGCCGTAGCCGCTCCACAGCTCACCATACATGTCCTTTGGAGCCACTAGTTTCAATCAGTTTGGGCTCAGCTAGAAAGGAAGTGCTGTTTAGAACCTAACCTGGCAGGATACAGAGCCGGACGCAGTTTCTGTAAAAAGAGATGTCTGTCCCAGATACCCTTAGAGCGTCCCCTTGGGGCACGGCTGCGTAAAAACAAGCGCTTTTAAGCTACATTTGAGAATTACCAGCGACATTTCTTCACAAGCAGAAAATATAGGGTGGGATATCCCCCTGCAGTCCCGTCTTTGGTTCCATCCTCACCCTCACACCTCTTCACCCTCACACACCCTCACACCCTCACACCCTCACCCCCCTCTCACCCTCTCACCCTCTCACCCTCACACACCATCACCCTCACACACCCCCACACACACCCTCACTCACCCTCACACCCCCTCACCCACCATCACCCTCACACCCCCCCACACACCCCTCACCCACACCCTCACTCACCCACACCCTCACTCACCCTCACACCCCCTCACCCACACCCTCACTCACCCTCACACCCCCTCACCCACACCCTCACTCACCCTCACACCCCCTCACACCCCCTCACCCATCCTCACACCCCCTCACCCACACCCTCACTCACACCCTCACCCTCACACACCCTCACCCACCATCACCCTCACACACCCTCACCCACACCCTCACCCACACCCCCCCACACACACACCACACACCCCCACACACACACACCCACACACACCCTCACACACCCTCACACACACACCCCCACACCCTCACCCACACACCCCCACACCCACACCACACACCCCCACACACACACACACCCCCTCACACACACCCCCTCACACACACACACCCTCACACACACACCCTCACACACACACCCTCACACACACACCCTCACACACACACCCTCACACACACACCCTCACACACACACCCTCACACACACACCCTCACACACACACCCTCACACACACACCCTCACACACACACACCCTCACACACACACCCTCACACACACCCTCACCCTCACTCACCCTCACTCACCCTTACCCTCATTCACCCTTACCCTCACTCCCACCCCCTCACCCTCACACACCCTCCCTCCCCTCACCCTCACACCCCCTCACACCCCCTCACACACCCTCACTCACCCTCACACCCCCACCCTCACACCTCCTCGCCCTCACACACCCTCACCCTCACACCCCATCACTCACCCTCATACACCCTCACCAGCATAGCATAACAAAACATAGCATAACAAAACACAGCATAGCATAACAAAAAAGCATAGGATAGCAAAACATAGCATATCATAACAAAACAAAGCATAGGATAGCAAAACAAAACCTAGCATAGCAAAACACAAAGCATAGCATAGCATAACAAAACACAACAAAACATAGCATAACAAAACAAAGCTTAGTATAGCATAACAAAACATAGCATAACAAAACGCAACAACACATAGCATAACAAAACATAGCAAAACACAACAAACCATAGCTTAACAAAACACAACAAAACATAGTATAGCAAAACAAAACATAATAGCATAGCAAAACATAGCATACCAAACACAACAAAACATAGCATAACAAAACATAGCATAGCAAAACAAAGCATAGCATAATAAAACACAACGAAAAATAGCATAACAAAACATAGCATAGCATAGCATAATAAAGCATAGCATAGCAAAACATAGCATAGCATAGCATTACAAAACACAGCATCGCATAGCATAACAAATCAAAGCATAGGATAACAAAACATAGCATAGCATATCAAAACAAAACATAGGATAGCAAAAATAAACATAGCATACAGTATCACTCCGCACCACCACAGCATCACTCAGGAGCACCACAACATCACTCAGCGCCACCACAGCATCAATCTGTGCAACCATTCAACAACACCTGGTTCAAATCTATTCTCTCAATGTTTCAAGCTTTATTACAAATGTGAGAAAAAGATGTTAATATTTCACTACTGTTCTTGGATTTTCGGCCCAATAAAATACACTGAACATAATCTTCACAAAAGTTATTTACAAAACTTTAAGCTATTGCCATTATAAATGACAATAACTTTTATTTAAGTAATAATTATTGAAAAAAAATTAAAAGCCATTGTTATTTGTAATATCAATACATGTAAGTCACGTAAATACAACACATGTTGCATTACAAATGCTATACGTGTCACATTTGCGAAAGTTATAACTATTGGCATTGTAAATGACAAAGCTATTAATTTCGCTATTTTCAAAAACAAAACAAATAACAAATTTGTCATTTACAATACCAATAGCTCAAACTTTCCTAATGCAAGACCTATTGCATAGCAAATGCTTGTTCTAAATTGGAGCATGGTTGGGAGAGTACCGATGTCTTCAAGGATCGCACCCGATACCCTAGAGGCATAGATATCGTTCTTCACACCAGTCGTGGCTTGGACACTCCAGGAGTGGTTTCTAGTTTCACGAGATAAAGCCATACAAAACCAACTTCTGTAGGTCATGGTCTTGGAATCTGCATGTTTTGGAGATGACACCCTTAACTACTGATATCTGTTGTGATCCTTGAGGTATCCTCTCAAGCATGCAGTTAGCAGACAATCAACTCTACGCTACCATTATCCTTTCTAAACTTAAAAAGACAAATGAAAACTGGGTGATAAACTGCAACCCAAAAATGCAAGAAGGCGCCACCCTAAAGCATTGTTAAAAGAAGTACGCTAAAACACGTACTACCTTATCAAATATACCTCCGTTTTAACAATGCTCTACTAATATTGTGAAGAAAGAAAACCATGCAGTCAATGTTTCAACACTATTGCATGCCTATTGGCAGTGATGTAAATGTAAAGAGATAATTTCACATGGTTCAATAGTAACTTGCCACCTTAATTAGGTGCAAACTCGCCTCCATTATTCATAGTCTTCTTGCAATGTCTGTTAAGGGATGTATGTGAGAGAGTATGTCTCATCAAATGCTTTTTCCCTAATTTCATCATAGCAAGTTATTATTATTTATTTCAATTAATTGTCCCTATTAGCCCGTAAAGGTTTCAGCTCATACACCACCGATCACTTACATAGCTCCTCTTTATGTAGCAAATTATCACCTTACGTGAGAAGTGCAAAGCAAAGACAACATAGCGTGGTGTGTGGGTATAACACCTTTTTGTGCCCTAACAGCAGTAGTCAAAATAAATAAGTGCAATGGAAAAGAGCGAGGGTAAAACTGCTCAAGCACTTGCATGAAGTTGAAGTTCCGGTGGGCCCTATGTTCCATGTGCTTATCCAGTAGGCGCCCTGTCATCTACTTATTTTGACGACTTCTGGTTGTGGTTGACCATACTCAACCCAGTGTGTCAAATAGGGCAATTTTCATAATTGGCATGCTGCGCTCTCATGGTGAAGTAGTCGATCTGCGGACTGAGCTGTAAATTAAAAGCCACTCTTCTCTGTCCAGTGTGCTTTATAGGCCGGGCCACTGGAATTATGTGGCAGGAGTGGTCTAAATTATGCAGCAGTGTACACTACATTGTGCATAAAGTAAAGGCAAATTATGCTGCATTATGCGGCACATTTTGGGATAGCACTACTTAGTTTTTTGGGATTTTTTACACTTTTTAATATGGTCTGTGCCTAGGTTGCATCTCATGAGTACCAGGTTAACAAATCTCGAATAAGCAACAGGACCAGTCACAGGGGCGTAACACAGGCCCCCGCAGCCCACGCGGTGCGGAGGGGCCCCTAGCTCCAAGGGGCCCCATCGGCCCTGCACTCTGGCCGGAGAACTCCCGATTGAGTCCGCGGGGGCCCCCCTAAGTACTGTGAAGGGAGGCGCCCTCACTTTTCGTTACGCCAGTGACCAGTCAACCTTTGCACCGGGCCTTCCAATATGCAGCAGCACTTGTTGCTGCATGTTTAGTAACTTTCGAACTGTTTGAAATAGAAACATTGTTTTTGTTATCATCTGCAGATGGCAGAATATGTGGAAAAATGCTGCAAATCCATAAGTATGAGAAAAACATTGTGGCCGCACAATCGCATAATTCTAGTGGCCCCATTAATAGACTTTGGCAGTTGATATAGATTACGTGATGCAGATTCTTCCCTTTGCTTGGCACAGTATTCCTCTTGTGTTGGGTAGCATTTTAGCTGTGCCCCACTCTGCCATGGGTGTTATTTACACAGCATGAGCAAGATTATTTGAATTACCAAAGCATCCTAACTCAATTTGTGGGTACCACTTACTGCTTGTTAGAGGACTCAGATTAAACAGCTTTACTCAGTATGCACGGAATGGGTATTATTATGCGAGTCTAAGCTGTCTTGGCTACAGGGAGAACATATTAATTAATTTCGAGTGCCACTGCAACAATTTGCCTACTTGGTATTTTAGATTTATTGTTTAGTGTTTTATGCCAGCCCGAGTTTGTCTTTAAGGAATACGGTGGGGCAGAAGAAATGGAAATGATGGACCAGCACAGACATTAAAAGAGGGAACACGCCTTTGTGAGTAAAAAAAGAAGTACTGAGAATAGAATGATCCTCCCTAAAATAATTATATTTCTTTATGTACTTATACATGTGTTATTTACTATGTGAGAACCTAGCCAAGAGGCAGCGGAGCCTATTGTTGTAATCAGGTTTTGCGTATCTGGACAGCAGGTACAGAAAGCAGGAACATTAAAGGCAAGGAGAAGTAGAAATGTGAAGGATGCATCAGCAAAGGAAGGACAGGTAAAATTGATGTAGAGTGACAATGAGAGGGTCAGTGCACAACAGACAGGTTGAACCCACATGGCGAACCCATTACCCTACCTCTGGATAGACCTTTTCATTCAACATATTCATAAACAGTAATCATACAAACTGGGCAACAAACAAGCAGCCAGTGTATGCTACCTTCATGTATGTCAGCTAGTAAAACATTTCTTTCTTTCACCCTACCACTCTTTGGGCTCTCATGTTGGGTCCCAGTAACTAGAAGCACCTGAAAATCCTTCTAGGTGCCATTCCCAGATAAGACTTCGGAGAGCCAGCTTCCAAGGAACTAGCTAGATATTTCCCTCCTACCCCTAATGAAAAACCCGGGTCACTCAAGATAAATCCTCTCCTATAGTTTTCTGAACTTACAAGCTGAGGCAATTCTGCTCCACCTGAGCTTGATATATTCACTTCTAGCCTTGGATCATCCCAGCATTTTTCTGACCTCACCTTCAACCAGTCCCATCTATGCATCCACTTTCTGTAACGTTTTATTTATTCTGTCCAATTTGGCCTTCCTTTTGGAGTATTGGTCTATCCTCTGGAGCATGGGCAACATTTCACATTTTGATCAAGAGAGATCTATAAAAGAACCCGCCGCCCAAAGAGGGAATATCTAACTGCTCTCCTGTGAGTGATAAACTCTGGTCTCTTGGTCTCCACTTGCTCTCTGGGACATGGAGTCATGTTCCCTTGTAGATGTCTTTGTTCCACAGAGTGATTGTAAACCTAGCTTCTAAGATACAATTTCAGCAAAGTACGTCACTAGGGCTATTCACTGTTTCACAACCTTAGTATACTTCCTAGACACATGAAGGAATCTTTCTGCCCTCTCTCACATTTCACACATTGCAAAGATTTGGCATCACAGATTTTATATTCCAGAAATGGTAGGGGATATGATCACTAAGCACATTTGCAGTAGAGTAACTTAAACCAGATTTTCCAAAAACATTGAGGAAATTAATAAATGTACTTGTTTAAAGGGCACTACATCACAATACATTAACCATCCACATATGTGCTTACTCATTGATTTATTCTGGTCTTAGATGTTGCACAGCGCTCTGCTGCCTTTTGAAGAGGTTCACACTGTAGAAATAGCACATATCTACTGTGTGCTAAGTCACCCAGTGACCCCTCCCATTCTGCTAAAAATGCATCTAGAGGACACCACAATAAAGCCTAATGCAGCATCAACACTGTCCCAGCATTAATCTTCACTGTTTCAGTATTTAGTTAATGGATGGTTGACCGATCCTTAAGAGGCGCTACCCACCACGAAAGGTTCTACTGCACCCATAACAGTGAATACCAGCAATTGTCTATCTGTTAGGGATCTGCCCACAGAACGAAGTACAATTAATAAAACTATAACTTGCATATAATTGTCCTAGCACTTCCCCGAGTTCTCTCAGAATGTATGCATGCCTACACTGGGGAGAGCACAATAACAACCTAGAGATAACTTGTTCTGTCTCTATTTGGGCCCCTTTTCTCCCTCTCTCCTTGCACTAAGACAACCACGTCTGATAGCCTTGCTCTGTAAATGAAAAGAGGTAATTCCAAATTGTACATGTGTTAACAACCTGCTACATTTAATGCATTATGTCATACCTCCTGTATCATTTTTACATTACCCTGTAGTCTCAAGTTTTACTTTCACCTCATTACATCTGGTACATGCAGTAATGTATTGGTGCTTAAAACTTAAAAACAGCATTCTCTGATGAGCTCTTTCACAACAATGATCGCGCAAGATCCAGTTGTATTGCTTCAAAATATTTCTTAAAATCAAGAACCATCTTACACTAACTGTAGCATCCCCAGGGCTATATTTACCTCTCCAGTGATCCAAAATAAACAAGTCAATAATTGATCTAACGTACAAAACAAAATGAAGAACAGATCACCTAAAATTTCACAGGAGCCACGGTATCATAAAAACCTTTGAGAAGGCTACAGCCAAAAGGTAGCTGGAGAAGTCACTTTGAGAAGTTTCAACAAAGGCCTTCTGTCAGGCCAAAGTTAAAACGCCCAAGAGTGAAGAAATGTCCCAAACCATTTGTACACCGTGCACAAACTACATCATCAAGACTACCATCAGATAAGCTGTGACCTGGCTGCTGGAGAGGCACTGGAATTCTCTTCAGTCTATTCAAGGTTGAGCAATACAGATTTATGCTGGGGAGCTTATTTTGCCAAGATAGTTGATTTCCAGACAAAGCAGAGTTTTGGGGTGCTTCATGAACATCACAAAAACGTCATGATCAGGTTTAATGAAAAACTGGGAAAGAATGGCAAGCCCTGACAAAAACATTTGCAGACAGTCTGTGAACCCACATGAACAATTCTCGGTGCTTAGTACAGCATTGAACTTGTGGCAGCGCTATATGTGTATTGAACTTGTGAAAGCATTAGATGTATAATCAGTCAATATACATTTTCAATACATTTGTATATTGTAAATTCACTATCGATTACACATTGTTTCAGTAAACATAACATTTTCAAAAATCATATTTTTCCTATAGCCAGGATTCAAACTCTGTAGTAGCAATGTTTTTTTTAATTCTTTTTATTAACACACAACAAAAATTAAATACAAATGCATCGGGTGACAATCACTTAACAGCCGATGATACCATTTCCAGTTACACAAAACGTATTGTAGTAGCAATGTTTAATGTAATGTTTAATGCTATATATTAAATATAGTTGGTAATGTATTGTAAGGTTGCCTTTAGGGACATTTCTAAATGTAACATACGTAAATATTATGAGACTTCTTAATCTTTCTTTTTGATTGCTGCATATAAGTGTATGACAAAAGTAAGTTTCAGAATAATATGGCTGTATGCAGTAACTCTACGGTCCGGTGTGTGTTGTCAGTTCTGACATTAGTATGGCAGTGGCAGCTGTTAGGGAACGCGGTGGCGGGGCGACAGGGGGACTTACCTGCTAGTTGCCAGTCACCAGCCACTGCCTTTGTCCTCGCAGTTCTTTTGGCTCCCGGCAGCACTCGGGCTCCCGGACTCCCCAAGCCAATCACAACGCTGCTGTCACCAACCAGGATTACAGCATGACAGCAGGGTTGTGATTAGTCTGGGCGCCGTGGTTCAGCGCTCAGACGGAGCAGGAGCCTGTGCATGTTCTCCACCCAGGCAGCGCAATACAGCCGGGTGGAGGGCATGCTTAGTGTGCATAACTAGAACCCCCAATGGGCTAAAGACTCAATTATGGTTGGGTGTTTTTTGGAGAGCCTTAACCTGGAAACTAATATATCCAAAACCTTTATAATGGCTTGCGGCCCTAAGAATGTGAAGACCCAAGCACCTCTTATTAAGGCTAAGCACATTGAGAGTGTACAGTCTTTCCCTTATTGAAGCATCACTTTTGATGAAAACCTTGGTTGGACATCATTCATGGTCAATAGGAATGCTAGTTTTTCACGTGCTATTGGTTCCATTTTTAATGTCTCAACATGTATTAGAAATGAACCTATTAGTATGCTTAATGAGATTTAGAAGCGTAGGTGCAACCCAGTTATAACATATGGTGCTGGGATTTTGGGCTGCTGCAACACAAGCAACTCACAGGTTGAAGAAAACTGGGTATAACGTAGGCAACTTGGAGCTCTCCTTCCCAGTAGTAGAGATATTATGCTACATGGGGAGCTTGGTTTAGATTACGCAGAATACAGTGGCGTAATGAAACTTGAGCCCCCCTTTCAAAGTAGATTGATGGGCCCCCCTCCAAACTCACTCAGGAGCTCTCAGGCCAGGGTACTGAGCTGAGGGGGCCCCTGAAGCTCGCCCACCAGCACTGCAAGGCCTGCAGGAGCCTTTGTTCCGCCACTGGCAGAATATTGTATTAAACTATCCCCCCCTAATACTTTGGTGCTCTATTTAGAGTAATGCTCAGGTCTCCCTCAGTAGAGACGTGACCGAAGACTGCCTTGCATGTGCCAGGGGACCCCTCTTTACTATGGATAAAGTGCATACAGTCTAATCTCTTTAGCCTTAGAAGACCAACATCTTCTTCAATTTAACCTCCGTTAAGGAGGAGGATAAGAGGTGGGTGAAAGACTTTGATGTTGAAGCAGGCCATGGACAGAATTGGCTTTATCCACCTCATATTCATTCAGAAGTTATGTGGCAACTCAAAAGTACCCTGGGATCAAACCATATTTGGAGTGGGTTAGCTATCTGTGGGAGAGTTCAATCTAACTAGATTTCAACTGGGCTCGTTGGAAATTGAGATTCCTTTTGGTCAGTATGATACCACCATTAGTCACTGCCCTTGCGATGAAGCATCTGATCAAACCTTGTTGCACTTTGTGTTTTTGCAAGTATTATATAGAACTGTACATGGGCCTACATATCCCTGAGGTCCATGAGGCAAAGATTAAAAACTGCAGCACCATGCTTTTTTATTTGCACTCACTATGGACACCGGAAATATGCTTTAGAGTGGGCTTATTTTTTAAATTACCTGTTAAACTTCGCAATTCAATGCTGTTTTAAATAGGTCTTAAATAATTGTTATCATTTATATTTTTAGGACATGAATTATGTGTTTCATTTTATGGTGGTTTTAATCAAGTTTGTACTGCACGTTCGATTATTTTTGCGTTTGTATGCTCTTTTATGGCCATTTGTTTTGATCGAAATAAAGATTTAAAAAAAAAAGTCCCTGTGTCATTATCCTATTGTCATGGTGAATCCGTTTTGCTACACCTATGTTACTGTCTCCATGTCCCTTTGTGCCTTCACGTCCCTTTGTCCCCACGTCTCATTCCCAACACCCCACAGCTTGTAGTCCACTATCCCTGTCCCTTTGACAGTGTGTGTTTTTTAGGTCTCGTGACCTATCAATGCGCATGCGCATTGAGAGAAGCGAGACTATAGGGCTTTAAACAAAGCTTAACTAACTGTGACGATTTGGTGCTGTGCCCGTGCGCTTTTAGGTCAATGCGCAAGCGCATTGACCTAAACTGCGCGTGCACAGCATCAAATCGCCAGCCATCTGTTCCCCAGCTTGGATCTCCTGGCTGCTCCTCCCCTAATTATCCGCACATCAAAGGCTGCTCCCGCCCCCTGCTTCACACTTCAAACGAATGCTACCGAGAGCATTTCCCGGCCGGCCGCTTTTAATTATATTTCGCAAGCAGTTCCCCCTCCTCCCTCTCCTCCCTCTCCTGACTTTCTCCTGCCTGCCACACCAATCCAAACTGAGGCGCTGCTGCTCCAGTCCCTGTATTACTCCCACTCATCTATGATTAGGAATAAAAGACTGTCGGTTAAAAACAGTTTCAAGATAAAAATGGTTTCCCATTACTTTTGCAGAATGTTCTGCATTTCCTAAACCGCCTCCAACTCTCCGACTTTCACATGCACATACCACTTTGCTGATACTGACCGAGACATGCGCTTTATAAGCAGGAAATAGAATTCTACAGGAAACAATACTACCGAAGACCATTCGAGGGTGTGAGCTCAATGCCACCTGAAGAGTACGTACAATTATTATACTTAAAGTTCAGTCAACTACCCTTGATGCACGGACAACCTTTGAAGAAAGTGAAAAGCATGTACCCTCACCCTCACTCACTCTCAACCCCTCACCCTCCCTCACCCTCAACTCCTCACCCTCACTCACCCTCAACCCCTCACCCTCACTCACACTCACCCTCACCCTCACTCACCCTCACCCTCACCCTCACCCTCACCCTCACCCACCCTCACCCACCCTCACTCACCCTCACCCTCACCCTCACTCACCCTCACTCACCCTCACCCACCCTCACTCACCCTCACTCACCCTCACCCTCACTCACCCTCACCCTCACCCTCACTCACCCTCACCCACCCTCAACCCCTCACCCTCACTCACCCTCAACCCCTCACCCTCAACCCCTCACCCTCACTCACCCTCAACCCCTCACCCTCAACCCCTCACTCACTCTCACTCACCCTCATTCACCCTCAACCTCACTCACCCTCATTCACCCTCAACCCCTCACCCTCACCCACCCTCAACCCCTCACCCTCACTCACCCTCACTCACCCTCACTCACCCTCAACCCCTCACCCACCCTCACCCTCACTCACCCTCAACCCCTCACCCTCACTCACCCTCACCCTCACTCACCCTCACCCTCACTCACCCTCACTCACCCTCAACCCCTCACCCTCAACCCCTCACCCTCAACCCCTCACCCTCACTCACCCTCAACCCCTCACCCTCACTCACCCTCAACCCCTCACCCTCAACCCCTCACTCACCCTCACTCTCACTCACCCTCACTCACCCTCAACCCCTCACCCTCACCCACCAACCCCTCACCCTCACTCACCCTCACCCTCACCCTCACTCACCCTCAACCCCTCACCCTCACTCACCCTCAACCCCCACTCACCCTCAACCCCTCACCCTCACTCACCCTCAACCCCTCACCCTCACTCACCCTCAACCCCTCACCCTCACTCACCCTCACTCACTCACCCTCACCCACCCTCACCCTCACTCACCCTCAACCCCTCACCCTCACTCACCCTCACTCACCCTCAACCCCTCACCCTCACCCACCCTCACCCTCACTCACCCTCAACCCCTCACCCTCACTCACCCTCACTCACCCTCAACCCCTCACCCTCACCCACCCTCACCCACCCTCACCCTCAACCCCTCACCCTCACTCAGCCTCAACCCCTCACCCTCACCCTCACCCACCCTCAACCCCTCACCCTCAACCCCTCACTCACCCTCACCCTCACTCACCCTCACCCTCACTCACCCTCACCCTCACTCACCCTCACCCTCACTCACCCTCACCCTCACTCACCCACCCTCACCCTCACGCTCACTCACCCTCAACCCCTCACCCTCACTCACCCTCAACCCCTCACCCTCACTCACCCTCAACCCCTCACCCTCACTCACCCTCAACCCCTCACCCTCACTCACCCTCACCCTCAACCCCAACCCCTCACCCTCACTCACCCTCAACCCCTCACCCTCACTCACCCTCAACCCCTCACCCCCACTCACCCTCACTCACCCTCAACCCCTCACCCTCACTCACCCTCAACCCTCACTCACCCTCACCCTCACCCACCCTCAACCCCTCACTCACCCTCACCCTCACTCACCCTCACCCTCACTCACCCTCACCCTCACTCACCCTCACCCTCACTCACCCTCACCCTCACTCACCCACCCTCACCCTCACGCTCACTCACCCTCAACCCCTCACCCTCACTCACCCTCAACCCCTCACCCTCACTCACCCTCAACCCCTCACCCTCACTCACCCTCAACCCCTCACCCTCACTCACCCTCACCCTCAACCCCAACCCCTCACCCTCACTCACCCTCAACCCCTCACCCTCACTCACCCTCAACCCCTCACCCTCACTCACCCTCACCCTCAACCCCAACCCCTCACCCTCACTCACCCTCAACCCCTCACCCTCACTCACCCTCAACCCCTCACCCCCACTCACCCTCACCCACCCTCAACCCCTCACCCTCACTCACCCTCAACCCCTCACCCTCAACCCCTCACTCACTCTCACTCACCCTCATTCACCCTCAACCTCACTCACCCTCATTCACCCTCAACCCCTCACCCTCACCCACCCTCAACCCCTCACCCTCACTCACCCTCACTCACCCTCAACCCCTCACCCACCCTCACCCTCACTCACCCTCACCCCTCACCCTCACTCACCCTCACCCTCACTCACCCTCACCCTCACTCACCCTCACTCACCCTCACCCCTCACCCTCAACCCCTCACCCTCAACCCCTCACCCTCACTCACCCTCAACCCCTCACCCTCACTCACCCTCAACCCCTCACCCTCAACCCCTCACTCACCCTCACTCTCACTCACCCTCACTCACCCTCAACCCCTCACCCTCACCCACCAACCCCTCACCCTCACTCACCCTCACCCTCACCCTCACTCACCCTCAACCCCTCACCCTCACTCACCCTCAACCCCCACTCACCCTCAACCCCTCACCCTCACTCACCCTCAACCCCTCACCCTCACTCACCCTCAACCCCTCACCCTCACTCACCCTCACTCACTCACCCTCACCCACCCTCACCCTCACTCACCCTCAACCCCTCACCCTCACTCACCCTCACTCACCCTCAACCCCTCACCCTCACCCACCCTCACCCTCACTCACCCTCAACCCCTCACCCTCACTCACCCTCACTCACCCTCAACCCCTCACCCTCACCCACCCTCACCCTCACTCACCCTCAACCCCTCACCCTCACTCACCCTCACTCACCCTCAACCCCTCACCCTCACCCACCCTCACCCACCCTCACCCTCAACCCCTCACCCTCACTCAGCCTCAACCCCTCACCCTCACCCTCACCCACCCTCAACCCCTCACCCTCAACCCCTCACTCACCCTCACCCTCACTCACCCTCACCCTCACTCACCCTCACCCTCACTCACCCTCACCCTCACTCACCCTCACCCTCACTCACCCACCCTCACCCTCACGCTCACTCACCCTCAACCCCTCACCCTCACTCACCCTCAACCCCTCACCCTCACTCACCCTCAACCCCTCACCCTCACTCACCCTCAACCCCTCACCCTCACTCACCCTCACCCTCAACCCCAACCCCTCACCCTCACTCACCCTCAACCCCTCACCCTCACTCACCCTCACCCCTCACCCCCACTCACCCTCACTCACCCTCAACCCCTCACCCTCACTCACCCTCAACCCTCACTCACCCTCACCCTCACCCACCCTCACCCTCACTCACCCACCCTCACCCTCACTCACCCTCACCCACCCTCACCCTCCCTCTCACCCTCACCCACCCTCACTCACCCTCACCCACCCTCACCCTCACTCACACCCTCACCCTCACCCTCACTCACCCTCACCCTCACTCACCCTCACTCACCCCTCACCCTCACTCACCCCTCACCCTCACTCACCCTCACTCACCCTCAACCCCTCACCCTCACTCACCCTCAACCCCTCACCCTCACTCAACCCCTCACCCTCACTCAACCCCTCACCCTCACTCACCCTCAACCCCTCACCCTCAACCCCTCACTCACCCTCAACCCCTCACCTCACTCACCCTCAACCCAACACCCTCACTCACCCTCACCCACCCTCAACCCCTCACCCTCACTCACCCTCACTCACCCTCACCCTCACCCTCACTCACCCTCACTCACCCTCAACCCCTCACCCTCACCCTCACTCACCCTCAACCCCTCACCCACCCTCAACCCCTCACTCACCCTCAACCCTCACTCACCCTCAACCCCTCACCCTCACTCACCCTCAACCCCTCACCCTCACTCACCCTCACCCACCCTCACTCACCCTCAACCCCTCACCCTCACTCAACCCCTCACCCTCACTCAACCCCTCACCCTCACTCAACCCCTCACCCTCACTCACCCTCACCCCTCACCCTCACTCAACCCCTCACCCTCACTCACCCTCAACCCCTCACCCTCAACCCCTCACTCACCCTCACTCACCCTCACTCACCCTCAACCCCTCACCCTCACTCACCCTCAACCCCTCACCCTCACTCACCCTCAACCCCTCACCCTCACTCACCCTCACCCTCACTCACCCTCAACCCCTCACCCTCACCCCCTCACCCTCACTCACCCTCAACCCCTCACTCACCCTCAACCCCTCACCCTCAACCCCTCACCCTCAACCCCTCACCCTCACGCACCCTCAACCCCTCACCCTCAACCCCTCACCCTCACCCTCTCACCCTCACCCCTCAACCCCTCACCCACCCTCACCCACCCTCAACCCCTCACCCTCACCCCCTCACCCTCACTCACCCTCACCCACCCTCAACCCCTCACCCTCACCCCCTCACCCTCACTCACCCTCACCCACCCTCAACCCCTCACCCTCACCCCCCTCACCCTCACTCACCCTCACCCACCCTCAACCCCTCACCCTCACCCCCTCACCCTCACTCACCCTCACCCACCCTCAACCCCTCACCCTCACCCCCTCACCCTCACCCTCACTCACCCTCACTCACCCTCACTCACCCTCACCCTCACTCACCCTCACTCACCCTCACTCACCCTCAACCCCTCACCCTCACTCACCCTCAACCCCTCACCCTCAACCCCTCACTCACCCTCACTCTCACTCACCCTCACTCACCCTCAACCCCTCACCCTCACTCACCCTCAACCCCTCACCCTCACTCACCCTCAACCCCTCACCCTCACTCACCCTCAACCCCTCACCCTCACTCACCCTCAACCCCTCACTCACCCTCAACCCCTCACTCACCCTCAACCCCTCAACCCCTCACCCTCACCCACCCTCACTCACCCTCACTCACCCTCACCCTCACTCACCCTCACCCTCACGCTCACTCACCCTCAACCCCTCACTCACCCTCAACCCCTCACCCTCACTCACCCTCACCCTCACTCACCCTCACCCTCACTCACCCTCACCCTCACTCACTCTCAACCCCTCACCCTCAACCCCTCACTCACCCTCAACCCCTCACCCTCACTCACCCTCAACCCCTCACCCTCAACCCCTCACCCTCAACCCCTCACCCTCAACCCCTCACCCTCAACCCCTCACCCTCACCCTCACAACACATATTGTGTTACAATAGGTGTCACATTTGCGAAAGATAAAATTATTGGCATTGTAAATAACAAAGCTATTAATTTCGCTATTTTCAAAACAAGCACATAAATAAAAAATGTGTCCTTTACAATACCAATAGCTCAAACTTTCCTAATGCGAGACCTATTGCATTGCTGTGCTTCTCTCCCCTGCTGCACTCTCCTGCTCTCTAGAGATGTGGCCTAACGACCAGAGCTGCCATCTAAGTCACGTAAATACAAAACATGTTGCATTCCAAATGCTATAGGTGTCACATTCGCGAAAGTTATAACTATTGGCATTGTAAATGACAAAGCCATCAATTTAGCAATTTTAAAAACCAACAAATAAATAAAATATGTCATTTACAAGACCAATAACTCCAACTTTTCTAATGCGAGACCTATTGCATTTCCAATGCTTGTTTTATGTGGGTCCCGATCCTGTTACCATAACTGTGCCACGTTTCCAAACTCAGAGTCTCTGTGTCATGTTACTAAGTCAAAGTCCAAAGGTCAGAGTCTCAGTCAATTTCTGTGCCCCACTGTCAGTGTCCCTATTACAGCTTCAGCGTTCCCGATGTCAGGTTGGAACACACTAACAAAGCTATTATGGAAGCTTATAAGGCTGTACTCCACAGAGGAATGCTCTCCTTTGGGACAGTATGCCACCAACCGAGCACAAAGATGAGTTAGCAAAGGTGCACGCTGCTGTTGGGCCACTCAAAATATACAGTAATATAAGACCAAATTATGGAACAGGGAGGACGAAATTGTGTGCCAAGAACAGGCGATTTATTGAGCATAATGCAGCACATTCCATAGCATTTTAATTTCATTATTTTGTAATTTTAACAAACGTGAATTCTGTCTAGGCAAATGTTTCACGTAATTAGCAGAAGTTTAATTTTCATCTATCTATAGGAATCAGCAATAACAAGCATTGGCATAGCCAATAGGTCTCGCTTGTGGGACCTTATAAGTATTTAGTTTTGCAGCACAATATCCTAAATACTTATAAGGTCCCACAAGCGAGACCTATTGGCTATGCCAATGCTTGTTTATTATTCCTAAGTGAGCCTGCTTTTTAAAAAATATAGCCCTGACCTCTCTGCCTGTCTGGGGTTGCAGACCCGTTGCAGATGCAATACGGATGATTTGGTGCAGTTTTCAAGGTCATCTGATCTTGTCTGAGAGCACCGAAAAAGTCTGAGAGAAGCCTGAAAGCAGCCTAGCGGTTAAATGGCATTGGAAAAGAATATCTGAAGTTTTATTCAAGCGGCGCTCAAAAGGTATGTTGAAACCGACTGACAAACTGACAACCCGACAGCCAAAAGTATGAAGTCGGTTTGAGGGGCTTTGTTGAGATTACGAAGAAGAACTATGAACTGCGAACTTCGGTGTCAGCTGGCTGTCTGCTGCTTGGTCTGAAGTTGTGCGGAGAAAAGCACTGAGCAGTTGGGTTACGAACTTTGGTGCATTCAAAACACTCAAAGAGTCAAGTGACCACGCTTGCCCTGCAGCGTGTATTAGCATATACAAAGTATGTAAAAACATCTGATGCTCGTATTGATGTCGTTCACGGCGGTTGTGCAGTGGAGCAGTTAAGCTAGAGACGGCTCGCCCACACTACTGGTATCGGAAGGTAGAGGTCGGCCTGTGACCTATGGAGCTCTTGTATGGTGTGTGTGAAAACGGGAGATTTTTCGTTAACCATCAGGGGGTCGATGCTGAACTGAGACAGGAAAAAGTCTGAGAGAATCGGATTGTAAAACAAGCCTGTCCTTCTGCCACTAATGCACGCCTGCTGCGAGTCGCTTTTAAGTCCGGCGTTTTTTAAAGTATTCTGTTTGAGAAGGGGCCGCTTGCCTTAATTATAAAAAAACAAACACAATGACGTTAAGGAGACAGCTAGAGAAGGGTAGAAGGGAAAAGTAACAAGAGTAGGGTTGCGAAGGAAAGAGCATGGAGAAGGAAAGTCAGGAGGCAAGAGAGGGAGGGAAATGAAGAAAGAGTGGGAAAAGAAAGAGATGAGGCGCGAGAAAGAGGGATAAACTCAAGAAAAAACGTGGGAGTGCGAGAGATAGAAATGGATGCAGTTAATAGCTGTACGTGGGGAAGCACGGGAGGGAATATTGTTGATAGAAGAGAGAATGCAGAGCGCACGCTGGGCGAAGCCCTTTGATGTGCTGTGAGCGGCCGGGAATGAATGATTACGGGAGGAGAAGCGGGAAACTGAAAGTACGGCCGGCCTGCGGCCGGCCATGAATAATTAGGGGAGGAGAAGCCCTGGCCGTGAATGCGCGTGCATGTTGCTCACGTGGTTCACATGAACTGCATGAAAACGCCATGAAAACGCCAGCAAAAAGCTGGTGGTTTCATGATGTTTTCGCCACTTGAATTCTCGCTCCGCTCGATGCGCATGCGCGCATCGATAGGTCGCGAGACCTAAAAATGGGACTACTTAACAATTGCAAGGGGTCTACCACTGCATAACACCATGAGTGGTCCTTATTGTATTACGTTTTGATCTATTTGGGCTACAAACTTTTTTTGGTTGAAATCTACAAATTATGAGGCAGATGGTGGATTATGTGACAAACACTGTAAATCCCTAATCATGCAGAAAAAACTGCTGCATCCCAAGGTCACTGGCCCCTACTATACTGCATAAATAGAATTAAAAAAAATATGAAAATGTAATGCTGCTTAAAAATTTTTAACCTATACATAAGTTACAATTCGCCCATTACATCTGGAGAAATGCGGCATCTGCCACAATATTTAAAAGATGTAACCCGGCAGCATGGTATTACCAAGTATTGACAAAGCCAGAAAGTCTGGTACTGTCTGCCAACCTACTCGTTTGGTCAATGATTGTTTTTCCATAGTTTTTGTAAAACATAGTTCTGGGAGCGGTCATGCCCTTTCGAATAAGAAAAAAACTAATGTACATTTTATTTTATTTCCAAAGTGCACATATTGATATCGCAATCAATCCCAGGCACAGACAGGAACTTCTGTGTGCGGATGGTCTCCTTATGAAAAAGCACAAAGCCAACACGCACAGTGAAATTAGCCGAATGCTGAAGTGGGCCGACTCACTTTCTCATGCTGTGTATGCTATATTAGGCAGACAGAAAATGTGAATGACAAAACAGGTCAATGGATGATAAGGGCTGTCTGAAAGCCACTATTATATGACTATCATTTTACTCATCTCAAAATTTCATGGCTAATGCCAGACCTAAACATAGAAGAACATGTTCTTTCAAACCCATACTCTCTCAGACACTCATGGTATGTATATTGAATAAAAAGGTTATTTAAATATATGTAGCTCTAAGAAATATGTATGACTCATTAAGCAAAATTGCACCTAAATCAAATGCTGATCTAAATTTGGTGCGACGGCCAACTTCGAGTCCAAGCAGCATGTTGATGTGCGAGAAATAGTTTTCTCCCAGCACCTGAGGGAGTAGTTACCCTGGAGGTTTAAGGTGAAAAAACCCCACAGCCGAGACAGCTAAAACAGAACAAGCAGGGGAGATACGGGCACAGCTAGATATTAAGGACTATGCTTTATGACAATGTGTGCCTATTGAACAACATCGTTGTGTTTTACACAATATGAATGAAAAATGTGATCGTCCCCTTGTTTTATCGGGTCCTGACAAGACCGAAAATAGTTTGAAGGACGAAACACGTTGACCAGTTTCCCTTTGGGAGAAAGAACAACTGATATAAAAGATCAATGAATGACCTTTCGCTAGGGAAACAAATTAAAAAGCCTAAGAAAAGATCATGGTCCTTTATATCGTATATGGTGGTTGGATTTCAAATGTATATGGTAGATAAATAAAACAAACAACATATGTAAAAAGAGATGCATGAATATGACCGGGAAAGGTCAAGAGTGACCACAACTGTGTATACAATATTGTTTATGTTTTTAGGATTCAAAGTCATGTTTTGTAGATTGAGTTTTGTCTTATAAAAAAACAACAAATAATATGACAAGGAAATTAAATTAGGACAACGACTACGTTTTGAAATGTATGGTTTTGTGAGTCTTTCAAATAACTGTTGCCATTATTAAGTTAAACGGCTGTCAGATACATTTATGGTGTTTGGTATAAAAATGTACTGTCTTAAAGTTATTCCTGCACTCATCCCTTTCTTGTTATCCATGGTTTGTGAGCTCAAGAGTGGCAGTGTTGGTTGTGCATCCTCCTTCTTTGTGAAGCATTGTATGCTGTAGTAAACAGAAGGAAAATATGAATGACAAAACAGGCCAATGGATGACAAGGGCTGTCTGAAAGGCTCTATTATATACATATCATTTTACTAAAATCAAAGTGGTTTGGCTAACGCCAGACCTAAAAATAGAAAAACATGTTCTGTCGAACCCAGACCCTCTCAGACACTCATGGTATACTGGATACAAAGGTTATTTTAAAATCTGTAGCTCTAAGAAATATGCATTACTCATTAAGCAAAGTTGCACCTAAATTAAATGTACAGAAATGAGAAAATTATCTTATTTAAATATCAACTTTTTGGGACCTAATTAAGGGGATCATTGAAGATTTGATAATCACAAGCGGAGTGGCTGCATTAGACTGCGATTGTTACTAAGATAAGAGTTAAATGTAGCCTACATGTTCTGCGACCTACATTAGCGATGAAATAACGCAAACATGGATTGGAAATGGCATCTCATTACTTTCATTAAAATCAGTGTTCACGCATGCAAATTTTAAATACGATGCAAAACTCCGGCAAGCACTAAACAAGAACACAAACCATGACATCAGACTAGAACGTTCATGAAAATGGACGCTCCTACGCGCAAACAGAACGGAAGGTTTACTAACACACAGCATCCAATGGGCTCTGCGGGTCAGCCACTTCAAACACAAGAGATACTTGATTAGTTAGCTAGGATAACGGCTCGTACTTAAAAAAATAAATAAAAAAAAAGCCTTGTGTGAAGGCCAGACTGCTCCTGGCTGATATTCAAATTCCTCGCAATGTGCAACGAGCTTTGAGAGATGTCTGCCAAGCACAGTTGTGCTGTGGCTTAACACCCCTTAAGCTAAAATGCATTCTAATCCCCACAATAAGTAATCCATATTTCATTCCACTCGTGTAGTTCACCAATTCAGTAAGAAACTAAAAATCCATCTTTTTTAATGCAGCTCCAGGCTGAGCCTGTCTGCGTGCTGGCAATAAAAAAATAACAGTTACATGCAACTCATTCAAATGTCGTTGCCATAAAAAATGACTAACAAAACTTTAAAGAAGCACTTGTAGATTTATTTTATAAAGCTATGTATACTAATTTAGAAAAAAACGCTCCATAGCTAAGGTTTACAAACACCATCTAACTTATTGATGTCTACAATGTAGGGACATTCAAAGTTTAAGGTGCAAATGAAAAACCAACACCCTCCAAACAGTGGTTCCCTACATTTTTTTTATTTAATTGATATGAGGTCTTATTGTGTTACTTTGTTGTATGGCATTATGTGCTTACTCGTGTTAATGTTATTTTTGACAGTTTATTGTGGTGGGTTTCATTTTTTCGGTTTAAATTCTTCTGAGCTTTGCCAAGCTTGAATTTTGCCTAGGTAGCGCGTATGCGCTGTCTGGAGACCTGCTGTAATTACTGTACGCAGTGTAATTCCGCCTGTCGCTTGCTATTGGTTCATTCCTGCATTGCTCTTTTTTTTCCTGGCTCTTCATTGGTTGGTGCTCCCGATAAATCATTTCCGTTCTATGCCGAGGAGCACCGGCCAGCTACAGTTTTGGGACTTTGGGCAAACTTTCCTTAGTATCTCACCCCTACCCCTTTACCCTTCCCCCCTACCCTTCTACGCTCCATTTATCTTGCCTTCCTATGCTCTTTAAATGTTTTTCAGCCGAGACCTTGCTATTTGGCTGATGCCCAGTGGAGCTACCCGATAGCTAAAGAAGAGATGGTCAGTGGACTTCCTCCTAGGCCGTCACATACCCAGCCAGACTTGGGGCAGACTTTCCTTCGTCTCGCCATCGTATCTACCTCCTACTTCTTCACCCTACCCCCTTACCTTTCTAAGCTCCATTTATCTCATTTTCTATACTCTTTAAATGTTTTTCTAGTAACTGATGTAACTAGTTACCGGATGTAATTTTGTAACGTTGAGGAACCTCATGTAAAGCGCTCTGATACCTTCGGGTCTTGCCAGCCCTATATAAAACTCATTAAATGAATAAATAAATACAGTTTACTTATGCTGTAGGTGGTTATGTGTTCCTTTAGGGACTACTTGTTTTATTTCCTGTAAGACATTCACCTCGGCGCCCACTTCCCGGGCTGCCTCGTACATAACTTATTGTGTATATGGGTGCAACGCTTCATGTTATGGCATGGCACCCGCTTTCATGTAGGCCGTCATGCGCATAACTTTCATATAGACAGGTGATGCGCTTTATGTTTCAGACCAGCGCCCGCCTTTATTCATCATTCCAATAAGTCTAATTCTTGCAAATGAAAGGCCTATTGCATTACAAATGCTGGGTTCTATTTTATGTTGCTTTACCTAGACACCATTAATGGATCAGTTCCAATAGTTTTGCATTTTACTATAGTTCCTTTTACATAGCGTTTTTACCCCTGAAAAGGTGCCGAAGCACATTTCATATGAGTAGCACTGTATTCCGTTGCAGTGCATTAGTAGTGTGGATTTATCATGTGACATGTATGGATTATGTTTTGTTTTTCTTTTCACAAACGTTATGGCATTTTATTATTAAAGTATACAGTATTACATGAGAAAGGTGTCCATTCCCAAACACATATAAGAGTGTGCAAGCTGCAACATAGTAAAGTAGTAAGTATTAAAGATTTCGCCAAAGATGAATAATAACCATGGATCAATTATTTGAGTGTAAAACCCCACCCACCTGAATCTCAACCAAAATTAACTACTATTATTATTATTATTATTATTAATGGAAATTTGTATACAGAGAGCGCAACTAAACCCGGAGGCATCAAGGCGCTGGAGATGGTAACCAGAGAGCTCAAATATCAGCCAGGGGGGAATTAGAGATAGGCTTCTTGGAATAGCCAAGTCTTGAGTGCCTTGCGGAACTGTATGTGGGAGGAAATAACCTTGAGGTCATTAGGGAGCGTATTCCAGAGTCTGGGCGCAAGGAAGCGAAAAGACCTTCCACCCCATCTGACCTTGGCAATACGGGGGACAGTGAGCAAGTATTTGCTGGATGAGCGGAGTGTTCTCCCGGGGACATAATGGGCCAGATAGAAGCCATAATCTGCGTGTCGTCGGCATAGGAGAGAACTTCCAGTCCAAAGGATCTTATAAGCCTGGCGAGAGGAGCGACGTAAATGTTAAAAAGCGTCGGGCTCAGTGAGGAGCCCTGAGGGACCCCACACTTCACGGCCTTTACAGATGACATGTACTCGCCTAGCTTGACCCTTTGCTTCCGTTGATCAAGAAAGGAAGCAAGAAGATTGAGTGCAGAACCCTTGACTCCCAGCTCACTGAGTCGGCTAACAAGAATGGAGGGGGACAGGGTGTCGAAAGCCGCCGTAAGGTCAAGTAACACCAGTAAGGTGGTATGACCGGTGTCGACCTTAGAGCGGATACAATCGACCACCACTGTAAGTGCCGACTCAGTGCTGTGGGTCCTCCGGAAGCCATGCTGTGAGGGATCAAGAGAGTTGGTACTGTCAAGGAACGCACTCAAATGGAGGTTGAGATGAGACTCCAAAAGTTTAGCAGGGGCAGGGAGAAGGGAGATGGGACGAAAGTTCTTTAATGTCCCGGGGTCCAGTGTAGGTTTTTTAAGTAGGGGCTTGACGGTGGCCAGTTTCCAGGAGAGGGGATAAATCCCCTCTGAAATGGCCATGTTCATCACCTCCATCAAAGGGGGAAGGATAGTGTGTCTACAGTCTTTGAGGACCTTTAGGGGGCATGGGTCCAGAGGTGATCCGGACTTAAGCTTGTCCAGCAGAGAGTTCAGAGGGGTAAAGGTGATAGCGGGGCACTGGGAGAAAAAATAAGAGGGGGTAGGGACAGAGGTATCCGGGGGGATCGAAAAGGAAGCAGAGAGGGGACTGGAGTTATGTAATTCCAAGTCTATGTAGATATTCATGATCTTCTCATGGAAGAAAGTAGAGATCTGGTCACATAGAGCCTGCGACGCTGTTATAGGGTCAGGCATCTGAATGAGGGAAAGGTTATCCACAATCTTAAATAGATCGCTGGATGATTTGAGGGAGGATGCGAGTTTGGAATAGTGAGCCTGTTTATCTCTAAGTACGGCCGCTTTATAGTCTTTGAGGAGGGCTCTATGCTTTTCCCTCTCTATAGGATCAAAATGAGTCCTCCAAAGCCTTTCCTGCCTTCTACAGCCTTGTCTAAGAATCCTAAGAGATTCGGAGTACCAGGGAGCCGAGGGCCGTTTCCTGGCAGAATAATGGGGCTTAACCGGGGCGAGTGAGTTGACAGCCTCCGTCAGGGAATTGGAAAGGTCAAGAGCCATCGTGTGGACGTCACCAGTGGAAGAGAGCTTGTGTGTGGCCAAGAAAGGGGCAAGGGAGTTATTTGTAATCTCCCTAAAATTCCTTCTCAAGACCCACTTGGTGTGATGGGGCTGGAGGCCACTGGGAGAAGGAAGGGAAAAACGAAAAGGAACTGCAAAATGGTCTGACCACGACAAAGGGAAAGGGGTACCAATAGAGAGTCGAGAATCGTTGCTGAAAATTCCATCTAGAGTATGGCCAGCTAAATGGGTAGGCCCAGTCCCCAGCAGAGGTAGATCATAGGAGGATAAAGCATCCAACAAATGGGAAGTGTCAGGGGAAGTATGCTTTTCCAAATGGAAATTAAAATCTCCCAAAATGGTTAGGCAGGGCCCATCGATGTAGGGCTCTAGAATATTAAGGAATTCAGAGCAGAACGCCGACCTAGGACCAGGAGGTCTATAGACCAATATCCCGGTAAAGGAGATAGTGGGGGAGGGGGTAAGGGTAAAATGCATTGCCTGTAGGTGCTCGGATGGAGAGGACAGATGGACAGTCCGGCATTTTACAGAACTGAGGTAAAGTATCCTTAAGTCACTTAAGGCCAGCAGGAAGAGAAAAGAAGGAGAGGGGAAGGGGAGAAAACCAGGGTGCCCAGGTTGATGTTGTGCACCATAGGGGTGAACCTGGTGGACATGGGGGATAATGGGCCCTAAACATTTGCATTTAAAGGGGTATGATCAGACCAAAACCATTGAATTGTTGAAATTTAAAATCCGATTCTCTCGTTTTGTGATTGAGCTATGCATCATCGCCACTTTGAAGCATAGGAAGTATAGGGCTGTTACATACATTAGAGGAAACCTCCTCAATGACTCCTGTACGTATCATGTCGTCAATGATAGATATTCGCACATCCTCACCTTCTTTCGATATTTTATATTGCGGGACCCGTGGTAAGGAAGCGCCCTCCATAACCTGTATGTGTACTGGGGAAATGTCCATTCTTCGATACATCTGTGTTAGTAGTAGCCCAAACACATGGGGAAACAGAATCAAGATCCGGTCATAAAGAAAAATTATATTGTTTAGGCAATGTCTTTTTCCCAAAAATGACACGTACTCCAGATGGGGAACAATGTATAGTAGCATGAAAATATTTCAAAAGATCAAGTCCCATCAAATTATCAGGAGCGTGTGGGGGAAGTGAAAAGGGGGCTAAAGTGATGAAATTCTCAACCGGCAAAGGTCGTCTTTGGAACACAGGGCTAGGAGTTGGTGTTCCATCAAACCCTATCGATGTGATTACTTGGCCAGACAAGGGTGTCTCAGGGACCAGTTTTTGAGATATTGCATTGCGTGTCGCCCCTGTATCCACTAAAAATTTCTGATCCTGACCAAGTATGGTGGCAGTTATATAGGGTCCTAAGTGGTCTACAGATATCTCAACTGGTCCTCCTAGTCCTACGCTGTTCTAGGCAAAGTGCGTTCCCTCTGTTTCCTCCGATTCCCAATCTTCCATAGAATATTGATTATTTCGTTGATCAAAATCATTTTCTGACCTATTTTTCTCTGGAGCTTGAGCTTGTTGTCGCTGCTGTCGGGGAGCTGAAATCCCCCGGCCACCGTTCACTTGTCCCCTTCCTCTCCCACCAGCAGCTAAAACAGGTCATTCAGAATGCCAATGTCCCTTTTCTTTACAATAAGCGCATTGAGCCAGCCCTAATGGAGTCTGTCTACGCGGTGGCCCTACTGGATATGCTGGTCTAAAATTCTGACCATAGTTTTGACCACAACCTCGACCTTGGGGTTCATAGGCCTGGGCCATCATTACCTTAGTTTTCAATTCTTTTAGTTTTCCTTCTTTGCGTTCTTGCTCAATTGTCACCTGATTCTGATAATACTGAGCCATATTTAATATAGCTTTCGGGGTTACCGAAGCACAGGTACTCTCAATATTGTTTTAAGCGAACAGATACCTCAGGGCGTAAGTTTCCCACAAATCGATCTACAAATAAATATGCACCCGTGGGTGCAGATGTATCTTGCCCACTAAAGTCATGGAACACTTCTTCAAAGCAAGTAAAGAAATCAGGGACGGCCTCTCCCGGTTTGTTTACAAGCAGTAAGAAGTGCCCAATCTATTTTCCTTGCCGGAACTATAGTTTTTACATAGGTAAGTATGTTACCAGGGAGATCCAGTACGAGCTGACTAGGTTTCTGACCAGGCTTTCTACCTCTGAACATGAGACAAAGTTTACCGATTTGTGATTGACTTAAGAGAAATAAACAAAATTGTGGTTCCTCAATATCCTGTGGTCTCTGATATTACGACCCTGTTGACATTAATCCCACCTACAGACACTGGATTTTCGGTTATCGATCTCAAGAATGCTTCTTTCTCTGTTCCTATACATAAGGATAGTAGATATTTGTTTGGATTTTCCTTACAGGGCCGCTCATTTAGATTTTATAGGGCTCCACAAGGCTATATGGAAAGTTCTAGCATTTAGTAAGGTACTTAAACAACAGTTGGATGAACTTCTTTTGCCACCTGGAGTTACACTTGTGCCATATGTTGATGACATTTTACTAGCAGCAGACACAGTTGAGCATTGTAAAGAGGCTACTCTCTCCCTATTACATCATTTCGCTTTTAAGTGACATAAGGTCTCTAAGAATAAGTTGCAATATTGTCAGTCTGAGGTCACCTATTTGGGTCACCTCTTGTCTAAGGAAGGTCGCAATCTCACTAAGGACGGAATTCTAACTATCCTAAATATTCCTATACCAAGTACTAAAAAAGAAGTCCAGGCACTTATCGGTATTACTTCCTATTGCAGACAGTGGATCCCCAGCTTTTCACTTATCATCAAACCTTTCTTGTTCCTTGTTACTAAAGACACTCCCTTTCCTCTACCATGGTCATCTGAATGTCAAAATTCATATCAGCGGCTTCACACATCCCTATGTTTTGCTCCAGTGTTAGGCACTCCAGACTACACCAAGCCTTTCATATTTTCTGTACATGAGATTGAAGGACGTGCATTATCGGTTTTGACACAGCCACATGGCAGTAAACATCGTCCTTGTGCTTATTTTTCATCTGTATTACAACCAGTGGCCAGAGGACTTCCGGGCTGTCTTAGGGCAGTTGCCGCCACAGCCATTTCTATACGACAATCTGATGGGATAGTGTTGAGTAACCAGTTTATGGTACCACATTCCACAGATGCACTCCTTAATCAGACCAAGACACAACACTTAACTAGTGCTAGACTCACAGGATACAAACCTACGCTCTTGGCACCCCACATCACACTTGAGATATTTGACACTAAACCCAGCCACATGGTTACCTTTACCAGCTGAACAATCTCATGACTTGCACAAATGCATTTTCTTGACAGAAGAACAAACCAAGGGAAGAAGAAATCTTAAAGGTAAACCTATGTTAGATCCTGAGGCAGAATAATGGGTGGATGGTTCTTGCTTGAGATTACCCGATGGTACCACCTCTGCATCCTATGCCATAACCACATTACAAACAGTGGTAGAAACAGTCGTATTCTCCAAAAATATGCCCAAGTTGCTAAACTCATCGCACTTTTAAGGGGCTGTGAACTAAGTGAAGGGTTATCAGTAAACATGTATACGGATAGTCGGTGTGCATTTGGTGTGGCACACCATTTTGGCAAGCTTTGGAAGAAACGGGTATTCCTAACCTCCCATGGTTCTAAAATACAGCACAGTGCCTCCCAAGGTTCTAAAAACAGCACGGTGAATTGGTAAATAGTCTTCTTATTGCAGTGACATTGCCAAGAAGTGTAGCCATTATCAAATGTACTGCCCACAAGAAAATTACAGACAAAGTGGGACAAGGAAATGCCTTTGTGGATGAGGTTGCAAGAAATACTGCAAGTTCACACACGAGTAGGATGTATGTACTACGATCCTAAACTAAAATATGTACACGGAGATCAAGGAAATACAGCAGTTAGCTACTGAACAAGAAAAGGCAGAATGGAAAAAGGAAGGTGAGTTGGATGATGAGGGATTTTGGATGTCCAAAGATCTGCTGAAATGGAAGTTGCCCTATGCCTATTTACCGCCCTTTGTAACCATGGCTCATGGACCTGTTCACATTAGTGCCAAAAACACCATCTCCCGATTAGAACAGGTTTGGGATAATCAGCACATTTGGAAAACAGCTGAGCATTTGGTTAAACATTGCATGATATGTCTAGAGCACAATCCCGGGAAGGGAGTATCAACCCCGACTGGCAGATTTTTTCCATCCCAGGTCCCATTCGAAGCACTTCAAATGGATTATATTCAGTTAGAGCGCTGTAATAATTTCAAGTATGTATTAGTAGTAGTTTGTTCCTTTAGTAAGTGAATGGAGGCTTATCAAACCAAAGACAACACACCCTTGACAACGGCTAAAATTCTGCTAAGAGAGTTCTTCCCCCGTTTTGGAATTTGTAGAGTCCTATGGAGTCACAACGGCCCCCATTTTACTGCCCAAATAATAGAGGACCTAATGAAGAGGTTAGGAGTAAGACAAAATTTCATGCTGCTAATTATCCCCATGCAGCAGGTCTAGTAGAGAGATACAATGCCACATTAAAGTAGAAACTGGCAAAGATACAGGCAACAATGGGTATTAAGTGGCCAGACACTCTGCCTCTAGCATGGTTATCTGTTCGTTCCATCCCACATAGTAGGATTGGACTTTCTCCCTATGAATTAGTTTTTGGCAGGCCTATGAATGTATGGGAACCCCCAAGGCCAAAAGTGATAAAAGGAATACAGTATCCTGTTTTGAGTGATTAAAACCTGGACTAAAAAATTCTCTCTGATTTACCAGCAGGTGCATGAAGCTCTACCAACAAATCAGAGGGTCCAGCTCATGGTCTTCAACCAGGAGAATTCGTTTTAATAAAGATTTTTCAACGTTCTAAGAATCTAGAACCTCGTAGGAAGAACGCAGAGCAAGTTCTGCTGGCAACCTGAACTGCCGTCCGTGTCACCAACATACGCAACTAGACTAATGCTGCACATTGTAAAAGGATCCTGGCGACTGTTCTCCAACCAGAAGGCAGAAGCGATCTGAAAGACATCTTACAAACTCAGAATAGTGTTGCTCCTCTGAATGAAGACACAGTTTCCTGATCAAACTACGCCTTCGGCGACCAGGTATGATTTACGGCCAAGGAAGGGAAGGAGCAGATCGAGATACCGGAGGACCAGTTTCAATTAGTGGGCCCGTTCAGCTGTGAGACGGTAGGATCACAGAATCGGCTGAACTAGGTGCAGTTTGGGCTGTGATACTTGTTCATGGGTGCCTGGGTCTCTCTCCGACCTGTGGTTTTATTGATACCGAGAAGGAGATGCAGAAATTGGAATCTAAGTTGCGAAGCAATGACAAGACTCTGTGTATGGTGACTTTGAACATATTATTGATAATATTGACAGCAGCTTTTTGGACAATGGAGGAAGTAATTCCAGCTCGAAATGTATTGCCCACTACTACTCCTGCCCCAACGGAACATTATTACTTCACCCTTCCCTATTATGAACAGAAGCATTGAATGTCATACCTCACTAACACTTTTATACAAATGTTAAATCATACTCCTAAAGCTACAAATACTTCTAACTACTGGGTATGTGGAATGTTGCCCGTTCATCAGAAGAAGGGAGGAACGCCTCTCATGCCCCTGCCATTTTCACATAATGTGGATCCTGGTTATTTATTTATTTTGGGAATTTATAAAGCGCAAGCTGTCACCATTGCAGGCATCCTGGCGCTAACAGAAACCAAGAGGGGTGGGAAACCGATACCGTAGGAGAGACTAACAGGGGAAAAGCCAGGTTTTCACCTTTTTTCTAAACTGCAGGAGTTCATTTGTGGACCTCAGCTCGATTGGGAGGGAGTTCCAGAGTCTGGCGGCAGCCACCTCGAAGGATCTGGTTCGCACTGTTGTGGGTCTCTGCTGTTGATAATATTGCTCCACAGGATGTAGGGAGACTTAATACACAGCTAAATCAGGTCTGTTACCCCGATGATGAAGGCCTCCCATAGGCCAAGGAACTGTATGGGAAATGGAGGAGTTTCGCTAAGGAAATTGTTCCATAAGATACGTTTTTCCTAACACTCGAACAACCAAAGGTAATGGACCTTTTGTCATCGCTTATACTAGAGCCCGAGCAAATCTCTGTGTAAGCAGTGTTGGCAGTATCCCTGTGGGAAAAAGCGACTGTACTACAGTATTGAATATTACTGGAGGGAACAATAGCAGTTTTCTATCTACTTATAACACTTACTTCATTTGTGGAAACAAAGGTTACTGTAATCTACCAATTGGATGGTCTGTAATATGCTATGTGTCCTTTTTGCTTCCTACCGTGTTCTTAGCACCTGCATCTTATCACAAAGACCAAAAATTGTTTAATGACGTTTCCTTGAACCGATTCAAAAGAACTATAACTAATGATGAAGTAGATCAAACGGATACTGCATTACAGCAATATGTTGACTTTAATTTGGGATTCTTCTTCTTTGTTGGTGCAGCCCTAAATAGTAGGAAAATATGATGCCTAACTCGAGTAGTAGAAGCATTAACTAATCAAACAGCGATGGCTCTGGGAAATATTACAGAAGAGCTCCAAATTACGAGAATTGTAACTTTACAAAACAGGATGGTGTTAGATGTAGTCTTAGCCGATCGTGGTGGAGCATGTGGCATTATCGGGAGTAGCTGCTGTGTGTTTATCCCTGACCACGACCCATCTGTTTATGACACAATTTCCAAATTGTATAAAATAGCTGCGGAAATACAACAAGACCAAGGAACATGGACTTGGTTTGAGTGGTTATGGGGAATTGTTTCTACTTGGGGATGGAAATTATTAACGGGAACAGTAACCATAGGCATCATATTTTTCATTTGCTGTTGCTGCATTCAATGTGTCCCTACAATATGTACAGCTCGTATAGCCACTTGTAATAGTGTTAAAAATCCTCTGATTAATTTTCATGAATTGAATAGAGAAATGATGATGCAACTTGAAATTAATGAACTTATGAACATTGATATAAGAGATTAATATATGTGCTTTTAAAATGGATTCAGCCTGGGCTAAAAAGGAAGGACTGTTGAAATTTAAAATCCGATTCTCTCGTTTTTTGATTGAGCTATGCATCATCCATTTTCACCCCTGCCCTACTTTCAGCTCTGGCTCTATCCTGGACACCGCACTTGCATAAACATTGGTAAAGAATCTAGATTAGGATATTGCAGGCTATGTATACATGCGGAGTCAGCGCAAAAGAACAGCTGGCATCTGCTCAGGGTTTTTCAGACTATGGTAAAGCCTCAAGTAAAGTTTATCCAGATAGCATATCTTGCAGTGCAGCTTAGGATGCGACAATTGCACAAGGAACCAAGGCTGTCGATTCTTAGAGTTACCTCATTGGTGTGTTTTTCCCAAAGCTCTATTTACCTCTGGGCGTCACTTGTTTGTGATCTTTTGCTATAAAAATTTGTGTACCCATCATTCAGTGTGCTTCCTCCTTGAGTATCTCTATGGTGCTTACCAGATGAGGCCCCATTTATGAATGCTAATAAATGATCTTTGATTTGTACTTCACTCCAGTGTCGATTCCTCCTTACTTGTTAAATAACCCATGGACGAAGGGTGACCCTGATTCAGTGGGTTTTAAATAATCCGCTTCCACAAAATGGCTGCTCATTGGGAACCAGCCTGCCCCTAGGGATCTAAAGTTTGCATTTTAAAGCTCTCCAATAGTATGTCCCACTCCATAGAGATTGGGGTCTTGCATAATCCCAGAGGTTCTCACGCCTAAGGGCAATGCTTTCGGCCAGACCCCAGTGTCATAGGTTGTCCCGCCAGACTGTATAACCTTGAGGCCTTTGGGGTTTTCAATCACGTGGTGAGAAGACGTTAAGCCTGCAGTAGGGCCAGGTTTGTGAATCTTGTCCCGTAGATCCCGCGGGCAACATTATTATGGAGCAGTCCACAGTGTCCCAAAGAGAATAGTTTGTGACCTCGGGAGTCTTCGACACTCCCAACCAGTATTCAGATAGCTGTGAGCAGGCCCACATGTGGAGTAAGTCCGCTCCCTCCACCCGGCAACTGGGACATAGGGTGGACACTGCTGGGTATATTCAGGGAATTTTATATAGGTGAAATATGCCCGGTGTAGAATGGTTAATTGAATACATTTAAATCTTGAATTATGAGACACCTTCTTGGGATACTCCAGCAGCCTCACCCAGTCCTGATCTGTGAGTACCCTGCCTAGGTCGGAGTCCCAACTCTCTCTTAGCGTTGCTAGTGATGTGAAGAGATGGACACGAAGACCTCTATAGAGCCAGCGCACCAGATGCTGGCCATGTGCCATTGTGTACAATGCTCTTAATTCATAGGTCGGTGGCTTGTGGATCGTCCGCTGCCCAGTATTTACCATAGTAAGATTGCATGTGTTAGGAAAAGGGTGTCTGGGAGGTTGTGTTTCTGTGGATAGTCTTAATGCGTCATGAGGGTGCTTTCAGCAAATAGATCCCCCACTGTGGTAATACTTTCACGTTCGCAGGGCATAAGCCTCCTACTTGTTAATGTACTGGAGGCAGACGGGCAGCCCTGTAGAGGGATGTTGGGGCGTAAGGTGCAGGAGACAAAGAATACCATAGTGCCACTACCAATAAGTCAACGCAACTCGCAATAGTGTATGAGTGGGTAGTTTCAGGACACCCAGGCAGAACAAGCACTAAAGCTGGCCGTGTTCTAAGTGTGTATCCGTGAGATCGGTTTCTGACAGATTATGGCCAGCGAGCTAGTATTATAACCATTGCAGTTGCTCAGCTATATAGGATGCCCTAAAGTCTGGAGCTGCTAGCCATCCTTTATACATTGTAAATTGGAGTTTAGCTAAACTGATTCTACAACGACCTTGCCCTCATTAAATCAGTCAACAGAGTATTAAGCTGCAGGAAAAACTCTGTCGGGATGACAATTGATAAGGTCCCAAATAATATAAAGATCCACGATCTGGAACAAACATCAGAAATGTAATGATGTGTTTCGGCGAGGCACAAATCCACATTGATCAGTGTGTGTTAAACGATGAATTAACAGAAGTAGTCAGAGGGCAAGAATCTTGCCAAGTATCTTATATTTGGTGTTTAAGATCGATAGTGGAAGGTAGGAGGTTAATTCTTGTGGGGGGGGGTTCCGGATTTCAATAGGGAAGTAACCAAGGCTTCTCTTGTGGAGAGTGGAAGCAAGCCCTCATCCTGGGAGGTATTATAGAGTTTTTCTAACTGGGGACTAACTGAGCAGCACAGGCAGTGTAAAATTCTACAGAAAGTTTGTTGAATCCCGGTGTCTTGCTACATGTCAATTCCTATGGGGTCGCTTTGATTTCATTCACCATAATAGATGCAGCAAGGTCTTCCCTATCTGTTGCTTGCACTGTAGGCAGGCATGCGACCCATTGAAACTCAGAGAGCTCCGAGGGTTCAGGACTGGGGTGTGCAGAATATAGTATTGTATCATAATCCCGAAATACTGCATTAGTCTTGCTTTGTTTGGCCACCTCACCCGTTAGAGTGTTAGGCTAGGATCGGGGTGGGAGTGAGGTCTGGACATATCAATGCCAATAGTGCATCCGATTAGTCCGCCTCCATGTGCAACCTCTGAGTTTTGGCGAAAGTCCACCACAAGAAGTTATTCTTGAAAGCTCCACTATTGCACCCTAGCTTCCTGTAAACGAGGCGCAGAGTATGTTTTGTGCCGCTGTACTCTCAAGCCAAAGAGTCCTCCACCTCACCGAGCTCACGAAGAAACACTTTTCGGACACCCACCACCAAATTAAGGGTGGCGCCATGGATTACTACTTTAAAAGCTTTCCATTCTATGATGGGTAAGTAGGCAATGTCAGTATTCGTTGCAAAATATGTGTCTATAGCAGTCAGGAAAATGCTACTTACATCGGTTCTTGACATGTAGAGCTGCAGATTCTCACACTTAGCATTAGATCGCCATCTGGTGTTGGGCTCGGATGATTGCAGGTTATTGTTGTCATAGAAGAAGTCTATGTAGTCACGAGATAGGGGACTCCTCCCTTGGACGATAGTGCGCATGGGCATCGATTCCATCCTTAGATTGTTTTCAGCCATGATGGGAAATGATGGAGTTAGTAGAAAGAAAAAGATGTCCATGTGTGTATATCTAAATAAGATAGAACTGGAACAGATACAGGTCCCGGGGAGGCAGGTGGGCGTGTGAGAATCTGCAGTTCTACATGCCAAGAACAGATGCATACTAGTAAGTAGCATTTTCCGTTCAAGGCATATGAGCTGCAGATCTCACACTTGGCATTGACTATTCAGCAGTATCTCCCCTAGCGGTGGTCACCTTTATTGGTTGCAGTAATTTGAAAGAGTTTTAAGAACAGCTTGGCCTACAGCAGCTTACTGCTTTGCTTGTACATCAACACAGTAGTGTTTAGTGAAGGTGTGCGTTGTAGACCATGTTGCTGCTTTACAGATGTCTTCTAAGGGAATGTTTCCTAAGAAGGCCATAGAGGTTCCTAGTTTGCGTGTGGAGTGCACTCTAGGAGGAATTGTTAATGTGCGCTTTGCTTTTTGGTAGCATATTTGTATACATTTAACATTCCACCTTGCAATTCCAGCCTTAGAGATGGGATTTCATTTATGCGGTGGGGAGAAAGCTACAAACAATTGTTTTGTTTTACGAAAGGATTTTGTTCTGTCAATGTAATACAGAAGTGCTCTCAGGCAACTCCACTGATTAAGATGAAATGGAGTGATGACCTTAGGAAGGAATTTTGGGTTTGTTCTGAGGACCACTTTGTTACTATATAACTGTAAGAAAGGTTCCTGTATAGTGAAAGCTTGAATTTCACTTACTTTTCTAAGAGAGGTAATGGCAATTAAGAAAGCGGTTTTCCAAGTGAGAAACTGTAGCTCACATTTGTGTAAAGGTTCAAATGGGGGTCCCATGAGCCTGGTAAGAATAATATTTAGGTTCCACACTGGAGAGGGTGGTAACCTTGGAGGAATGATTCTTTTAAGGCCTTCAATAAAGGCTTTAATTGCAGGGACTCTAAATAGTGACAAGTGTTGTCTGTTTTGTAAGTAAACAGCGAGTGCTGCAAGATGTAAACGTATGGATGAATATGCCCGATTGCATCTTTGTAAATGCAGTAGATCACAAATGATATTTTGAATGGAAGCATCCAGTGGATTAATATGATTATTGGTGCAGTAAATGGCAAATATCTTCCATTTTGCAGCATAGCCTGCTCTAGTAGTAGGCCGTCTGGCTTCTTTAATGATGTTCATACAGTCTGGTGGCAGGTTAAGGTAACCAAACTCTAAGACTTCAAGAGCCAGATCACCAGATTCAACTGTCTTGGATCTGGATGGCTGATCTCTCCATGGTTCTGCGTTAGTAGCGATGGGGACAGGCACAGTCTTTGGTGCGGAACTAGTGAGAGTTCTAGCAGCGTTGTGAACCACGGTTGGCGAGCCCATGTGGGAGCTACTAGAATTAGTTTGAGAGACTGTTGTCGGAGCTTGCGTACCAGTAGTGGAATTAGTGGGAGTGGCGGTAAAGCATATGCAAATCTGCCTGACCAGTTCATCCATATCGCATTGCCCTTGGACAACGGGTGTGGAAACCTGGCGGCGAAGGTTGGGCATCTTGCGTTGTCGTGTGTGGTGAACAGATCTATGTCTGGTTGGCCCCACTTGTGGAAAAATGGTAGAAGAACTTGTGGATGTAGTTCCTATTCGTGAATCTGTTGGGTCTGTCAACTTAACAGATCTGCAATCTGATTGTGAACTCCTGAAAGGTGTTCGGCCAGTAGATATATAATTTTGGGGGATGGCCCATCTCCAAATGTTCTGTGCAAGCTGGGAAAGTAGCAGAAAGTTTGTGCCTCCTTGTTTTTGTATATAGTACATGGCTGTCATGTTGTCTGTCCGGATCAAGACAGCTTTGTTCTGTACATGTACTTGGAAAGATTTTAGTGCTAGGAATATTGCTAGTAGCTCTAGGTGACTGATGTGGAGCACTTTTTGTTGAGTGGTCCATTAGCCCGGAGTTGTATGTCCGAGGAGATAGGCTTCCCATCCTGTGAGTGATGGGTCTGTTGGAAGTACTATTTGAGGAACAGGTTCGAGGAACGGCCGCCCTTTGGACAAGTTTTTGGTGTTCCACCACTGCAGAGAGCGATGTGTGCGGCTGTCCACCAACACCAGATCTGTAAGTTGTCCTGGAGCCTGATTCCACTGAGTGTATATATATATAGGTTGAGGGGCCTGAGATCGAGAATTGGTCTTTGTGTCCCGTCCTTCTTGAGTATTAGGAAGTACAGCGAGTAAACCCCTGTTCCTTGATGTTGTAAGGGAACAATCTCTATTGTGTTCTTTTGAAGCAATGAGGGAACCCCTTGTTTTAGTAGCGTGAGATGTTCTGTAGACATGGGACGCTGCCTGGGTGGTATATGTGGCGGGGTAGCTGTAAGTTCTAGGCATTAACCATACTGGATAATTTGTCTCAGCCGCCTGTCTGTTGTAATGGAATTCCAGACAGGTAGGAACTGTGCTAATCTCCCCCCGACTGGAGTGGGATGTTGTGGGGGAGCGGAAGGAAGTCACTGTTTTGCGGTGGGAGAGGTACGATTGGTGTTATTACCTCGGCCTCTTCCTTTATTGCAGTTTCCTCTGTATCCGCCTCTAAAATATCCTCTATTGGGGGATGCTTGTGTAGTGGCTTTAAAGGAAGATGAGTTTTCAGCTCCCATTTGTTTGGAGGCTCCTCTGTAGAAGGTGCGACGAAAGAAGCCTCATGCTTGTCGGGGCTGTAAAGCTCCCATGGATTTGGCAGTCTCAGTGTCTTTCTTCATTTTTAGGTCTCACCTACGCAGCACGCATGCGCTGCATAGGAGGAGACCTAATGCCATTGGTCCCCTTTTTCACCCACTACCGTGCACGCATTCCATTGCCTTCAATAGCAACGCGTGCACGTGTGGAGATTCACTTGCGGGAGCGAGCGCCACCATATGGTAGCAATTATCGCTCCCACAAGTGAATCGTGCAGGCCCCACTCCCCCTACTTCCGCACGAGGCATGCGCCTCCCACTGCTGCCCCGCTTGTTCCTTTCTGATAATAGCTATATTTACCCGTGCATCTTCTTTGCAGCTAAGTCAGGGCAGTCCTTTGGCTATTCCGTTTTGAACAATCCCTTCAAAAACAACAAATCTAAAAGGACTAGGTCACTGCTAAGAGAATGTAGCAGTAATCTCAGCCGCAGGTAAACCGAGAGTTGCCCTGCATTTTATTTGGATCTTACAGCTATCCCAAAACATACTCTATAGTCAAGAGCTAACCTTGGTTATCAACAGGTCCTACATGTTAAACTCTCATGCGTTTTGTCTGACCCTGGGACAGCCAGATTTAAACTAAGCCAGTGTTTTGCTTTTTGCATGGTGTTCGTGATTGAGCGTGATCATATGCAAAATTATTTGCGGCTACAGCTATTAAGATGTGTACCCCTAGCTTACTTGGCGTAGATGTACAAAGATGCATTGTTACTCATTTAGTGTAGATGTACCGAAACACATTGCTTGCGCCCTACAAATCTGTGTACATCAAAAGCGAGACGTGGCGCACAAGAAGCATTGCTCTGCTAGTGGTAGCACCACAAGAGCCTCGAATGCTAGCAGGCCCTGTTGCTTTGGGATCAATCAGAAGGCGACACAGCCGCAAACCAGGAACTATTCCGCCTGCGTGGTAAGGCACGAAGGTCAGGAGGAAGTGATCTCACCGGAGTTGCATGACAGTCTGAACATATAGGCTTTGTTCATCCCGCACCCTTAGTCAATGCCGCTGTGAAAAGGAACAGTCGGACTGAAACGGAAAGTCGAAAAACACACGGGGATAAATTAATCGAAACTGAAGTTTCGGGACTAATCTCGTTCGAAACCAGTTTACACATTTTTTTATCTTTTTCAATGAGCTATGTCCTAACCTTTAAAGCTTGCGAGGTGTCATGGTGCAAATGGACATTGTGTCTGAGCTTATTGGAGGGGTGGGAGGGAGCTGAGCTGGTTTTATCTTACTTTTGAGAACGTTTTCACTTGTTTTGTACTGTGATTATTGATAAATAGTAACCTTTGCCTTGTCACCAACTGACCTCCTTTTTATGCATTTGTCCCTAAAAGCCCTATGACCCTGTAGTCTTTGATAACACAAAAAAAACAATGGATGCATTTTCCCGTGCAGACTTCCGAAAGAACCTGTGTGTAAACAGATCACACAATTTTAAACGCATTTGTCACACGGCATCAGAATTAGCAACAGGGTGATTTGCATATGCCAATACCTCTGATAAACATTCTGCTTCCTGGCAGAGGGTATGGAAGTTTGCTAGTTATTTTTTCAGTGAGGCGCCCTGCCTGTATTGCAAGACAGTGGTTCCGTGCCTCAAGCTACACCTTGCTGATGAGGCCAGACATGCTGAAACCAGTTTGTTCCTGTTAAAAGAGAGCGGCATCTGTCAGTTTGGGTCGTGACTTGCGCTGTTCCTATTGTAACAGAAGAGGTGCCACAAGGCTGAAGCCGATTTAGGATTTAATTTGTTCCTAATTAGAGACGACATCGCCAGGCAGGTCAAGCTGGACTGCTTCCAATTTGGGCAGAGCCAAGGATGAGGTGCATGACGTTTGCCCTTGTCTGTTGTGTTATATTAAGCTAAAAAATATGGACTGGAATGTGGCTGATTGCCTACGAATAATTGAAGGTTTCCACTCATCACCTTTGTTTTTTTTCCATTTCTCATAATATATATATTACGCACACGTATGTCACACTTACCTGCAACATTTGACTTTTGAAAAGCATATGTGATGTACGCTTGTACATGTTTCGACTCGCTCTAAGCTTATGTTTGGTTTATACCAAGAACAACCTTTGTCATCGGTGTTCATTAAAAGACAACACTAGCATATCTGTGTTTTAAACCAATGCCTTTTTTTCACTCTGAGAGAAAAACTGACAGCTTTTTATGACATGCAGAAAACAATTTTCGATTAATACAACACCACAGAACAGATTTAGGGTTAGAATAATAAATACAGGGATGTAGAAATCATCGGCTTAGAGGGGGTGCACTCCTAACTGGATTCTGGAATGTAAAATAGGGAGTTCCATTGATTACATGTAGATAGTGAGAATAATTTGCATCGTATGTTATCCTAAAATTTTGAGTGATTGATGATTTAAGAGCATCTTGGATTTGTAAGTCAACCTAAGTTCATACTGTGGTATTACAAGAGGTTTCATTCACACAATAAAGAACGTTTTCAGAGCTTTTATTTAGGAAGAAATATATGGCAACACATGGTAGACTTGCAGTCAGTATGCCAGAAGTGATTTAAATGTAATGTTCAAAAACCACGCAAGGCTCCTATTCATAATACGCATTTGCCAGAAATAGTCACGAGCCATTATAGTGTTGACTCAACATTGTAAGAAAGAGGGTCTGTACCGAGAGGGACGGGAATTGTTTGGTATAAACAGGACTTAATGATCCATGTTTTGCTGAGTACATCTTAAAACAAACCATGATTCATGAATTTAAAAGCGTTAACAATTTTTTTATTTAAATATCCTTATCTTCATATTACCTGGCATTCAGTATGTCTCCTGTGTGGGTTCTGTTGCACGCTGTGACTGCCGACTCAAACAGCATCTGTGTCAGAGGTTGCTTACTGTACTTGGAATACACTAACCCCCGGCAAGCTGTTCAGTCTTAACAGATAATTTGGGACAATTTTGAGACTGATTTGCATATGGTGGGTCCTCTTCTCTAATGCCACAAATTAGTAAAGAAATATTGCATGAAAATTGGCCTAGAGTACCTACTTAAGATTACTACAGGTTTATCTGTATTTTTGTTTCTCAACAAGTCACCTAGACAGATGCGCAAAAAACAGTATAGATGATGTAAATTTACAGCAGTGTACTAAGGAGCAGGTTATTACATTGGTCGTCATGTCATACTATGCACTAGTCTAGGCAGTAATGAGAATAGGTTCATATAATGAATTACTTAATCCTTGTTATTATAACGTTTCAACATGAAGTATTTTCTTTTCGATCCAGTTGTCCCCTTTTCTCAGATTCGTTCCATCTCCGCTTCATTTTCCTCCTTTCTCTAGCATCCTTTCCGTTTCCATTTCCTTTCCTCTTTCATTCCTTTGGTAGTTAAAAAGTATTGTCATTTACAATGCCAATACCTCTAACTCTCACAAATGTGATACCAATTTGCATTGCAAATGCTTGTTTCTAGTGTAGTGTCCACAGCGGGGCCAAAAAGTTATTGTTGGTTAAACGGCTTATTAAGGACAGTAGTCTGGACCTCCTGCTTAAACGGGAGATGGGAAGCCAGGCGTGACGTCTAAAGAGCACGCTGGTATTTATGTCTTGAGAGGCAGTGTCTCCGGCATCAAGCGCACATTTTATTGATGCATTTGAAATTAGTTTACCCTCTTGGATTAGATAATTTGCTTGTGTTTTATATTGGTCAGGCAAATGTTGTAGTAGGGTTTCTAACTGGTCGTAATGGGCCCTGTCATATCTTGCGAGCAGTGCTTGGGTGTTAGCTATGCGCCAGGTATTGGCTACTTGGGCAGCTATTTTTTTTCCAGAAGCGTCTAGCAGCTTGAACTCTATCAGGAGGTGGCGCTTCTCCTGAGGTTTGGGAGTTAGTGCGCTTCCTAGCGTTAGAAACAGCCAGAAAATCTAAGGGCAGCTGTCCCTTAATGTAGGCAGGATCTGCAGGGGCAGGCCTATACTTCTTTTCTATTATAGGGTTTAGAATCCTAGCACGTACAGGATCTTTAAACACTTCAGGGCATGCGTAATGACTCCTTTAATCATGGGTAATATTTGTACTGACTTTTGGGACTGTTCAAAAGTATCTAATAAAAAGTCCTCTTCTGCCTCATCTGAGTGCATTGTGACACCATGATAGATGGCAGCCCTATTAAGTGTCCAAACCAATATTGTCTTCTGGAGGAGATGGTTTTGAGGGGTATGTGTGTGGACTTGGGATGTCCGGTATGTCTTGTGGGATGGGGTACTCCCAATCAGGTGGGTCAGTTGGGTATGTGAAAGGGTCATCTGGGTCACCCCCTAACCTCATGTCATCATCATCATCATCGTTATGTGGAGGTGTATGAGGTGGAGAAAAGTGAGGTGGAGAAGTTTCAATTGGAGGTGTAATAGGTTTAGTGGAAGTGGGTTAAAAGGAAGTATAGGAGAAGAAGGGTGGAAAGGCAATGTGGCAGAGTCCTTCTTCTTTACAGGCACTGGAGGAACAGGTGCTGTCTAACTTCCTCTTTCTATATGGTCAGTGGTAACATGTCCTGTCTTTAGATCAATATAGATCTTTATCTGCTTTGGATCAATAGGATCTGGATGAAAAAGCTCCTCTTCCTCATGGTCCGCTTTCGGCGCCGATTTTTTTGGTTCCGAGCGGGGTTGTTGTTTGTTTTTGTCCTTAGCCTTAGAAGGCGTAATAGAGTCCTTTGGTGAAGCTTTTGGCTCCGAGGGTTTTGGTTTTGGAGCCAAAGCTGGATGTTTCGGTATGGGAGCGTTCAAAACAGTTTTGTCTACTGGCTTGGGAGCTTTTGAGCCCGGTTTCTCTTTGGAAGTCGACGGCGTCGGAACCGGTTTCGGAGCCAGGACTTCTTTCGGTTTTGTTGCCGAAGGTGCTGGTGGGATTGGTACATGCGGTTTGCTTGGTCCCGAGCTACCGAAAGGCCTTTTCGATTTTCTTCGGAGCCGGGCCGGAAGGCGGGGCTTCTGAAGTATGTTTTCGGTCGCGACTGGGCCCAGCAGGCGGAGTGTTGACCATTGCCTTCGATTTTGGTGGGGGGTTGGGGTAGGGGCAGTATTACTCACTCTTTGACCCGGAGAGATGAAGTCATCAGAGTCATCTACCTCTGAAAGGATTTTGAGCTCCTCGTAATCTTCTTCTGGGACATCTGGGCCTTCGTTGAAGATGTCCACCGGTTCCGGAACTGGTTTCTGCATGATGTGTCGACGGACCCTTCGATTTCGAATGGTCTTCTTCGATCGAAAGGATGCGCGCAGGCTGGACAGCTGGACTCGTCGTGTTCAGGTGATAAGCAAAGATTACAGACCTTGTGATGGTCACTGTGCGGGAATTTTGCTCCACACTGGGGGCATTTCTTGAATGGCTTCCTTTCCATGAGCTGTAGGCCTCACGGCGTGGATAGCCCAACGGCCGGCGTCAATGACCGGAATCGAGCCGATGTAGTCGAGTGGAAGGTTATAGATGTTTGGAAGTTAATCCGAAGAGTCTAACTACTTTGGAAAGTAGATTTTGAACCGGAGCGGAAAAGTTACATCCAAACCCAATGGCGGAAAAAAACAATCTAAGGATGGAGTCAATGCCCATGCGCACTATCGTCTAAGGGAGGAGTTACCTATCTCGTGACTACAAAGACTTCTACCAAGACAACAACAACCTGCAATCATCCGAGCCCAACACCAGATGGCAATCTAATGCTAAGTATGGGATCTGCAGCTCATATGCCTCGAACAAATAGTTTAATAGAATACTGTGTCTTCTAATTAAACAAGTTGAATCCGCCTCATAGGAATTGGGGCTGGTACCCGGACCCATGTGAGCAAAATTTACAGGGGATTGTGATCCGAAATGGTTTTGCCTAAGTAGGTGGCATGGATAATGCGGGGTTGGAGGTGTATTGGGCACAGAAAGCGATCTAAATGTGTATGCAGAGCATGTGGGTGTGAGTAAAAAGAGTATTCACTCATACCTTTGTTACTAGTGCACCACACATCGGTCAATTCCCAGCCACTGTTTTATATTAGCATAGAGGTATTAGTAGAAAGGCAGACAGCTTACACATTTGCAATGCTATTCAGACACCAGCATGACTAATTTTTTAATGTAGCAGTTTTTAAATCACGGAACACACAAATATTTACCAAAAAGATCAAAAGCCTAACAGAGCGGAAACAAGCAGGTGATCCATAGGACTTCTAGTCCCAGAGTAAACTCAATCTCTAGAACAAATACAACTTACCAAGAGGAGGAGGTAACTCATTACTCTGACATTCCAAATTGCTTTGAAACCGAAAGACTCTTGCTCATGATCAAGAGACTTCAGCATGTGTGTGATAAGCACCAAAACACGATTTGGTAACAATAAAAAAGCATTGTCCTCAATGTAAGATTCATCCTCTATGTTCATAACTTAGAAAGGAAAAGCAAGAGAGACAATAGTGGATGGTGATGTCAACATTCAGTATGGATCTGCTGAATAATACCTGCTTGAATAAAGAATAGCTGAAACTCAACAACTATAGTTACCAAAGAGGTGAAAAGATATATCTGCATGGTATTTTATTAATTTATTGGATTGTCTGCTTACGAGATCTACTTCGCTAACAGTATAACTTAGTTAAGTGCTTTCCTGGGTAACAGCCTACCCAGTAATTCCCAGAATACTGGGATGTCTCATTTTCTAACTTCACCACACTGACTTTTGAAGTTCTAGATTATCTCTTTCATCGTGGTGGCTGCATCCCCCTTCTATGAGACTGAGGCTTTCATACCTTTTTAATTTGATGGACATATACTTTAGCACTTACCATTTCAAATCTACTGGCAAGCACTGGGATCCTATTTGCCAAAGCCACCCTCAATAAGTCCACATCTTCCACTCTCCTTTTTCCCATCACTCCGTTCTCTACTTAGAATCCAATTTCAGCTTTAATAGAAGACAACCTTGTTTTTCCCAGAGATTTGATTTGCTAAGTCTTACCAAAACAATGGGACACTTATGCTGTGCCCTTGATACACAGATCATATGGTATGGAATTCATGTTTCTTCATAAGTCTCTGTGCACGATATAATGGGTAGAAAGTGAACCTCTGTGTATTGCTCGTATCCACTCCATTATACACCTTCCTTGGCTTCAAAGGCCAACACTCCACCATGCCCTGGCAAGAGTCTTTGTTCTTTCATCCTGGCTACTCCTGTTCCTCTTCAGAGACCGGGCTCTCCAGACCCAAAGTCAGACATGGAGGAACCACTTCCCTTTCACCTTTTATACCCCTACATTCTGAGTGACTATCAGAAAAGAAAGGCACTCAAGCATTGCTGACATTTGGCCTTTGAGGATTCTGAACATTAAATCTTTAGAGGAAACCATGGCAAGGAAGACTAGAGAGTGAATATATTTCTCTAGGCAACACACAGACCAGAATTTTCCTGCTGCTGACCCTAACAGCTAGGGCATTAAACGACCTGAACGGCATCAGTATATCTCCCACATGCAGAGTGCCTAAAGGGGAAGTTGAATGTCTGAGAAAATATAGTGAAGTTGAATGTCTGCGAAAAATATGGTGGAGATAAAGGGGGTTTTAAGAGGTGAGATATGAAACAGGGGTCACTTGCTCGTTGTGCCCCTGGATTCAAGCTATCCTGGCTGATGATGGGTAATGCTCCAAAACAGTCCCAGGGTGCTTGTTTCAGGTCCAGGGAGGACCTGGCCTGGCAGTTCGGGGCTGGGCTATTTCCATCAGGAACAGGTTCAAGACTGATTTGCATATGGCTGGGTAAAACTGGGGTGGAATAGTGAGCAAAAGAATGATGGATTAAACAGTGATCTGTGACTGGGGGTGAGAGGTTGAGCACTCTGTTCATCATCTTTTTGTGTTTGCCCTAAGTGGCCAACGTTATGCCCAGTTGTGGGTCTTGGGCTCACTGTGTCAAGTTTGCTTGGCTGATGAGGGGTGATGCCTTAAAACCGGTCCCAAAGGATGCTTGTTTTCGGTCCAGGGAGGACCTGGCTTGGCAGTTTGGGCTGGACTGTTCCCATGAGGAACAGGGTCAAGACTGATTTGCCTATGGCTGGGTCCAAACTGGTGTGGCATGAGCAAAATAACAATGTTTTAACCCAGATCTCTTGACTGGGGGTGAATGTTTGATTTGTTCTGTGTTCCATCCATCATCTGGGTGTTTTTTACTTGTGTGGATGGGCATGTGTCCGCAAAAAGGAATGGATTAATCGAACATCAATGGGAGTCCTTGCAAAGGAACACTCATTAACCTTGGCTCGATCTGGGCCAGTCGTGGGCATGCAGCATTTTTATTGGGATACGTGGGAGAGTGCTGGATGGAAGGAATTTTGTGTCTTCCTGCCGATTCCCGAACTTTTTAGTCAAAATTTAAGGATTGCAATGACTTCTGGGTAGAAAACCTGATGAGAGCCACACAGGTCACCCCACCCTGGATTCCCCCAAATGTCTAGTTTTTTAAATTGTCTAAGTTTCCCTAGGGCAGGCTGAGCTAGGGCCCAAAATCTACAGCTAGGCACATTGAAAAAAGGATCAGTTTTTGAAGGAGAAATGTGATGTGCTCATATTATGCTTTAGTGCCTTTCATATCGCGTTTCTAGCCCTACCCATCGAAAATGAGCAGGTTTGCTAGGTCTCCCCACTTGCTGTCTGAGTTAGGGCGCAAAATCCACAGCTAGCCAGATTGCAAAACAAACACTGGCAAAGCCACTAGGTCTTGGTTTTACAAGAGTTAGAGCTATTGGTGTTATAATTGCCATGTTTTTTACCCATGTGTTGTGGAGTGGATTTATGTGGTGTGGAGTGGAATTATGTGGGTTGGATTGGAATTGTTATTAGTGGAATAGTGTTGTGTGGAGTGGATTTGTGTAGTGTAAATATATGGCATGGTGTGCAGTTTAATTCTGTGAATAGCAATCATGTGGTATTCAGTGTACTGGAATTATGTGGAGTGGGATTGTATGTTGGAGTGTAATCATGTGGATTGGTATTTTGCGTTGTGGAGTGGTATGTAGTGGCATTTATTATGTGGTGTGCTGTTGAATTTTGTGGCAAGAGGTGAAATTCTGTGGTGTGGATTGGACGCATGTGGTGTGTTGTGTAATTGTGTTGTTGAGTTGAATTATGTGGTGTGGAATGGAAAAGTGTGGAGTTGAATTGTATGGCATGAAACTGCAGTGTTGAGTGAAATTATGCTGATTGGAATTATGTGGCATTGTGTTGAGTGCATTTATGTGTACAGTTGCTATGTGGCATAGAGTGGTTTTATGTGGGGTGTATTTATGTGGTATTGAGTTGAGTGTACTTATAAAAAGAGTTAAATCATATTGTGTTGAGTGGTATTATGTGGCGTGTAATTATGCTCGGTGGCGTTGAATTGTCTGGCGGTGAATTGTGTAGTGTGGAATTGTGTGGTGGTGTGTCACACTAAACTTCCAGTTATGCCACAAGGTACCTTCAAATAATCAAGGGGGCAAATCCAATATTCATTCACCAAACTGTCATCTGTGCAAGTTGCCAACACGCACAGAGAACACGTTATCCTGTGTGCCTCAGCGTTGGTTCTAGAGAAATGAGTTAGTCAGCAGTGTAGGACACACACCACAATCTTTCCTGATTGCCCCCCAAATGTATGAAATGTTGCCCAAATGCAAGAGGAAAGGAGGACGGCAGTAATATGCGATTGTCAAAACTGTTACAAATCTTAACACCAAACCTGTACTTCAAGGGCACGTAAAAAAAAAAAGTCAAGAGCGGTGAGTATGCCTTGGACATCATAGTATTGACTAATAATTTAAATCGGACTGATATGACAATAGTCTGCAACAATTACAGTTTCCTCCTAGCTTAGACACAGTTTAGACTGGAACCAGATTATACCAGCATATCCATGTTCTTATTTTGAACGTTTACAATAATGACATTTTAAATTCAAGGTCAACACTGGTGACTCCAAGCCAATTTAACCACAACACAACATTCTGTGCTGCATTCACTAATGTGATATCTGTATGTGCCTGTATGAATGCTGGAGTGTTCCCGGGTGGCTCTCTTTTATCAACCCTCATGTATGCAGGTATGTACGTATGCATACATGTGCATGTATCTGTTGAACAGGACGAAACGCTGAACATTCGCGGGAGCTCTGGGCTAGGATTCAGAATATTTTATAGAGAAGCAGGCTGACTTGCAGGATTTTGGGTTGTTAATTTCGAAATCAATTAAATTGGTTTTCTCTTACACAGTACTGCAGGGTCTGCCTCGCAGGTTTTGAGTTAGTAACCAACCGAATCAACGCAGAGGTAGCTGGCTGAAGACAGACCTTCCAGTGTATCAAACGCCAGTTTCATATAACGGGCATCTGTGCCGTCTGCATTGTCGCTGGGCCTGGTCGACTGATCCGTACCATAGGTTTAAGCAACAACAAACACGTTATCAGTTCCAAGAGCCTCCAGAACTGAACATGGGTTTTCCAAATACATGGGTTCTGTTATTTAGTAACCCGAAGTACACCTTTGAAGAGAGATAACTGTGCTGAACTTCCGCGGAATTCTGTTGCCTTAAACATTCGTGTGCAGTAACCCCTAGAAACCGGACACCCTTAAAAATAGGAACCCCAATCAACGGAAGTCTCTCCTATCGCTACCAGAGAAAATGCATGGTAACTCGTATACTATAAGGGCACATGAGGTCACCTTGAAAGCCACCCTAGAACACATTTACATTTGTAATCCTAAAACTAGAAAAGTGATCACATTTCCTATTAAACAAAAAATGTCTCATTTGAAAAAATGGAGCGCTAGCAAATGTTTATTGCGTCAATTAAATACTGATTGCAATTCACAAACTTAACGCTACAATGTGATGCACAATTCACACAATTGTCAAGAATGGGAGAGTGGCGTGGGAAAAGGAAGGAAGGGTACGTGAACTGTGAAGCAGGACTGGCAAACAACACAACATGGGAGACAGAGGAAATGGTAGAGAAGGTCTTTTTCCAGTGCCGGAAGGAAGTAAGCTCTTGATTAAGATCCTCATAAGCGGAAAACGGGGATAAACTGCTTTTTGAAGGCAATTCCTGCCATTGTGCTTCAGCACCCGAATGGCACCCGACCTCAAATGGAAGCGCAGGGATCGTAAAAATTCAAGCTTTTTTGTTTAATATCATTTGTTCCAATATTAAGGGTTTCCTACAAGAGCTCTAGGTATGAAAGGATCGACCCTTTCTCTGGGAAATAAAACAAGCAGCGGTTGGCGCAACGTGTGATCTTGCTCCTGTAAATACGGTTGCTTGGTTGCTCCAAGCGGACCAGGCACCAGACCCGATCTACATCATTGCTAGCTGGTGAGATACTATAGTATATGCATACGCATGTAATTATACGGATAAGGATCAATTTAGGCATTCCCAGTTTTTCATTCTGTTTGTGAGTCATTTTAGCTTGGTGAAAGAGTGCTGGTCAGCACTGACGCACCCTGTGGTCTTGTGTACATATACAGCCCTTCTAAAAGAGGCATGCATGATATTATTTCCAGTATTCCTGGGGTTCCTTTTCAAAAGCAGCCCCACTTGTAACAGATGGGGCAACGGATGATTCGTTCTTCTCAGCACTTACCTTATTAACGTAACCCGGTCCCGATGATGACCTGAAATATTTTTTAAGCTAAAGTTTAGAAAACATAATTCGGCCTATTGGGAAGATATGAACACGAATTAACACGTTTATTTTGGATATTTTCAATGCAAAAGTTCCAGAAACATTATTTGGCCTATTGGGAAGATATGAACAACACTTCATCTCATCACTGACAGATACCGGACTAATATTTTTAACACTGTTAAGATATAAGCAGCAGACGCAAGGTGAGAAGTGAGCTGTTTATTAGACCAGATCCTGATGCACCAGCTGGCAACTGACACTCACCAACATTCTAAAGTGAGCTTAATTCTCAACATTCTAAGGAGGGGAGAAACCATAGTGGAGGGGAAGGAGGGGTGGTTCGGATGGGAGATACCATTTATATAACAGGTAGCACAACATGTAAAATACAGGCATATATTACAACACACCTCCCTTTGAATAGGGAAGCGAAAAATGCATTATAAAAGTTTGTAAAGATGAACCCTCAATAGACAAAAGAGGGAGAAGTATCACATTTCATAGTCCTCTTGCCATCGTGGGGGTTGACGTGTCCTGACTTTCTTGGGCTGTTGCATGTTGGAGACTGAGTCATCCTGACATTCTTCCCTATTAGGCCTTAGAATACACACTTTGGGGCAGTGAGCTATATTGTCCATCCTCCAACTGCTACCATCTTCCAAAACTACTGAATTGTTGTTAACACGGTGGATTCTTAGCGGTTTGGAGAACGCAGACACTTTGGAATGGCCTACCTGGGGTCTTTTGACAATTGCCCATTGGCCAACATCCCACTCCTTCCTTATGGTTCCCCACTTCATGCCGTATTTGGCTTTGTAATTATCTTGATGCTGGCCACTTTCTTCTACTCCCTATCTACCCAGACTGGGCTGCCGCCATTTAGCCAATTTGGCATGAATTTAGAACTCTGTGTCCTCCCTTTAAGAGACACAAATGGTGAAACCCCAGAAATGGCATTGAGAGTTGAATGATAGGACCATAGCATCCGCCTCAGGGCTTCTTCTATGGGTTCATGCGATGTGAGCGGCAACGGAATAGTGTTCTTTATCATTCTATGGGCCCTTTCCACCAGCCCATTAGCCTTTGGACAATACAAAGGAGTTTTCACATGTGAGATGTTTAAGTTGGATAAGAATAGTCTAATTTTGTCTGAGTTGAATTGAACACCGTTGTTGGTGACCAGGGTACTGGGTATTCCTTCTTTTGAGAATATGTCTTACAAAAATTCAATTAGGTATGATGTGGTAATGGAGGAAACCATTTTTGTAGAGATCCAATGTGAATGATAATCAATGAGTACAAACATGAATCTTTGAGAAACGTTTAGTAAGTCTACGGGACCGAGAAAGTCTAATCCCAGTTTGTCCCAAGGTTTGGAAGGGACAGACACAGGAATAAGGGACGCTTTGCGGGCGACTTTGGATTTGTCACACAATCCACAGGCTAGGCAATCTTTTACTTTTCTTTCCACCATGCAGTCCATGTTGGGGAACCAATAACTTAATCTAATTTTACTTTTGGTCATACTCCTTCCCAGATGTTCCTCATGTGCTACTTCAATGATGCGTTCTAGCATGTTGGTCGGTGGAACAATTCTGTTGCCTCTGTAGATTTGATCACCAATTATAGGTAGTTCATATCTCACCAACCAGTAGGACTTGAGATTCTCAGGAAGATCTTTAATGGTACTGTGCCAACCTTTGCAGATCATGTTTTTCAACTCTTTCAGTACTCTGTCTTCTTGTAGCCCCTTTTCCCATTCTTCCTTGTTAATGGCAGGAATGTCAATTGCCAGGATGGTTTCATCCGGCAGAATAATTTGTGAGTCCCCATTGGAGATAGGAAGTCTTGATAAACAATCAGCAATTAAGTTCTTGTTACCTGAAACATAACACATAGTGTAATTGAATCCTTGTAAGCCTAAAACCCATTTGGAAATGCGGGGAATGGCTCTTTCAATGGTTTTTGTGGAAAACATAGGTTTGTGGTCTGTGCGAAGAATAAAGGGAATACCCCATAAGAAAAACTTGAAATGGTTTAATCGCCCAATAGCAAGCAAGGGCCTCCTTCTCAATTGTGGAATAGTTACGTTCAGGCTCTTTCAAGGTTCTGGACGCAAACGCTATCACTCTCTTTTTGCCTATTACCAACTGAGTGAGTGAAGCTCCTAGACCTTTCATGCTTGCATCCATTGTCAAAGTGATCTTAGCACAGGGATCGAACATTCCTAACGTGGAAGCTTTTATTATGGCTTGTTTGATAAAAGTGAAGTCACTTTGACATTGAGAATTCCATTCAAAGGGGGACCCTTTCTTAAATACCTCTGTTAGAGAGTGCACATGTCCAGCACAGTTTTCTACAAACTTGGACATATACTCTACTAAACCCAAAAAGGACCTGAGTTTGTCCTAGTTAGTGGGAGCTGGGGCAAGCTTGACCGTATCCCATCCTCGTCGCCAATTTGTTAAGATATAAGCAGCAGACTCAAGGTGAGAAGTGAGCTGTTTATTAGACCAGATCCTCATGCACCAGCTGGCAACGGACGCTCACCAACATTCTGAGGTGAGCTTCATTCTCAACATTCTAAGGAGGGGAGAAACCATAGTGGAGGGAAAGGAGGGGTGGTTGGGATGGGAGATACCATCTATATAACAGATAGCACAACATGTAAAATACAGGCATAGATTACAACACACACCATGTTTAGTAAAGGGCACTTCCCCAAGCAATGGAAAAAGGCCTTATTTCTGCCACTAATAAAGAAGCCCAATCTAAATCCTCAAGACACTAACAGCTGATGTCCATATCGAGGCTTGCTTTTTCAACCATATTAGCCTAAAACGGCCATGAAATACCAGTGGAGTTTATTCATCGAATCGAACAACTTCCTGGAAGAGACTCAGTTTGGTTTCCACAGTGGTCACAGTAAAGAGAAGGCACTGATAGTGACCAATGAGTAAATTAGATCCACGTTAGTTTAAGGCGGCAGAGCAACTCTTACCTTATTAGACCTGTCCACAGCTTTTGACACAGTCAGTCACATTTGTTTGATTGACTGTTTGTGAAAGATAAGGATCAAGGACACAGCCCTGCCCAGCTCCATTTCTTTCTTACAGATAGGATATAATCAGTCACCTAGTGATTTTACATTTGAGCCCTACGTCCTGCCCTGTGGGATCCCTCAGGGCTCATCTTTAATCCAACTCTTTTTAATGTATAGGTCATCCCCCTAATCAACTTAATAAAATCTATGGTGACAACACCCAGATTGTGGTGTCTCTTTCCAATAGCAACCACAAAACAGGTGAGCCCTTTCGAAACAGCATTATTGCAGTTAGCAATTGGATGAGCGATTATTGTCTCAAATTAAATTAATCTAAAAAAGAAGTGATGCTAATTAGAAACAATGTAGCCTTTTGGTCCCCTTCATGGTGGCTGCAAGAATTGAGGGCTCTGCCTGTACCTGCAAAAAATATTGGTGTCACTTTAGATGAAAAACTTACCTATAAAAATCTGTTTAATGTGGTCATCTCTTCCTCTTTGTATATCCTGAGGATCATCGAGAAAAATCACTCAGTTCATTCCATTTGATACGTTATAGACTGCGGTCAAAACCTTAATTCTATCAAGACTATATTATTGCAATGGACTACCTAAACTTGCAAAAGAGCTCCTCCAATTACTAGCTGCAAATCATGCAGAGCACTGCTGCCAGGACATTGAATGTCCCAAGATTTCATTCAGCAAAGTAGACCTTAAATGAGGCACACCGGCTCCCCATCAAACAATGCTTTACCTATAAGGCATTATGTATAGCACTCAAAACTCTAAATGGCACAGGTCGGGACTATCTAAAGAAGAACCTTAAATGGTATTCTCCAACCAGCTCTCTATGTTCTAGCTCTGCAAGGTATTTGGTTGTCCCTCTCTATAAGCCAGTCTCCTGGGGAGGCAGAAACGTTATCAGATGTACTGATCAACAATGGAATCGTCTTCCTCAATCTATTAAGTCTGCCACCACCCATCTGGGTTTTAAAAAGTCCTTAAAAACCTGGTTATACTCTAACTGGGCTCATTGCTTGGGTCACAGGTAGCGCCAAGACACTTCCGGGAATACGAGCGCTCTATAAATCTTTTCATCATCATCAACTACCACCAAAGTTAGAAGGCAGCAACAACTACTCAATGCAAAGCAATTGTACTGTCATGAAAATAACCACATCCTCCACATTGAACAATCTAAATTAATGGCATTTGCAGGAAAAAAAGACCTATGTAGCAAATGTAACTTTTTCAGGTGAGGAAAGGGTGTAATGCTTTTGTTACTCTGAAATTATCACTGAAAACCTTACATGAAATACTAATTTGGAAAAAAGCCAGAAGGAAGGTTCCTAAGTGAAACCTAAAGGCATATCAATCAATCTGTGTACAGTAATCTGGCAAAGCTGACCTCACACCTGAACACTTGAAGTCCATGCCCATTCCCTGATGGCATCTTAGAAAGATTTCTGAGGTAACAAAACACCTGCAATAGACAACAAGCACAGTTATGCACCTCTTAGCTCATTTGTTTAGCCAAGCATAAGCACAGAGATACAGCACAACAGAGATGTAATTCAGCACATCCTTGCACTCGCTTACACAGCATGCATTATGCATTGGGAGGAGTTGAGATGGTAGTCAACATAGCCGTAATTCCATAGAAGCCATGTGCCCCATGCAGCATTTGCACTGTAATACATGACACCATCTCCCTTCATGAGCTAGAGAGGCTCACACAAATAATCAACAGGAGTTTAACATATTTATTTTGTCAGCAAGATTATGTTCTACCCCTCACTTCCACAGATCGACAACCATCTGCACAAGCAGAAGGCTGCAGGGTCATCTCCCTCTTGGAGCCATACTCGAAACTGAGAAAAACTGCAAGGGCAACTTCTAATATAAAGCACATGCCCTTCATCCTAATTGCAAAAACTGGAACCATTTTATCAGCCTTCAGTATCCCTAAGGGCGGGAGTGAACATGAGCTCATACCCAAATCATTGAAAGCGGCCCTACTGATCACCCCGAACAAACCACACAACTCTTCAATCTGTAGGAAAGTGCTGGTCTCAACCACCTTTGATTCAATCACCAGACAGACAGGACCTGATTTCACCAGGCGATCCAAGACTAACCCGAAGTTAAATTCTCTCTGCAAAAGGCAAAGTGATGCTCCGCATCAGTGCAATGTACAGTTTACCGGCAGACGTAGTTAAGCACGGTGTCTTTGCAAGACCTCCTACAGCAGCTTCACACATGGCATTACCCAAAACGTCTACATTGTTGGGAAATAAACATTTTAGCACAACTGTCAATAAAGTGCACCAGAGGGGTAACACGATTTTACCCACAGGGATGGATCACAAATGTAGCTTTTTCCTTTCTGTTTCCAGACCCAATTCTCGCATTCCCACCAGGACCTTCCGTTCTCTCAATCTTACCCCCACATCCATCTGCCATGCTGCCAGCCCTCAAACTAATCTCCTACACACTACTTTTTATAGTTGCATAACTGAAAGCAACATCAGGCACTCAAGGTTAAAACACTGTCTTTTCAATCGGATTGACAAGAGTGGAATGGTTCCACATAAAAAAGTCTGCTGGCGACGTCTTTTCAAATGTGGACGAGCAGTACAGCGAGTGTTCCATAACTTAATGTAACAGATTTATAAACCATACTTGGTCCAGAGAGGATACAATGATGCATTACATAAAACGTATTTGTCAAAATACTAAACATAATAACTAGAAAGACAATATGTACAGAATAAAGCACTAACAGGAGTCTGACTTCATTCAGGTGGAGATGGAAGATGCAGGTTTTTAGACGTTTCCTTAATGTAACAAGACTGTGCTCGGTCCTGATCCATGCAGAGGTCGCAGCATCAGAGGAGTGTGCCTGTGATGCTGGAGGAAGGTGCTTCCAACTGTAGGAAGTTTTGTATAAAGACGTTTCTTAGAACGGTGACAATAGTGAGGAGTTTTGAGTGTAGGACTTCATTAGTGAAGTGAAACAGACTGAATTTTCCTAGGTATAGGAAGCCACTGTAAATCTTGTAATATTACAATGAGGCATTTGAAAATGTTGTTTCAGTGACAAGTCTAGCCTCCGAGTACAGTTATGCCTTTAACTGGGAAAGAGAATGACTACAACGTTGGCAGCAGTTTTCAGCTGATAAGGAGAGATAGTAAATCGACTTATTTTTTTGGTTGTCGAGACTTGGAAACTTGGTTGAAGTAGGGTGAGAGAGAGAACAGACCCCATAGTAAAAGCCAGACATTGTATTGAGGGTGAAGGTGACAATCACACAGCCATGATACAGTTGTGTTGTCTGTGTCAGTGGCGGCACCAGAACCCCTATCCTTAGCAATCATGCCATTGGAGACCTTTCATTCTTACTCCTGTGTTGAGTTTCCACCTGGGGCGGTGGGGCCTGGCTCCTGACAGCTGATTTTCTCAGTTTGCCATTGACCCGAGAGGTTGCAATCCTGACTTCATCTTTCTGTCAATCTGGTCATCTTTGGCTCTGTCTGTTTTATTCTTTAGTGCGGCCTCCTTCCAAGACTGGCCCTTGCCTTCTATGGTTGGGCTCTCTATGGCCCTCCGGGCCTCAGGGTATGGTATAAGAGGTACCTGGTGTGATATGTGTTCCAGCCTACAGTGGCTGATAGATCTTTTAGAGGTGTCTCAGGAACAATTTTTCACTCTTTTTGTTCCATCAATTTTCTCCAGCAGAGTGAGGGACCCTTGCTTTTAGGTCAGGATAAGGGGATTACACTCCTAGATAACCCCTGCTCACCCCCTATGTAGCTTGGCACGAGCAGACAGGCTTATCTGAGAGGCAGTGTGTTAAGCATTTGTGAATACACACAGCAATACAGTGAAAACACTACAGATGGACACCACACAGGTTTTATAAAAATAAGTATTCTTTATATAGACTTAACACAAGACCACAAACGACAAAAATTCACAATACTGTACTTAGGATTGACTTAAAGATGGTAAAAGTTGCTTAGTTCAAGTTGGTGATAAATGCGACAGTTCTCACAAAAGTACCTGGATGCGTAACGCAAAATAAACAAAAGGCTCGCAAAGGGAGAAGCGTAGGTTTCGTACTCAGGGGGAGATGATGCGTCCAGCCTCGATGCTTGAGCAGAGTAGGGGATGCGTCGTGATCCTTACTGATGCTGGGATGATGCGTAGGTTATCGGCCTGCGGCCCAGTTGCGATGCGCAAGATGGCACCTCGATGCAATGTGACAATCATGGTGCGATGCGAGAAGATGGCGCCCTTGATGCGGCGATGCGTTCACGCCCTGGCAGCCTTGTGACGACTCGGTACGTTGGAGCTGCGACAGGCCATGCGACACGCTTCTCCGGCGATGCGATGGCGACCCTCTCGATGGTGTCACGCTGGTACGGTGATGCGACAGCAGACTGCTTTGACAAAGACACGCTTCCTGGGAGATGCGGCTGTGGCACGCTTCTCCGGCGATGCGACTACTACAGCTGCGGCGGCGTCACGCTTCTTCTTAGGTGGACCCAGCATTGTGGAGAGAAGGTCCAGCCCTATTCAGGTCCCAGGTGCAACTCCTCCCTCCCATCTAGATGCAGATCTCCCTATTCACCAGTGGGCTGACTCATTCGGTCTCCTGGAATCCCCTAGCCCTGTCACTCAAACTCCAGACAAGGAATACCCAACCTAGCAGAGGCAGGCCTGGATAGTTAGTCCCACAGAAGGAAACTAAGCGGTGTGAGTACTGTAAACTGCTGCTACTATATTAAAAAACCAGGGCACTCACACCAGATTATAACATACCTGTTGAGAAGGCTACTAGCGTCTTAAAGGCAATGTTACTTAACACAAGATCACTAGTGAAGCACAATACTGAAGTGGCTGAACTGATTGAGTCTCACAAAATAGATATAGCATTTATAAGTGAGACCTGGGCTGACAGAGCCTCAGAAGTAGAGATCTCTCTAGCACTTCCAGTGGGTTATGCGGTCATTAGAGCAGACAGAACTTGGAAGAAGGGTGGAGGGTTGGCAATTATCTTTAGAGAAGCACTGCAAGCAAGAGGGTCAGCAGTAGGAAGTTCACAGGACTGAATTATCATCAATTCAGGTGGCACTCAATAATAATAACATGCTAAGAGGTCTCTTGCTCTATAGGGCACCCAGGGCGCAAACCCCCTTGTTGGATACTCTTAGTCCAATTTTAGAATCTAGTTTGGACGGGCCGGATTTTTAAATCCTTAGTGATTTCAACTACCATTTAGTTAAAAACTTGAAAATAACAACACGGCCACACTGGTCGACGCGATGACTAATTTTGCCTTAACTCAAATAGTTAAACAAGATACCACCGCAGCTGGTCACACGTTGGACGGGATATTTAGTTCCAATCCTAACCTTAAAGTTGATACAATACTGCCTGTTCCGTGGTCAGACCACAAGGCCATTCTGTTCTCGGTAAACATAGATCAGGGGCAGACAACGCATAGGAAAGAACATAAGCTGATTACTTATCAAGACTGGGCGAATATAGGCGCTCCGTTGTTGCAAGACATATTAGCAAAGAGTAAACCCGAACCAATATCCAATAGTAATGTAGCTATAGACCGACTCGGTGCCTGGATTGAATCAGTGGTAAATATTGCAGCCCCCACAAACCGGTTCACTTCCAGGAGGAAAAATCCGTCAGAACGGTGGTTCACGGATTCATTAAGGGCACAAAAGCAAACATGCCGAAGGGCCGAAAGGAAATGGAGAACAAATTACGACAAATGTCTGAAAAGACCTTATGTACAATCATTGGCAGACTACAAAAAATTGATTATGAGGGGAAAAAGCAAGTATTATACTAACAAAATTAATGAGACTAAGAATTCCAGTAGGGAGCTTTTCACCACTGTCAAAAAACTAGCGAACCTACCGACGGCTATACAAATGGAAAGCAGCATAGAGTTCTGCAACACACTTGGGCAGTTCTTTATTGACAAAGTCACCTCAGTGTATAAATCTTTTAAGAATCCTAACAAGCTTATGGACTCAGTTAAACAAGATACACTAGATCGGGGTATTTCAAGTCCTAGATCTGGGTTCAGTTTCTTACCTCCCTCATCTGAACAAATCAATCGGGTAGTAAAGGAGGTTAAATCCGGGGGCTCAATGGACCCTTGTCCACCCAAAGTGATGAATATATTTTCTGAATTATCAAGGGAACAATTAAAAATTGTGTTCATAGAAATATTTTGGTCAAGCTACTTTCCAGATATGTGGAAGATAGCTTCAGTACTGCCACTCCTAAAAAAAGACAACTTGGACCCCAAACAACCTAGCAGCTACCGTCTAATATCAAAAATTCCATTCCCGGCTAAGGTTTTTAAAAAATGACCCAATAGTCAACTATCAGAACATATTGCTGCGAACGAACTTCTGCACCATTCGCAATACGGATTCAGAGAGGAGCACGGAACAGAAACTGCATTAGTTCTGGCAGCTGAGGAATTGAGGAGGATTTTAGATGCTGGAGGGAAGGCCGCCCTGATTCTAATGGATCTTTCAGCGGCCTTCGATACCTTGACCATGAGATATTACTTGTACGTCTAGCAGAACTAGGATTCCAGGACTTGGCACTCATGCGGATGGCCTCCTTCCTCAGAGATAGGTCTTTCTCAGTAAAAGTAGGAGAATGTACATCTGCCTCTTTTAAATCACCATGTGGAGTGCCTCAAGAATCTTCCTTGAGCCCCACACTTTTTAATGTGTATGTAGCTCCCCTGGCGGATATCATAAAGCAGTATGGCTTCACACCAGTGTCATACGCCGATGACACCCACATAGTGGTGTCAGTCACAGGGAATGTTGAAGAAACAGCAAGGCGCTTTAATGAATGTTGGTTACTGGATGCAGTCAAACTGCTTGAACGTAAATGGAGAGAAAACCGAGGTGATGCTACTGGGAGCGAGAGCATACTTTTGGTTGCCAAGATGGTGGCCGGATAGTCTGGATGATAGCCCAAAACCAGTGAATAAAGTTATAAATCTGCGAGTCATTTTTGATACTCGACTGACTTTTAATGACCAGATAAATAACCTTGCATCAACCATCTGGTATATATTGAAAATGATTAGACGAGTCTGCCCATATATACCTCAAGATTCATGCAAAACACTGGTGACGGCATTGGCCTTGACCAGACTAGATTACAGAAATGCCTTATATTCAGGATTGCAGGTCCAACACCTAGCAAAACTCCAGAGCTTGCAGAACCCCGCCGCAAGGTTGGTGCTCAAAATAACAAGATCGGAACCAGTAGGCCACAGATTGAGCAGCCTTCATTGGCTTCCTATGGGGAAGAGGATTAAGTTTAAATCATTGTGTCTGGCTTACAAAGCCTGCATTGCAGGTCAGCCCACTTAAAAGACTGTGCAAGTTCCTAAATTCAAGCAGATGAGGTGGGGAGGGAGAAGTTTCTTGTTACGTACCATCAAGGACTGGAACCTACTCCCCATTACGATAAAATGCAGTTCGTCACTCCTGCATTTTAGAAAAGCCATAACAACATGGCTTTTTACCTGCTAAGACTATACATGTAAGCATAACTCCTCATTAAGCATTGGACATAGCGCTAAGACGCGCCAGGGTATAAGTGCGCATTAGAAATACTAAATCAAATCAAGAAAATACCTACTTTCTAAAAGGGGTATTTTCAAACACAGAATGTTAAAACCAACTTTACTAAAAGATGTATTTTATCATTCTGAGTACAGGCATATTACATTCGAATTTCTACCATTTTCCCTGAGTCAGTTAGGATTATAAAATGTAATAATCTAACTGCCCATTCTGGCCTATGGAGAACAGAGGGCCATGCAATAGTTAAAAACGAAAATGGCTGCAATTCACTATTAGGGCATGCTACACACACCAGGGCATGTCCTACCTTATACTTACAATGCACCCTGCCCTTGGGCCTACCTTAGGGGTGTCCGATATGAAGAAAAGGGAACGTTTGGGGACTGGCAAGTGGGTGCACTGGCCAAGTCTACATGTCAGTCACAGACTGCACACAGGCCTTGCAACGGCAGGCCTGAGATACATTTTACAAGCTGCTTCTGTGGGTGGCACAACCAGAGCTGCACGCCCACCAGCAGCATTTGATTTACAAGCCCTGGGCACACATGGTGCACTGTACTAGGGTCTGACAAGTAAATCAAATAACCCAAGCATGGAATCACTGATTAGTACATCAGTTTAAACTTAGGGAGCACTTGCACAGTGGCACTGAATAGCAGTGGCACAGTGCCCAAACCATATAACCAGCAAAAACAGAGGAGGCAATCAGTAAAAAATGGATGGGAGACTCACGCCAATGATGCTAGGTCTAACAGTGATCCTGTTCACTACAAGGAGTATCTATTTGGGATGGGTACATCACCCCAAGGGTTGGAGGCTTGAGGACTCTGAAGTATTATGACACGTCAAAGCCACCTTTGCAGATGGGTGGCACTCTGGCCTAACTTTTCTACCAAACAGCTGCAGGGGAGGGGCGGTCACAACATGGGTTGATTGGTCCAAGAGCTGGACATAGGTGCGGAGGCACACCACATCTTATCATGGAGGATCATGTTCTGTGCGGTCTTGGAATTTTCCAGACAGACTGCAAGTATTTTTGTGGTGTTCTTCAACAGGTGGCTCGCGACCACACCAGTGATTCCCTTGCTGATCTGGTATATCAGGGGGATGGCTTTCTCCTGCGAGGGCCATGTTGTGCTTTTCTATCATTTGCTGAACTGATGTTAAACTTCAGCTGTTTTCTTTGGTCCCTAGTAGCAGTTTACACATGTTGGGTCACAGAGAATGGACTGGGTTTTGGCACAATGTGCACCATTTTCCTTTGTAGTAAGTGGGATCATCGATGTGCAGTTTCTTTGACCCTTGTTGCATTTCTCAGAGCTCGGAATACAATGGTTAGCCTTTTGTATACTCTGTAAGTAAAGACTGGGATGAGGAAGGAGGGCGTAGCTGTAATGCCGTAATTACATACCAATAACCTATATTACTCTTAGCCCAACCCTTCCACGTCACCGTCTTTATGAACCACCTATCCACCCTGTGCAGCCTGCCTTCGCTGGAGGCTTGGTTATTAAGGGGAATACTGAAAAGTCCAGTCCTTTGATGCCAACCAGCTGCGGTGTGTGGGAATTGCATGCACAGCATTGAAACCTGGAATTATGTCTCCGAAGTGTGATCCACATCCAATGTAAAACGATATAGGAAGAAGTGCAACAGAGGTTAGCAAAGCTTATCAGGGAATTGTTGAGGGTCTGTTTTTTTGCAGTGTCCAACACCTATAAATCCAGTAAGGCTGCAAGTATATAGCCAACACTATACACTGAGTTATGCCAAATAAATATAATCATATTCAGGAGTTTTGACTGCTACGTGAACCTATTCACTACTGCAGAGCACTGATCTTTTTGTTTTCAACATTTAGTGATTCAACGCTCACTACTGCCAATGCTACGCCGAGACCTCCCTATTTAACTTCTCCATAAAGTTCACTAACTAGAGAAAGCTCCTAATGACTTCCTTTTCGTAAAGCTGCAATTTTATGCAACATAGGCTAAATATATTGAAATACAGGCTTAAAGCTAGGCTACCAATCCCTAAGAGTAAATACCCGTCGTCCCCTTATTGGTTTGCACCTCGTCGGTCTAAATGCAAAAGGTGACAGCAAAAAACGTTTGTGGAGTACCTTCTGCTAAGAGGCAACTACAACTCTCGCTTCCAGCTGGCTGAGTTTCCAAACAGTGGCTTCTCAAATGTTATACTAAGAACCATGCCAATGTCAAAACAAGCAGTACTGCTGCGAAGAGTAGACTCTTGTCTTTTACACCCTGGAGAAGCCTTCCAATAGCAGCCTGGCGTAAAGCCCCGAACAGCTGATTGAAATAGAAGACATTCTGGTACACCACGTCGCAATTACGTCACATGCGCACTGCACTTTTGATTGATACTGTTTGTTGTGTCTCTTTGCAAAGAATAGTCAGACACAATTATATCTTTAAGGAGCTTTATTACCTGCTTCCATTTACCAGCTCGTCCCTAGTCTATCTGCCCCTGTTCCTGTCCCCTGCTCCTCCCTTTCCTACTCCTCCCACGACTCCACCTCCCGAACACTAGACTGCTATCCCCAATATTACATCTCCCCCCTTCTTAACAAAATAAACTTAGCGTCCAACATGTTTATAGTTCCTCACTCCGTCACACAGGTCTGCGGGCCGTCGTTTGAGCCATAGAGACGCATCTCCATTTCTAGGCTCATATTCAGTCCGCTCCTCAGGCGTCGGCGATGTATAGTCTGTTGGAGACACTTCTTTATGTGGCTTTTCTGTCGCCTTGACAAGAGCGTCTGACTACAGGAGTGCATCTTTGAAATTGCGAGATATCTCGTGTGATCTTCTTATTCTCAGATTTTTTGCGGTTTCCAATAAGCTTCTGAGTTCGCCGATTTCCTTTGAGAACGCTCCTTTGGGAATGTCTTGACTGGTAAGTTTATTGAGCTGGTAGTCTGTGATGACATGCTCCTGGAGTCGGAGCCGTCTGCGGGACATTTCTTTGGGTACATCTCTTTAAATGTCTTCTGTGTTATTGCTGTGGAGAGGTTGTTTGCTAACCACGCGTTTACTTCTTTAGTTTGGTCCTGGAGCTTTTGGTCTCTGCCTCTCTCACGTGACATTAATTGTCTCTTCTCCGTTTTCCCATTGTCATGGCTGTCTTGAGTGCACGTGCTTATCTCTTTTCGGCGTGTGAGTGGCTTACCACGCCTCATGTGGTTTGTTTCATCTTCTCGTTTGTTGGGTGCACTGACGTCTGTGCCATGGGAGTGATGTGTCCTACGGCTTGATCTTTCCTCTGACTCGTCCACGAAATTTGATGAACAGTGGGTTGCTTGGGTGTGTTCGGGTATCGGTTTCCAGGGTTGACATGACTGGCCCCGCTTTCTGTAACTTGTCTTTCCTTCACACTGGTTGAGCAGGCGGTCATCTGTCCCACTTGATACTGCTTCATAGTAGTTTGCAACATACGTTGACTGACTCCTTGAGGTTATGTCAGAAAGACTGTCATAATCCTGGATCGTCCCGGTCTTTTGTTTGCCATCCTCCTTTGTCTGATGTACATTTGAATCAGAGTGTTTCCTGTCACTTAGTCTCTCACGATGTTCTGTCTCTGACTTGCCTTTGCCCTCCCACTTTCTAGTGTTCTTGGTTTCTTGGGCTTTATGCTCAGACATGAGAGATGTTTCCTTTCTCTTGTCTTCCTTTCTGCATAAAGGCGCAGTTCTCTTGATAATTCTCTCGCCTTGGCCCGCTCTCCGGCTTCGGCCCTCATGATGATTTCCTTTTGCGAGAACTGCCTTTGAAGGATCTTGCGCTTCGTGTCTGGTTTTGAACATCCCTCAATTATTCGGAGTCGAATTGCTTCCTAATTTGTGAATGTATTGAATTGGCAGTATTGTACCAACTTTCGTAACCTTGTTATGAAGTTTAGTAATGATTACCCTGGTTCCTGTTGGGTTGCGTTGAAGTTGATTCGTTCATGATCCATGTCCTCCTTTGGGTTGAAATGAGCGGGTAGCGTCTTTTTGAGTTTCCTATATGTTTCTGTGTCTTTGGCTGGGAATGTTCTGATTAGGCGTCGGCCTTCATGACCCACCAGCTGGAGTAGCAATAGTAGACGTTTGCCATCTCTTCGCTCTCCGGTTGTTTCAAGAAAATCATCCAGTGATTCCAACCACCGGATCCATTGGGGACCCAAGCTCTGACTGTCAGTCTGCGTCACTGGGGGTGGTATTTCAATGCAGGGATTGGATCGTTGTGTTGCCTTTCCCACCGACATGAGGTAGGAAAATTCTGGTATGCTCCTGTCACAGGACTGTTTACTTTGCTTTCCGTCTCGTTGACTGACCCTCTTCGGCCGGGATCTTCTGTCTGGTCGTTTCCTTTGAATTGGGGAAGCTTCGCTCCCGGGTGACTACTGTCTTTTATTTTTCCCGCCCTTGGCACAACTGTCTCGGTAGGCTTCAGTGAGTTAAGCTTGGATTTCCTGAGTTCGCACAGTCCACCACTCCAGCTGCAGTTCGCAATGGCTACCGCTCAGCTGCACCATGTGTGACTCGTGGCTCAACTAATTCCCGCTTTCTTTAGTGTTGCATGCTAGATGCAGGTGATTTGGGGCTCTGCCGCGATGATGCGTGGCAACGTTGACTACTTGTTCTTGCGTTTCTTTCCGGAATAATGCAGGTTGTCCACTCACTCCGTTGATAAGAGGGCTTCCTTGTTATTCGTTTACTCATGCTTCTAGGTCATTTATTTTCTTAGCTTCTTTTATTTCTGATTATTTATCTTCACATGGTGCTGAGAGTTTACTTTGAGACTTGCCTTTGCTCGTGCTTGCTACGTTTGAGATCTGCCTTCGCTTGTTGCATTCAGGATTTGTGCTTGCTTGTGCTTGCCACCTTCAGGACTTGTATTTGTCCGTGCTTGTTATGGTCGGGATATGCATTTGCTCATGCTTGCTGCATTCTTTCTTTCAGACCTTGCTTGTGCATGTTTACGTCGAAGTTTGCATTTGCTCGGGCTTATTTGTGTTTGGAGTTTGCATTTGTCTGTGCTTATTTATACTTGAAACTGGCATTGGCCTGTGCTTGTTTACATCAAGGCTTGCATTTGCTTGTGCCGGTCTACTCCAGGACTTGCAGTTGCTTGTGTTTGTTTACCTCTGAGATTTGCATTTGCTTATGCTGGTTTACGTCAAGACTTGCATTTGCTCGGGCTTGTTTATACTTGAAGCTTTTATTTGCTTGTGCTCGTTTCCGGTTTATCTCTGGCACTCGCCAGTGCTTGTTGTGTCTATTGTCACTTTTGTTCCCTTCACTTCACGTTGTTTGTACTTGTGCTGGTTTGTATTCAGCGTAGTCTTCGCTTGTTTCTGGTATTTACTTGGGCTTGTTGCGCTGTAATTCATGCACTTGCCAGTGCTTGTTGTGTTTCTCGCTGTCTTTGCTAGTGCTTGTTGTCAAAAAGTCTGTCTGCCTGACTCTAAAATGGCCGCTCACTGTCTTTAGATAGGGAATGTCTATGGCCGCCTGACTTCAAGATGGCCGCCGCTCTGAGATCTCGTTTTCCGCGAGATTGGACTCTTTCTCTATTCTGCAGTCATTCAGCACCTATTCACAGCACTCACCAGGTGCAGGGGCCCCTTCCTGGGCACAGAGGCCGCCACCATTCCCACAACTGCGGCGAATGGTACGGGGTGACTTGGGTGAGCTCCCGACGTCACGTCCTCCCGTCCAATGACTCACGCTTCAGGGGTGAGTCCCTGATTCTTCTGTGCGCGATCGCGCTTGCTCAGCTTTCCTAGCCACGGAGCTTCAGGACGCGCAATACCTCCGGCGGCTCAGTCTCCGCCGCGGCGTTCCCTCGGGTCGCAGTAGTCGCGATAGCAAATTCCCACTCGCGCCACCGGGACAGGGTCATGCAGCTTCACGGGATCGGCGCCGAGTGCACAGTGTGCTCGATCCCACCCTCGTCGCCAGCTGTCGTGTATCTTTGCAAAGAATAGTCAGACACAATTATATCTTTAAGGAGCTTTATTACCTGCTTCCATTTACCAGCTCGTCCCTACTCTATCTGCCCCTGTTCCTGTCCCCTGCTCCTCCCTTTCCTACTCCTCCCTCGACTCCACCCCCCGAACACTAGACTGCTATCCCCAATATTACACTGTTCATCTTGTGTTTTTTCATCCTCAACATCTCCCGTTCTCAAAAAGGGAAACTGTAAACACAACAGCAGTCTTCCTTTTTACTCGCCGATTTTCAGAGCATGAAAAACATGTCCGAACATGCAAGGTTAATGGAACTTTATATACCTTTCCTTTCATTCTCCCCAATATCGCTAACTACTCTAAGCGATTAATTCTGTACTGTGAAAAATGCGTGGGTGTTCTAGCAGTTGACTGCCCCACCCTAAAAAATGGACAGGAGCTTGCATAAGGAGGGCTTTTGAACCCACTGATTTATAAATCAGCAGAGGACTTTCTGTATAAAGGTTGCAAGCCTGCGATTTGCAAATGCACAGGTTTTGCAACCACAAAATGCCTTTTTCAAATGTATCAATCCCCTTTTACAAGTGGGAAAGTGTTTTTGCAGTCCATTACGAATCACCAATGGTGGGTCCGTTCTACTTGGGATTCACTATGGAATCAAATGTTTATGACCCCCAAAATGGTCATTTAACACCAATTAGCCTGGAGATGGGGAGGTAACTGATTAGCAAGGAGGAACAGGTCCTCGTGGAACACAATCCCCTTTGGAACTAGTGACAGATGAGCTTAGAGGAAAGTAAACAGTGGTCACGGAAACCACACCCTATTCCCAAATGTGTACCAAAATGGGATTTAAAAAAAAAGTCAAGTAGCACCTGAGCCATTAAAAGACATGGATTGATTAAAAAGAAAAAAACAGGTTTGTTTGTGAATGTAAAGAGCCAGAACACTGCTGTCCCTTCTAGCACTACATTCACAGCCCATCATAGGGTGGGTGGGTGGGTGGGGGAGCGGGGGGATTGGGTGGGTGGGGGAGCGAGGTGGGGGGGGGGGGGCTCTCAAACTGCGACCTACCTAATTTATATTCATTAAGGAAGTCATTTTGCAAACCTCTTTGAATGTACAATTTGCGATGCAACCTAGTAGTACATTAGTAACATGGTATTCTTAAACCAATCGGTGTGTAAGTTGCATTTTCCTAGCTTGGAAATGGGAATAGTACCTCACTACGTTTGATCCCTCGCAGTTGTGATGCGTAAAGCAATTGGGCCAATTTCAGACCATGACACCATCCTTACAAAGTGTCTAGGTCATTAACTTACACTTTACTAAACAATTGCATAAATATCCAAAAGGGTTTTTTGCAACCGGTGTACGTGTACAGGGCTCCACGACTCGCTTTCTTGTTTGAAAACTGTTAAATAATCAATCAAAGCATGCAGCACATGGAAGAACTTTAGCGTTAGGCTTGCCCGTGCAATGTAGCATGTCCTGTAAATACTTGTACTTGTTTTCTAGTCATCAGCTCCCACAGCTGGGAGGATGATTCGCCAATGTTCCTGTAAACAGTAGACCTCCGAGCTATACTTCATTGCATTGTTCACATTCCTTACTCCATAGTCATATCTTACAACACAAATCAGAAAGACTAATTGAACCAGATGCATCTTAGAGTGAACCCACAGGGAAATTGGGTGTACTTAAGGTTAGCAAATTCTTAATGTGAGCAAACTTTTTAATGCATTCGGTGTCTTTATGTTTACCTTGTTGTATTCAGTGTCTTCATTTTTACCTTGTTTCGATAAAGCCGGTTAATTACAAATACATGCCTAAAAACAACTCATTACATAAACTTTGCAAACATTAACAGTACACAAAAAACATCCATCACTATCGTTTGCGCTACGCACAGAGTTCCTATTGTGGCCATTACGCTTCACAGAAAAATAGTAAAAAGTAGCAGTTCATAAACACAGTTTGTGTTCTTGACGAGTACTGGTCCACTAATTAGTAAACAAACATACATAAATGAATTACTGATAGCCCCCACTTGTAGTCTGCAAATTGCCCTTTGCTTATAAAACAACAGTCTCCAAATGGGACTGAAGATGGGTAGGCTTGGACAAGGCATAACTAAAATCAATGCCCTGCACTCAGCTGCGGATGGTTGACTGCTTCAGGCAGAGGGTTCTGGGAACAGGCCAGCTGGGTGCGGTGCAGAATATTATCGAAGGCAACCCACCAGAGCCCATTCACTGTGGGACGTAGGGCAGTTGAAGGGATTTCAGGGCAAGGCTTAAGGCTATGCACTTTGCCCTGTGCCCCCTTCACATAGAAAAAGGCTCTGCACAATTTATCCTACAGCCAGAGGACTGGACACGTGACAAAAGATCACATCCATGGATACTCTAAACAGAAGTATAAACCACCAAATTCAGTGGTTCTTAAAAAATTCTCAACTTTGACCCCACTACTTCTATATCTTGACAAGTTACGAAGGGCTGACCTGTGGCTAGCTTGGGTATCAGATAGTGCTGTTAACTCTGTCCAACACTGCAAATCCCGACTAATGTTATGTTATGTTATTATAGGTCTTCTATAGCGCACGGCTACTCCAAAGGAGTGTCCCGGCGCTTTGTGCTCCAGACCAGAAAAAGAAGGAAAACAGATACAACATAACAGTAAAAGGACAAAACAGCAGGACCAAAGATGGAACTATGAGACTCTAGCCAGTAAAGAGCCAGGTCTTTAAGCTCTTCCTGAAAGCGAATAAGTTGGGCATGGAACGCAAGGACAAAGGTAGGGAGTTCCAAAGCTGAGGGGCCAGCAGCCTAAAAGACCGTCCTCCGATACGGGCTTTCTTTATGTGGGGGACTACTGCTAATGCCAGTGACTCCGATCTTAAAGATCGTGCCGGCAGATAGAAAGCCAGCCTCTTTTGTAAGTATTGGGCACCCGTGGCATGCAAGGCTTTGTGAGCCAGTGTCATGGCCTTGAATATTATCCGCTTCCGGATGGGGAGCCAATGTAGAGTTCGCAGTAAGTTTGACGCCCTCACTCGTCGATGCAAGCCGAAGATGGCTCGTGCGGCTGCATTCTGGGCCACCTGCATACGCTGTAAGAGGTATTCCGGCAGGCCTAGATACAGGATATTGGCATAATCGAGTCTGGACCCGATGAGGGCATGAACAATTATTCTCCTATGGTCCTCAGAAAGCAGCGGAAAAAACTTCCGCAACGTCCTGAGGATACCGAAACATGTTCCTGTGAGGGTCAGCACCTGGGATTTGAGCGTAAGCCCATTGTCTATTTTAATTCCCAGGTTCTTGGCTGACTCAGAAGAGTTAGCTGGAGGGAACATGTCGGCAGGCCACCACCCTTGCCAGTCCGGTTCCGAGGGGCATCCAAAGAAAAGTATCTCGGATTTATCCGAGTTGCACTTGAGGCTGTTCAGTTGGAACCAGTTAAAAACAGCCCCAAGGCACTCACGGATACTTTCACCCTCGAATTCTTCGCCCTTCTGGCAGGTGAAGAGAAGCTGGGTGTCGTCAGCTTAGGAAACGATCTGGGCCCCATAGGACTCCACCAATGCCGCCAGAGAGGTCATAAAGATGTTAAAAAGAGTTGGGCTCAATACTGAGCCCTGAGGAACTCCGACTCCCAAAGGCGACATTTCAGCAGATCCAGGGGAGGCCCAGACCGTTTGTCGGCGGTTGGCTAGAAAGGAACGAAACCAACTGAGCACCGACCCCCTCATACCGATGTCATGCAGTCTTATGAGGAGATCCTCATGGGGGACGGTGTCGAAAGCCGCCGACAGATCTAGCATAACTAACATCACCCTGCCTCCGGCATCCAGCGACTCCTTAACAATCTCTGAAACCTCCAGGAGCGCGGTTTCTGTACTTAGGTTAGGTCGAAAACCTGATTGAGACGCGTACAAAAGCTCGTTGGACTCCCAAAAATTGGAGAGCACGCCATGAACATGTTTCTCCAAGATTTTAGTGAGAGCCGGAAGGAGCGAGATAGGCCTATAATTGGCAGGGACTTCTGGGGCAAGGCTAGGCTTTTTAAGAAGAGGAATGACCATGGCCTGTTTCCACAGGTGTGGAAGGGCCCCCTGACTCAACGAAAGGTTTAAAATAGGGTTAGCTAGAGGGTTAACAACTTCTGCCATTCTAGCTAAAAATTTGGCAGGGCAAGGGTCACGTGGCGATCCAGATTTAAGACTCATCATAAGTGCTAGTGATGAAGATACCGTAAGAGGCGGGAAAACCGCCAGCACGGGGCCAGAAGTAGGCAAATGGGCTGACTCCTCCGGCGAGGACGGGAAAACAATTATCGGCCTCGTGGGAAAGGAATCCTGTATCTGCCTAATTTTGGTGGTGAAGAAATTGGCTATGGTATCAGGCCAGGTCTCAGCTGGGGCTTCCTGTGCTGAGTTAGATCGCTGGGTGGTGAATTCTCTAAGGACCGAGAAAATCTCCTTACAGCACGGGGCCAGAAGTAGGCAAATGGGCTGACTCCTCCGGCGAGGACGGGAAAACAATTATCGGCCTCGTGGGAAAGGAATCCTGTATCTGCCTAATTTTGGTAGTGAAGAAATTGGCTATGGTATCAGGCCAGGTCTCAGCTGGGGCTTCCTGTGCTGAGTTAGATCGCTGGGTGGTGAATTCTCTAAGGACCGAGAAAATCTCCTTACAGCACGGGGCCAGAAGTAGGCAAATGGGCTGACTCCTCCGGCGAGGACGGGAAAACAATTATCGGCCTCGGGGGAAAGGAATCCTGTGTATCTGCCTAATTTTGGTGGTGAAGAAATTGGCTATGGTATCAGCCCAGGTCTCAGCGGGGGCTTCCTGTGCTGAGTTAGATCGCTGGGTGGTGAATTCTCTAACGACCGAGAAAATCTCCTTACAGGAATTTGCTGCTTCCTCGATTCTTTTAGCGAAGTAGCATTTATTTTCCTGAAGGACTAGTCTATGATAGGTTTTAATCATAGATCTATAGGTCAGTTTTGCCTCGGTATCATACTGAGCTCTCCATGTCCGTTCGGCGACTTTACATTGTCTACGGGAGTGAGCCAGTTCCGCAGTAAACCATGGTGCCGAGACCCGTTTGATGGCGGTACGGGGGGGCTGTGCAGGGGCAAGCTCATTCAGTCTGGCTAAGAGCCAGGTCTGCAGGGTTTCGAGGTCATTGTCCAGGTCACTGGTATAAGACACGGGATGGTTCACAAGGGCCTGGGCAAGCAGGTCTGGGGTCACCCGATGGTATGCTCTAAAAGCATATCCCTGCTGTCTCAGAGCGGTGACTGCTGGTTTCTCAGTGCCAAATATTTGGAAATGAGCTAGTCGATGATCGGACCATAGAACCGGCAGCACTGCAGTCACCTCAACCGGAAAGGTGGAAAAGACCTGGTCTAAGGTGTGACCTTTGTCATGGGTCGGGCCAGACAGATAGGGAAGCAGGCCCAGGGAGGACGTGACATCTAGCATCTTAATAGTATCCGGATCATGACAATCTTCCATATGGAAGTTGAAGTCCCCGGCCAGTACACACCTCTCCGTTCTTAATACTAATGTGGACATGACTTGCTGGAGTTCCTCAAAAAAGGACCCTGCAGGCCCCGGAGGTCTATATACTAGAAGCCCCTTGACAGATTGTTGAGGAGACAGGGATAGGGCGAAGGCAAGGGATTCGGTGCCCGTGATGGTTTCCGTGTGAATGACCGAGCACGTGATAGTTTTTTCCACTACGAGGGCCACTCCTCCCCCTCTACCCTTATCTCTGTCTTGTCTAAGGATGTTGTACTCAGGGGGGATGGTGGCAACAATGTCAGGATGGGAAGACTCATTGAGCCATGTCTCAGTGAGCATCAGACAGGCAGGTTTATCAGTGGTCAGGAGATCAAAGATCTCCTGAGCATGTTTGTGCATAGACCTAGTGTTGAGGAGTAGGCAAAGGTGTTTAGTATTACGCTCCTTCGTATGAGATGTGGGCGGATGTACGCTAACGAGCTGCCAGTTACACCCTGGGCATTTGTGCTTACCCCTATGGCGTCCGGGAAAAACTGAGTGACGGGATGTGTAGGATAACATGATGATATGTGTAAGGGAAGAGTAAGGACTAGAAGAGCCTGCCACGCCGTACGCCTCCGGGACGCTGACGGGCACAGACGCGCAGGACTCTGGCGCGACTCAGGCGCAGGTCCGGCGCGTCCGCAGTACGCGTCCGCTACGCGGAGGAAGAGGTGAGCATTTTATAGCGCTACTAGAGCGCGAGGGCGGCGAGTCCTACCCCCAAGATGGCGGCCAAAGTCAGATCCCAGCCCTCGGCGTCAATACTCGGCCGAGGGCGGTCTGAATACCCAGGCAAGGGGAGGGGAGCAAACGAAGCGCCAAAGAGCGCTGGGAAGTCTCTTACAAGGCAGCAAACGCTTATTAAATCAAGCGCGAAGCGCAAGCCTAAACTGCACAAAATAAAATGACTGAACAGGCAAGTCAAAACACACAGATAAAATGTGCAAGGAAAGAAGGGAGACCTCCCGGCTTCCGCCTCAGGAGGGAAAAGGTTGTAGCAGATGGTACAACTACATTATATGATAGCCCACTTATATCTCACAATGACAATCAGATATGAGTGATGGTAACAACGTTCATCCCAGCATATCTTCCAAGCATTTCTCTCTTCAACCATGCCTGCAAAGGACTATAAATCTTTAAACTATGTATCCCAGACCAGACAACCCAGTGCTGTAACCAACTAAATGGATTATGATTAGGGCTCCAGGTTTTATGGTATTATTTTTCTGCCTTTTCCGTCTGTATTTATCCATGTTTATTTTTTGATAATTTTATCTGTATTTATCCATATTTATTTTGAGTTTTGTGGTCAAATTAAGCTGAAATTAGCATATTTCCACATTTATTTAACAATAAATATGCACTCATGCTTGTAGGTCTGCCAGGTTACAGTGATGTGAGCACTGGCAGAAGATAAATCAGTACACTTATAAGAAAAAATGTAAATTTCAATATCAACCTTGTGCACATCTACTGCTGTTAAAGCCTCATTCCTGAAATTCCTTTCTTTTCTAACCCGCTTATCTATCAATCCTCACATCTACTGGCCTGGCAGTCATGGCAGAGAGTATTTAGAATTACTCAAAAAGCAACTCAATTTCCGTTTTATCCTCATTTAAAAATAAATACACACAAGACAATGAATGTTTTATGTCTGAATTTATCTGTAAAAATCAGTAAAAAAGGAAAACAGGGAGCTTACATTATGATTACAAGAAGTACAGGGGACATGTAGAGCTGCCAGCTTACTGGAAACCATGAAACAAGCATTTACAATGCACTGGGTCTCGCATTTCTGAGAATTTGAGCAATTGGCATTGTAAATGACTGCCTTTTATTTAGGAGTTGTTTTTAAAACAGATAAATAAAAAGCATTGTCATTTACAATGCCAATAGTTTAAACTCACAAACGTGAGACCTATTGCATTGCAAATGCTTTTTTTTGTAAAAGCGCCCCATGCCACGCTTTCACTTTATTGGCAGCTGTGCCTCTTTCTTTAGAAGTGGCTCGTCTAAAGAAAGGGGCGTGGCTGCCATTAATGTTAAAGCCCAGCATGGCATGCTTGTAAACAAAACGAAAAAGTGAAGAAACAGAAAAAAACATATGGCCGCGTTCGGCGGTTCAAATAAATGAAAGGCGCGGCAACCGCTGTATTAGCGTGGAGTGCAATGGAAAAAAAAATACAGCAAAACGGAATAAGAAATTAAGCAACCGTTGATCAAGTGACAATATTAGAGTCCACATATTTTCTTTCTTTTTAAAAACTAGGTTGGCAAAAAATATACAAATATATAATATTTCAATCAGGGTATTAACAAGACAAAGCTTTAGAAATGATGTTGTATTTGCATACAACATAACGAATGATCCATATATTCTGTACCTCTGTTTTTAAAACTCATCAGACAACAAAAAACAAAAAACACAAAATAACATAATATGAAAGGTTTAAAACATAATATTTCTTGCCCAGGTTTCCTTCTAAAAAATACCATTGAGGCTATAAGGTGCACACATATGCACATTAACAAGAGCAGCCAATCTGTTCCCTCTTTTTAGGTCTCGGCCTGCGAAAGACTGCGCACATGCGCAGTCGAGCTGGCGAGATTTAACCCCTTCGACGCTCATGACGAGCCCAGCTCGTCATGGAGTTTCCATTGGTTTCAATGGAAATTGCATTAAAGATCTAAAATAGCCTTAGCATCCAAGTGGTTAATGATATTCAGTATTTTCCACTAGCGAGGTTAAGCCCCGCCCCTCTTCTCCATTGGCTGGCATCACCGTTCATGCTAAACGGTGGCCAGCCATTGGAGAAGAGGTACTAGTGACGTTCTTCTTTCTCTCTAAGCCCCGTCCTTTTCAGACTGGCTTACTTGACTTACTGGTGGCGTAAAACCATTCTTATCTTCTTTCTGGGGCCATCTGTTTCGCCCCATAAAGAAGATAAGGAAGCTTTTACCACACACGTAAGTCAGGCCAAGCCCGTCTGAAAAGGACAGCTCTAAAAGCGGAAAGTTGACATCATCCCGAGCGCTTGTTCCGAGCGCTTGATACTATGTATTGACAAAATTACTCGGTTAATTTCTTATCTTTTTTAAAAGGGAATTATGTAAAATTCACCCCTATTTTAAGTCTATGTTTTTAAAGATAGCTCGTTTTATCTCCACAATTCTGCACAGCTGGCCGTTGCCTACATCAATCAAGTGCCCCCTCCGGTTTGTGTACACTTCTCATTAGAGATGGCGGACGTGACACCAGGCATAGCGGACGTGTACTTGCAGAGCTCCGAGCTGAGCCCCAAATACTGTGCCATCTATATTGACAAAGAGGGGGCACTGGCATCTGCACGCACGGTGGCCTGTGGCAAAATAACTGGGGGCCCAAGCAGCGCTGAGAACTAATACGTTTTCCCCGGGAAAAGCACTATGAAAGCGGAAAACAAAGCAGCTCGGCGTGACTCATGGAGACTGTCGTCAGGAGCCGCCATAGAGATATGGCTGTTTCAACACTGCTGATGGATTGGAGCAGAAGAATCGCAAAGTGACAGCAAAGCACGGGGCTTTTCACTGTGGCGACAGGCGAAATCGAGCACTGGGTAGAAGTATTGGGTCCGGGATTGGGAGCTGCTACAGATGCTCAAATGGCGGCGGTGACTCCCAATGGCTCATGACATCAACTAGCGTGGACGCCGGGCGGAGTATTATCGGTGAGGGGTTTGGGGACTTGACAGTTTACATACAAGAGGCGATGTACGTTTAAAAAGTGCTGCGGGAAGTAACATGCAAAGTTTACAGCCTTGTTGAGAGGCTTATAAGAGTGCGCACTTCCGATATGGACAGCCTGTTCTGAGCACGGTTCAGGAGGGGCATCCATTTGTATATGCCAAATCCCTCCTCATGTATATATCCGCCCCAGACTGCTGGAATTACTTGTGGGGCTGAGATTGCCGTTGTAAGTTAAAGAGTAGGTCAGTACAACGAACCGGTGACTGCAATTGAGAAAATAAAACAGGTGTGAACCAACGTGAGCTCCGGAGAAGCGGGGAAGTGCAGGCTGCATATATAGACACTGGCACATTGCACTGGGGCGCCCAGCCCCCCCTGGTGATAAGACAGAGCGCCCCAAATCAACTCAAGGGGCACCGCCAGAGAAACTCCGGGGCAAGGAGGCTTTTGACCAGCAGGACCACTAACACGCATCGCCTCTCCGAGAGCTACAGGTGCTGACTTTAGTGTGGGTCAAGATCAACAGTAAAACATCTGCAATACCAATTCCTCAGTTTGCATTGTGAATACATCCTGGTTGTACATCCAGTGTACACGCACAAAACACTTATAAATGTCTAGCGGGTCCTGCGGTCGGAAGTTGGATTTAAGGGGATCATCATGCATGGACTTCTTTTAGGGAGCAGGGACGAGGCAGGGGTTTTATGCCAATGATTTGGCAGTATATATGTTTATTTCTAAAAGGTCTGTGTCCAACGTAACTTATAGCTAACAAAGCTATCCTGGTTTACGAACCACTAGCATAGTCTTGTTTTTTACTGATGATGGCAGGGTAATGGCAACTTCTCTATAACACCTGGATGATAAACGTGTAGAAACAGGTCACGCTAGTTGAAGCAGACTACTTTACTTGGAATTACTGAGCCTGGGACATTCTGCTGTTGGGAAGGAGAAGGCATATTATTATGCTACTGCATCTTAAGATCTTCATTGATAGTCACAAAGCGCTATATTAATTCCCCGCTACTTGTACTCAGTACAACTCTGCAGATCGCCCACCATTCAGTGTCAAACACAGCACACCATTCAAACTATTGTAAAAGACGCAGGTGACATTGAAATCTTAACCAGAGTCGATATCGACATCAGTAGGACTTCCATCTACAATGTCGAAGACTGATCCTTTCAACAATAAAAAAATAAGGCAGCCTGTGTGTGGCTGGGTGGGTGTGAGTGTGTGGTTCTGTGTGGTTGTGTGTGTGTGTTTGTGTGTGTGTGTGTGTGTGTGGCTCTGTATGCATGTGTGTGGCTCTGTATGTGTGTGTGTGGCTCTGTATGCGTGTGTGAGAGAGACAGCAGTGTGTGAGAGACCTTTTATTTATGTTTTGGTTTTTGAAACCTAAATAAAACGCGTTATTTGCAATGTCAATAGCTCAAACTCGCATAAATACGCGACCTATTGCATTGCAAATGCAATAGGTCTCACATTTGCGAGAGATTAAGCTATTGGCATTGTAAATGACAATGCCATTTATTTATCTGTTTTCAAAAACAACACATACATAAAAATGTTGTCATTTACAATGCCAATAGCTCTAACTTTTGCAAAGGTGAGACCGTTGCATTGTAAATGCTTGTTCAGTTCTCTAATGAAGATTGAGGAAAGTTCCAGGTTTCCTTTCGGTTAAGGTGATTTCTCACTATCTTTGTCGAATGTGTCTTTTCCCATTAATTCTGCTCTTTTTCTCATATGTCAACGCATCACATAGCCAGTGAACTCCACTGAGGCAGTGCTAATCACATCCACTTCTTCTGTTTATCGCTGGGTTGTTGTCATTTACCTCCTGCCTGCTATTTCAATTTTCTTGACAAGCTTCACATTGGCTCTCCACTTTCACTTAATATGAATCCTCTCACTGCAGGTCGCCTTTTTTCCCTTTTCAAAGCAGTTTTCTCTCTCTGCATGACTTAATCTTATTTCAACCACATTTGTTTTCTACACCTTTCAGATTTGTGCAACGGCAGTGTGTATAGCTTCTAGAATCCTGTACTGGCTTAATTTTACAAGCCAAAATTGGTATTATACAGTCTACCCGTAGCATGTGCAAACTGTTTTCGGTCTAGGATTGAATCATGTACAACACTATGGATGAATAAAAAGCTTGAATTTATATATATTAAATTTACTAATTACCATTGAAAGGTATACTACTAACTCTTCCAGCATAGCTCCTTTACAAAACTGGAAGTTGCGTACATTCACACTACATATTCAAATGGGCCATAAGCACCTGTCTAAAAGTGGTCTGAGTTGTGGCCACCACAATGTGGTATGCCAAATCTCTAACAACGCATAGTTTCTTACCTGTCGGTGTAGTTTTGCAGCTTGAAGAATTTCTGGATTCACATACTGGGCATTATTCAGCCATCTAGGTGTTTAGTCTGGAATTTTCCTTTAACTTCAAAAACTTTGTCCTTCTACTCTTTTTTTTTGGTTGTTGGTGGGCATCAGTGCTACATTTGGTGTCCCCTTGTGACGTCGGCCTGCTTCCTTCGGAAGCTCCCTCATTTGGTCGCCATCTTCAGATTCTTTTTTTTATTTTCTGTGTGCTATTTCCTCCTATCATCTTCTTGGCAGAGGTGGCTAAGTTAGCTAGAGAATCCAGAAATTCTTCAAGCTGGAAAACTACACAGACAGGTAAGAAACTATATGTTTTGCCGTGTGAATCTTTTCTGTATTCACATGCTGTGCATCAATTTTGTGGCTGTTTGTGACTACAGTGGTGGTTGGGTTGAGGCTAAGCATTGAATTGAAAACAGAAATTGTAAGACTTTTTGTCCCACATGTGCTTTTTTGTTCATTCGAATATCTACACAATTTCTTGTGAACGTGTGCACTGATGACCAAGTTGCTGCCATGCAAATATCTTGTATTGGAGAATTTGTTAAGAAAGCGATGGTAGCCCCTTTCTTTCATGAGTATGTAAATTTCCCTAACCAATATATCAACAGTGCATTCCCCAGATACTGATGGTAATGTTGTCTGGAGCCAAAGTTTTGGTATTTTGTGTTCTGTGGTGTTGCAAGCAGATCTATTTCTGCCCTTCCCCAATTTTGAAAGATTTGCTAGAGTACTATTTAGTTCAGTTCCCATTCATATGAAAATTAAGCCAGTCGCCTCAGTCTATCTGCCTTTATATTTTCCTTCCCTGGTAGATGGACTGCTAAGATCTCAATTTTCCTTGGTATCACCCACTTCCAGAGTTCTTGTGCTAACTTTGATAAAAGGAAGAGATTGAGTTCCACCCTGCTTGTTTATGTAAAACATAGTGGTTGTGTTGTTGTTTGAATCGATATTGTACTTCCCCAAAGCTCCCTCTGAAAGGCATTTAAGGCTAGGAACATGATCTGTAGTTCCTGGATGTTAATGTGTTGCACTGCTTCTTGCTGCTTCCACACTCCTCTCACCTTGATATTTCTCATGTATGCACCCCATCCCTTCTATGGGGCTTCTGTTCTTATGGTTACTGTAGGTGTTGGTTGTGTAAAAGTTCTTCCCTGTGTTATATTAGATCTGTTCTAGCAGTCTATCACTTCTATTTTCTGTGTGAAAACCACTAGATCTTCTCAACTCCCTGTTGCTTGTGACCATTGGATTTGCAGCCATTCCTGAAATGGTCTCGTGTAGTCCTGCATTTGGTATCAATGGAATGCAGGAAGCCATCATTCCTAATAGCTTCACCGCCATCCCAACAGTCAGACCGTGCCCTTTTTCGTACAGCTGCATTTCCTTCAATACTTCTACTGTTTTCTTTTTGCTTGGGAATACTTTCCCCTGAATCAAGTTTATTATTGCTCCCGAGAAAAGTTTCTCTTGTTCTGGATCTGAAGATGACTTTTACATGTTCATGGAGAATCCTAGCTGATATAGTGTCTTTATTACTTGAAGAATATGTTCTTTGTATCTTTTGTATGAGTTTGTCCTTACCAACTAGTCGTCTAGGTAGGGATAAACATGTATGCCTTGCATTCACAGGTGTGCTGCTAAGCACTTTGTGAATACTCAGTGTTGATTTTATTCTGAATGCCAGTACTTTGAATTGATAGTGTTTCTTGTCGACCATAAATCTGAGGACTCTCTTGTGGCCTGAGTTCAGAGGAATGTGTGAATGTGTGTCTTGTAGATCTACTGTTTCCATGTATTCCCTTCCTTGTGGTCTTACCTCTTGCAGAGTTGTCATCTAGAACTTGGGCATTTTTATAAACTTGTTCAAAAATCTCAGGTCCACAATTGGGTGTAGTATTCTGCCTACCTTTGGGATTAGGAAATCTGTAGAGTAATTTCCCTTGTTTATTGATTTCTATTACACTAACTCTATTGCATATTTTGCCAGCATCTCTTCTATTTCTTTGAGTAGGTGTGTTTCTTCCTTGGAACATATTTATTTTCCTTGGCCCCTTGCCAGGAGGTGTCTTGTCTAGTTCTATGCAATATCCATATCGTACTATGTTCAAAATCCTTTTGTCTTCTTCCACTTCTGAAGGAAGTTTTTTATCCTGCCTACTACTGGTGTTGAATGTAGGAGTGCTTGATGTTGTAAGCAGGCACTTTGTTCTTTCTCTTTCTTCGGTACTATACTTCTGCATGTGTTTGGTGTGTGTATTGTGCTTGTTGATAAGTCACTTGCTTGCAGGGAGTGCTCCTCCCTTCTGTGGTTGTCCTCTTCCGCATGGACATCTGCAAAAGGACTGTCTTCCCAACTAGTACCGCCAACATGGTTGCAGTTGTTGTTGGTGTGACTGATTTCCTTCCTGATATGTTTGCTGGTAAGTTAGATGGGAGGTTTTTGGAAGGGTCTTCTTGAAGGTATGGATCCTCTATGTAAATTCCATCTGAATTGCAATGCCCCCATTGATTTTGCCAACTTATCATCCGTCAGCTGATTCAGTGTCTCATCTACTGCACTTCCCAATAGATGTTCTCCATTAAATGGTGCATTTAAGATGTTGGTTTGTACTTCCGATTTGAAAACCTGAAATGAATAGCCAGGCATGTCTTCTCTCTGATCAGGGGCGGACTGGGAACCCAAAGCAGCCCTGGCCGTTTTCTCAGACTAGCCTCAGGGGAAGCACTGCCTGGCTCCAGCAGGCTGGAAACATTTGCTTGCTTGCTGCTTTTGTTACTGAGGGCCAATATTGCAGCATCGATGCAAAACCGGCCCCCAGTAACAAAACTGGCCTCTACCCTTCCAGCCTACCAGGGAAACGCCCGGTAAGGCCAGTCTGGTCCTGTCTGGAATGCCAATCATTTGTCTGCTTGATGTTCCTGCAGCATCTAGAACTCAGTTTAAACAAGTGTTGCCAATGTTTTTTCCATCTTCTACCAGGTGGGCTGCTCTCTCTTGATACTGTTCTGGGAGGGTTTCATTAACTTTCCTATCTGTTCTTAAAATTGATAGGCATGACAGTAAACCAAAACATTTTAATTTGCAATGCTCCACTGGTTTGCCACACTTCTCTCTACCTTTCGGCCCATAAGGTCAAACCTCTTACTCTCCTGGTCTGGAGGAGGACCGGCTGTGCTAGGCACATTTGCTCTCTTTGTACCAGTGGATGTTATAACTGAATCTGCTGGGACTGTACCCTTAATGTAATTTGGGTCCTTAGAGGAGTGTTTATACTTCTTTTCAGCTCAAGGAGTAACGGCTCTACATGATGCAGGCTTTTTAAGAGCTTCCTTCTCTTGATACAGCACACTTGGTAGCATAGGGAGACATTGTTTAGATTGTGTAGGCAAAAGAGTTTCCAATAAAAAAAACAACATGATTGAGGTTTCTCCTCTACAAGTTGAACTACATATCTATCTGCTGCCTTCTTGATTACTTGATTATACACTATAATGCATCGGGTGGTATGGACTCGAAGGATATGGCTCGACAGGCTCTTGGCGGGAATCTACTTTGAAGTCCTGCCAGTGTGTTTCTCGGTATTCTGAAGCCTCAGAACCCACGTAATCTGTTCTTCCTCCTCTTCATAGAAAATTTCTTCTTCCTGGTCTTCTGTAGGTTCAGGAGTTAGGGGATCTCTATTTCTTAACTGTTTTTCTCCCCTTGCTCCGATGTCATCGAGCCCTTAGTAGGGATTAAATATTGTTTTAGACTTTCATCAAAGTCTTTTTTCTTTTGTAGAAGAATAGTCATTTCAACCTTGAGGCATCGCTTTTTCATATCAGGCGCCGGTTAGTCGTCGACATTTATGGCTTTTCTCTTAGTCGAAGAGTCGTTTGAAGACAGTGCTGTTGGCGAACTGTGTCTTTCTGATTTTGACCGCTCCTATTTTGACTCCAAAGCACCTTTTCCTCTACCATCCTTAGAGGTATTGGAGTTTTTAGTGGTCTTTACTGCTGCGGTGTCCTTCTCGAAGGATAAGAGGGTACTCTTCTCTCTGGGCGAGGCTGGGGTCGTCCAGTGCTTCTACGCCAAGGCTCCCTTTGAGCTCTTAGAGTCTGATTTTTGGGACTCTAGGTTTTTCGAGGATGATGGTTCTTTTGCCTCTCGAGAGGTCTTCTTGCCCCTTTGTGTTTTGCCATCCACGATCTGGATGTTAGTCTCTGTCTTGCCTTCTGCCCCTTCGGTGGCATTCTCCTCCTCGTCGCTTGAGAGGCCCAAGTCTCACAGAGACAGTGGTGGATGTTAGCCCTGCATGGTGTGATGGGCTGTTCTCTGCCTCTCTCTCACCCGGAGTCTTCAGGGTGAACACTGAACAAGCGTTGCAGTCTTCATTTCGGTGGTCTACTGGCAGGCAGAGGTTTCAGACCGGGTGTTGATCTTTCTGGGCAAAGTTGTGATGCCAATTTTTACAGAACTAGAATGGTGTTTTCTCCATCTCCAGCCCCCTGCACATGCGTTCTCCGGATTTATTGAAGAGGACACTCACTTCTCTGGAAATTCTTCTTAAGTACCTTCTTCTTAAGTTGCTTTCACTCAGGTTGACGAACAGTTTTCTTTAAAATTTTTGTGGTGTTTTTTCTTCCAATTGGTGCACCTTCAGCATACATCTAGACCCAATGGCAGGAAAAAAGAATCGTAAGATGGCAACCAAAGCTGGGGGATTCCTGAGTAAGCAGGTCGATGTCACAAGGGGACACCAAATGGAGGTCTGTTGACGCCCAACAACAACAACACAAACAAAAAGAGTAGAAGGATAACGTTTTTGAAGAAGTTAAAGGAGAATTCAGGACCCAACCAAAGGATGGAGGAATAATTCACAGCATGCGAATTTTGAAAATATTCACACAGCAAAACCAATGACAGCAATTGTATTCGGAGGACAACAAGTCTGTACCAGAAGCTGACAAAATTAACTGCAGCCAAAGTGAGAGGACACTGCAATTAGAGATAAATGATGCTCGTCTTGATACCCCTTACTAAGACCAATAACATTGTGCTATCATCACTGCTACAAACAGCAATGAGGGAAAAAGTGCTGTGTGACAATGAACTCACAGAAGGAAGCCTTTGAAGGTAAAACCAGGGTACTAGCACATCCTTGTGATTTCCTGAATATGCCTATATGTACATTTTATTAAGTTGTCCTCTGACCAGAATCTTGATCAATTATTTTTCCTATGCAGTCCCACAAGCACACCAATCTGTTATGGATAGGCTCTAAAAGGAAAACCCACATGTAAATAGAAAAATGAATTCAGAGCAGTTGGTGCTGGGTAAGCTCCTTTCCGTTCTTTCAAGTTTTAATAAGCACTCTAATTTTTTCTCTGCTGGTAAGTAAGATGGAGGCTCTTTATACACTACACATTGTAAACCATAATACCTTGGCAATAGCAATGAAATACACACCTTAGTGAGTCACATCCCTCCTGGACAACCTCCACAACAATGGACTCCGCCAAATCGTGACCAAACCCACACACTCAGCAGGACACACCCTTGACCCCCTCTTCACAACAGGAAAATCCATCACCTTCAGCCACACCACCAAACTCCAATGGACTGACCATTGATGCGTCCACTTCACAACACCCACCATCCACAGACACCAGCACCTGCTCCCATGAAGAAACTGGATCGGAATCACCGACGACCAGCTAACCTCATCACTCAGCAACTCCACCCCAACCATCGCAGAAAACAACGACCCCCAACACCGCAGCCCGAACCCTGCACAGATGGATCTCCGACAGCGTCAACACCATGGCCCCCCTTAAGAAAACCAACAACAAGCATGCCAAGAAAGCTAGATGGTTTACCACCGAACTTCGAGAGTCCAGACACACTTACCGCTGCCTCGAAAAGGCCTGGATGAACACCAAATCCACAGAAGCCCACAACAACTTCAGAGCAGCCACCAACGCCCACCACCAACTCATCAGAAAAACGAGGAAAAAAGCGACTGAAGACAGAATCTTCACTGATGCACACAACAGCAAAGAACTCTTCAACATCATCAAGGAGTTCGCCCAACCCACCAGCGAGTCCACCGACATCTCTCCCTCACAAGACCTCTGTGACAAACTCAGCACCTTTTTCCACCACAAAATCAAGAGCATCTACGACAACTTTGACGAAGACAACCAACACACTGAACCCTCACCAACCACCCCGACACCCTGAAGCCAGCGATCTACAACTGGGCAGCCCTCACTACCGAAGGCACACTGAAGACGATGAAGTCAACCCACTCCGGGGCCCCAACGGACTCCCGACACTATCGCACCCATGCTCTGCCACACCATCAACCGCTCCCTGGCAACCGCCTCGTTCCCCGACGACTGGAAACACACCAAGATCAACCCCCTCCTGGAGAAACTCTCGGCGGAACCCACCAACCTCAAAAACTACAGACCCATATCCCTGCTCCCTTTCACAGCGAAAGAAATCGAGAAAGCCATTAACAGCCAACTCGCCACATTCATCGAAGAGCACAACATCCTCTCAATACAGCTTCAGAAAAAACCATAGTACAGAAACAGCCCTCCTCGCCGCAATAGACTACACCCGCACCCTACGGAACAAAAGAGAAACGGCAGAACCTCATCCTCCTTGACCTCTCAGCAGCGTTCGACACAGTCTCTGCCCGCACCCTAATATGCAGACTCCATGACGCAGGGATCCAAGACAAGGTCCTTGACTGGATCCACTCCTTCCTCTCCGGCAGAACGCCGTGGGTCAGACTCCCCCCGTTTCTCTCGGACCCCACACCAACCACCTGCAGAGTTACCCCAGGGATCCTCCCTCAGCCCTACGCTCATCAACGTCTACATGGCTCAGCTCGCCCCCATCGTCAGACCCTACGGACTCAATATTGTGTCATACGCAGACGACACCAAACTCATCCTCCCCCTTTACAACAAACCCATTACCGCCAGACACAACTTCCGAGAAGGCATGGAAGCCGTTGCCAAATGGATGAAAAACAGCTGCCTACAACTAAACACCAACAAAACAGAAGTACTCATCATGGGCCCAAACCCCGACGCATGGAACGACACCTGGTGGCCCCAGCCCTCGGAAGCCCGCCCACCCCCACGGATCATGCACGCAACCTGGGAATCATCCTGGACTCAGAGCTCAAAATGGACAGTCAGATCAACTCAGTCTTGTCCTCCTGCTTCCACACCCTCCGCCTCCTACGCAAGTCCTTCAAATTGACCCCCCTCAAATACAGAAAGACCATGACTCACGCCTTGGTCACCAGCAGACTAGACTACGGCAACACACTCTATGCTGGAATAAACACAAAACTCACCCGCAAGATACAAAACATCCAAAACGCCACCGCAATACTGGTCCTCAACCTGCCAAGACACTGCCACATCTCCCAGCACCTGCGCACACTCCACTGGCTCCCCATCGAAGCTAGAGTCACCTTCAGGATGCTCACCAATGCTCACAAGGCCTTCCACAACACCGGACCAGCATACCGAAACAGCAGACTCGCATTCCACGCACCCCAAAGGACCCTACAATCAGCCCAGCTCTCCTACGCCGCAATCCCCCACACCAGAAAGACCAGATCGGGAGGCCGCTCCTTCTCCTTCCTCGCAGCCAGAGCCTGGAACCACTTCCACTCCACCTCAGACAGACAACATCACTCCCAATCTTCGCTACAGACCCCTTCCTTGATGGACTGGAACCTGCGACCCCCCCCCCCCAACCCCCGAGCCTTGAGATCCTTACGGGCGAGTTGTTACGATTAACAAACACCTTGATTGATTGATTGATTGACCTCCAATACTGACCAGGTGGATTGAAAAGTAACCCACTCCAAATGGTAATTTTGGAAACCGAACTATTAGTAAGGTATAATGAGGTGACGAACACTAAAAGGTAGCTAAGGAACAAGAGACTTAAGGGCAGTGGGACCATAGCCTTAATACGGAACTTATCTTGAAGCTGTTAAATACAAGGTCACCTTTCATCATCTATTCATCTATGGTGCTCAAAGTTTTGGATACAACTGAACTGGTTCTAGGATGGGTAGTGTCACTACATGGCAGATATTTATTTCACTGGAGCAGAAACAGTGGCTAGGTTTACCAGTTAGCTATGGGTAGGGTATTATATAGAACAGGGTTAAGAGAAGCCCTTAAGGTGATGTCAACATACTCAGTGAAGAATGAATGGTACTTCGCACATTGTTCTAAAATTCTCAGCAACAGCTTACGTCATTTAAAGTGCATGGGGAAGTACCCCTAATAGACTGGAGCCTTTTGATGAGACTACCGTAAGAGTATAAGTTGGAGTGAGCAGACCGGCCTAAGAGGATGGTGAGCAATCCTTTTTGCACAATGATATACATATCATCATGGGAAGCAATATCTGGAAATATATACTTATGATTAGGCACTTTAAAAAGACATTAGGAATTCTGTCTCTAGTATCTAAAGCTAATTTTTGCTCCAATTTATGTATTCATCATTCTTAATGAAAGCCTGCACTTATTTGAATGAGGAGGCCAAGAAGCTTAAACTCATTTAAGTTTAAAGCAAGTGTCCCAATATTTAAGGAATTTCTTGTACATCTGTAGACTCATATGTGCATCATGAACGGACATTTTCTTTGATGCAGTTCAACATATTTCACACCTGCAAGAAGAAATTTATCTGCATTGAGGAAACAAATGTTAGTAGTATACCAATGGAATCTGTACATATTACCATCTTTACTAACCATCCAGTTAACTTTTTTATTTATTTATTTATTTATTTATTTAGTGTTTTATAGAGCACGAACTTGACCCGTTAGGGCATCAGAGCGCTTTACATAGTCAAGAAGTTGTACAATAGTAAGGGAATCATGGGAGTACAAGGGGATGCAAGGATCAAAAGGTACAGTTAGCATTACTATAGCATAGGACAACAGAGGGAGGAAAGGATACAAGTATGGTTAACAATGTAGTTGTTGAAGGTAGGCCCCAGGTTTCACGGTGGGGTGAAAGTTCGACGGAAGGAGGCAATAGTCTCAGGGGGTTATGTCAGGGTTAGATGAGGAATTTACTCATGAGGAAGGATTTGGCCTCCTCTTTTAAACGAGCAGCAGAGCGTATTCTTCTGATGGCGGGTGGGAGGGAGTTCCATAGCCTTGGCGCAGCCCCAGTGAACGCCCGGTTATAAGTTTTTGTTTTTCGAAAGCGTATAGGCTGGAGTAGGAGGTGTCTGGCGGACCGTGAATTTCTGGTTCCGCCCGATAACACAAGTTTCTGTGACAGGTATGCAGGGGAGTTCGAGTATAAGGCCTTGTGCGTGATGCATCCCAGCTTAAGCTGTATTCTAGCCTCGAGAGGAAGCCAGTTCAGCATTTTCAAGAGTGGGGAAATGTGATCAAATTTCCTTGTGCCGGTGAGTAGTCTGGCGGCCGCATTGAGGCAGGCTTTTAATGGTGCTAGCGAGATCTTGGGTAAGCCTGAGAGGGTGGAGCAGCCATATTCCAGTCTAGAAATAACTAGTGCTTGGACTGCCATTTTTAGGTCTGGAGCGTCTAGGAAGGGTTTCGTTTCCATAGATAGCTCAGGTGGAATCTGGCAGATTTGGCCATCGAGCTGATGTGGTTTTGCATGTTCAAGTTGCAGTCCAAGGTTATTCCCAGCAATTTGGCCGAGTTCACAATGGTCGGAGGACAATTTAAGGCTGTGATGGCCTTAATCCAAGTTTGAGTTTCAGGGTTGGTTTTATGAGGGGAAATGAGAAGAAATTCCATTTTCTTTGAGTTGAGTTTGAGTTGATTAGAGGCGAGCCATTGGACGATCTGCTTCAGGGCCTCATTCAGGGGAAGAACCTCTTCGAGAGATGAGATTTTGATGTAGGTCTGCGTGTCATCAGCGTACATATGGTAGGAGATATTTGCGGTGCGGAGGACTTCAGCGAGTGGTTCTAGATAGAGGTTGAATAGGGTGGGGGACAGTGTTGAGCCTTGAGGGACTCCTACTGCGACAGAGGAGGGAGCGGACAGGATGCCGTTGACTAGGAATCTTTGAGATCGGTTTTGGAGGAAGGAGCTAAACCATTCAAGGACGGTGCCATCCAGTCCCATCCTAAGTTTTAGACGTTCAAGGAGTTTCCCATGGTTGACTTTGTCGAAGGCAGAGGATAGGTCTAGGAGGATTAGGAGACAGGTTTTGCCTTGGTCAAGGGCTTGGAGGGCATCATCGATGATGTGGAGCAAGGTTGTTTCAGTGCTGTGTCCTGGCCTGAATCCCGATTGGAAGTCATCGAGCAGGTGAAAGTTATTGATGTGACAACTGAGCTGTAGCTGCACACATTTCTCCAGTACTTTGGCTAATAGAGGGATGTTGGATATAGTTTTAAAATTGTCAGGTGAGGCTGGATCCAGAGATGGCTTTTTCAAAATGGGGAGAACTTGGCCTACTTTCAGGGAGTCAGGAATTGATCCCAGCCGGAGGAAGGCATTAATTATCGAAGTCCAGCTAGGGATAATGGATTGGGCGACGGTAGCTAGGCATTTGGAAGGTCGTCGAAGTGGTTGTTCGGCTTTAAGGTAGATAGAATTTTGGAGACTGAGTCCTCGTCGTAGAGTGTGAAGTTAGACCACTGTGCTTGGTTCTTGGGGGAAGCCTGTTGGGGCAGCGTGGGTTGAGGAGGCAGGTCAGAGGGTGTTAGAGAGAATGGGGCTGAACTAAGTTCATTACCTAATCTTTTCATTTTGTCCGCAAAAAACTAGGAGAATTCCTCAGAAGAAATTAGAGACTTGGGGTTTTCTTTTGATGTTTTGGCCAATGTGTTGGATTGGTGTTTGACCAGTTCGAAGAGTTTGCTGAGCCTGTTCTGAGCGTTCCCCAGTTCCGCTCTGAAGAATTATTTTTTTGAGTTGAGGATGTTCTTGTTGTATGTATTTCTGGCCTGGCGGAGAAGTTTTAAATGAGCGGCAGAGGGGTGCTGTCTCCATATTCTTTCGGCTTGCGGAGGGATTTCCTCTCAATGTTGAGGGATCCAGTGAACCAGGGGTTTCTATCTTTAATTTGAGTTCTTTTTAGTTTTAGAGGGGCCAGGTCATCCAGAATGTTGGACATAGTAGCAGAGTAGTGGCTGTTGAGGTCACTGACCGTTGTGATATGCGGGGGAGGGGGAGGTCAGATTTGCACCTAGCCTCGAGTTCCTTGTGGTCAAGGTTCTTAGTGTCTCTGGCCCATTGTTAAAGAAACACCGGCTTGGGGGCCCTCGTCTTGAGGGAGCCTGGAAGTAGGAAGGCAATGGCGTGGTGGTCGGACCAGTCACAGGGGTCTATTGAGATAAGCTTGATGGTTTTTTCCTTAGCAATGATCCAGTCAAGAGTGGCTCCTTTCGAGTGGGTTGGGAGTAAACAAGATTGTGTCATGGCTTGATCGGTCAGGAGGTCTTTAATTGCGTTGACATGAGGATCCATGAGGTCATTCCAGTGTAAGTTGAAGTCGCCGAGGAAGATGTTATTAGCACTAGAGGAACTCTTTGCTGTGAGGATTTCCAAGAGGAGGTCAGTGAAGGAGTCGTTCTTGCCTGGGGGGTGGTAAAAAATGTGGAGGTTGCAGATTGGGGTGGAATTATTGCAAATTGAGAGGGCAAGGTATTCACAGGAGTCAGAGGTATCTGCCAGGATTTCCGTGACAAGAAGGTTAGAGCGATAGATGCAGGCAATGCCCCTCCTTTCTTGTTATTTTGTCTGTCCAGCCTCACGATGTTGTAGTTTGGAGGGACTAAGAGGTCCAGGCATGGGGATGAGGAGTCATTTAGCGATGATTCCGTTAGGATTGCTAAGTCGAACTTACTGTTCATGATGAGAGCTGCAACATCAGCGGCATGCTTTACTGCCGATCGGCTGTTAATTAAGAGACCAGTCAGGGAGGTTGTCGGGTGTCGGGGTAGACAGGGGTATAGACGTTAGATGGCTTCTAGTCACACTTCTATTGCAGAGGGTGGCAGATCTGCAAGGGTTGATAGCGACCGTGCCGATAGGGTGTTCTTCATTCATACCAGAGAAACAAAGGGTGACTGGGGCTGCATTGTGGTCCTGTAGGATGGAGAGGATTTCTTTTTCAGTGAGGTCTAGTGGATTTGGTGAGGGGAGAGTTATAGGAGAGGGCAAGAGCTAGGGTTTCATCCTCTGATAGGTGGCAGGGGTGCATGCGAGGGCGAAGGTGCCTCAGAGATAGGGGTAGAGGGTGTTTGGGGAGCTCTGTAGTAGGTGGGGAAGTGGAGCTCAATTGGGGCTTGAGGCTGGCGAAGGAGAGTTCTGCGAGGTGGAGGAGGTTTGTTAGATCCAGGATGGAGAGATGGTGGCTCTGGAGTGCAGAGTATCAATATCCACATACGGGGGGCGCGGTAGAGGTGTTATGAGGGTTAGAATGGGTTGTGATGGGACCAGGCGTGATAGGGGTACTGGGGGGGTTAGAGTGGGCTGTGATGGGAGCAGGCGCGATAGGGGTACAGGGAGGGTTAGGATGGGCTGTGATGGGAGCAGGCACGATAGGGGTGCTAGACGTGTTAAGATTGGCTGTATTGGGAGCAGTAGGGGGGTGATTTGAGGGCTAGCAGGGTTAGCTTGACCTGCATCATAGGACCTTGGAGAATTACCGGTCTCAGAGTTCGAGAGGGGAGCTAGGCGGGAGGAGACCAGGGGTTTCTGGATGATTGCGTTAGCAGTACCGATAGATGAGCTGAGGAGGTTAGGTTGTACTGTATAAGAGACCTCCGATACTATAGGGGTAGAGGGCGGGGAGGGGACCAGGGGTCTCTGGGCCGAAGTGTTGGTAGGGCCGGTAAAAGGATTGGAGGGGTTGGGAGGAGTAGTGTTGGTGAGACTTCGAGAGTTGGTTAGTGGGCAGTTAGATATACGGTTTGATATACGGGGCGGGCAGGTCGGAATGTTGTTGCGGTGGGTGTTGGTCGCCCTGCTAGTGTCATGCACATGGTTACCGAGGAGGGTAAAGAGGTCTGCAAATTTATTGAGGTTTTTGCTTGAGGTTTGGACCAATTCAATGCCGCTTTTGTAGAGGGTGATGGTTTGTTCTGGTCAAATTCTATAAAGTAAAGTCACAGCATCCACTTACACTTCAACTTATCCCCAAACACAGGTCATATCTGATAGCATATACTCTTCCCTTCGGTTACATTCCTTCTTTATTATTCAGCTGGTGGACTTTGGAAACTTCTATATTCCCACCTTTGAAATTCTAGAATCTGCAAACCGCTCAAAGCATCTGGACTAATAATCTGTTGCTGGAAATCAGTTAGTGACACTCCTATATTCCTCTATTTCAAGAGACAATCATTTCAAACTTGCAAATCAAGATTTTTAAAACCATTCACAGACAGCACCATAAATATGTGTAAGATTATATTTATGGTTAAAAAACACTTATTTGATTAGCTGGAGAGAGCAAGTTGTATGTGAAAATGCAGTCTTCACACTCCTACTCTATTTTACTTTTCTTCCTGGAATATTAGAAAGATTTGACTGTAGAGCCACACTAAATTTGTTATGCCTTTCAGGGTTCTATTCAGAAATACACCATGAAAAACTAAACAAGGTGAGGTTTGAATGAGTCATCCTTTTCTGAGAAAGATAACGAAGTCGGAATTAGAAAAATCAATGAAGGTTAAAGAGGTGTGGTTCATAAAATATAAGAATGTAAAATAATAACCAAAATTGCTTCCAGTTAAAATCACTGTGTGGTGCTCTTTTAATTGTGGAGGCAAACCACATAGTTGGCAATGTCTCGGTAGGTGCCCCACGACTAACATAAGATTTTTTTGTCCAAAACAATTTGACCATATTAGTTAGACGTTTTTAAACGTAGTGCGGCATGAATCACTTTTTTGTGTGAAAGGCTATTGGTAGCTTTATGTAGATGATCATATTTTAGAGAAGGCTCAATTGTACTTTTGGAGCAAAATGTTACTAAATCTAAAATGTGAATAAAAAAAGAGAAATTCTACGATTTCACCTGGTTGTGGTTAGATGAACTTGATTCCTTAAACACGAAAAAAAACTAAATGTCTTTTCTGTTTTACCAGATTATTGTTGTGTCCAATAACCTGCATTATCTTATTGATGCTATTTCAAATCATGATGGATTCGTGGTGTAAATAGTTGTAAAAGACTAGCATTTAAATAATCCCGTTTTAAATACTACAACAGTTAAAAACGTAAATCTTGTTTGCAGAGGTACCATATAAAATAAAATTAGCATTTTTTTTCGCTTGAGTAAAAAAAAAAAAAAAAAAGCTATGAAGTGGTTAATTACGATGAATATCCATACATAAAAGCACAGTGGTGCGTGCAGAGGTTTTCCAATTGCCTCCTATAAAAGTATACCAGCCCCTTAAACTTGGGGCATGCCTCTGTCAAGAAAGAAAACATTTCAGGCGGTAGAGACATCTTCCTCTGACGACTTGCCTCTCATTAGATATTACTGTCGAAAAGCTCTGGCCGCCCAGCACGAGTCCGTCTGCTAATCAGCTCTTTGGCAACCTCTGACAAATGACACTTAACACGTTTATAACTTCCACCCCAATTACCGAAGGCTTTAAAACCCACTAAGACTTTTAAGCGTTGACAGTCCGAAAATCGACATCGCATGATAGGAAAATATCGTACTAAACGGCCCTTTTGGGGCTTTTGTTGTATGTGGGGAATGAACTTTTAAGTGAAGAGGGCTGGTTCCGCTATTAAACCCTAATGAGGGTCAGACAGAGGTCAGATAACTTTCCTCATAAGAGTTTTCTTCAAAGCACTTACTGTGGAGACACAAAGTGGCTGACAAACTAGTGGGAAACTGCCAGTTAAGCCAAGGAGTTTAAAAAAAAGCTCTTCTGTCACCTGGACGTGACATGATCTGCCCTCTGGCCAACATTTTAGCCACGAAATTCTCCGGGGTGAGGCAGTGCATGCACCTGCGAAACATCTCCTTTCGTCATGGTACAGATTTAAAAATCTGCCACACAAAATGTGCACATAACACATCAAGTGCTATTCCATTATTAATTAAAATCACAATCTTGGAGGCAGCTCAGCGAATACATTGAAATAAAGGTGTTCGGGATTTCATAGTCCTTTTGTATTTTATTTAAGTTTCCAGTTTAGAAACTCAGGTCCCTCGCTTTCAGTTTTTTTAGTCATCCTATGCCAAACTATTTCACGGTCTTCTCGCATCTTCAGGGTTTATCGCTTAAATGTCTGTTTGAGTTCATAATCCATGCCTTCGTTACCTGCATACTCGAGTTCCACCCCATCATAATGCCCCTTTTCTTGATCCTGTTCTCTCTCTTCATCAGCGTTTTAAAATTCCATTATCGTCACGCGCTTTTCACTACTGCACTGCGGCTGCCGCCCAGGCGGTGGGAGTCACTCCGAGGATCGGACCAGGAGTGAACGGCTGTATCGGAGAGCAGAGCACTCCCCCCCCCCTCTTTGCCCCAGAAGTAACGGAGGGAGGCAGACTATCGAGGCGCGGCTTGGCAGGAAAGGATAGGCACCGGTGATATTTTGGCAACGGGACCGGAGCAAGAACGGCAGTCGGTCGGGGCGAGGACCTGCTGGACCCCCCGGCCACCATTTTGGGACTATGGGGATTTGGGGGGGCAGCCGACCAAGGGGAGGCTTGCCCACCCGGGGAAATTTGGGGCAGTAGGGGGGGGGGGGTAGGTGAGCACTGTGGGCACCCGTAGCTTGGGCTGGTTGGGCTCCTTTTGGGCGGTTTTTGGGCTGGCCAGGTTAAATACGGCCATTTTGTAGAGCCCGGCACCATTTCAGGTGCAGTGACACGGCAGCCGGGGGTTTTGTCCGAAGAATTGTTGTCGGGACTTGTTGGTGGGGCGTTTGCCAGCGGCTGTCAGGCGGCGCGACCGGTATTGGTTGTGGTCGGCGGTGGTTTCGGCGGGACTGCGGCAGCAAGGATGGCGGAGCGGGACCCCAGGGTGGCCGAAGCGTTGAGGCTTTTGGGGGGAGGCAGGCCGGTTGGACGTCCTTCGGCCCGATTTGCAGGTGAGGCCTCCGCCGCAGCGCGCTGCCAACGGCGCCGCGGCGGCCGTGTGGGCCTGTGAGCCACCGCGGTCGAGACCGCGGCCGGCTCAGAGAGGAGAAAAAGGGGGCGGGGGCGCGAAGGCCGGGGAACAGAGAGGAGCGGCGGCGAAGCGAGGGGCAGCGAGGGCCGGTAAGTGGGGAAAGAAGAAGGCGCTGGAGTTTGTGCAAGGGGGGGGGGGGAGGACAGGAGACAGTGGCGGTGGAGGCGGGGGGGCGGGCGGCCTCGGTTTGTGACGCGGGGGTGGGAGAACGGGAGGGTGGGGGGAGGGGGCCCCTGGGGTGCAGGCAGAGTCGACTGCTGGGGGGGCGGGGGGATCAGGGTGCGGGGGGGGAGAGACCTGGAGGGGGTGGGGGGGGACGCCCCAGGGGGAGCAAGGGGGCGGGCAGGCAGGAGGGGGCGAAGAGGTCGGGGGGCGGTCTCACCTTTGTTAATTGAGGAGACCGAGGTTGAGGAGATGGGTGGGGGGGCGGACACGACCTAGATTGGAGCTCTTCGGGGTCGGAGGGGGGTGGGGGCATGGGGGCCAGGAGGGAGTGGCGCCCCCGGGGCGGGGGAGGAGGGGGCGACGGGTGCCAGGGGGAGGGGTGGCGTGGCGAGCGGGAGGGGCGGGGGTGCATGGGTGAGTGGCGCAGCGGCGGGGGGTCGGGTGGGGTGGGGTGGTATGGGGGTGATGGGGGGGCGGGGAGTGGAGGAGGCGGGTGGGGCGTGGCAGGGGGATGGGAAGGGGGGCACGGAGGGGGTGTGGGGCCCAGTTGGGGGTCGGGCGGGTGGGGTGGCCCGAGGGGCTGGGATGAGGTGAGTGGGTGGGGCGTAGGGGGTCCCTCGCGCTGCGGCGGTCACTCGGCGGGGTGGGGTCGGGGGGCGACGCTGGGGTGGGAGTGTGGGGGGAGTGCGTGGGGAGGGGATGGTGGGTTTTTTCACCCTGGTATGCTGGACTCCACCTTTTTTCCTTGGCAGGAGCTGTTTGCGAGGCGCTCGGGTGAGCAGCATGCGGCTCCACACCACCGATAGGATGGGCCGGCTCTGTCTGGTGCGGGCGGCCGAGCTCCAGCGAGGGACCTGGCAATGGAGCGTGGCAGCTGGCGGCGGGGGTCGTCCCCGAAGGGTTGTTACGGCTGCCGGGGGCAGGGGAGTGAGGATGGATGCTCAAAATTTTGAGCCGGGTGTGAGTGGAGTGGAACGGCGTGGGAGTGTGGATCTGGGTGACTTGATGAGAGCGTGTCGGGAGAGAGCGGGCTTGAGCCGGTTGGACCCCACAGGGGGGGACCGGGACTGTGTGGAGGTGGCGGATGGGGAGTCCACGGAAGAAGGGGAGATTCGGGAGGAAGGGGGGGCGAGTAATGTTGTTGGCAGTATTTTACAGGTGCCGGCGAGGCGGGAAGTGCCGAGAGTGACGGCCCCCTCAGCTCCACTGGTTAGGCGGCGGGATCCGGTTAGGACGCCGACCTTGACGCCAGGTAAGACGGGGGAAGGAGCGGGGAGTGGCAAGCGGCGATGTGTACAGGTCTCAGTGGGGACTGGGGGCGAAGGGGAGGAGGGCTGGAGGCTGGTGCGGGGGCGGTATGTGCAGGACACGGGAGTGGGTACGGATGGCGCGGCGGGTGTTGAGGCAGGCGCGCGGCAGGGGTCGGAGGCGGTCGCCGGAAAAGACGCGGCTAGTGGGGGGGAAGGAGAGCTGCGTGGTGCCGGTGCCTAAGTTACCATATATGGGTTTGACGAAGCCGCTGGGAGCGCACCTGTCGTTAGCGACGAAGGAAAAGATATGGAAGGGGGAGTACATAGACATACTGAAGCTTCTCCACAGGGAGTTGACGTCTAAGGAAGGGTCGAAGGAGGAGGAGCAGGAGTTAGCCAGGCGTCCGAAGGTGCCGTTGACGCTTGACAACTGGTCGGCGGCGTTCCCTATTTACGCCAGTGTGTACTGCGAGAAGTTTCCAGACCGGTCCGTGGCGCTATTTAAGTACATGGATGTGGTACGGAGGGCGCAGGTGACGTACGGCGGGTTCGCGTGGTCGCACTATGACGAGGAGTTTCAGGCGCGCATGGCGGCTGACCCGGAGGCATTGTGGGGGGAGCTGGATGCGGACTTGTACCAGCAGACGATGGGCGGGGCCAAGTTCGGCCACACCATTTACCCGGCCAGCGGTTTGCCGGTGGGGCCGCCCCCCTTTGCCGCGCGCCCCACCCGGGGGGTGGGGCGAGGAGAGTCCAGCGGACAGGCCACGGTCAGGGCCTGTTGGGACTTCAATAAGGGCTCGTGCGGATGGGCGGCTTGCCGTTTTAGGCATGAGTGCTCGAACTGCGGAAGCGTCACCCGGCGCTGCGGTGCTGGGGGCTCGGGGGCCAGCCGGGCCAACAGTCCGGGCATGGAGGTCCCCAGGGAGGGGGTGGCAGAGGGGAGGAGTTCGAGGGGGGGGAGCGGGAGCTTTGGGCAAAGGCTCGTACGCCGGTTAGGCTGGACCGGATGGAGCCCTGGTTGGCGGCGTATCCGCGGGCGGAGGACGCTGCGGTGCTGCGTCAGGGTTTTCGGGAGGGTTTCCGACTGGGCTATGAGGGCCCCCGGATTGCTCGCTGGGCGGACAATCTGAAGTCGGTGAATGCACACAAAGGGATTGTGAGGGAGAAGCTGGTTAAGGAGGTCCGAGAGGGGAGAATGGCGGGCCCGTTCTCGGAGCCGCCGCTGCCTGGCTTGATCATCTCCTCCATTGGGGTGGTGCCCAAGAAGGAAGAGGGGCAGTTTCGGTTGATACAACATCTGTCGTGGCCGGAAGGGGAGTCGGTGAATGCATACATCGCGGCGGACCTGGCGTCGGTGACGTACTCGTCGGTGGACGTGGCGCGGAGGCTCGTTACGGCGGCTGGGAGGGGCGCGTTGATGGCGAAATGCGATGTCAAGTCGGCTTTTCGGCTTCTCCCGGTCCATCCGGCGGATCACCAGCTGCTGGGGATTCAGTTTGAAGGCCTCATCTTTGTGGACAAGGCACTGCCGATGGGGTGTTCCATCTCGTGCTCGCTCTTTGAACGTTTCAGTTCCTTCCTGCAGTGGGTTTTTTCCAGGCGCACAGGCTCGGAGTCAGTGACGCACTACCTGGATGACTTTTTCCTGGTGGGGCGGCCCGGGACGACGGACTGCCAGCGGCAGCTGGACGGTTTGGCCGGGTTGATGGGGGATTTTGGTGTTCCCCTGGCGCCAGAGAAGACGTACGGTGTTGTCCTTTCTCGGTATCGAGCTTGACTCGGTCGCCATGGAAGCACGCCTACCGGAAGATAAGAAATCGGCTATGTTGGGGCTGGTGGCAGGCACGCTGGCTTGCAGGAAGGTGATGGTGCGGGAGGTGCAGGTGCTGTTGGGGCACTTGAACTTTGCGTATCGCGTGGTGCGGGCGGGTCGGACTTTCTGCAGGCGGTTGGGATTGGCGTTCTCCGGGTTGTCTTTGCCTCACCACCATGTACGATTGTCGGCGGGAATGAAGGAGGACCTGCGCATGTGGCGGGCATTTTTGGAACGGTTCAACGGAGAGCCCATGGCGCCGGCGGAACATTGGGAGTGGGACGTCACCATGTACTCGGACGCGGCAGATGTTGGCGGTTTCGGCCTGTACTGGGACGGACGGTGGTGCGCGGAGCGGTGGCTGGTGCACTGGCAGGCTGGCGGCCGGAGCATAGCGTTCTTGGAATTGTTCCCGTTGGTGGTGGCGGTCACGGTGTGGGCCAGGGAGCTGGCGCATAAGCGCGTGTTGTTTCGAGTGGACAACATGGTGGTCGTGCAGGTGGTGAATAGGCAGTCGGCCAGAGACCCGCAGGTGTTGAAGTTGATGAGGGTGTTTGTGTTGCGCTGCTTGGAGAATGACATCCTTTTTCAGGCACGACACGTTCCAGGTGTGGACAATGACATTGCTGATGCTTTGTCTCGTTCACAGTGGGAGGGGTTCCATGGGCTAGCCACGGCGGTGGAGGAGGTCAAGACGCAGGTGCCGGGAGAGATGTGGTCAGTGGTCGAGCCCGGGTCTTCCAGCTGGTAAAGAGGTCCGTAGCGGCGTCCACGTGGAAGTCTTACGAGCAAACATGGGAGGAATTCTTGCGGTCTGGCGCGGTAAGGCGGGGGGGATCAGTGGCAGCGCGAGGAGCAGGTGGTGCGTTACATGTTGGGGCTCATGGACAAGGGATTGTCACGGGTCACTATCGCGGGCAAGTTGTCAGCTGTGGCGTTCATGGGTAAGCTGTGGTGGGGTTACGTCCCGTCGGCGGGGGAGCTGGGGGCCCGGTTGCTGGAGGGCTGGGCGAGAGAGAGGGGCGCTGCGGTTCGCTTGAGGCGTCCAGTTACGGTGGCTTTGTTGGGAAAAATCATTGGCGCGCTGCCGGCGGTGTGCAGGGATGAGGGAGAGGTGGTGCGCTTCTCTACGTTAATGTCCTGGCTTTTTTATGGAGCGTTTCGAGTGTCAGAATTGTTGGGGACGAAGGGGGCGCCAGGGGTGGTGTGGGAGGATGTGGACTTGCGAGCTCGTGAAGTGGCGGTGCGGCTGCGGCGCTCAAAAACTGACCAGAGGGTGGTTGGAACCTGGGTGGTCCTGGGCCCGGGGGTGCAGGAGGGAGTTTGTCCCGCGGCGTGGGGTAGACGGCTGATGGCGAATCGGAGCCGGGAAGAGGGGGAGGTGTTTGGCTGGGGTAGTGGGGGCGGAGTGACGGCGGCGCAGGCGTTGTGGGTTCTGCGACGCGCCCTGCGGGGCTTGGGTGAGGACCCCTTGGCTTTTGGGACTCACTCTTTCCGGATCGGGCGGCGACAGAGGCGGCGCGTAGGGGTTGGGGGAAGGAGGAGATACAGAGGCTGGGACGGTGGAAGTCGGATTGTTACCGGACGTATGTGAGGCTGCGGGAGGTAGAAGGGGTGACGTTATTGTGATTTCGAAGTCTGATATGTGTTTCTTTGCAGGTGCTGTGGCAGGGCCGGAGGTGGCAGTTTTGAATTTGTATTTGGTGGGACACTCATTTGTCAAGCGGGCTGAGCAGGCGGAGTGGGACAAGCATCGTGCACTGAATTTGGGATTGGATACTGGACTGTATCGGTGTCACTGGAGGGGCAAAGGGGGTATGCGTTGGCATGATTTGTTGCCTCTGTTGAATACGGTGGTCAAAGGGGGTGTGTGTCCGGATGTGGTAGTGATTCATTTAGGGGAGAACGACTTGGTGCAGTGCAAGGGGCTGGCTGTGGTTAAACAAATGAAGAGGGACCTGAGGGAGATCAAACAACGATGGGCGGGGTGCCATGTGATCTGGTCCGAATTAATCCCCAGGCGGGTGTGGAGGGGAGCTGAGCGCCCAGGTGCGATAGACAGGGCACGGCGGAAGATTAACCGGGTGATGGGGGATTTCTGTGCCAAGGAAGGGGTGGGGAGAATGGTACATCCTGACTTGCGTTATGGAGCGGTGTATTTTTTCCAGGGAGGATGGGGTACACCTTTCCAGATATGGCATGGAACTGTACATAGTGCAGTTGAAGGAGGCAATGGATGGAGCGCTGGGGGTACTCAGGTATCCTAGGAGGCAGGAGTCCTAGGGGGGGGGTCGGAAGTAGTAAACGACTTCCGAGTGGCGTTTCCCTATGAGAAAAGGGGGGATTCACAGGAGGCCTGGGGCTGTATGGGCAGTTGGGGAGCGGAGGTCAGTAAGGTCACTGAGGTCATTTGCAGTTGGGGGTAGGTTGCTGAGCGGATGTGGACACTTTGTTGCACTGTTGGGGATACAATTAGGGGTGGGGGTGGAGGGGGGCTGTTAGGCAGTTATTATTTAGCGAGCACTAGTTTTGTTCGGCACAGGCCAGGTGGGTGTTTGTTGTGTAGGTGCACCTGATTCCAAATAAAGCAGCCTTTAACACACTAAGTTGGTGTCTGTGTCAGTGCTTCCCTCCCCCCACCTACTGGTGTGCCCCAATGGGGATTTGGGGGGGCAGCCGACCAAGGGTAGGCTTGCCCACCCGGGGAAATTTGGGGCAGTAGGGGGGGGGGAATAGGTGAGCACTATGGGCACCCGTAGCTTGGGCTGGTTGGGCTGGTTGGGCTGGTTGGGCTCCTTTTGGGCGGTTTTTGGGCTGGCCAGGTTAAATACGGCCATTTTGTAGAGCCCGGCACCATTTCAGGTGCAGTGACACGGCAGCCGGGGGTTTTGTCCGAAGAATTGTTGTCCCGCCCTCCCTCCCTGTGTCCCGTGGGGTGGATTCCGGCCAGGGTGGGTCCTGGGGGTTGCGAGGGGCTTTGTTGGTTGATGGTGCACTTGAGGTCAGGGGACAAGAGTGGTTTGTCGCTGGAACAGGTGCCGGGATGGGTGGCGTTTCCCTATGAGAAAAGGGGGGATTCACAGGAGGCCTGGGGCTGTATGGGCAGTTGGGGAGCGGAGGTCAGTAAGGTCACTGAGGTCATTTGCAGTTGGGGGTAGGTTGCTGAGCGGATGTGGACACTTTGTTGCACTGTTGGGGATACAATTAGGGGTGGGGGTGGAGGGGGGGCTGTTAGGCAGTTATTTAGCGAGCACTAGTTTTGTTCGGCACAGGCCAGGTGGGTGTTTGTTGTGTAGGTGCACCTGATTCCAAATAAAGCGCCCTTTAACACACTAAGTTGGTGTCTGTGTCAGTGCTTCCCCCCCCCACCTACTGGTGTGCCCCAATAAGTATCCGCCCGCAGGCCTGAACAGGACGCTTGCTTTAGCGGGGGCGCCCAAGGCAGGTTGGACATTGCGGATAAAAAGCCTCCCACAAGCTCGCGCAGCGCGAACTAATAACTCGGAGTGATATCACCGCTGGGTGGCCATTTTGCTCCCCGGGGTCGCTGCTCCATTCTCAGGAGTCATTCATCGCACCTAATTGGCCCAAGGACACAATCTGCTTTAAATGCCCTGTCCTCATGACCGGACACCTACCGGGCCCCCTGCGGGGACGTAACTTTGTTGACCGCCTGGCTTCCTGAGACATTTATAATCCCCCCCCCTCCCATGGAATAAGGGCATTCTTATATTTACTGACTTGGAGGAATACAGTGAACTATCCTGCGGCCATCTCTTGATGCGGGCCCGGTGTAACGTGAAGTCCTCCCCTCTACCGCTACCATGAACGGCAGGAACGCAAAGGGGGCCAACCAGGTAAAGCTGGACAAATTTTCATTCACCAAGTCGCAGGGTGAAGCACAAGACAAGGAAGTCCCTTCATCAGCGGGGGCGGCTGGGGGGACCACGCAGAAGGTCACTCTGCAGGACATTATGGCAACATTAAATAAGGTAGATTCCAGAAGTGGGACTCTTGCGATTGACCTGGCATTAATCCGAGCTGATTTTAACAAAATGGCCACCAAAATTTCAGACGTTGAGACTACAATGGAAGCCCTCTCCTCAGACACTTCCACCCTTAAGAAACAAATGCAGCAGCTGGAGGTGGATAATACATTTCTTAAGGCCTGCCTTGAGGACCAGGAGGGGCGCTCAAGGGGAATAACATTTGCCTTATTGGCGTGCCGGAGGGGGCAGGGGACCCTGCCCTAGACCTCTTTGTGGAGGACCTGGTAACGACTCTCCTCAAACCACGAGGGTTATCCAACTTCTTTTCTGTTGAACGGGCACATCGAATCCCGGGTGGCAGGCCGAAGCCTGCGGCTCCCCTGCGCCCTATCCTGGCACGTATATTCAATTTTAGGGACCGGGATGCAATCTTGCAAGCGGCCCGGAAGGCCCCGACGATCCACATTGATAATGCCGACATCATGATCTTCCCGGACTACACTGAGGCAGTCACGAAGCAGCGCAGGGGGTTTCTTGATGTGAAGAAGGCCCTTCGGGAACGTGAGATAAAATACTCCATGCTATTTCCAGCCAAGTGGAGCATGAGGGGAAAGTGTGGTTCTTCCCCACGCCTGAGGAGGCGCAAGACTGGCTGGAGGGATGGCGTAAAGTACTGAGGCAGGGTTGCACCGGTCATCGCGAACCACGGCGAAACGATCCTCAGGACGACGTGGAACAAGAATGAAAGCAGGTCTCTAAGCTCCGACATGCTGAGGATGAGGGGCCAACATTGTGGCTGCGTGATGGAACTGTGGCCTTGCTTCTTCAGGACTGGGCCCTCTTTGGTAACGCTGTATGGTAGGACATGAAGATGTATTGATACAGTCACTTTGAGAAGCCACTCTAAGGTATTTGTTGCTATGTTTTTTGGGATGTCCTGTTGAGATGTTGCATAAAGACATTTAAAAGACTATTCATCTTAAGTTCTCTCTAGTAACATTTGAAAGGGGCTTTGGGTCACTGACCGTATCGGAGTAATGGGCTGTGTTGGGGCAGGGTCAGTTTTCGCTCTCCCCCATCGTTGAAGAGAGGGAATGGGTACTAAGCACTCTGCTTTGTTGGGATGGCGGGTAGTTGTGATTCCGTCAAGCAGGGAGGCAAAGTGGGGTGTGGGGTGTGGGTGGCGTAGGGTGGTTTATGCAAATTGTTCAAAGTTTTAAAGGTTTTATGTTCAGGGCAAAGATTGAAGGAAGAGATGCATGGTATTATTGTAAGGGTGCGCTGCATTAGTTTGGTTTAAAACGCTACACTACTCATGGCGGTAGGGACAGGGTCGACAAGCTCTAGCATTGGTACTGATGTCCCCTCCATGTCCCCGGTGACCCCCTTGACGTTGCTTACCTGGAATGTGCATGGTTTGGGGGATAGGATCAAAAGAGGGCTGGTGCTGCAGTATCTGAGGCGTAGGGCGCCAGCGGTGGCATTATTACAAGAAACACACCTGATGGGTTCAACAGACCTTGTTTGTTTCTCCTGAGGCGGAAGCCGGGAGTTGCTTTGCACGCATTGTGTGTAACCATTCCTGTATGTACTCTGCACTTCTTTAATACTTTAATAATTGTTAGTTTGGCACTTTGCCTTTTTTGAAATCACCGCGGCACTCACCTTGACTCTCCCTTTTGAATCTGTGCATGTTTATACCTTGCTCGCATTTTAATCTGTTTATTATCGGAGCGCTCGCATTGCTCTATTTAATTTAATAATTACTGCCTGATTGTGCCGGTGCCACTGCCCATAGCGACACTCTACTTTGTGCCCCAATCTCGTCCTGTTTCGGTTTTGCCTTCGCTGCCATTTTTGTTGTTGTGCCTCGTAGCCAGCCTCTCCACCCCGCTCCCGCCTCCCAGCTGCTCCTCGCTCACTCCGCCCCCCTCCACTATCCACTTATGTCAGTACAGCCTACGCGCAGCGTTCACGCGCAGCGGTCGCGCCCTATGCGCGCCGAAGGTGCGCCAAACGTAAGCCCGTCTACGCCCGCCCGCGCCTGGACCGCGCCCAGCACCAAACCCCCTGGCCCCCGCAACATCCACTCCACCCGCATAACGTACGACGCCGCAACCCTCTCAGCCCTTAACCCCGGCCGACCACCAAACTGCTACCAAGCCGTCCCAGGACACACCCATGGACCCTTCACCTGCCTCTCCTGCAAGTTCAACTGCATCAAGACCCACACCAAATCCACAAACTCCAAACAGAGCTCCGACACTAACCACCTGAGATGCATCCTGCTCAACACCCGCTCGGTCCACAGACACGCCATTGAACTCTGGAACCTACTCGACACCACCTCGCCAGACGTCGCCTTTCTTACAGAAACCTGGATGAACGCCTCATCAACGCCCGACATCGCCATAGCCATCCTGGACGGCTACAAGATCATCCGAAAGGACCGCATCAACCAAACAGGAGGAGGCATCGCCATTGTTCATAGGAACACCATCCGCATCACGACCAGTTCTAACGACACGCTCGCAGCTACCGAACACCTTCACTTCCAGATTCACATCGACCCCAATACCACACTCAGAGGCACCCTCCTCTACAGGCCACCAGGACCCCGCACACAATTCAGCGAAGACATCACTGACTTTATCAGCCCACACGCCCTCCCCTCCGAGGACTACATTCTACTGGGAGACCTCAATTTCCACCTGGAAAAGAACAACGACAGCAACACCACCACCCTTCTGAACAACCTCGCCAATCTCGGACTCAAACAACTTGTTGACACCCCCACACACTATGCTGGGCACACGCTCGACCCAATCTTCACTTCCAGCAAGCACATCTCCTTCAATCACACCACAGCTCTCCATTGGACAGACCACAGCTGCGTTCACTTCAACTACAAAAAGACTACAACCCACAACCACCCACAACCAATCCCCCGCAGAAACTGGAACAAAATTACCACCGACCAACTCTTCACATCGCTTCCCCAAAACCCTCCTGCAAAATCATCGGACCCAAACCTTGCAGCCACCAACCTCACACATTGGATCACCCACAGCGCTGACGAATTAGCACCCTTGAAAAAACATCAAATCAAGCAAAGTAGCAAAAAAGCCCCCTGGTTCAACGATGACCTTAAGAAATCCAAAAAGTGCTGTCGCACCCTTGAGAAAGCCTGGCGAAAAACCCTAACCACTGACAACATGGCCACCTTCAAGAACGCCACCCGCAAACACCACCAACTGATCCGATCCACCAAGAAATCAGCATTCAAGGATCGACTCGACAACAACGCCCACAACAACAAGGAACTATTCAACATCGTCAAAGAATTTACCAACCCCACCGCCGGCACCGACGACATCACCCCCTCCCAAGACCTCTGTGACTCCCTAGCCTCATTCTTCCACAACAAAATCGCTGACATACATAACAGCTTTGAAAACCAGTCCGAAGACCAGTCCATCCCACCCATCTCCAAACTAAAACTCCCCTCCAACAACCTTTACGCCTGGAACCCAATCACCACTGAAGACACCATCCGCCTGATGAACTCCATCCACTAAGGATCGCCAACCGACCCATGTCCCCACCACATTTTCAACAAAGCAGATTCCATTATCGCACCCCATCTCCGAGACGTCATCAACTGCTCCCTCAACTCCGCTACCTTCCCGGAAAGCTGGAAACATGCCGAACTCAGCGCCCTTCTGAAGAAACCCACAGCAGACCCCACTGAACTTAAGAACTACTGCCCCATCTCGCTCCTCCCATTCCCTGCCAAAGTCATTGAGAAAGCCGTCAACAGTCAGCTCGCCGCCTTCCTTGAATCCAACAAATCCCTCGACCCTTCACAGTCCGGCTTCCGAGCCAAACACAGCACCGAGACCGCCCTCATCGCAGCAACAGACGACATTCGAACTATACTGGACAACGGAGAAACAGCTGCACTCATCCTACTAGACCTCTCCGCAGCCTTCAACACAGTCTGTCATAGCACCCTTATACAAAGCCTCAGCAACGTCGGAATACAAGGAAAAGCATTGGACTGGATCATCTCGTTCCTCACCGGAAGAACCCAGGGAGTCCGCCTCCCCCCTTTTAAATAAGAGGCCACCGAAGTCATCTGCGGCGTACCACAAGGATCATCACTCAGTCCCACCCTCTTCAACGTATACATGAGTCCCCTCGCATCCATCGCGCGCCAACACAACCTCAACATCATCTCCTACGCCGACGACACCCAACTGATCCTCTCCCTCACCAAAGACCCAAACACCGCCAAAACCAACCTACACGTAGGGATGAAAGAAGTAGCCGAGTGGATGAAGAACAGCCGTTTAAAACTGAACTCGGACAAAACGGAAGTCCTCATCTTAGGTTCATCCCCCTCCGCCTGGGACGACTCATGGTGGCCACCGGCCCAGGGAAACGCACCCATACCTACGGACCACGCACGTAACCTGGGCTTCATCCTTGACTCCTCCCTATCGATGACCAGACAAGTCAACGCCGTCTCATCATCATGCTTCAACATCCTACGTATGCTCAAAAAAATCTTCCGTTGGATCCCCACCGAAACAAGAAAGACGGTCACCCACGCACTGGTCACAAGCCGACTGGACTACGGAAACAACCTTTATGCAGGAACCACAGCCAAACTACAGAAAAAACTCCAACGCATCCAAAACGCCTCAGCCAGACTCATACTAGACATCCCCCGCCAAGCTCACATTTCCAGTCACCTGAAAGACCTCCACTGGCTCCCCGTCAACAAGAGAATAACGTTCCGTCTCCTCACCCACGCACACAAAGCCCTCTACGACCTAGGACCTGAATGTCTCAACACGCGCCTGTCCTTTTACACCCCCACCCGCCAACTACGATCGTCCAATCAAGCCCTCGCCGCAATTCCACGCATCCATAGATCCACCATGGGGGGGAAGATCCTTCTCCTACTTAGCTGCCAAAACTTGGAATTCTCTCCCCACCCACCTCCGCCTTACACAACCACCTCTCCTTCAGAAAACAACTAAAAACTTGGATATTCGATAAGTAAAGTACCCCCCTCCCTCAAGCGCCTTGAGACCCTCTGGGTGAGTTGTGCGCTATACAAATGTTAAACTTGAACTTGAACTTGAAAGTAGCGCGGCCATCTTGGGGAGGTAACCCAGGCCAGCAGTCTAGGTATTGAGGCGCTCTGCGCTCTGCGCCAGTATATAAACAGGAACTGGGGCAATCGCGAGACCTTGTTTGTTTCTCCTGAGGCGGAATCCGGGAGTTGCTTTGCGCGCATTGTGTGTAACCAGTCCTGTATGTACTCTGCACTTCTTTGAATACTTTAATAATTGTTAGTTTGGCACTTTGCCTTTTTTAAAATCACCGCAGCACTCACCTTAACTCAGCCGAGCAGGCACTGAGTATTCCTCGATCTCGGAGGCAGAGTGGAAAGTAGCGCGGCCATCTTGGGGAGGTAACCCAGGCCAGCAGTCTAGGCATTGAGGCGCTCTGCGCTCTGTGCCAGTATATAAACAGACGGCTATGCTTCCGCACAGCGTAAGCATTCAGCGGACGCGCATCCACCGCGCCAAAGGAGCGCCTAAGGAAAGCCCGTCTGGGACGGTACGGGCCCGTCCGGGTCCAGGGGCCAGTCCCCCTGCACATACTGCCCGAAGTAAGGCCGGGTTTAGCTACAGCAGGGAACAGCTCCTTGTACTTAGAGAGAAGGAAGGAACGAGATCCCCATACATGTTGGCTGGAAATATGTCTCAGAGCTCTTGCCCCTGTTGCAAGTTTAAATTCACCCTTGAAGACCCTATGGCTCAAGCAGCTTGTAAAATTAAACCCTTTTCTTTGGCATTGCTTAACTGCCGGTCCCTCCCGAGACATGCAACTGAGATTGCCATGTTATTGGAAGAGAGAGACCTTGATGTGCTCTTCGTAACCGAAACATGGACTAACTCTTGCTCAGATCCTGATATTGTCCGGGCTTTGCCCTTGAACTATGCCATCCTTAGACAAGATCGGGCTGACGGGCGGGGGGGGGGGGGCAGGGGGGGCATCGCTATTATTTACAAAAGCTGCTATGGCTGTAGGAGCTCGACATGCCTTATTCCAGATTCAGAGAATATATGTTCTTTGCGATTTCATTTTCGCCGACTTGCACCTTCTCCGGGATACTACTTTATCGTCCGCCAGGGGCATACGTGCAATTTTGCAACGAACTCCCTAATACTGTGATAAATCACTCAAGTCTTTCTCCCAATTTCTCCATCTTGGGGGACTTTAATATTCACTTAGATGCTCCTGATACTCCTGCCTGTCAGAATCTCATGGCAAGTTTGGAGGTGCTCCACTTGAGACAAATAGTTAAAGGCCCATAGAGCGGGTCATACGCTTGATCACTGTTTTACGAATCTGGATAATCTTAGTTTTGATGAATCCTTGATGGTCCCCTGGTCTGATCACTCGCTCTTGTTCTTTTCCTGGTTGCCCCATGAGCAGCTACCCCCGGCTAATATAACCAAAAAATCGTGCCGTATTTGGTCCAAGTTGGCTGTAGAGGAATGGACCTTGAATCTGAAGAAGACCGTGCCAACTGGCAGCGCCGACCCACTAGTGGCGAATGCCCTTTTTAATAACTGGCTGGAGTCCTCACTTGATGCTACCTTGCCAAAAACTGAATTTTGCCACCAGAGTGGCATTAATAAAAAAGCCCGGTATACCCCTGAACTAAAATCTCTTCAACTAAACTGTAAACAGCATGAGAGAAAATGGAGGAAAGATTATTCAGAGATCAGTAAAGAAAATTACAGATCCGCTTTGCGGACCTATAAAAACAAAATAAAATCAAGCCAGTCTAGCTACTACCAAGGGAAGATAGCTTCAGCCTCCAACTCCCCGCGGGAAATCTTTAAAAATTTTAAATCATTAGTCACTCCCCCTTGCCCCCTCAGTGACCCAGCACGCGCACAACAACGTTGTGATGAATTAGCAAACTTCTTTGCTACTAAAGTGGCTAACATTTACTCCGTGTTTCAGCAGGCTACTCCAGAGCCACTCCGCCCTCCCCCTCCCCTTCCTGGCATGATCAGGATCGAGGAGTTTAATTCACTTGACTGCTCAACGGTGCAGCTACTGCTGGGAAACCTTAAGTCTGGGTCCCCTGCCGATGCTGCCCCTCCTACCATACTAAAGAGGGTTTCAGAGACGGTGGCACCAGTCATCCAGGAGGTAATTAATTCCTCTATGGCATCATGTCTCGTTCCATCCTCTTGGAAGCAGGCCAGAGTGAAGGCTCTGTTGAAAAAACCTAGTCTGGACCCGGAGGAATGGGCAAACTATCGCCCCATTTCCTTACTACCAAGCATTAGTAAGCTGGCTGAGAAGCATGTGAATGCTATACTTTCCACTTTCCTTGAAAACAATAATTCCTTACATCCCACCCAGACGGGCTTCAGGCGCAAACAGGGCACAGAGACCGCCCTTATTGCAGTGGTTGAAAAAGCCCAAAAAATCGTGGACTCCGGAAGCTGCACAGCCATTGTTTCATTAGACCTCAGCGCAGCCTTCGACACTGTGAATCATACCATCATGATTCAAAGGCTGAGTGACGTAGGGGTAACAGGTGCGGCACTTAAATGGCTTCATTCCTTCCTCACTGACAGAACTCTTACTGTTTTTGAGGAAGAGGCAGTTTCCACTCAGATGCCCTTGCAGTGTGGCGTCCCCCAGGGATCGTCCCTCAGTCCCACCATGTTTAACATCTACATGAGGCCATTGGCTGAGGTGGTTTTGCCCTGGGGGGTGCAACTTGTCACATATGCCGATGACACCCAGTTAGTAATGTCACTCTCTGGGCATGGCTCCGCTAGCAACAATCTCTCTGCATGCCTAAGGGAAGTACTCGATTGGATGGACGAGCCCTTCCTGAAACTCAAGGCACTAAAACAGAGGTCATGATGTTGGGGCACAACGCACCAACCGTGGTTGATGCTTGGTGGCCTAGTAGCCTTGGCCAGCCCCCTCCCCCACAAGAAACAAATTAAGAGCTTGGGTGTCTGAATTGATCCAACTCTTAGTTTCCTGGTTCAATCTCGGAAGGTGGCAGCCACCTGTTACACCTTAATAAGATCAATAAGGAAGATTCTTAAGCTCCTCCCATTTGATGCCAGGCGTCTTCTGGTTCAGGCCCTGATCCTATCGCGGTTGGATTACGCGAATGCTGTCTATTTGGGTGCCCCTCAGGGAACGATTAAAATCTTGCAGACAGTCCAGAATTGTGCGGCTCGTCTGCTGTTGGATACCCCACGGAGGAGCTTGGCTAAGCCAGCATTACGCCAACTGCATTGGCTGCCGGTGCAACAAAGGATATGGTTCAAGGCCATGACTATCGTGCATAAGGCTTTGATAGACTCCGGACCTTCCCTGATCCAACCCATGTTCCAACTCCATCCGACCTCGCGGACCCTAAGGTCCAGCAATAAGAAACTATTGAAGGTCCATAGGGTCAAAAGGACCCGTATGGGAGGCAGACTTTCTTCCATACAGGCTGCGAATATCTGGAACCAGCTTCCCGACACCATCCGACTTGAAGTTAACCACCTGAGGTTCAGGAAACTTTTAAAGACCTTTCTGTTTCCTTGAGCCTTTGAGAAATGATTTGGTTGTCCAATGCGCTGGGATGCCTCCGGGTAGCCATGCGCTATATAAGTGCGTAGTCATTCATTCATTCATTCAACATGTAAAGCTATGGATCGTTGGGGATACAAAATGGTAGCGCATTCTGAGTTCTCATCGGGCTCTAGAGGGGTGGGCATTCTGGTTCGTAAACAATTCCCACTGATCATACGTCACACTTGGACGGATACTCAGGGGCGGTTAGTGGCCATATCATGTCAATGGGAAGGGAAGCTGTTTAATATTGTGTCAGTATACATTCCCCCAGCCCTCCACTCCGTGGCCTTTCCAGCGCTTAACACATTCCTACTGGGCCTACCAGAGGGAGAGCTGCTTATGGGAGGTGACTTTAATACAGTTTTGGATGGCACCAGGGACCGCTACCCAAGTAGGACAATCGGTGCGGGTGATACCCGTATGACTGGGTTCATCGACGCCTTGGGTCTCACAGATGCTTGGAGATATAGACACCCCACTGAGCAACACTACACTTTTCAATCAGGAGTACATAATAGCCTCTCCCGTATAAACTACTTTCTCCAGACAGCCTGCCCCACTTGACAGATGTTGAGATACGTCCTCGCGGCATATCTGACCACTTGCCCATCTCCCTGACCTATACAGTACACATTAGGGTGAGAAAGCGAATTTTCCCTATCACTCCAGGTTACCTGCAGGTCCCAAAGATCCACAAGGATATAGTTACGGCTACAAAGCATTATTTTCAAGACAATGTGTCCTCTGTACATTCCCCCGGTGTCTTGTGGGAAGCATACAAGGCTGTGGTGAGAGAGCAGGCAATCGCCTCCTTAACGGGCCACAGGCGCGCAGCAAGAGGTGAGTTAGATATACTGGAGGCTGAACTGGCCGAGCTTCAGGCACAACATGAACAGAACCCCTCTCAGGAGACGGTGCAACGCCTACGGCTTAAACGATGCTCGCTTAAAGAATACAAAGGTGAACAGGTTAAATTGCGGCTCCAGGCTACGCGGCATACTGTCTATGAGGTAGGAGACAAAGCGGGCAAGCTCTTGGCGTGGTTAGACAGGAGGGAAAGAGTGCAGAGAACAATAGCTCAACTCCGCACCTCGACTGGTACAATCGTTACCGCCCCCGAAAAGATAGTAGACACCTTGGCTGGCTATTTTGAACAGGTTTACACTTCTAACTCTCATATGACAACGGAGGAGGCGCAAACATACATTAAAGATATCCAAATGCCGGCTCTATCAGCTGAAGCGGCCCTATCCCTAGAGGCTGATTTCATGACTGATTAAATACTGTCTGCCATCCACTCTCTGCAATCTGGAAAAGCTGTGGGGCCCAATGGGATCCCCATTGAGCTTTATAAACGTACATCTGACTTAACAGCCCAGCATCTCCTGACAATGTTTACAAATAGCTTGGAGGCCGGGGAACAGCCACGGGACCAACGAATGGCTACTAGAGTTGCGGTGCCAAAACCGTGCAAACCCCCAGATGAGTGTTCATCGTATCGTTCAATATCCACGCGCAACGGCGAAGCTAAGATTCTGGCTAAAATGATTGCCGTTCGACTAGCCCCGCATCTTGAGACTCTAATTCATCCGGATCAATCCGGGTTTATGCCCAATAGGAACACCGCACTTAACCTGCGGAGGGTGCACGCAGTAGTGGCGCGCAGTGTCTTCAGGAGCCCGCAGTCATCCTTTCTCTAGATGCTCGAATGGCATTTGACATGGTGGAATGGCCCGATTTGTTCACGGTCCTCAGGCATCTAGGCTTTGGTCCAAAATTGTGTGCATGGGTGAAATTGCTATATTCACATCCCCTGGCACACGTAGTGGCCAACGGCCATATTTCCAGGGACTTCTCGTTGAGTTGAGGCACGCGCCAGGGCTGCCCGTTGTCTCCCTTGCTCTTTGCGCTGGCTCTGGAGCCATTGGCGGCCTGGATTCGATGGGACCCATGATTAAGGGACTAAACAGAACTGCAACATGGGAGGACCGCATCTCTCTATATGCGGACGATGTACTTCTATACTTGACTTCCCCCAGACGGTCTATCATAGTACTTTTGAATATTTGCGAAATTTTTGGACGGGCATCCGGATATAACATTAATTGGTCCAAATCGGTTTTATTCGTTGTTAAAGACCCACCCCCGTTGCTCCCGGTGGATTGCCCCCTTAAGGTTACGGAAGACTCCTTTAAATATCTGGGTGTGTGGGTGACGCCCAGTCTGAGTGCCTTCCATCTTAAAAATTTAGAGCCCCCCCTTGAGCGGTTTCGGAGTGACGTGAAACACTGGCATAGCCTGCCCCTGACCCTTCTGGGCAAAGCGGCCCTTTATGAAATGATGACACTTCCCCGACTATTATATGTATTTGAAAATAACCCCATTCCCTGTCCCAATAAAGTGTTTTAAAAATATAGATGCGTTCGTCTCGGGCCTGCTCTGGGGTAACAAGCCGGCGCGCATTTCGCGTGGCAAGTTAATCAGGGGCTGGTACAACGGGGGTGTTGCCCTTCCGGACATCCAGTTATATTATTGGGCAGCCCACTTCAAAATAATAAATCAGTGGTTACACACGCCCCAAACAGAACCAGCATTCCAAGCGGACAGGTATGAGCTGGGAGAGGCAGGAATTCTTTCCGCACTGTATGATAAAGGGGGCACTTCATCCCTGCTGGGTCCAACGGCACACACTGTGTGCATTTGGTATGAGGCGCAGACCAGTCTTAAATGCAAGGGCGGTAGTACTCAAATGAGTCCGCTTTGGTCTGCACGATGGATCGGCAGACTTTGCAATAGCAAGGGTTTCAGAGCGTGGGACCTGATAGGTATCTCCATGGTGGGTGACCTATTGAAGGGGGGTACTGTAATACCATTTGACCAGCTTCAGATCCAGTATGATTTGGCGCCCAGCAAGAAATTTAGGTATTTGCAGATTAGCCATGCCCTGGGGTCTCCCACCAGGCACCGATGTGTCTGAAGCCACCCCGTTGGAGGACAGACTGCTTACTGAACACATGCTCAGAAAAGCGACTTCATTCACATATCGCAAACTAGTCAACCTGCCAGACCCAACAATCAAACTAAAGCACAGTTGGTCTACTGCTTTGGGGGACTTAGATGAGGCGGACTGGCAAACAGCACTGTCTTCCCCGCGGGAGTTGGTCATACCCTCTAGACTCCGCCTGATACAGCTTAAGATACTTCGAGTGTATTACACTAGGGTCATCTTGCACGCCATAGGGAGGGCCACACACTGCCTTTGTCTAAGGGGTTGCAGGGCGGAGGGAACGTTCTTTCACACCATATTGCAATGCCCCCAGGTAACGGCGTATTGGGCTACGGTCATGAGAACAATGTCACAGGTGGTGAGGGATTCTGTAGTCCGGGAGCCAAAATGCTGTCTGCTGAACATATGGGAGCCAAAAGATCTTACACACCCTGCTCAGGATTGGGTGACACTGGGGGTAATGTACGCCAAACGAAATATAGCTAAATATTGGGGATCCGGGGAGATGCCCGCACTTGCATACTGATGTAGAGATCTTGATGCGGCAATGATGGCGGAGAGAGTGGTGTATCTGCTCCGGGGGTGCCCCCGGAAGTGTGATAACATTTGGGGTGCCTGGAATGAATATAGAGGTTATTTGTGCGATCCACCAATGCCAGATGGGTAGAGTGATTCGGATTAGGAGGCGGGAGTGAGTAGGGGACTCTAGGGATGTACCAATGGAGATGGAATTAGGTCTTTTGCCTATCTTGCAGAATGTGCTGACATTTATCTACAATGCTCTGCAATATCCAATGTATGTACCTTTTATCTATCATGTGCCCTGCTAATGTTCTCAATAAAAATATTTTTTTTTAAAAGAATTCAATTATCGATGCAACACAAAATATACAAAGCTCATGCCTCCTTATACAAGGTGGTGCTCAAACTATGTCAAAGAAGGCATTTCACAGAAGGCACAATTTCCCAGTGCTTGCCCAGTTATCTTTTAGGGCCCCTTTTAAATAGAAAAACTTGAAACGTACCATAGAAATGGACCATGCACGATAACTAACACACAATTTGCTCTCAATGCGAGTTATCGCTTAATACAGATTTGTTTCCACCAAATTGACATCAAAGACATGGGGTATAACCACATTGGCTTCTGCACGTTGGATTCATGGCTTGCCGCATTGATCAAACTCTGTGATCCTGGTCAGATCTCAATACCTCAATTTTTTCGACTTTTAAACAATATCACAAAGGTACCATGGCTTGCACAGGTCAACATTCCTACTTTTCAGTTCTGGGAAACCCAGCTACCATGAACTATCAGACTCAATTTAAAGGTTCCATCTGAAGAAATAATCACGCAAATATTTATCATTCATGTAGCGCATACCACAAGCCAAAGTGTGGCACCTGTTTTTTTTCTAATACTACCCTACTCCATTACATTGGTTTTAAAAAAGGTGACAGCCATTTTAGGCATCTAGAAAAAGTATTTCTTAAATAGTTTTATCAAACCCAGTAGGCGAAAGCAAAAAATGTGTACGTCTTTAACTGGTGAATGTACATACATCGTGTAGACTTTTGAGGCCCATTTTCTCAGAGGCGAGACACGGGTAATGCTGTAACGTCACCAAGTGCTGCCTTTTCATTTGTTACTATCTGACCCTTCACGATGTTTTAATAAGCAAAATCTTAAGAATGGTGACGACATTTTAGGGCCAAAAACATTGTTTTGTGGTGAAGGGTGTCACTCTCATCTTGGTCTTTTCAAAAGCTATGGCCTGTGAAGCATGATGACACAGTCGAGATGGGAACACAATTACTCACGCTCTCACAGGCCGCCTTGGACGCTCTGTCCAAAGGATGACATGTCACCTTAGCAAGGCATTGTTCCCTCTTCATCTTATTGTATAAAGGCACAGAGCAGACATCTAGTATGTCAAACCCTTGAAACGTTAGATTTCATCCCAGCAGCCTCTGCCGGTGTGAGGTTACCAATTAAAAATGTAGGAGCAGCTGCTTTAGACACTGGCCAGGGCAGATTCTCTTACCTTCGGCTCCATGGATATGAAATTGTGTGTGCCTTTGCTGGAGAGGATGGACCGCTTTATCGTCCTACTGTGGTAGAAGTGGTAATAGCCCTTCAGTGCTCCGATCTAGAAGGAATGGAGAAGAGGGAAGATAAGAAAAAAAATACACTATCAGTAAAAAATACTTTCTTTAGTTTTATTTAAAATAAAAAAAATCTCAATAAATTATGCAGTTTCCTGCCGTGCTGAAATGTCACATGAACTCCAGCGATCGCCTTTCAGAGGAAGGACACGCGATACAAAATGGATGTACTGTCCTTGAGGCAGCAACTGCATTAACAAAGATTATAATTGAGCAGCTTTTGCTGCCTAGACCTGCTTTTTTAATGTTTAATTTATATGCAGCTTTGTAAGTAATTCTTTATCAATCTGCAACCAAACTGCACTCAAAGGCAGCGCAACAATCATGGAATAACTAGCTATGGAAATGCATTCCAACGAGCCCGCCTAAATCCATTAGTGTATGGGTATTTTTGGCCATTTAGAGAATTAACTTTAATAAGCGACAAAAACAAATTTGTGAAAAAGAAGCAGATCATTTTCAGTATTGCTAATGGCGAACTAAATAAGTGATAAGTATTCTGTTGATAAAATGTGACATCTCACTAGTAATAAATGAATAAACAAATAAAACAAAGAAACAGCATACATACATATGTAGTTATCTGATGGAATTGATACTAACGATTCTTTTTTATTATTGTTCGTAAAATTGGGAGATTACATTCCTATGGGTTAAGTAAATGGGGCGCTGGCTAACACTGCCATTAGGTCACAGTGAATTACGTCATCACCTTCTTCACAGAGGCTGATTATTGCTCGTGCAGGACCCACCAGCTACTGATGCATTATTAAGCAAAAAGTACAAGAAAATCTTAATTCACTTTGCCTTAGCTTCACTATATACATGCAACCAACTTACCAAATGCTATAGTGCCTGTACACACCATAAGCTATCAGTTACAAGCATTGGCCAAGCCAACAGGTCTCGGCAATGCCCGAGCTATTGGCCTTGTCAATGAGAATACCTTTTAGCCATGTTGTCTAGCAGCACATATGCTGTTCAGCATGGCTGAAAACCCAGAATCACAGGATGTTGAGCCAACATAGGGTCTCTTAGCCCCCATGTTGAGTTTATTGCCCTGCCCCTCCTAACAGAAAAAATCACTATGATGTGGCCTGCACTGGCCACATCACAGCACTTTTTCAGTGAATTGCATCCCTTGCTTTATCCCTGCATCCCTTGACCCTACAATCCTGAAGAACTTCAGGCCCATCTCCTTACTTCCTGCCCCCGCCAAGATGCTTGAGGCCCATCTGAATTCGCACTTGTCTGCCTTCCTGGACTCGTCTGGGTTTTTAGATCAGACCCAGCATGGGTTCAGGAAATTTCATAGCACAGAGTCCGCACTTACTATTGTAACAGACAACATCAGAATGAAAGTGGACCAGGGACAGACAACGCTGCTAGTCTTGCTCGATCTGACTGCAGCATTTGATACCCTATCTCCCTCGACCTTAACATCTCGGCTGCGGGAGATGGGAGTAGAGGGTTCAGCGTTGAGCCTTCTGTCCTCATTTTTAGATCATAGAGAACAGAGGGTCAAATTAGGAGAATACCTCTCCCCTGCTAAATCCCTACAATGCGGGGTTCCACAGGGGTCGGCCCTAAGCCCGACCCTTTTTAACATATACGTGGCCCCACTAGCGAGATTAGTAAAAGCGCAGGGAATGGAAGTAGTGTCATACGCAGACGACACTCAGATCATGGTGTCGTTGGCCCAGTCGGTTAGCACCTCAGCGTCCAGCTTCAGGACTTGTATGCAGTCAGTCGCTGACTGGATGGTACTCAACTCCTTGCGGCTGAACGGTGATAAAACCGAGGTGCTAATCTTTGGAAAGGACCAGGATGTATGGTCAAATGAATGGTGGCCGCCATCCTTGGGAACATGCCCTGTCCCCTCACACTCAGCTAGAAACCTTGGGGTCATCTTTGATACCTCGCTGGCAATGACCCAGCAGGTTAATAGAACGGTGGCCACCTGCTGGGGAGTTATTAAAATTCTCCGAAGTATAGTTCATTACCTCTCTCCGGAAGCTAGGAAACAGACAGTGGTTGCGTTGGTCGGTTCTAGACTAGACTATTGCAACTCACTGTACGCAGAGGTCAAGAAGGGATTGATCCAGCGTCTCCAAATAGTACAAAATGCGGCAGCAAGATTTGTACTAGACATTCCCCGCACTTCCTCTGCAACTCTGGCCAGAAAGAGTCTTCACTGGCTTCCTGTAGAGCATCGTATCTCTTTCAAAGTCATCTGTCTAGCACATAGGGCTCTGAAAGCAGGAACTTCTGATGGGTTGGGATCACTTCTTTCTGGATATGTTCCCAGCAGAAGTTTACGCTCATCACAAGAGCATCTCTTGGTAACTCCTCGGACCAAGAAGACCAGATGGGGAGGAAGAGCTTTCTCTTCCGTCGCCCCTCGTCTCTGGAACGCACTTCCCTTGGAGCTTAAATCTTTATCCTCATTGCCCCTCTTTAAAAAGGCCCTTAAAACATGGTACTTCAAGAAAGCCTACCATTAACTAGTTCTCTGGACTTGCAAATATTTTGGTTAGGCGCCTTGATGCCCATTGGGCTGAGTTCTGCGCGTTATAAATTTGCTTTCATTTCATTTCATGTTGAACAGCAGATTTGCTGCTAGACAACATGGGTCAAAGACATTCACATTGACAAGACCAATAGCTTGGGCATTGCCGAGATTCATTGTCTTTGCTAATGTTTGTGCGGTGTTGATGGGGTCTTGCTGAACAAATGGGGAAGTGACGATAAGAAACTTTGATGTGAAGTGTGAATGTGGCGTAACGGCCAGAGCTGCAGATAGGGGAACTGTGGAACCAGGTTCGAATCTTAGGGTTGGCTGAACAATTTGTGATTCTGGGCAAATCATTTATGCTTCCCCGATGCCTACGACAATGAACGTGTCATTGTGTAATGTAACTGCTGAGCACTTAAAGCGCTCCAATACCATCGGATTGTGTTCGCGTTATGCAAGGCGGACGATGAAGCGAGCACTCCAATACCACCGGACCGTGCAAAATAAATAAATAAATAAATAAATAAACAAGTGATGTTCGTGGTTTAACAACTTTTTAAGTTTATGTACACTTGCATGCATTTTAGTGGTATATGCACGAGGGAGACTGACTGAAAACACAAGTACTACTATGGAGTGCTTGAAAACAATGGAAAATATAGCTCCACAAACCGGGAGCAGTATAAGGAGACATGTACTTGGTCCATGCACTTTGGGAGGGCCAAACAAGTAGAAGGTATGACACCAGCATGCTATGACGAATGACAAAGAAAATAAGAGCAAAGAGCTGAAGTTTACCAATGGTAGGAGGTGGCTGGCCTGTAAACCCACAGATAGAACACAACTCGTATTTTAGAGACAGGGCATGTGCGGTCTAGCCAAGACTTAAAAAATGAAACATATGCAGCCATCTGGCATGCAGCCAAAGTAAAAAAAAAAAAATAGAGTGAGAGATACATGTGCATAAATATGCATCCAGACGGTAGGCTGGTAGATGGAAATGTATATTCTTTGGACAAAATTAAGACTTGATGAGGAATTAGGTCCCCACTGAAGTATTTTGGATCTTTTCTACTATGGTGCTCTTTAAATGGCATCAGTTTTCAATGAGTTGGAAAACTGAACGGTTAAGATATTTTTAGAGGAGTCTATTCCACAGTAGTAGACATTAGCACAGGGCTAGTATTTGGTGAAGCCCACACCAGAACCTTGCACATAATGACAGCGGAGGTACCTTGAGTAAAAGCCTATAAATTGAGGAATACTGAAACTAGCTTTTCACAATTGTTAGCGCTCCAAAGTATCAGCATAATTGCCATTACTAACTCGACTAAACATGAAAGATATGGAACATGTATCGTCTGGCCTCAGGCGTATCAAAGGAATATTCCTCACTGGGCTCTGACCAAGATTGCCAGAAAGATCCATATGCCAGTTCATTAGACCACAAAACTGCTTGCTATTTTAAGAAGCAGTGGTGGATGCTCCATGGATCATTAAGGGCAAAAAATAATAATGAACAGGTACATAATACCCTTTCAGATAAGTATGACATGCATGATAATAGTCACCAAATGCATAGTATTCTCCAACTCATAAGTGAACAAAATGCCAGAAAAGCTACAAAAAAGGAAACCTTGGGAGCCATACTGGTAGAAAAAATGGAGACTCGTTCTCCACGTTTTCTTTGCCAATGCTTAAAAGCAACAGGGAGAAATCTAGCCTTCTCCTTTCATGATGAACATGTATTAATCGGTTTTGAAACATTAATGGAACTGAAACAAGAATGCTCCACTAAGAACCACTTTCTTACAGTAATCTAGTAAGCACCACTTCAACTGGATGAGTCCCCAGATCTATGGAAGTGAGCATCGGAGCTCAAGGTACGATTACTTTCTTGGTTTCATTTTCGGACATTTCACTGTGGGACAAACTGTGGATGCCTGTGTTTGCACCATGGTGATAGCTTTTTTAGGTTTTCTTTTTAACAGGGGCGTACCCTACTCTGCACACAGGCATTTCGGCGCCTATACCTTCAGCACTGTTTAATTTAAGCACTGCATTGCAGGCAGTGAAATGTCAGTTAGCATAATTAACGCAGCACAATGTCCACATACCTCTTGATTCAAGGATGTTGAATTATTATTGCAGAGACCTGCCAAATTCCCAAAAGTTCCCAGAATTCCATTTGATCACAAACTTAGTTTTCCCTTAGTGTTTGTTATTAATGGGTGTTATTCCCTCACTCAATAGAACTTTTATTAATCAACTCAACAAGAGGATACGTGGAGTTAATTGTGGTTGAACTTCAAAAATGACTGCAAATTGCACAGATTTCTGATGTTATTCAGCTCAATCCAGTGAGTCATATCATTGATGAAATATACTGCTGCAGCTCTTACAGGCCAGGCTCAAAAAAGTCTTCAACAGAAAAGACTCAGACATTGCATGAACTATGGTTCATCGAACAGCAGCTCTCAAAAACGTTTCCACGAATTCAGTTGTGAAGTTGTTTCAGATAAGGGTATATTAGGGCACCTATTACCGTTCTACGGACATTCTGATACTTGTAGTTTTACATTTTGCCTTATAAGTGCAAGACTGAAAATCTGAGAATGGCAATAATAACACTGGACTTCACAAGCTACCTATGCCCAACATGGTACAACTTGAAACCTCGGTAAACAGAAAAGCACATTTTTGTCTTCCAGGTATTTTGATAATTCACAGGTTGACCTATCTGAATGTTGGTATCTGTGAAAGTGTTAACTACCTGCTGCCCTGCCCTTCACACCGGGGCACCGAGAAAGGACGATTCTCAAATCTAGCATTCACAGGAAATTAGGATTTTTTCCTAAGGCGGTGCAGGCAGGAAGTTTAAAGACTAAACACCAAGGGGCCCATTAGGATGGCGGGTGGACTTTAGTCCGCCCGCCACCCTAGCGGTGCTGGGACTGGCCGCCAGCGGTCTGCCAATCAGGATGCAACCGCCACCCTGGCAGTCGCATTCCGCATCTTTGACATTTCGGTGGGTGCTGCTGTAATGCCAATGAGGCATGTTGTGCATTGCCATGCACAATGTTGCAGGCACAGCGCGGTGCCTGCCACCTTGTGCATGGCAATGAAGGGGGGTACCATAGGTAACCCCCCCCCCTCAAGTGCAGCCCCCCCAATCACCCTGGGGCCGGCAACAGGCCCCCCAAAGCACAACCCCGCCAGCCTTTCCATGGCGGCATTGCCGCCATGCAAAGGCCTTTCAAACCAAGCATCATCATATGGATGGCGGTGCCTGTTATGCCCCAGCTCCGCCCAGCCGGCAATCGTAAAGATTGCCGACTGGCGGAACAGTCTGGCGCGGAACAGTCTGGCGCGGGACCCCCGCCATGATAATATGGCGGGGTAAATCCAGTTGGGATGGCGGGCGGATCGCCATTGTAATCACCCCCCCAAATATCTGGAGGGTAAAGGTAAACCAATGCAAAACCACAATGGTCAAAGGTTGTACAGGCCTGTGCTAATTGCACAATGTAAGGGAAACAAACAAAAGAAAGTCTAGGCCCCCCAAAAAGGAGTAGGAAGGCAACTCTGGGTCAGATATGAATTCACAACACGACTAACGTTTCTAGATTTCCAATGGAAGCTGAAAATAGAGAAGGGTCAATGCTGTTGGGGGCAGCGATTTAGTAGGTCCAAGTTAAAGCCAAGAGTTTTGAAAACTAGACAACAGCAGTAAAATAGTCAATAAAGAATCAGGTGAACTAAAAAGAGTATTGCAACACTAATCACACAACATACAAAGGCAACAAAACCAACACACATACAGGTGACTATACTCACACATGCAATAATGCAGACAACCCCCATTCTTAAAAAAATATATAGATTGATTTATTTATTCCACAGAAAAAAAAATAAGGGTCTGGATCAAACGCTTAATACCAGTGAAATTCACCAGTTATGTTCTGCAGCACACACAACATCAGTGTCTGAGCCAGAAATATAGCGTAATGTTTCAGTGAGGGGGGCGCTAGAGGGCGCACTGCGGTATGGCTGGCTAGCGAGTCAGCTCCGCCGGGCGGTCGCGCTTCTACCGACTTCTGACCCCCTAAAACCCCACCAACACAAGCGCTGAGCAAGGATTTGTGCGTCGGAATGTGGGGCTGGCCTCTCCTGACACGGTGACTCGGCCTGCGCTGCGAGAAACAGACGATACAGCTAAAAAACCGGAGCCCTCGCGGACGCCGCTCAAAATGGCCGCTCCGGAGGCTCAGGGACCCGGAGCGATTGCCAGCACCTAGCTTGCCTGGACTGAAGCTGACACTCGGCGCGGCTTGGTATATGGCTGTCTGACAACACCTGGGGCTCGGCGGGGCCCCCGCAGGTCCCCAGAACTTAGCGCAACTCCAAATCGGCGTGCGTTCCACTGTGGGCAAGATGGCGGCGCCCGTGGAACGCACAACACTGGCGGCGGCACCGGTCGATCAGGCCGGTCGGAGCCCCTCGAAGACCAGCGGTGCCACTCGCACATGAGGGAGAGAAGAAGCATTTGAATCCTCGTCAGCAGTAGGCGCCTGTGGAGCGCTCGGCCAGCGAGGCCCCCACACGAGGACACGCAGTGAGTACCGTGCACGCCTCAGCTGCCGGCAGGAGATATATGCAACGTGCAGAGGCACCTAACTTTCACAAGCGCTATCTCTAGCCCCCACGAGAGTCATGAGGCTGACTGCGCATTGCCCAGGAGGTGAGGGGTATGCATGGAGCATGCACATATGAGGAACGGACCCCATAACTCTGCCACGCACGTCAGGTCTGCACACCTGCTCTGAGGGGAGGCCCCCCAACGCATTGCAGCCACTATAATAGCGCCGTTTGGAGCCCTGAGAAGACGGCCCTGCACGAAGACGATCGGCCATATTTCCAAAGCACGTGGCTGGCTAATGACTGCACGTAAAGCTCGGTGGGGGGCTGCAGCGAAAACACACCGCGTCAACTCCGCGGCCGGTGGGACAACGGCTAGCAGCCCCAGATTGTCATCGGCACAAACTACGCCAAAGCAGCAGATTGACATGGGGAAACCAGACAGACAACAAACTAAGCTCCAATTTGAAGCGCGGAAGCAAGATAAAATGGCCACGACAGACCCAGAGGCGGAAGGGGGCCAGGAACAATCGGGCGCCACGGGCATGGAATCAGTGCTAAGGGCGATTCAGAAGAGCCTGCAGGAAATGAATGGAAAACTGGACAACGTGGTGCAAAGAGTGGACAACATGACGGCGAAAATTGAACAGCACGACGGGCGTATAACGGAAGCCGAACAACGAATCTCGCAAGTGGAGGATGATCATCAGGCCATGTCCAGGTCCTGCGGAGGCCTGGAAAAGACAGTGGAAAGCTTGCGCGCCAAGGTGGAGGACCAGGAAGCCAGGTCCAGGCGCAACAACGTCCGGATTTCGGGCTTGCCGGAATCCACAAACACAGGGAAGATGGAGACTTATATAGAATCGTTGGTGAAAGAGGTATTTGGTTCTGAGAAACTGTCTTCCGTGTTCCTGGTCGAACGGGCACACCGTTCACTTGCGCCTGTGCCAAAACCTGGTGCCGCCCCACGCATGGTCATAGCCCGCTTACTCAACTACCGAGACCGCGACACGATACTTAGGTTGGCCAGAGAAATGGGTAAGGTCACTCATCAAGGTAACACGCTGGAGTTCTATCCAGATCATACCATGGCGGTGCAACTGGCTCGGAAGGAATTCGCTCCAGTTAAAAAGAAGCTGAGAGAACTCGGACAAGAATATGCAATGTTATACCCGGCGAAACTCAAAATCTTCACTGGCGGGAAACCGGTCATACTACCAACAGTACAGGCGGCGCAGGAATACGTTCGGCAACAACTGAAACGGCGCAAGCAGCAAGATCGAAGTGCGGACACGAGCGATGTGGAATGACTGACCCAAACTGTGGACGCACGGAACTGAATTTCGGTGCCCATCTGTGCGGCGCAGGCGATGGACACTGCATTCGTGGGCGAATGTTCACACACACCTAGGCATTTGTGACTGTAGCGGATGGTGACCTGGCGTGGCACTTACGAACTCACTGTAAGTATGGACCTTGATGGAGATGTGCCGCGGCAGAGTCAGCATGACTGAGTATCAATGGAATAGAGGGCATAGGGGTTTCTTGTTATTTGCTACTCAGCTATGAAGATTGCGTGGTCACGGCCTAGTGCCTGCCACCCTGGCAAAAAGTATGGCTTACATAGCTCAACTGACAGAAGGCACATTGTCCATACCATGGTTCAGTCTAGTGGCTACGCAGATGTAACTAATAGTGGGGAAATTGGCGAACTGACATCATACCACTTTGGCGGCCCTGCTTGTGCTGGAGGAGGTGAGGGGTTGGGGGAACTAGAGCACGTGTATTACATTACAGCGTGGACTTGCGACCGTCCACGTCCACTATGTGGATGGTGACGTGTGAACCTGGTGATACCCCCGAGTGGGTGTACCCCGCTACGAATTTGACATTACAGTTAAAGGTTGTTAAGGGATGGCTTTGGCAAAGTTCGGGGGCTAAAGTGGGTGGGGGGAGGGTGGGAATTTCTGAATATTTCAAACTGCAATTTCTGTGTCTGAGACGCATGGCGAACTCCTTAGTTGTGTATTATGATGTGAGAGATGTCTATGTACAGAGCATACCAACATCGATGCCGGTCACTGTAAAATGTTTACGTCAGTACGCACTGAACAGACAGAGTTATAAATGTAAGGTATACACCATTGATATCCAAGTTCACACCCATGACAGGTACTAACACGCTCAAATTTCTAACGTGGAATGTAAGGGGGCTAGGCGACCCGAAAAAGATCAGGCGACTCTTTGCTTACTTTGACAGGGTACAAGTTAGCATTGTGTTTTTACAGGAAACGCACTTAGCGCGAGACAGTACTTCCACACTAGGCGCTAAATGGGCTGAGTCTGTCACCAACTCGAACTTCTCGTCATACTCTAGAGGGGTGAGCATATTAATCAGAAAGGGAACGGGTTTTGAGATCACGAGCATACACAGGGACTCAGAAGGGAGGACCGTCATAATAGCTGGAGTGGTAAGGCGGCAGAAGATACTATTAGTAAACACATATGGGCCTAATGTGGATGACCCGGAATTTTTCAGACAGGTGTGGCACACTATCGTCGACATGCAGACAACTCACGTAATTTGGGGTGGGGATTTCAATGTCACCCTACAGGATACTCTGGATAGGGCAACACATACGCTGGAACAGCACGGCAAAGCGCGGTTGATGCTGCGAGACACCATGGCAGACCTAAACATGGTAGATTTATGGAGGACACGCAACCCAGTAACGACTATAGCGACACATATAAATGCAGCAAACAATAGTTGGTCTAGGCTAGACTACTGGCTGGGCACGCAGGAGATACTTTCATGGGTTAGGGACATAACTCACCTACCACGAACACTTTCGGATCATGGTCCAGTACTATTAGACATCGCTATACCATACTATGACCCACCACCTTTTACCTGGCGTTTCAACGCGGCTGCACTGCAAGACCCCATATATGTTGAAACCATACACAAGGCTATAGTAGATTACTTCGATCTCAACGCCCCAACTACTGAAGACCCTGGTCTGCTATGGGAGGCCTTTAAGGCCACGATACGGGGGATCTGTATCAGCACCACCTCAGGCATCCTCAAAGATATCAGACGGCAACTGCACACACGAGAACAGGCTATACAAACCTTGGAACAAACGTACACCCAGACGGGCGACGCTGCTGTTTTGGGGGAAATTAAAGCGCTACTAACTGAATACGATGAGTTCGCGACGGACGAACTGAAAGCGTGCGACAGCGAGGAGGTATGGGGAAGGAGGTAGGCCTGGTAGGGAATTGGCCGCAAAAATATGCGCGGGTAGAGCCCCACAAAACATAACGTCCATTGGCACGGACACAGGGGAGGTGATCACGGACACCAAGGGGATATTAACTGAATTTATGAATACTTACGAGGCACTTTACACAGCGCGTCCATCACCGACACAGGGTGATTTACTACACTACATGGAAGATATAGAGCTGGCATGGCTAGCTGACGGGCACAGGAAATATCTAGAACGCCCGGTAACAGTGGAAGAAGTGGCTGATACCATTCGGAGATTACCAAATAACAAAGCACCTGGGCCGGACGGCTTTGCCACGGAATTCTATAAAAAATACGCTGATACACTTGCACCATACTTGGTGCGGCTGTACGGGGCGGCGCATGAAGCTCAGACGCTACCAGCGTCCATGAGAGAAGCACTGCTCGTGGCGTTGTTGAAACCGGGTAAAGAGGTAGATAAATGCGACTCATATCGCCCTCTTTCATTATTGAATGTGGACACTAAAATCATAGCTAGTTTGCTAGCGGACAGGTTGAAACCCCTTATGCCTTTGCTGATCAGGCCAGACCAATCTGGTTTTATCCCCGACAGAGCGACTACACATAACACTCGTACATTGTTCGCATTGGCCCATTATTTAACACCGGAAACGAAGGCGGTGGCTGTGTTACTGGACGCAGCTAAAGCATTTGACACAATCGGCTGGCCCTTTATCCAAGCAGTACTGGTGCGTATGGGGTTTCCGCAGATTTTTCTGGGTTGGATAACGATGTTATATTCAAACTTGACAGCACGCATCAGAGTGAACAGGTACATATCAGAGCCCATTCCAATATGCAGAGGTACTCGACAGGGGTGCCCGCTCTCGCCGATGCTATTCGCGTTGGTGCTGGAGCCGCTGGCATGTAAGATCCGGCAGCATCACCACTATTCAGCGATACAAATGCCCTCCAGACCCATACATATCTCACTGTACGCAGACGACATGGTGCTGTATGTTAAGAATCCTGAACAACACCTTAATCCACTCCTGAGAGAGTACATTAGGTTTGGCCTACAATCCGGGTTGCAGATTAACTGGGATAAATCCCTAGTTCTGTCCTTAACGGACAGCACCTGCCCGACCAAACTAGACTATCCTTTAAAATGGCAAGAGGAACCTACGAAATATTTAGGTGTATGGTTCCACAGAGACCCGGAATTGGTGGTAAGGACGAACTACGGGCGGACCATATCGTCACTAGAGGACAAGGTTAAGAGATGGAACAGACTTCCCCTATCGTTGGCAGACAGGGCGGCCATTGTAAAAATGGTGCTTCTACCGAAGTTCCTGTACTTGTTTAATAATATCCCAATCAAACCGCCCGCAGCCGTATTCCGTAATATTAACACACTGGTCCTTAATTTGTTGTGGGCGGGGAAACAAGCGAGGATGGAATTACGTACCATGACGCTGCCATATACTAAGGGGGGCTTCAGGGTGCCGGACTTTTATTTATATTACTTATGCGCGCAAGCGCAATACGCGCATTACTGGTTCCACGAGGTGCCCTTCTTGACACATGTGGCCGTAGAGGCGGGTGACACTGACCCTATCCCACTAGCCAACATATTGACACATAAACGCACTAAACTACATGAACGTGACATAAATCCAGTTAATACCACGGCTGAGGCATGGCGGCTGATAGGCAAGGCAACGCACAGCTTACCACTGTATGCACCGACACTTCCTCTGGCACATCACCCAGCTCTTTCGGTAACGCAGGAGCGGGTCGGCATGGATCTGTTCAAGCGGGCGGGACTAGACACTCTTGGGGACCTATACGATGGCGGGGTCTTCCTAACACTGGACAAGCTAAACTACATCACAAACCCGACTCCATTGTTCAGTTTCAACTACTATAGACTACAAAGAGCGCTTAGGGAACACTACCCGACACATCCGGAGGAACCTCCCACACTCGCGCCCCTACAACTACTCCTAACTACACCGACAGCGTCTCATCTAGTATCCAAACTGTATGCAACTGTACAAGAGGCGGTGGGGGCGAATACACACAAGGCTAGGGACAGATGGAGCGCTGGACTAGCAGAACCTCTCACTGACTTGGAATGGGATTCCTCCTGTGCGCTCACTGGTATGTTGACCCCTAACGGGAACTTGAAAATAATACACTACAAGTATTTGCATCAGGTATACCACACGCCTCAGAGATTACATAAATATGGTTTGCGAGATGATTCACAATGTTGTAGGTGTAAGCAAGATGATGCGGACTTCATGCATCTAGCGTGGCACTGCCGCAAAGTGGCGGGGTTTTGGGAATGCGTCATGCAGGTCCTGAACGAGATGCTGGGGACCTCTATGCTGTGTGATGCGAAAATCTGTTTGTTGGGCATTATCCCGCAACTTAGAGCATTGAAACGCAAATTTTGTGCTATAGCGCTTTTACTGGCTAAGAGAAGGGTGTCTATGCACTGGAATGGCAGAAGGGCCCCTGAGGTGAAGCACTGGATGAGAGATATGGTGTATTGTCGAGACACACTCGCAACGTATGAAGAAGAGCTGCCAGGTGGCTCTAGGCCCAAGGATTATTGGGGGTACTTGCGGGTGTATTTACTGGCACATGATGGTTCTGGATCGGAGACGGAGATAGAGGGACCTACAGATACGACACTGACAACTCAGAGTGAACAAGTTTCGTAATAATGGCACTGAGGAGGGAGGATGCTGTGACACAGAAGGATTATAGCAGAAGGTGAACTAAAAGTTGGGGACTACATTGTTTGGTTTGTTTCAGTTACGGTACAAGATAAGAAAAAAACTTTGAAAATGTAAGATTACTGATTTATAAGTGAGCAAATACAGCACTGATATACATGTGGGTGCTATCAGACATTACGCCGCCGGTCCGTTGGATGTCGGCTGATGGGCCGTGTAACACTAATGCCAATGATTTTGATTTTTGAGTGCGGGTAGCCGGCCATTTATGGATGTAGGCATATGCACTGTATATGTTTACCCTTTTTTTTTCTGTTTGTAAGCAACATGAAGTGCATCAATCCTCTTACCTCAATAAACAAATAAAAAATAAAAACAAAAAAAAAAAAAAAAAAAAAAAATGTTTCAGTGACTTTCAAGGGTGTTTGTTTTATGATACACATATTGGCAATCCATGCTATGCACAGCTTTTGGGTGTGCACAGCAGGACTTGACTACTAAGACAAATCCCACGGCACACAACGGCCAAATCATTGTGCCCCACCCGCCATAGGCATACAACTCTATTGCACACAGCCTCTGGCGTTTGCCCCGCCATTTTTTCTCCGCTCCTCACTTTATTAATATCTCTCTACCTCACACCCCATCTGTCCTTTTCTTTTTTAACCCCTCAAGAAAGTATCAAATTCAAGATTCTCGCAAAATGGAAGACAAATCCACTACTTGAAAAATTGTGTTTCGCATGATCACATTTTAACTAAGAAATCATGCATAGTTTTGTGTATTTCTTCTAGTTTGGTACTCCAGTTTCGCATGCCTTTGTGTCCTTCACCCCACCCACTTCCCTAGGGTCGGTTCCCCGCCACTGCTGTAGATAAAAGTTGTGAATCGGAATAGATTCTATATTTTCAAGATGGTGCGGAAAACAAAATCTACTGTGCCCTTACCAACCAAGCCCATTTGTCCAAACATTTAAATGCAATTGACTGGAGTCAAGAATCAGTGTATCACAACTTGAAAAAGTGGAGATGCAGATATATTCTTCTTATGATATACATTATAATAACATAGCGCATACAGTCACATATAACACCCATTAGCAAACCAAATAAAGGAGAGGGGGGCTAGCTAAACAGACTGGAAGACATTTTGACATATGAAGGAGGGGTAGAAGGATTAGTATGTGATCTGACTTAAATAAAGGCTTAATTCGGACCCCATTTCAAAGAAATTGACATTTAAAGTGGTGGAGTCAAGTTAATGTCTTTTCAGTCCTGGGCCTCTTCTTGGAAAAATAACTTCTGCCCGGTGAGGAAATACTTTAGTTTGCAACTCAGGCAATAATAATCACCTTTATGTAACCACGCCTCTACTGTAATCACAGCAGGTAATTTGCTTCCTGAATGTTTCTAGTATCAAAAGATGTTATACTTTGGACTAGCAGCCAGTTCCAAAGCTATTTATGGGATTTATTTTTACTACTTATTGTCGCCAGGACATTAGTCCAATTTATTCACTGAAAGAATGAGGAAAAATTATATTTAAAAGTCATCAGCATTGAAGTCCGAGATAAAGCCATGTAAAAAATAAATATCGAACAAAAAAGAGCAACTGCGTGTAAAAACACAATAAATGACCTAGAACTGAGGCTCTATGAACCCCGAACTGGATAGAAAACTAGTCATAACAAGTACGCTTCCATGAGACAGAGTTCTATTATCGATGATGGAGAGGTTCAGTGCGCATTCTTTTCTAACCAGCCTAGTGTGTTTTTAGGGCAATATTTAGCACAACAGAGCCCATTCCTTTTTTGGGTTTTCAAGTAAAAGGCACACTAAGAAATCCTGCATGTCATATTGATTGGCCCAAAATTGCCCTTGAAAAGTTAAAGGCACAATATACACAGAAATACTTGTATATTCTTTATTTTTACCCTACATGCAACGTGACAGATTGCACGCTGCCATAACCATAGAAGTTTATAAGCTACCCTGTAGCTATGTGTTAAACTTTCTGCGATCATTAATGATGTTCTTCTGTAAATGTGATGGCAGCTGTTTTATGCAACAGTTTTACATTATTGTATCCTGTTCGTATTTTATTCTTCATCTGTTATAATTATTTATGACTATTTGTACCCATCAGTTATAAATTGTGATTAGGTCCATTACACAGTTGCATATATAATCTATTGATAAACAGTCCAAAAAAAAATATAACCAAAAAGCATTCATTAAGGAGGCATGCTTTTTACAGAGTCCCGCCTGCTAAATTTGTGGGGTGGGGAATGATGGATGTGGGGGAAGATGATGGACGACCATAGGCCCTGCTCCATAATTCTCCTGCATCCGTCCCTTGAATTTTTACAGGAGGTGTTTGCCCATTTGTGAAGCTGGACTGAGGCGAGTTTGCTGAAAAATACCTAAGAATGTAAGTTTTCGAATAGTGGGTGTCCACTCGCAGATTGTATTTTCTGTACGACTCATCCCCCCTGAAGCACATTAACACAGATTATGAAAATCAAGAAAAGGCTTATGCCACTGGTTAGACAGGATAACACATTTTGAGAGTGAACATTGTGCTGGCTGTCCTATTTTAGGATGCCTGCCATGCTGATGGAAACCAGAGGGAGAACTAGGTAACGCAAGAAAGGATGGTGGCTGTGTTGACGGATGCTAGGAGGTTTGTGAATGGGCACCTTGCTATGTTTTACTTTGATGGAAATGGTAGATTTAGATCTTCCAAATGTGGCCTACAAAACTGTCAAAGGGAGACTGGAAAATCACCCACATCAGCTTGTCTAATATGGAGCAATCATGCTAGATAACGGGTCGCCGACATCAGCAAATAATCTGAGGGGTAGCAAAATTCCCTCAAGCAGTACTTACATCTTGGCCCAGTTCAGTTCCAAGCAAATGTGCTTCAGACAGGCACGGCTGGCTTGCTTGCTATTTTGCCCTCCATCATGATCTTGCTGTAATCAATATGCATCTTTAAACGTGTGTGGATTTGCTAAATATTTGCAGCCCGTGGTTACAAGTATAACAAGCATTGGCATAGCCAATAGGTCTCGCCTTTGTGACCTTGTAAGCGTTTAGGTATGTAGCACATTATCCTATGTATTGTGTTGCTAGGTATTGAATAACTGTACAATTACTTTGCACTGAAACCCTGTCATTTAGTGACCAAGCAGAAGCATGCTTGCATGCAGGAGAGGAAGTCTCCATTCTTCCAAGCATTAGCATATTTGTAACTGAGTTTCGGCATCGGAGCAACATCCTGTGATTCTGGTCAAAATCGCTTAATCTCCCACTGTCTTCGTCACAATGATACACCAGGCGGAGATGCTTTTTAATGAGTAAAAGGATACAAAAAGGGCAAGAAAGTGACTTGCTAACATAAGCAAGAGCCTGGCACTAATTTAGTTTTGTTTAATTGTATTTAAGGGAGGTATGCTGCCTACTGCTGCATAAATGCCTCCCACAAATGAAGAGGCGGGTGGAAGAGCACTCCAGGCTGGCAAGCTTGGCAGAAACTACAACAAGTCTAAAACGTCAAGGATCCACCGACTTCTATCTAGGCTGAAGAAGGCCAGCATTTGGAGCAGAGACTTACACGGCAAGCCCCTTTCGTGGATATCGTGATATTTGCCTTCCTCGATGTGCCTAGAGACTCAAGCGACATGCCACTACTGAGGCCACTGAAATTACAAATTGTGCAGGGTCAGGGATTAAATGGGGCGGTTCCAGGATCTCATACCCAGTAATAATGAAAAACGGGTTCCCATCAGGCCCCATATCATTGCCTGTTGCCCTTACTGGTAAAAACACTGATCAATTTCAAATTAATGTAAAATACGGTAAAGTAATTCGGTCAGCGATTTACTTCCCGCTTCTTTTTTTTTTTTTTTTATATGTTTACGTAGTCTTGCATTTCCTAAAATTGTTAGCTATTTCCAGGATGTTTTAATTTTTTTCCATTTAGTAATTACTCTTGTATGGCGCCTGTTGGTGGGTTACATATCCGGATGCAGTAATAAAAAGCTCAGACGCACCAAACTGCCAATTGAGTGGCACAGTATGGGAATCACAGAAATGTACTCCACATGTTTATATCATGCCCTTAATTTCATAGGCCATGCCCCTTTTAGAGACAAACATGCTTTCTGTATCCCTCTTGAAGCCCGGTGTCGGTTTGCCTGCCATCCAGGGTGCAGGTGACATGGCGACAACGATTCGCCGTTCAAGCCAGACTACTATTTTTGAGGTGGAGTGGACTATTTGGAAAAGGTGTGTAGACGCACTGACTGAAACCATCCCAATTCTGTGTGCCGCACTCTCAATGGCTTAGAACACTTAGTGTAAACATTGCCACCAAATTTTCGTTGTGGCCTAAGAAAGCAGAACTGTGCTTGTAACGGATATTGCCAAACTACAGTAATCCCTTCACACCGCAGCATTCCATGGAGTGTACAGATGCAATGCTCACCTTCAAGGTGCGATTTTCGGTCAGATGGCCAATCACTATTACTTACAGCCTCTACTGCTTCGGTCTGACATGTATTAAAAGAAAATCACTTTTTAACAAATAAGTATGGTGCATTCCTACCAAGCTGGAATCCGTCCCCGATGCTTAAAACATTCCCCATGTATCACAGACACAGATGAACAAGTGCATCCCTGTCATTTAGTGACACGTTGAAGCATGCTTGCATGCAGGAGAGGAAGTCTCCGTTCTTCCCAGGATTAGCATATTTGTAACCGAGTCTCGGCATCGGAGCAACATCCTGTGATTCTGGGCAAATCGCTTAATCTCCCACTGTCTTTTGTCACAATGATCTGATACACAGGCAGACTGTAACCTCCTCCCTCGCTTTAGTTCCTGATAACAACCAATGCATGTGCTTACATTGTTTCAGATAAAAGTTAGGAAGGCACCCTTTAACATTTATTTAAAAAACAAAAGCCCCCCCAAAAAATATGAAAAGTAATCTGGTGCACGTGTAAAGTGTTGGAGTGTCCTCGGTCCAATTTCAAATTATTTAGAAAATGTATTACATTTACCTTAATAAATTGATCTTAACCCCGCAGTGAATGGTTCCAAAAGCCTCCGATACATCTGGCAGAAAGCGAAACCAACGTGACATCACTTAAAAGGAAGCTTTTCCTGGAAATGGTACAAAGGTGCTCATGCTAAATAAATGCTGCAGGCTTCTTGCTTCCGGAGGCAAACAGGAAATTATGGCGAAAGATTGCTGCAAGGCTAATCAGCAACAAGAAACAAATTGCGTCCGAGAGCTTGGTAACATATTTGGCTGTACAACAGCAGAGAAAAAATGCTTAGCTGCTGAGAGCACGTCAGCTACCGTGTGTGCGCCTTTCCCACCCACACCAGACGACAGGAATACAACAATGTATCTCCCGCCCATTCCTTGCTAAATAACACAACTAAAACACCGACTTTAACATATTCGATGCGATCACTGACAAAAAAACATTGCTTTCGTAAGCGCGGGAACGAAGGAACTATGAATATTTCATGCAAAATGAATATTTAAGCAGGGACCATCAGTCGAGTGAAATGATGAAAAGACGTATCACAGGGAAGGCGGCCGTTGACAGCAGCGTTTCTAAGTGCTGTTGTGTCAAGGCACGCGCTCTGCCAAAGCCCCTGATTATGTCCGTACAGGTGCAAGGATTTTCAACCGCTTAGTAAATGGCACACAACGGTTTTATGGGAGAGATAGACTGCATGTAAACCAAGCGAGAGCTCAGCTCTGAGAAAGCAAAAGCAGGAATGAATAAATTGGACCACATTTAAAGCCGCGGCCGCAAAAGTGAAAGGTGACACGAAACAGACGTCAGCCTGAGCGCCCGCTGCTGGCTCCCGAGAGCAAAACACTCTGGGAGTGAACATTTTACTAAAAGCTGGGACATCCACATGCCTTTGGTCAATTGTGTGCTAAAGCCAGACGCAAAGGCCAATGGCGTGTGAGCACCACATGCACGAGCTTCTCCTGAAGCTGAAGTGATTCCAAGAGGTCGATTTCCTATGCAGAGCATGCGCGCTGCCATAGGCTCGACCTAAAAATTAGAGGAAAAAGAGGCAAGAGTGCTCATCACCCACTGGCTCCACTACTAATGTCTAACTCGAAGTACCAGAAACATTGCGCTTTTACCAGGTGCATTGGGCCTGTTAAGATGAAGGCCACCGAAGGCCATGTCAGCTTTATCATGCTGGTCTACTCCCTTGACAACTCTAGCTGTACTCTATGGCTGAATGTTTTGAAAGCCGCAAATAAATTGTGTAAAACCAGAAAACCCAGCAGTCTCACTTCCATCAATTACAGGAGATGACCTTCGTCCAGGATCTCACCATTTATATAGAACCATGGAGGTTATGGTCTCCATTGTTATATGGAATTGACATTGCCCAGAATGTGACATTAGTATTCCATCACACCACTTAAAAATCTGGATGACATTTCTGAAACATTTCAAATATTTCCATCACTTACCCAAGCCGGATTAAGGTTGAGCAGATGATTGGTTGAGCAGTGAGTGGGCAGTTCCCTTCACACTAAAGTTACTTTGTTCTAAGTTTGAGATGCACAAGTTGGAAAGGCAGTCTTCTTTAGGTTTCGCCCTGGCGTTGCAACTGCGTAGCAGTTGCTCCGCCCAGCCGAAATCTAATGTTATCTCTATATCGGGGACTTGAAACCGCCCCTTCTTCCATTGGCTAGCTCCATAAATGGAGACTAGCCATTGGAAGAGATTGGCTATCAATCACATTTTCCCGTGAAAACGCGATTCGGGGGCGTTTCTGGGTCTTTTTTAAAGCCCCGCCCCTTGTTGCCGTGTGTCCCGGGCCGCGCTGTGATTGGCTGCAGGCCCGGGACACCCCTGTGACATCATTTCCCGGGCCGCGCTGTGATTGGCTGCCGGCCCGGGACACCCCCGTGACGTCAGCCAATCACAGCACGGCCTGGGACCTGACTTGTTTTCCTTGCCTTCTGAGGTTTGTAGTTCTTGTGCGCACATTATAAAAACTGTACTACCTATCCCAGAATGCTGAGAAAAACCTGGAGTGGACGAATTACTCACGCAGGAATTTAGGAAAATCGAGAGCGCTGGGCTCCCATATGCCACCCCACGCTGCTACGTTTTTGTGTTGCATTTGTGCATCGCTAGAACTGTGGAATACAAAGCGCGCTCAAAACTTTGCATTAATCACTGCCTCTGACTTCCCCTTCCTGACTTCCCTCTCCTCCTGTCCCTCCCTCTGCTCTCACTTCTCCTCCTCCCCGGCTTCTCCCACCTCGGTCCCTCCCTCTGTCCGGGCCCTCCCCCTGTTCCTCGCACTTCTCCTCCTCCCACGGCCTGTACCTCCCTCTCTCCTCAGAGCCCTCCCTCGGATCTCACTTCTCCTCCTCCTGGCCCCTCTCTCCTCCGGGCCCTCCCTCTGCTCTCAATTGTCCCCCCTCCCTCGGATCTCACTTCCTGCTCTCAGTGAGCCTCGGCCGTGCAGAGTTGCTTCCTAAAACCCTGGTCTGAAGCGCCCACGCTGCTCCCGGGGCAGCAAGGCGCTGTGCTGCTGCTGAGCACAAGTAAGGGTGGCGGCCCTGTGTGCACTTTCTGGTGGGAGGAAGCGCAGTGTGTGCACCGCCGTGGAGAGGGGCAGCACGTGGGCATTGTGTGTTTGTGTGGCATGAGGGGTGTGTAGCTCGCAGCTGCTTGTGCACCTGTTGCTCCTGTTCATTTGCTGTCACCCTCTCTCATGCATCGGCCCCTCCTCCGCATTAAAAGTACAGACCTGCCCTCAGGGCTTTTATCCCTCGCCTTAGGGCACTTGTAGTCGTGTTCATTACATTGTAAAATAACGCCTACAAGTCCCACAATGCACTTAACCCAAGACTTTGCGACTGCTCCAGTGTGGGCCTGGGAAACTTAAGAGGGCTGCGCTCCTCATACGACACGCCCCTTCTGCAGTCCTCGCCCCGCCCTCACTTAAGTTTCGCTTTCGTTTACTGCCGCCTCTTCCCCAAAACATTCTGAAGCCTCCGCGACCACCGCACTGGGGTACAGCCGCCGCAGCCCCCGCCTGAGGGGACGAGTTCCCACCTGGAGGTAAGTGAGGGGGCAGGATCATGCTGCCTTGGGGGAAGCGGAGACAGTCCGCCTCAGGTCACACGGCGCTGAGGTACATCCGCTGCAGCCCTGGGGGTGAGGGGATTTCCACCTGTAAGGGGGGTGGGGGAGTCATGGTCGGCTTATTCTACCTCCGTTCACACACAGCGTTCAGATTCAGTTACCAGAATATCATTTTTAAATAAGTTCCAACGGGTTTGACAACTAAAACCTGCATTTTGTTATTTCATTTCGTTTAATGGTGTTACCCTGGTCAAATGTGGCAACTCTTGTTAATTATTCTGTGAAGTGCTTAGACGCCGGATTCTGACTAAGTATAGTGTGTGTGAGTAATTACTTTGCGAGCAAATGATTAAAAATCATATTGACATTTTGCAGTCCTCTGATAAAATGGACATTTTTTGTCCATATTTTTTATTAATCCTCTCTGGTGGCATTTTTCCTGTTTTCGTTTTTCTTTCGCCCCTTTTGTTTTGCATTTAGCCACGGGTCGGTCCTCTTAGCGAGTGGTGAAAAATAGTGATAAAAATAAAGAAGCGCGGAATGATGGCTCTGTGGGTAGGTAGGTCCTTTAGTGCATGGTGTTGAATAGTGCTAAAAACAAATAATCGAGGAGTGATGGACGCAGATACATTGTAAATGTGTATATTCCGTGCCCGCAGCCCAGGGGTTAACCTGCAGCGCCGCGACGCCGGCAGCAGCAGGTGTCGAGGGCGCCTCAACCTGCGCTGCTCAGATTGAAATACGACCCTCTGCTCTGTAGATGCAGAGGTCTAGCCCGGGACCAGGGTTCAATTCCCCGCCTCGGCCGGTCTTGGGCTCAAAATGCCACGGACCTGATAATGCTCGCCTCGGTGCCTATTCCAATCATGGAGTCCCACTCTGCAACTCTGGGCAATAGCTTGCTTAATCTCCACAACGGCCCCCACAACGCTAAGGATGCCTGGCCTCCACCTTGGGGGTGCCCAGGAGTGGATACCTCACAGGGAAAGCCAGGATGGGTTCCACAGCGGTATTCATACAAGCGCCTTGAGACCCTTGTGGGTGAGTAGTGCGCTATACAAGTATCAATTTACAATTTTTTTTTGCGAGAGATTAAAGCTATTGGCATTGTAAATGACAATGCCATTTATTTATCGGTTTTCAAACCCAACACAAATAAAAAATTTGTCATTTACAATGCCAATAGCTCTAACTTTTACACAGGCGAAACCGTTGCATAGTAAATGCTTGTTTTTCTATGTGTGGCATAGCACCATTCAGGACCTGTTAATAATGAGTCACAGTGGAGTTCGAACTTTGGATATGCTGCTTACTCATACCTTTGGCGCATACGTGGAAAGAAACTGTCTGCATTCCGGTCTAGCAATCATTTTATCAGTAACAATGACCATACAAGACATCAATCCTACAGCATCACATAATGACAAAAGCAGAAGATATCTTAGTAAAACAAGAATGATTTTGAAAGATAATTCCCTTATGTATAAATGAAATCCATGAAATACAATACACACATTAAAATCCCTTCCAAAGAGAAACAAAGCTCCTTGAAAATGATTTGAAAACACTAGATCAGAAAAGAGAAGAAAATAAACGAGAAGTACTATGCCCTTAAAAAAATGTAACTCAATGCAAATATGTCCCAACAGGAATACCTGCCATGGGAATTTATGTACCTTAGAAACAGTAAAGATAATAAATACTGTGCTAGGAGATTAATACACGTATAATACTACATCACAACTGTAAATATGTGCCTTCTCAGGAAAAGTGTTACAGCAAACAAATGATGGACGGAATGCTGACAATGCAAACATTCTCCCCCAGTCAAAAGATCTGGGTTAAATCCATTGTTCTTTTGCCCACTACACCACCCCAATTTGGACCCGGCCAGCTGCACATCAGTCATGACCCTGTGCCCCATGAGAACAGTCCAGATGGAACTGCCAGGCCAGGTCCTCCCTGGACCAGAAGCAAGCATCACGGGACCGGTTTCAGGTTATGTCACCCTTCTTCAGCCAGGCTAGCTTGAATCCAGTGGCACAGTGAGCAAGGGACACTAGTCTGTGCCAGGTTTGCCCAGACGTGGGTCCTGGGCTCACTGTGCCACTGGAATCAAGCTATCCTGGCTGAAGAGGGGTGAAACCCCAAAACCGGTCCTAAGATGCTTGTTTCCGGTCCAGGTAGGACCTGGCTTGGCAGATCGGGCTGGACTGTTCCCATGAGGCACAGGATCAATAATGATTTGCGTATGGCCAGGTCTTAACTGGGGTGGCATGGCGAGCAAAAGAATGATGGATTTAACCCAGACCTTTTGACTGGGGTGATCCATCAATTGTGTTTCTTTTGCCTTTTCAGGAAAAGTAGCACAATGCTCTTTTACAAAAACTTGAAATGATACATACATGCTTCAAAACACAGAATAAAGACCATGGTCCCCAAAATGGTACCAAGTCAAATCATTTAAAAATACGATCCTAATAGCTTAGTTATTAGAGACCGAGCTATGTCTTATGGTGACTGTTTAAGAACATTATGAATATTTTTCGCAGATATCGTTTAATCGTTCAGTAAATGACAACACAATGCTTTCGTTTTTCAAACTCAAAATACATAGTGTTGAACTCCCCGGTTTGATGGCATAGTCAGTCTAACAGAAGTAGGAGTTTTCCACAGTTCTGCGCCTCCTCTAAAGCCACAGGTCTCACTTGGTTCCACTCTGTGACCAGGATTAGCACTTCACTTTCACCAAGGGGTATTTTTCGATGCTTGGTATGGTTTCACCTGGAAAATGTCCTTCAAAATGAAACCATGTGGAGAAGGTCTGACATCGTGAAGGTTAGATGTTTTTTGTTTACTTTAACTCCATACCAAAATAGTCCTTCCACAAAAATAGACCAGCATTGGCAATGCCAATAGGTCTGGATTTAAAGGAATGTTGTATGCTAATGTGAAGTACTACAAGTGAATATCATGGGAATAGATGTGTTTGTGTGGAAGCAAAGAGCTGTAGAATGTACTACTTGCTAGGGTGGGGAATAAAGGGGCTAATGGCTCAGCAGTCAATCTCTTTATCAACACTTCTGCTGATTTCATTCACCTGGCCCTGCAAAGGCATCACTAGCAGATGAATACTATTTACCACAAGAAGGCTATCCTTCACTTAGGACCCAAGTGACAAACTGCTTTTCACCGTGACTTGCTCGAGGAAATTCAGAAGCAAATCACCCCTAGTTTTAAAGTATGGCACGACTAATAAGCAAGTATTTCCACAGAGTGAAGCACAATGGTATATGCTTCTTAGATGTTAATACTCCAATCCAAAGAAGTGTGCTCCATAAACCGATACCAGTTCGATTATGCGAATATACAAAAGATGGGAGGAAAGAGGCGGGAAGGGGAAGACAAGGGCAACATGATTGGAGGGGGAAGAATTGATCTGAAACCCCCACCAACTTGCAGATGGTGTTACTTCAGCATCAAACCAACATTCCAAATAATAATAAAAAACAGCCTTTTAGGTTACTTCTAAAACTTAGTAGGTTTGGGGGGGGGGGGCAAAAGTTAGTAACTTTCGTCTGAGGATAAAGCAACCCATGCAGCTTTTATATATGATTTCTCTCTAACACAACTAGAGGAAAGTGGAACCATGAACTCTATAGCTGCAGTATTAGTTTAGCCTGGTTCCACCTGTATTGAACATGTTCACACACAATCCTAATCCAATCTTGGTTACAGCTGGTGGGCACCAGCAGTCATTTTAGGGTAGTGGACTTATTTTTCGTTAACAGTCTTTGACCCAGAGAAAGAGAGAAAGGAGGAGGATTGTAACTTGATGAAAACAGTGACAAAGGGATAATATAAGGAAGAACGACAACCTGCAAGAGTGAGATGAAGGGGCAAGAAGTGGAAGGTGATGGGAGAAAGAGGAATGAGGTTGGATTAAGACCAGGCAGTCCTGGTTTCCTGTAAATCTGGTAGCACCAGCATCAGACTCCAAAGAAAAACTTTGGATCCCTCTGCTCATTTATCACAAATTAAACACTGCCCCCGTCAATTCCAATGTCAGCTTCATTGTGTCAGTCACTCGCATCTTTTAAAAAACCTCATGAATGTCTTTTGATTCACTATTTCTTTTACAAATACAGCAGAACCATTGAAAGCTTCATTTGTTATCAACACGTGCCATTACTAGTTGAGGATTTGCCAGGGTTTCGTTCCTTTGGCAAGATCTCAAATGAGAGATGCAATCATGATATCCTCTAATCAGTCTCTTAGTAAACTAAAGCACTTCAACTAGAAACGTAGTGCACTGATGACATGAAGCCTCCTGCAAACCTAGTAGTATCAGACTTGCTTCTCTGATTTGACACCTTATCGGAGGTTATGCAGTGATCTACAAAGCTCACCCTACAGGTACAGATATCACATAATTAAACAAAAATAGTACATAACTTGCCAACGCTACCAATTTAGTCAATAGGACAATTTCTCTGCCAATTCTAGTGCCTACCAATTACTTTTAACCCTGGTATACTACCACCTTTTTATAATACATGGAGGGGGCACATGGTGAATACTAAAGACTTTCAACTTAAATGTGATTATGCACTGCATTTACCACAATTTATCTGGGCACACTGTGTGGTGGTATACCAGGCAGAGTGCTCCTCGGCTATTTTGTCATTGGCACATATTTGTAATGCCTTGGCTGTGTAACAGTTTCACCCAGGGCCGGACTGGCCGTAGCGGGCGCCAGGCATTTCCCCGGTGGGCCGCCATGGTGGGGGCCGGTTTTGGGTCCCTTGGGGCAGTTTTTGTTACAGGGCCGCTTTTGCTGCATAGCTGCAATATCGGCCTCTGTAACAAAAGCTGCCGAAACCGACCCTGGCTAACAGCTCAGTCACACCCACAAACCCCTGGGGAGCCGGCCGAGCACTGGCCCTGGTCTCATCCAGCGCACAGAAAACAAACAAAAACCACACCGCAGCCTTTTAGAGGCTGCCACACACTGAGCAGCCCCAGTAGCCGATCAGCTGCTATTTCACAACTGCCTCACCCAATGAAAGGGCGGGAAGGAGAGACAGTGCCCAACACCCAGCGCCCTGAGCCCTGAGACCAACACTAACCATTGTAAGACTTTCTTAATTTTCTGTTTTATTCTATGCATATTGGTTTGATCTGTGCCATGTTTGGGGACACAGTAGGCAGAAGCATAACTACTGGACATAAAGAGCAGGCACTGTTCGCCGAAGTCCTCTGTTGCCTCTCCCACAGCCATCTAATGTGACTTAATGTTAAATGTTCACACAGCCACTGTTAGGACCCCTCTAGACCGCAAAGAAACCAATACCCAAGCCTTTAAGAATCAATTAATTTCCCACTTTGACTTTGTTTTTTAATCGGCCCAAAGGTGAAGCTTCAACAACAACAAAAAGCGTTAAGCAGCATTTTCTAGGACCCTCGCTTCAATGAAGCACAATGCAGCTTTAGAAGTAAAAGGAAACGAGAAAAGGTGTTCACAATAACGGAACGAAAGTGGTCAGGAATCGCATTGGGGTGGGTGATTATATTTTTGTAGGAGCTCATCAACACGTCATTACAGTAATTAATAGAAACATTCAACTTTTACAATCTATGGTCGAAGTTTCAATTGACCAGTAACAGGTGGCTAGTAGTGTAATGTAAGCAGACGTTACAGATGGGTGGAACAGAAGGCAATAGTCCGAGCACAGGGTTGCTTTATAGTTTGCTATCTCCCTCCTCACCCCTTCAAAACGAGCTCAAGCGTTTTTGTAGGGTAGTTTGCCACCAAGCACCTGACCGAGCTCCTTGTATAATCATTTACTAGTGTGAAGGGATTGGTCACTTTGCGGCGAGGGGGGGGCGGGGGGGAGGGAAGACTGAGATAGAGACACACAGAGAGAGTAAGTATAAGGAGTGAACAGTGAGAAATACAATAGGAGAATGATGGAGGAATAGAGGGAAATATTTGGAGAGATGCGATTGTAAAAGAGGAGAAACAAAATAAAAGGAAAGGTGTAATGAGAGTAGTGAGAAGAGAAAAGAAGGAAGAACCAGAGGGGGTGGTGGGATAAGACAGGGGCAGAGATCGGAACTGGCCTAAGTCAGATACAAACAGCCGAACTAGTCTCGATTTCTGGGCGCATTCGGACACTCGCAATTTTTCTGTAATTAACTACAAATCTGCATGTCTTACACGCAAATCCAAAAAAAGATGTCGGAGCCACTCACAATTTAGATGGAGACGTAATATAAATGTCAGACAAGAGAGACAGAGGTAAGGAGTACAGGAAAGTAAGTACAAGAGAGTGGGTGAGGGGGAAAGGAGGAGGAAGGACAGAAGAAGCGCTATATTAAACTTCTTAAATAAATAAGTCAAACACAGACTAAGGCGGACACAAGTGAGAGGAAAGTTAGACATGGAAAAGGAAGAAGCAGAGGGAGGAGAGGAAATGCCATAAAGAATTTGAAGAGGCAGAGGGCAACTCCAGCAAGCCAAAGAGAAGGAAGGGAGATGCACGAATCTAAGACTGTCCGAAGTCAAGAAGAGGAGCTGATAAACCAGAATTTTTTTCTTGGACTTTTGGGATGTTTTTTGTAGTTTTTTTATTTCAGAGGAAAAATTGCAATGCACGAGTTGTGTACATCTGGCAAGTGACCACAAACTGTGTTTGTACAAAGGGTGACGGAGACGGGTGGAATGATATAACAGGCAGGCAGACAGGACAGAGTAGGTGGTAAAATGAAGAGAAAATAGATGAAGCAGATAAACTGCTGAAACCCTTAATTGACACAAAACTGATGTTACACTTTTTTAAAGAGAAAACAACAAAACGTGTACAATTGGTGCTCTCTATATATTGAAGAGTCTTGAGAAATAGATCATGAAAAAACTTAGGGCCAGATGTAGGTGGCCATTTACCGGCCGGTAACGGCCAATTTCGGCCGTTACCGACCGGTAAATGGGTTTTTGGGATGTAGGGGCATCATTTTACAGATTCGGTAAATTTACCGATTCTGTAAAATACCGAATCGGTAATTTTACCGATTCGGTAAATCCAAGATGTAGGTAGCACTGTTTACAGTGCTACAGGCCTTCAGAATTCTGTATTTTACCACACAATCCTATTGTGTGGTAAAATACCGAATTCAGGTGTGCATGCACATCTGTGTATGCACACCTATGCCATGTGACAGACAGACATGCCCTTAGGGCATGTCTGTGTGCCACATGGCGCACATGCCTGTATTTGGGGTGCTAGAGGGTGTCAAAGTGACACCCCCTGCACCCTTGCTGGAATCGGTATTTACCGAATCGGTAAATACCGATTCGGTATTGCCCATTGATTCCTATGGGCTTCAATGCCCATAGGAATCAATGGGCATTACCGAATCGGTATTTACAGAATCGGTAAATACCGAATCTGAACGATTCGGTATTTACCGATTCTGAAATACCTACACCCCCCCCTCTATTTTACCACTTCTTAAATACCGAATTGGTAAAATTCGGTATTTAAGAAGTGGTAAAATAGAATTACCTACATCTAGCCTTTAGTTACTGCATCGTAACAGCATGCAGAAGAGTGTCGGTTAGACAAAATTGCTAATTTAAATAACATAGGTTCATGTGTACTGAATTCCGATGATGTATTTGCTTAACGTGAAATAGAAATGTGAATGTGAGGACTCGCGTTATAGAGATTTCATTAAACATTTTCTCTTAAATAATAATGCGTGTATGGAGAAGTAATGAACTAAATGCTTATCAGAGGAAACATTGAATATTATTAAAGAGTTTTGATGGCCACTCTATTTGCTCATGTTAAAATGCGCACCAACTTAGGAGAGACATGGTGCAATACGTTTATAATAATTTCAATTAATATGAAACTTCTATAGAATGATCTTTATACCCGTACTAATGAGAATTACTAGAAACAAGAGAATTATTGTGGATTTTAAATAATTTTACATGTTGGCCTTTTGGAAATGTAGTAATATACCATAGTTACATGTGCACATTTCGATGAAAATAAAATTCTTTATATGTGCTACAAGCTGAAGAAAGGGATAAAAGGGTTTATACACTATTACATGTAATGCTCATTTTCCTTATTTTATATTGTGTATTTTATAAACTAAATTCAATCTAGGCCTGTGTTTTATCTTTCCCCTTGTTGAATCTTTTCTCATGGAAAAGCTTTATGAATTTGAAATGTTAGATGAAACTATATCTCACAGAAAGAGTTCCCATGCACATACTAGGACTATTCACTAGTAATCTGCTACTTTGGGAACAACAACTGTTTTTCTTTAGCTCACTCGTGCCTTTGCTGAAAGACGATTGTTCACAACTTTGAATACTTCAACAGCTTACATGATGTGATTATCACCACCTTTTTGCAATAAAATGCGTCTTCTTCATGCTTTATAACAATCACCCTAAACGAACTGACCAATGGACTAAGATGTCACCCCGGAACTTGGGAAATTATATTATACTTTGGAGTAACGATAAGGACATCACTTCTACATCATTTTGCCACTTTGCCCACTTTTGCAACACACTCCAGGGCGATGTTGCTTCCTTGCGGATTGAGAAACCGCTTTCGTTCCTTGCGGACGTCACTGGCTTTCTTGGGCTGACGCCTACGATGTGTGCGCTATTCCTAGACGTCTTTTCCTTATTGGGAGAGAACCTTTGAGCGGATATGATTCACGTCCGCTCCTGAACTTTACTTCTATAGCTTTGGTAATTGATGGCCCGTAAAAGACTAACTTGATTATTCAGCATTTGTAAATTTAATGCGCAATATTTATGTGTTTACTCTTCTTAACTTACTGATAAAAATCTAACAATCCTTAAATTCTGTTTGTGTCTCTCTATGACTTGTCTACAATAATTGATTTTGCTTTCCCATCTGGGCATTAATGAAGAATGGGAATTCTAATGAAGAGGTCTCTAACCAATGGATCCTAATTTTACTATTTTGCATAGCTTTAACCAAATTACTTGTTATTATGATTCTAGCCCGACTTAATTTCTCCGGGAAATTTGGTTTAACAGTAATAATCCTGTACATGTAGAGTGTAGTTTTGAGATTTATATGCATATTTTTTTTTATTTTACCGAGTTCTTTATACCGGGAACTTGACCCGAATCGGGTATCAGAGTGATTTACATAGCACCAGTTGTATTACATGAGGACACATTCATTTTTGTTAGGCATGGGGAGATTAAGTGATTTGCCCAGAATCACAGGATGTTCAGCGTCACTGCCGAGACTCGAACCCAGGTCCCCAGATTCAAGGTCGACCACCTTACCAGTTAGGCCAACTCTTCTAATTAACCCCTTCGACGCTCATGACGAGCTGGGCTCGTCATGAGGTAGCCTCCTGCTACGCTCATGACGAGCCCAGCTCGTCATGAATAATGGGTTTTTGTAAAGAAGAGCACAGGAGGGGAATTTCGCTAGCGCTCATGTGGTTAAGAGTCAGTTACCCAATTTCTGATCCTCATTGGATAACTGGATTGGATCCCCGACATCTGACTCCTCTTGGCGCGGTTCAAGATCCATCGGAGGACCAAGTAAATTACTCTTAGGGGTAGAGTACGGAGATAAGGTAAGACTAAGTAAATGGGCCCAGTGGCGCCACAGCAAAGGAAATAAAGGGGTGGGAGATGGGAAAGGAGGCAGGGAGATTAGAAGCAAATCATTTAGAAATGGAGAAGGAAGATATAAGAAAGGGAGAAGGTGAGGGAAGATGAAAAGAAAGGGATAAACGAGCTAAAAACTGCACAACATGATGGTATGGTGGCTTAATCTTTTTAAAATACTTAGCAGCCACAATACAAAACATACCCTAACTCTACTTTGCAAGTACTCCCCAAACTGACTAGCCCATCTTTCATGTGTTAGCCACGGAGAGACATGCCATAAGGAGGGGCACTAGATTATACTACCCTGGCACATCAGCAGGTGCGTAACACAGGCCCCGCAGCCCTGCGGTGCGGGGGGGGGCCCGCGCTCCCGGGGCCCCCTCACTCAGCGAAGCCGGCTGCAAGCAAGCCTCTTCTAGTCTTTACAAATTAAATCAAATGGTGCAGAACTGCGCCCACCTCCCCAAGTCCCCATAAATGAAATGGTGCACATAAGCCCTTAGACTAATATTTTATACATTTTGCCAGACTCAGGGAGGTGCTGGTACTTAACCCTTCACGCCAAAGTAAAGAATATAGTGCTATAAATTACGATTTATAAAACTGATAAAATATTGATGTTAATAAAAAAGATAGAATGGAACATTTTGCTGCATGACATCGTTCGTTCGTTCCAGTTTGAGATTCACAAATTTCCTTGTATGATATATCAGTTATTATAATAGCCATACCACATAGCACAGAGGGTTGAGGGGCAGCTACACAGCTCCGTGTATGGCTACTGGTCTGAAATCTGGGAGTGTTAACTTAGCCCTCGATCCTTCAGTGTTTGATACCGTGACTATGATTAACCTGGGTGATAACGCCTACTATTTTTGTGACAAAGGTTTAATTAGCCTGTGGTGTATGCCATATAAATGTTACATCACGTGCGTTTGTATAGCACATTCCCACCATTTGTTTGGTTTCGAAGCACTTTCTGAAACTAGGCACCATTTGCAGTTGTGGGATTCTGGTTGACTGGAACAAAAGTGAGCTGTTGATCTTGCATTTGCATTTAGATAGGACAAATTTTTGGATGGCGACTGGCAGGATAGTGTGCACTAAACTATTGTTTACTGGTGCGTTCAACTATCTAGTGGCTGACTTGATCTTGTATTATATCCATGTGAAACATTATGTGGGTGGATGGATGTACTGAAGGGACGTTGTCATTTGTGTTGTTGTTCTGGAGTATACCGGATTCAGGTGATAGTAACGTTTTCAGGCACCTTTTACAATTTTTTGGTTTGAAGATATGCAAGGTGGCTGTAGTAGTTTTAAAGGGGAAGGACACGAACAGTACATGACCATCTACTATACAATGCGAGGCGATTTTGTGCCCTCCATTTCTGGTGCTTAAAGATTTTCTTCAAGTTTCTTCTTGCTCAAATGGGTGTAATTTCGGATACTTATATGTTTTGATCGTCTTCATTGTGTTATTTTGTTTGCAAGAAAGTTTCACTGATAGTCGTTGAAATGTCATTCATAATTACACTGAAATTATAAAAATGTTACACATGGCAAACAAACCTTGGCAGCTATGCCTGCAGCAGCCGCCGTGTTCCAGCCTCCAGGGGCCCCATCAGAGCTTTAGCGCACACAGGCAGCACTACACTCTCTTGCCGGCGTTGGTTGCACCAGTAGTGAGTTGCCTCTTGCCTCATAACATTCCTGCCTCATAAATGAAATGGTGCGTGCCGCGTGCGATGGGTGCAGGTGAACTGAGCTTCCAGGCCCAGCAGCAAGGGGGTTGAAGCCAACTGCCTTGAGGACAGAGACCATTTGCATATTTTCATACCTTTGTAAACTGGTTACTGAGGCTTAGTTTTTTCTGGTTCCAGTACCCTCTGGGCCCCCACTCTGCCTATTCCTTACTTTTGACATTATTGTTACAAATGGCGTAGCTTATATGTTAACCCCTTCCCCGCTCATGACGGAACCACGACGTCATGAGTAACGGGTGGCGTGGTTTCGTCATGCTGCAGCCGCTCCACCCATGCGGCACTGATTCCCAGCCTGTGTAGGCAAATTAGTGAGTGGGCGGAGTCGTGACGGAACCACGCCGTCATGAGCACAGCTCGCCTGTGGCTCATGAAGGCGTGGTTGTGTCACGAGCATGGCAGCGCCGCGCTTCCCCCTCCCCCCCAGCGCTACGGCGGAATTACCGCTGCAGCCAAGGGGGTTAAGAGGGTTTCGCACTTTCTCATTAGAACTTTGAGAAAGACAGTATAGAGGCATTTTATTTCAATGTTTGAGGTTTCAAAGCGAAATATGCCAGATTTTTGGGTGGTGGGGTTACTGAGGGGGCCCCCTCCATGTGCTTTGCGGGGGGCCCTCAAGTTTCGTTACACCACTGCACATCAGATGAACGACACAGCAATGATGGTCCACGGATGGCCCCACACAGTGAGGGCATGATGTGGGGGCACATGCATGAGGCAAGGCGTGACATTTGGTCATAGTTGATGATGATGAGAAAGGTTGATGAAGTGAAGGCTGTTTCCTTGGCAGTTATTTTGTAATGTATTTTTACATGTTATCATTCGCTTTTAGATCCTGGAAATATATATCCATATTACAGGTCATGTGATGTAATTTCCTGTGATGACACGCAGGTCAGAGGTGATGTAATACAATTCTTGTTAAGTTATAATCATTGTAATGACCCAGGGCACCTCCGGATCTCTGATCAGGCAGTGATTAAAAACTGCATTAAACGGGTTACTATCAGACCTGTATTCATGTCCTTAACTTTAATGGCAAAAACACTTCTTGATCGTCTGAGCAAAGAATATAAAAACATTAAAGGGATCCATTTCAGCGATTTAGTCTGTTTATAGTTCCCAACTTTTACTTACCTTTGCATTCCCTAACAGTGTTATGTATTTCCAGAATGTTGTTTTTCTTGGTTTTTTTGGTGCAGTATATTACTCTTGCATAGGGCATTTTTTCAATGGAGTGTCTCCATGTGTTTTTAAGGGGCCACAAATGAGAATTTAGACGTTGAGGCAGAAGGCAGTACAGTGGGTCAAACAGGTGGTCCGAATACATGGTCATCCAATCCCTGGCCTGTCTGCAGAAGGAACAGAGCAATGACCACATTTTCCAGTTGCAACTGTGATGGAGTGCAAATGTGTGTGAAGGATGTGCACAGTTATCAAATTATTGTCAGGGTGAAAGTAAAAGAAAATACAGTGCTTACAGGTGAGTGAGTATACTAGGTGTTGTGTTTTGGAGGTGGTGTTGGGATTTGGAGGTGGTGAAGTGAAGGAGGTCCGA